>NC_141608.1:33100837-33700837 GCF_047967505.1 Dipteris shenzhenensis | reverse complement strand
TGCCTGTGGAGCCTGTGGGAGTTCCATCACGGTGTGCTGACCATGGCATGGAGCTTGGCGCTGTTGTTGACAGTCAGGGAGGAGGCATAGTTGCTAGGCATAGGAGCGTAGGCTAGAGCCGGTTGTTGAAGCTTCATCTCACTTTTGGAGTCACATATGTTGCTCTTTGTTTTGGAGGCTTGTTGGAGGATGTCAAGTGTTGAAGCTTTGGCGGCCTTAATGCTATAGGCTGGGCTGAGTTGAAGCCTTAGCTATGAGCACATGTAGAGCAAAGGTATGAGTAAAGGGCAAGCTGCCACATGGCATGGAGGAGATATCCCACATGTGAGCAAGCATATGGATGTAAGTACCCTCACCTATAAAAGGGAGGTTCATTTGAAGTAACATCAATCAAGCATTTTGCACTATCTCAAAATTCTCTTTATGAGTCCAAACTAATCTATCTTGGAACCTATTTGACTTGAGTTATAGATCATGATCACTCTTAGGATTCATCCACCTTAGATTAGTGTTGTCATTAGAGTAGATTAGGGTCCATAGGAGAGCTCAGTCCATGCGCTTTAACATGGTATCAGAGCTTAGGTCCTATCTCTCCTAGATTAGATGTAGATTTTTTTTTTTTAGCATTCTTCGGTCCTATCTCTCCTAGATTAGATGTAGATATTTTTTTTTAAGCATTCTTCGTGAGAGTCCACTTTCGGTGAGAGATCTTCATCCATCCTTTGATAGAAAATTTCCATTCTTTCTCATGAGTGTATGAGAGTTCATCTCATTCTAGTGATTGAGTGAGAGAGTCTCTACTCTCTATGAGAAATAGAAAGAGAGAGAGAGATTGAAATCCTTACCTGTGAGAGCGAGATAGGGAGAGTCTATTATTTTGAGAGAGAGCTATTCTCTGAAAAACTTTAAAGGTTGAGACCTTCATCTCAACAACTCCTACGGTGACTATCTACAGCACCAGCAATCTCAAACAAAACGAAATGACCTCTACAATGCAAGGCTACTTCAAATGCTCACGGCTCCAAGAGTAGCATCCTCATCGAAGAAGATGTCAGAGTCCACATCGACATTGCTGGTCGTGATGCACCAAGCCAATCCTCCAGTGAGAAAATCAAAGGGAGAAATGGAAATATGAGGGCTTGGAAGTAGCCTAGAGCCAAAAGCGACTTTGAAGTCTGACTACTCCAGCCTCGACGCCTCTATACAGCACCTCCAAAGCTCCCAGCAAGCTTCTATGAGGCAGACAGCCTCCATACACGCTCCTTGGCTCATAGCTATCAGTTGCTAACGAGCTCCTCCCAATGCTCTTCCATTGCGGCGCCCCTTATGACTAAGCAATGACCCAGCACTGCTCCAACGAGCACCAGCACTTCCCACAAGCTTCATGGAGCCATAGCTCTAGCAGCCGCCTCTGAGCTGCCACCAGCCATCATCTCCAGCCATAGTCCAATGCCCGACCTTCGCCTCCACCGAGTCTTCAATCAACAAGATCTCTATTTGAAAGCAAAAGAGGCGAAGCAAAGGGGCCTTGGCAGTCTCAGAAAATAAGAAGACCTCAACAAACGAATCGTGAGCAACAAAGATTGGTCAAGCTAGTCGTGTGTTGGAAACCATAGCTAGAGGCTACGGTTTTGGATTCTGTCAATTCCACTGCATCTGAAAGGGTCTAAAATCCTTTATTGCAATCTCCAATCTCTAGTTCGTGATAGTTGTCAACTCCTCAGGATTCTTCATCAACGCGCCTCCGTTTTTCTTCCCCAAAACCTTCATAGCCCAAGGCTGGTTCACACCCTACCACGTGGCAGATAAAGTGGTAACCTTTTACTATGGTTCAGTTAACTAAGCTGGGGTAATAGGCCATCACCAAGTGCCACCTAAGCACACAACTTCTTGCCAAGCACAATTTCTAAACAGCATGTGAACAGCCTCTGCCACATCATCCATTGCCCCCCTTTTTCATCAAAAACTTCAACAAGCCGTAACTTCCAATCCAGGAAGAATTTGGAGACGCTCCAAAAAGGAAAAGTGATCGTCTTTTCAAGCTCTATGCGTCTGTCAGATCAAAATCATTGTATGCAATTAGACACTGCCAGATTTGAAAGTATCTTCAACTGTTAAGACCTTTGTAATGGCAATACGCACCCCAACTATTGAGAAGTTCACTGGGGAAGGGTTTCACACCTGATCCACACAAATGAGGTATCTCTTGATGCATCAAAAGCTGTGGAAGACTGTAAAAGAAGACATACCCACAACACAAACTGATGCGTGGAAGGAAAAAGACGAAGTAGCACTATCACTCATTGGATTGCACTTGGGTCCAAATATAATTCATCATATAGACTCCAAGGATCATGCCAAGGATGCATGGGATGAGTTGAACACAGTGTTTGGTGCAAAAGCCAAAAACCAAGAAATCCATCTTAAGATTGAATTCTATGATATGCACATGGGCTTCAATGAATCCATGGCACAATTTGTCAACAAAATCAAAAGCATTATGACCCAACTAGAAGGCATAAATGCAAAAGTAGGGGAGAAAGATGCACTTGCAATTCTCCTTAAAAGCATGCCTGCAGAGTATAGTGCACTCACAACCACTTTGAAGAATTTGCCAGATCCAAAGTTTGAGGAATGTGTATCCTCTCTTCTTGAAAAAGAAAGAGAGTTGAAGGCATCGACATCGACATCGACATCGACATGCAACAGCTATAATGAAGAACAAGCACTATTCAGTAAAACATCAACGAAGTGCTACCATTGCGGAAGGATGGGTCACTATCAAAGTGACCACAGACTGAAGAACAAACCAAAGTGTCACCATTGCAAGAAGCTGGGACACAAGGAAGAAGATTGCAGATTGAAGAAGTAGTAGGTCAACTACACAGCATCGTCATCAAGCCATGAGCCAAAAGGTGACATCAATGAAATGTATTGAGAAAAAAAAAACCTTGCCAACCTTGCCTATATTTTGTAAATCAAACCTAACCACCTGAGAGTAGCTATGAAAGCACCCAGGGGAGGTATTGACATGTAAAAACCACACTTGACCACCTTAAGTAGCAATGCATGCACTAAGGGGAGGTGATGGATTTGTAACTCACATCTGACCACCTTGCAGTAGCCAAAGGATCATGGCACCAAGGGGAGGTGTTAAGAGTTGTGGTGCCATGAGCACATGTAGAGCAAAGGTATGAGTAAAGGGCAAGCTGCCACATGGCATGGAGGAGATATCCCACATGTGAGCAAGCATATGGATGTAAGTACCCTCACCTATAAAAGGGAGGTTCATTTGAAGTAATATCAATCAAGAACTTTGCACTATCTCAAGATTCTCTTTATGAGTCCAAGCTAATCTATCTTGGAACCTAATTGACTTGAGTTATAGATCATGATCACTCTTAGGATTCATCCACCTTAGATTAGTGTTGTCATTAGAGTAGATTAGGGTCCATAGGAGAGCTCGGTCCATGCGCTTTAACATTAGGTGCTGGAGGCATCGAAGCCCTTAGAGGTGTGATTGTTGGTTGCCAGCCAAACCTTTGTTTGGAACATTAGAGCTACTGGCTGGTCGAGGAAGCTAGGAGAGTTGTGGTGCCATGAGCACATGTAGAGCAAAGGTATGAGTAAAGGGCAAGCTGCCACATGGCATGGAGGAGATATCCCACATGTGAGCAAGCATATGGATGTAAGTACCCTCACCTATAAAAGGGAGGTTCATTTGAAGTAATATCAATCAAGCACTTTGCACTATCTCAAGATTCTCTTTAAGAGTCCAAGCTAGAGTCCAAGCTAAGCTATTTTGGAACCTAATTGACTTGAGTTATAGATCATGATCACTCTTAGGATTCATCCACCTTAGATTAGTGTTGTCATTAGAGTAGATTAGGATCCATAGGAGAGCTCGGTCCATGTGCTTTAACATTAGTTGTTGGAGGCATCGAAGCCCTTAGAGGTGTGCTTGTTGGTGGTTGCCAGCCAAAGCTTTGTTTAGAACATTAGAGCTATTGGCTGGTCGAGGAAGCTAGGAGAGTTGTGGTGCCATGAGCACATGTAGAGCAAAGGTATGAGTAAAGGACAAGCTGCCACATGGCATGGAGGAGATATCCCACATGTGAGCAAGCATATGGATGTAAGTACCCTCACCTATAAAAGGGAGGTTCATTTGAAGTAATATCAATCAAGCACTTTGCACTATCTCAAGATTCTCTTTATGAGTCCAAGCTAATCTATCTTGGAACCTAATTGACTTGAGTTATAGATCATGATTATTCTTAGGATTCATCCACCTTAGATTAGTGTTGTCATTAGACTAGATTAGGGTCCATAGGAGAGCTCTGTCCATGCACTTAACAGCTATCGGCTGGTTGAGGAAGCTAGTAGTTACTTTGGTGGAGTTCGTTGAAGAAGCAGCTGCCTGTGGATCGCTAATCAACTCTATTTGGCTTTCAATCAAGAATGAAGTTCTTTCTCTCTCTCTCTCTCTTATCAGGATTGACAGAAATATCTCAAAGCAATGTATGGAATTTTCATTCAATGGATGGAATTCTCTCAATCTAAAAGTAAAACTAACCTAGGAGAAAACATGTGCTCCTAAGGCAAGCCTACAACTAATCTAGGAGACTAGACCTAAGCTCTGATACCATGAGAAAACATGTGTGCCTCAGGATCTATGGAGCGCTCTAAGGTGGATGGAACCTATGTGGAAACATGATGAAGACATGTACCTCAAGTCAATTAGGCTCCAAGATAGATTAGCTTGGACTCATAAACAGAATCTTGAGTGAGTGTGCATTTCTCTCTCTTGTACTCAACAATACATGATAGGCCTTGTATATAGAGAGTGCCCTTGGAATAGTCAACATATGTGCGATCCTCTGATCCACGTCTCTCCTTGTGGATATCCTTGATCCACACTCCACATCATGTAGTCCACATGCTAGGGTGGCTACTTTAATTCTTTCCTATAGCATACCTTAGCCTTTTAATCTACGTGCTCATGGCACCATATCTCAATAGCCTAGTCATAGTAGGTGATTCAACACAGAAGGCAAGCATGGCATGATAGGCATGTTGTGCCTAAGCACCTGGAAAAAGGTATGCTCATATTGTTGTATAATGTTGGGACCCCTTTTTAAAAATTTCAAACTTGGATGGAATGGGCCATACAGGTTGAGTGAGTTTTTAATAATGAGCATTACATGCTATTCAATAGAACCTTGCCTTCAAAAGAAAATATAAAAACATTTTTTTATAGATGTTTGATCCCGAGCAAAGGCAATGCATCAATGGCATCTACAAGATTCTTGCAAGCAACAATCAATGTCTCTGCAAAGCCTTTAACTATTTGAAGCTTTTAGGGATCTGATGTAGACTCTCCTACCTCTTCTCAGACCCTATGAAGATCTAGCTTTTTGCTTTAAAGATTGATCAGCTTTTAACTAGATTAAACATATAGAAACAAACACCATAATGCTTTTTTTTTTCTTTAACCTTCTCTAAATGGCTACAAATCCTATATTTGGTATAGAAGAACTTCACTATTTGTGTTGTTCTTTTCAATCCCAGTTGCCTGCTTCATCTTCCATGAAAAAGTGTTTACATTGACCAAGCTTCTCTTACATTTATTATCGCCTTTTGTTAGTTAACATTTTATAGGTGATCCAAGATGATTGGGATCACACCCTTCATGGCCTTGCTTTGCAAGAAAATCATAAGTCTTTTACTTTCATCCTTGCAAATAACATGAAATGATCTCGCATAAGGTGGACCTATAAATTAAAAATTCTACCATGCAAACAAATAATGATTATGGCATTTGAATTTTCCAAGCTGCACAAAGTCTTGTGTTACTTGTGGCAAATCATGTCATAACATAGCGCAACTTCCCTTTCTACCTTAGCAGCTTCTCACAATTAACTTTCATCTATTGAGTCCTCATATCATATTACCCTAGGAATTTGTTATAGTTTCTTGGTCTTAGATCCTCTTGTATTGCTTAAATTGTTACTCATCATAATATGTTTTATTGCACCTTGTTGCTCAATAGATTGAGATAGCATGATGCCTATAATGCTCATATCTTGTAATTCAAGTGCACCAAACTTCCTGAGGACTTCCCCATCCCAAATCCTCCATAAATTGCGATAGTGATAGGGCCCCCCATGTGTTGGTTCAAACCCACGGGGACAAGGAGGAGCTAGTGATGAAGGAGGTGGTCTCTTGAGGGGTGGGCGGAAGCTAACGGCGAGACTTGGGGTGTAGAGGGGGTGGCCTGAGTGCCTTGGGCTCCGGGTTGGAGTCCAATGTGAGCAGTGTCGTCCCTAGGGAATTCATCGACGTGGATGGGGTCTTGGGGGGGTGTGGCCTTGCCCTTGGAGCATGGATCGGAGTGCTCCATTTTGTGATGCCTACATAGGAATGCCTGCACCTCTCAGTCTTCGTATTGGGCATTGTGGAGGGGTGGTTGAGCGGGGCGACTCATAGGGGTGGCAATCGGCTCTATCCTTTATCAGTTTGGTATGGCGTGTCTCTTCCTCATCAGTTGGCATGGGTCCTGTGGCGACTTTGTCGACCAACCCATATCCAATTGGTAGTTGCTGATGTAGCATATGGTAGAGTACTGGCATGTAGAGCATGGGGTTGCCGAGGACTTTGTTGGGGGTCTTGAGGTCCTCATGCATCTGGGTACAGAAGTAGTATGCCCAGTTAGTGACCTGGGGGGCTACCAATCTTGCCAGGATGTTGGGGACAATGGATTGGTGGTGATCCATATGCTTCACCTGGGTCAGCCCCACTAGAGTGCATGTGCCGATTTCTCTAACTCTGGCTTGATGATCTCAGAAAAGTGGATGTGCCCCTTGCTCTTTTTTTGATCATATCTGTAGATCTGGCTGAGGGCCTCAGGAATCTTTTTCTTATGGACATACTTGTCGGCAATGACTGGAGGCCGAAGGCAGCACGCAACACATCCACATTGAGATGGGCGAATTGGGGGGTGCCTGTTGCATCGTGTAGGATGCTGATGTTGGTGTTGGAATTGTAGGCCTAGAGGAATTCTTTGAGTAGGTTCATGTCCAGGTGACAGGGGAGGCGGTCTACCACACGCATACAAGGCCTGTTAGTGCTAGAGAGGCTTGAACCTCTAGCTCTTCGAGTGCTTGATATGCAGCCGCATTGTGGTGGTGGAGGGTGTAGTCGTGTCTCTCATAGGTGTATCGAGAGTGGATGGGGCATCCGTTGAGTTGCTGTAGCCAGGATTCTTCAAGCAGCAAGTGCGTCTAGGATTGCACAATCTTGTACTCCCCTTGCATTGGGGCAGGAGTGCACTTTCTGGATGTCTTGGAGGGAGTAGTGATAGTTACTGTGGGTGGATCCTGACTGGCTTGCTGCGTTAAGATCTCTTCCTCTACTTGTAGGTCGTCTGCTGGAATGTTGGAGGACATTCGGATAGTCCCTGAGGGCATATTGTGGGATTTGGACGGGCTGTGGGCTATGGATTTGGGGGGTGGAGGCCAAGCTCTATCTCAAATTCAAAGAATTCATTCTCAAGATCCATGGGAAAAGGGGAGGGCTGTTGCATGAGAAGAGAGTTGATGGAAGAGGAGGAGGCTGAGAGGACATTCAATGGGGGCTAGAATGCAAGCTGGAAGAGGGTAGAGGGCTGGCAAAAATTGGACAATTTTCCTCTTTTTGCTAAGGTGATGATCCAGGGGGATAGGGGGGACCTTTTATAGTTTTGCTATCCCTACCGCTAGGGGGATGGCGTAAGGTGACAGGTCATGGGGATAGGAGCTATGGTGATGGTCGGCGATCGGTGGGTTATCAGGAAGGCAACGGTCGACAGGATGATAAGAAAGTGAACGGCTAGCGGGATAGAAGCTAGGGCAATGGGCCGTGGGGATAGTAGAAAGGCAACGGCCATGGGGAAAGTAGAAAGGCCACAGCTGGCGGGATAGCAAAAAGGTGACGATCGGTAGGATAGCACAAAGGAACAGCCATGGGGATAGTAGTTGTCAAGATTTGAGAGAGAGAGGGGGGGGTGGGGGGAGAAAGAGGAAGGAAAAAACAAAAAAGGGTAGAGCAGGGAAGATGTGAAAAAGGGAAAAAGGAAAAAAGGGAAAAAGTAAAAGGAGGGGTTGTGGTGGATACCGAGGGTGTCGTGCAAAGGGAAACACGAGGTGACAGGACTAGGTGTCACGTGGACTTGTGAGGTCAGCTTGTAAGGATGCAAAACGTGAAGATTATGTACAAGAGATGTGTTGGCCATATTCACCTACTGCTGACCATGACTATAAGTGGGCATACTAGGGACTTGTGAGCTGCTGATGCATGGTGGTGATATGCCTACTATACAGACTCACCTAGACCTAGACTTGATGATTATATGGAATGCAATGGAGACAAATGCTGAGCTACCACATATCGTGTCATTAGGCAAGTAGAGCACACGTTGAGTTTGTGCCTCATCCTGGTTGTTAGGGGTGTATTGGCACGGTGGCATTCACTTGGATGGAACTCTTTTGAGGTAGGGTACATGGGTTCTTGTGTGGCTGTAATCATTGTAGAAACAGGTTCTTGTGGTACTGTGACCCTTGTTGTAGTAGGCGGGTTATGTTCGGGTAGCACGACGGGTGCTGTAGTGAGTAAGACGTCCTTTGATGGCATGCACACGGGCCTAGAGGAAGGTTCTTGTGTAACTACCCCCTTTCTAGGGGTCAGTTCTTGTGTTTCTTCCTTGATGACCTGGGTGGCCTTCTCATTGAGTTGCACTATTTGTGGAATCATGGCACTCCGAAGGCTTGGGGGCCTGTCCATCGTAGGAACGAGCTCGAGGGTAGGTTCTTGTGGAACTGCATCCAAGGTTGACACAGGTGCTTTTGTTACTACCTTCTAAACCCCAGTGTGTTGGGATCATGTATTTGGTGTCATCGGATATTTTTGGACCTAAGCACCCTCTTGACTTGGTGATAGCCCTAGGCTTCCAAGAGCTTTGTGGCAACCCAGTGCTTGCGGGGCTGCTGTGCTTGGAGTGGCAGATTCGGTCTTGGTAGTCGAGGTGATTGGCGACGTCGAGTTCTTCTCTTAAAGGAGGTTGCCCGTGTCGATGTAGGCCATGAGGAGATCTGAGACCCTTCCTCTACTTTGGTCCTTTCGAGCCATTGACTACTATTGTTAAAGTGGCATTGAGCATAGAGAATAGATTCTTGCACCTATTGTTCACGGCATTTTTGGGTGGGCGGTAGGGGTGGCAGAGCAACTTGTGATGCGACTCTGTTGTCACTACGATTATGACTTTGTACTATTTGGGTCTAGACTTCCTTCCAAGGGTTAAGACTAGGAGTGCTGGAGGTTGCTAGGGCCTTGGAATCACTTTCAATTAAAGTTCCCTTGCCTTTGGTGGTTGGTGGTATTGTGGGGGGAGTGGAATGAAGTTCACAAAGCATATAATTATTGTAGTCCTCCCCCCATTCGTGAGAGATGCTATTCTAGCCCTCCAATCGATATAGCAGTTCACGATGTAGTACCAGGTCCTTCCCAATATCATTTGTTTGTTGGTTGCCTCTGTGGGGAGAACATAAAAATGAGTCTGTACTTCCTGGTGAACAACCATTAGTTTCAAGTCCACATACCTTAATGTGCTTAAGAGTTGACTATTGATGGCACGGACTAAAGCCACAGTAAGGTTTAGGGGTACCTTCAGCGTTTCCCATACTTTGTAGGAGATGAAGTTATGGCTCACGCTCTCAGATCCACAAATGCCTAGATGCATAAGCTCGAACCTTGCAATTGGACATCCAACCTAGCTGGATCTACTGCTAGTTCATCAATCAATCCTAGCTATTCGAGTGTTGCCTTAAGCAAGGCCATTTGGTTACGTTGTTTGATCTTGGTGTTACATGCCTTGGCTCCTTCGATCGCCTGACGTTTCATTTGCGCCACCTCAGCCTTAAGCTCCTTTTCCCTATGGATGCTTGGAGGGTCTACATTCAAGAGTTATGTCAATGAGGAATAGGGGAGCATCTGGGAGATTATCCTCGACTCTCGTAGGAGCTTCTCCATTGGGAATCCTTGAGAGGCGGCCGGCTAGGACGTGGGTCTTTCCCTTACACACTGCGACTGTGAAGTCAAACTCCAGAAGGATTAGCATCCACCTTCCCGTCATGTAGGGCTTGTTAGCCAAATATAGTAATGCTTGATGACCCACAAAAAAGATGAACTTGTTGGCTAACAAGTAATGCCTAAACTTCTTAATTACATAGACTATGGCTAGGCCTTCCCTCTCGATTGTTGTGTAATTGACCTCTGAATCGTTTAATTGCCGGCTGTCAAAGTACACCAGGTAGTCCAAGTTATACTCCCTTGGTTGGGCTAACATGCAACCAATTGCAAAATTGGAGGCATCTATGTGAACTTGGAATATTAGATTCTAGTCCAGGGCCCATAATATTGGTGTTGTGGCCAAAGATAGCTTGAGGGTTTCAAAGGATTCCTGACATTCCTCGATCCACTCAAAGACTACTGACAGCTTGTATAATGGCCAGGCTATGTCTACGTAGAATAGAATGAACCTTCGATAGTAGCTCGTATGGCCTGTAAACCACTACACACCTTTGGCATTTGTGGGGGGAGGTAATTCTAGAATGAGCTTGATCTTGTTGTTGTGATCCGTGGAGATACCATTCTTGGACAATATGTGGCCGAGAATCACGCTGTGTTTGACCCAAAATTGGCACTTGAGGGGATTTAGGGATATACGATACAACTTGCACATTTCTAGGACTAGTTTTAGGTATCTCCATGTTGAGTTCATGCACATGTGATCTAAGAAGACTTCCACAAAGTCCCTTAAGTACTCCTTGAAGACAACCATTGGAAGGTGACGGGCGCATTGGTAAGCCCAAATATCATTACCTTGGCTACATACACACCCCACTTGGTTGCAAAGGCAATTTTATGTTGATCCTGTAGGGCAATGGGCACCTGATTATATCCCAAAAATCCATCTAGGAAGCTATACGCTCCCTTTCTAGCTACGCTTTCTAGAACATGTTTTGTGAAAGGCAAGGGATAGTATTCACGCTTGGTGGCAACATTGAATTTTTTCAGATCCACACATACTCGAATCTTTCCATTCTTCTTTAGGACTATCATGATGGGTGACACCCAGTCTGTATGCTCTATCTCATAGATGAATCCCGCATCCATGAGTTTTTGGATCTCCTCTCTCACTATGAGTGCATATTTGGGATTCATAGGATAGGGATGCTAACGCACTGGCTTGACATCATCTAGCATGGGTATCAAGTGCTGCATGACTTCAGCAAGCAAACCCTTTATATCTTTGTATTTCCAAGCCATGCAGTCCTTGTACTCTCAAAGGAGGGAAATTAAAGCATTCTCCTTGTTGGGGGTGAGGTCATCTACGATGAATATTGGTTGGGGGTCCTCCTTTTTCGATGCCAGGTTTACCTCCTTAACCTTAGCTGGGCCATTGTATCCTTGGAAGCACCCTTCTTCCTGAGTTCTATTGGCCTACTAGTATAAGATCTTGCAATCCTCGATTGTGTAGGCCTTGTAATGGGCAGGTACCTGTCGTAAATCCTCCTTCTCCACTCCCCTTGGGGGGGTATTCCTCTTGGCCTTGGTGGGAGCCTTTGGGCTTTTGGAGGTTGGGAGCTTCGGACTTGAGGGGGACTCCTTCAGGGTACTTATGGAGCCGATCTGGGAGGTAACCTTGCTCAACCATGCTCCCAATTGGAGGAGAACTCATGGTGAGTGGTAGTGGAAGCCACATATGTTAGCTCTAGTGGAGGTTCTATTTGACCCTTACTATCTCTCGTGTCGATCAAATGGAGCTATAGCTATTGGATGCCATGGCCCATCTCCCACAGGTGGCAAAAATAATTTTACAAAGGAGGCAAGAACACCCCTCTGTTGTCATCTTAACTACCTCATAGGTTTTGTGAAGGTGCTCTCGAGACTCAAGTCCCACCAGTGATCACTACTCCTTGACTCTGATCTTCTTCTTACTACATGATCACTGTTAAGGGCAATGTGTTCTCACTTCTATTTATGCCATGAAAATGCTTCATCTATCACGAATGAACTACCTGCAACAAGATGCACATTATGGTCAAATGCCTGCATACATCCTAATTCTTGAATCTCCCAATTGCGATAGATGTTGATGCAAAGCTGTGATGCATTGTCCCAAGTCTTGCGTGCTGATGAGAAATTGCTCAAGTGCTTCACCTAGTTGTAAAACGACGACCACAACACAAAAGAAAAAATGAGGTGCTTGATTATGTATGCTTTAGTATTTACATTGTAAATTTACAATTTACGCTCATCTGTTGTTAACATCCACAGAGTACAACCCCCAAATGCAGAGTAATCAATGAGTAAAGGTGACCAAGCCGAATGATCTACTTCAACAGGACAAGATCAAGGGAGTTTGATACCCAAATACACCAAGGTCAATGATTACAAGCAATGTGCACACGGAAGGAGTATAGCTCAAACTCAGGGAGTTTGATCCCTGAATACCCTAAGCCCGCCCAAAAGTCCAAAGATTCCAGGCAACGTGCACAGGTTGTACGTTCCAGCTACCCCCACCGGAACAAGGAGGTGCAAGAACAACAAGATGCAAACTTTTGGACCACGAAGAGTGCATGTGCCTTGCATTGTTCAGCTCCACATCCATAGGAAATAACGACACCAATAAAAATAGCCCCGAAATAAATACAGCTCAAACTCAGGGATTTTGTTCCCCAAATATAGAAAAGGCTTCCCAGCAACATTCAGGATTACTTTGGGTATCTCATGGAAGCCTAGCCTCGTCACTCCAGGTTTCAAGCCACATTCATGAGGTTCGAATACCAAACAGGTGAAGGTGTGAGGGCGCTCAAGGAGTTTGAGCCCCAAATCACCTAAGCCTAGGAGTGGTGAGGCTAACACAAGCGCTATTTGGGAACCGGTTAGGACCACCTCCTAATACTAGGTTTGTCCCAAGTGCTTTAATATGGTTAACACAAGCACTATTTTCGCTAGTAGGGAGAGTCGGTAAGAATAATAATATGCCTTGGCGCCCTACGAGCCCAAGAGCCCATGGTTATAAAGTGAGGGAGACTGCTAAAATGGAAAAGGGTTGGCCTTCCCTTCAAAAGGTGACTTGTATAAAAGGCCAAAAGTTTGACTTTGGTCTTCATTGTTGTTTGCACAAGTTTGAATACAAGCTCCCTCTTCTCTTCCAAGAGAGTGTTTTGGGTGTTCTCTTGTTTCCATTGAAGTGCCTTTGTGGTTGTCACTATATCCCCCTTCACTCCCTTCTCCTTCTTCCCTTCCTCCTCCTTCCTTCTCCCTCCTTCTCCCTCTCCCTCTCCCCTCCCTCTTCCCCTTCCCTCTTTCTCGCGTGAAACCACATTGCAACAATTCGGAGGCCGCTTGAGTGACACTTGCGAATGGCTCGTGCTATGCATTGCTCCCACAAGGAGTAGCCAGGAGTGGAAGCTCCGTCATCATATCTTCAACTACCCCACGACATGTGAGTCACCGCTGAGACCACACCACATTTTTGGCATCACTACCGGGGATAAAAGGTATGCTTTTGCATTTGCACTTGTCTCCCTTCGTTATATTCCCATTGCACAAGTTTTCAAGCTTAAATTGGAGCTTGTTAGTGGAGTTGTGGGAGAGAAGAGAGGTGGAGAGAGAGAGAGAGAGAGAGAGAGAGAGAGAGAGAGAGACAGAGACAGAGAGAGAGTGGATGGAAATCTGTTTTTTCATGTAGGAATGCCATTTGTGAACTTGGGAAGCTTGTTTTGGTTGCTTTTTGGTGTTTCAAGTTGATAACAAAACTAAGGATTTTTGTCAAGTTTTGAAGTACTTTCATGTTCTAGAACTTTCCTTTTCTGAGTTTTTGCATTTTGACTTCCAAAAAGTGTTTGTTTTCAAGTTTTTTTTTCATTGAGTATGTAGATTAGGTAGTTTAGCCCACCCCCATCACAAAAAATCATGAATAGAAACTGCAAAATCCTCAAAAGTCACCGAATCTCAGTCGGTGCAACTATGTCTAACTATCCTGTCGAGTCAGCGCTATAGCATATCGCATTGACAAGATTCCTCACCAATTAGCGCGTTAGCCAAATCTGGCCAGTCAAACATAGTTGACCTGATGCTGTAACACTTCCCTGCTGACCTAACCCCTAGTTCACCCCATCGCCCGGAGTTAATGCTTGTTAGAGTTACTTCCACACCGATTTGATAAGTTGTTGACCGGTGCTGTAGTGGTTCCCCACCGACCATTGCTATTTTACTATCCCGCCATCGGTGCGATGAAACTACCCCTCCGTCTGTAGTCGTAATCGTTCCCCCCTACCGTCGTGTTACTACATCGCACCGCCCGTCGTTGTGAAATCCCACCGTCCAGTGTTGTCCGTGTACTATGCTGTCGTCGCTATACTATGCCGTCGAGTCATTTTTCCATCGACCGGTGTCATACCATATCCCTACACCCGTGGGGATATTTCGTCCTTTCGATCGTGTTGTCCACATGGCAACTATTTTCCCACCGATCGTCGCCATACATCCATCACATCGACCGGTTCTGTTTTCTTATTCTGCCGATCATCCTCGCTGAGAGTCTATGCCATCGCCCGTCACCCAAAATCGTACTACACCACCCGTTTCTATACCCGTAGCCCACCGACTGGTGCTGTAGAGTTACCTTGCTGACCGGTGCTATACCTCTAGGGTAGCTAACGAATTAACAAAAAATTCCAGAACCTCAGTTCAGTTTGGGTGTCCCCAGTCAGAGGCACCCCACATGCACCTGAGGTTCGAAAGGATTTTACCAAAGGGTCCAGTGCCATAGGAAAGCGCTTCGAGCTACGCTCAACCCACCCTCTGTCCTAGTTGGGGGTCCGACAGCTCGATTCCTAGCCTCCACTCATTCGTAGGACCTCGTCCAAAAACTCAATCTAGTTCATATGACATAGAGAGTCTTGAAGGAGTGATGCAAGTCCCCATGGGTCCAAGGGCATCGAAAGCACCCTTCACAAGTGTACCCTCTCCCAACTGTCTTGCACCTTCGGTGGATGTGTGTTAGCTCAGCCCGGGGAGAATAATTTGGATTACTTGGTATACTTTGGAAGCTGTCAACTAAATGAGGCCAAAGTTAACTACACCACCACTAAGAGAGAGGGTCTCGCCATGGTCTATGCAGTCAAGAAATTCAAGCACTACTTGTTAGCTAACAAGTTTGTCTTCTTCATGGATCATCAAGCACTGCAATACTTCGTCAACAAACCCTGCATGACAGGACGCATCACTAGGTGGATGCTAATCCTACTAGAATTTGACTTTACAGTTGTTGTACGCAAGCGCAAAACCCACGTTCTAGCCGACCACCTATTGAGGATCCCTAACAGTGAAGCTCCAATAGGAGTAGAAGATGATCTCCCTGACACTTCCCTCTTCTTCCTCGACATCATTCCAGAATGGGCCGCCAAAATCGGCCACTACTTGGCCAACGGACTACCCCTAAGCCAAGACCTTAAGAAGGATAGAGCCGTAAAGTCATTAAGGATGCAGCACCATATCAGCTAATAGCAGGCCAACTCTACCGCGTGGGTAAAGATGGCATACTGCGAAGGTGTGTATGTGAAAATGAATACATCGAGGTGCTTGAAGAAGCCCACTCAAGAATTGCAGGGAGGCCATTTTGTCGTTGAGGTTAGAGCACGTAAAATGCTACAAGTTGGTCTCTGGTGGCCAACGCTCTTCAAAGATGCGATTGAATTCATCAAATGATGTGACCCCTGCCAGCGCATCCAAATCCCACACAGGGCAGACATGATGCCCCTGACCAAAATCCTGGCTGACCAACCCTTCGAGAAGTGGGGCATCGATTTCATTGGTCCCATAACCCTAGCTGCTAAGGGGATTGGGGCTCGATACATCATCCTAGCCACCCACTTCTTCACCTAGTGGCTAGAAGGAAGGGCCATGGTAAAGGCTGATGTAAGATCCAATGCCAAGTTCTTATATGAACAAGTTATCACGCAGTTTGGATGCCCGTTGGAGTTAGTCAGCAATCGATGAACCCACTTCCTCAATGAAACCATAGCAATCCTGACAAGCAAGTTTATGATCATTCATAGGAAGTCAATGCCATATTACCCCAGAGCAAATGGCTTGGCCGAAAGCTCCAACAAAACTTGCTATATGATTATCACATGTACGGTAGAAGCCAGTCGTACCAACTAGGCGCATAAGCTCATAGTAGTGTTATGGGCCTATAGGACCTCCTACAAGGTGGCAACACATTGTACCCCCTTCAAGTTAGCCTTTGGGGTAGAGGCAGTAATGCCCATGGAGTATGTAGTGCCTAGCCTCCATCTTGCCATAAAGGAAAGACTCACGGAAAATGCGCTAGCTGAAAGGCTAGTCGACCTCGAAAAGCTAGAGGAGACAAGGTCACGAGTAGAGCCTACGCTCTCTGAGTAGAAAAGGCCCCGATGTGAAAAATGGTTTGACCGCATTCAAAGTATAATAGTCAAGTGATTGATAACAGCTCACATCGAAAGTACAACGTCTTTGAAAGACTCTCCTTTGTTTTGTTTAGCTCACTCAGCTTTGTGTGAACATCTTCTTCATTGATTTCCTATCTAAACCACTGTGGGAATGCTTCTGACATAGTATACCAAATTAAGAAAGTAACTAATTGGAAATTGGTTAAACCACCTCTCTGCATTTTTAATTAAGGTACATGGTAGATAATCCATTTATTCTTCATCTGTTGTGGCACCATTTATATACCAAATGCACAAGAAATTTTCAAGATAACTATATACGGGTCTTCACCACCAGTATCTTTGAAATTCTTAAATTTTACCTTGATGTTTGAACTTTCTCTGTTCGTTCCATCACCAGATATTTATCTGCCATATCTGCCTTCATGTGTATCAGATCGCTGCCGACCAACACGCAATTGGCCCATGGCAAGATTTTTAGGCATTAGAAATGTATACAGTATCAGATAGGAAAATTTTCCATGGTTATATAAACTCAAACAAATTGCCCTTAACTGTTCGAGAACTATTCCATGTTGACCCCTTTCAATACTTGGTGGCATCTTTTTTTCCATCAGAAGCATACCGTTCTTCTTGTCTATTGATTCTTTCGCCATCTATGGTGGTTGGTGGTCATCTCTGTTCGTACCGTTCTCAATGAGATTCTTTTGGAATACGGGTCAAGTATCAAAGAAGTCTTTCTCTTCATTCATTGGCATGATCCTCATGCTTGTTTTGATTTTACAGAGTTGGACATTTCGTCCTCTCTTTTGGTCAGATTTGTGTCTGAAGCCCTCCGTGAGATGAAGTGGTGGGGAGAACTTTGTAGTTTGCTGGAGCTACCGTCTTGGTTATTCCATGGAGTCCTTTAGCATGGACGAGTTTCTTTTTCACATCTTGTAGACGTCATTGATGCATTGCCTTTGCCAGGGATCAAACATCTATCAAAAAATTTTGTTATATTTTCTTTTGAAGGCAAGGTTCTATTAAAATATGGCACATAGCACGTAATGCAAGGCCCTTGGCCGAAGCTGATGTAACAGATGGTTGCACTGATTGAGAGCTGATTGAACTATTATATTAGTGATTTTTGAAGTATTCAAAAGAGGATTTGCAAAAATTATGGAAATCATGGCTTTATACGAATAGAGGGTGCTATTGTGAGGCCAAAGAATTATAACGACGGTGCCACATGCAATTTCATGTGGGTGCTACAAGTGTTATAATCAAGTGTGAGATGTTTAGCTACAATATTTATTTCTTCCTCGAGAAGACAATTAGTGAGTTTGTCCTAGAAACTTCATTTGGTGGGAATGCAGTTGGGCCTTTGATTGAAGTTGCTACGATTGAATTTGGAATCTTGAATATTGATGCCATTTCCTAGGCAACTAGTGGCCAGAGTGAGCACCTAATGATCCTTGATGGCCCCCTTTCAATCTATAGAGCCACAATGAGTACACTTCCTCTTTGTTGCGCTTGAACTAATTTTATGCTTTTCTATCATTCAGTCCTTGCTTTCTTGCATCAATTGCAGTTCTTTTTTGTGTCTGAGAGTCGCGCTGAGTACTATCTCATGGTGAGCAACATATCGATATGGAAGCAAAGGAGTAGCACTTCGTTAATCTTGGACAGAACCACTTCTGGTAACTCCTCCCACTACTGATGTAGAAGCTTATCTCCTTGATGCATCCACAAAACAGGTTCCTAAACTAGGATATGGAAAGAAGTTAATGTACATGGAAAATAATCATGACATGGCAAATTCTTTTTCTACTTGCTTTGACTCGAACTGAAATAACATGTTTGCTTTGCCTTTTCCATATTGAATATATTTGGATTGAGCTACCTGAGATCAATCCAAACACCTCCCATGTGGAGAAATTCTTGATTGAGCAAGTATACTTCATAGATATTCAAGAGATTTTCAAACGTCAATCGTTGAGTCGAGGTGAGTTCTTACGGCATGGATCGACTTTCGCACTGGTCACGTGAACCAAAACTCGTACACCCAGACGGGCATTTGGGCTGCGTGGAAACACAGCCTTAATCTGGGCTGCATGGAAACTGCACGACCTTAATCTACATATACTAGTTCGGCAAATTTAAGATGTGAGCTTCGGTTGTTTCGCTTCAAACTTGCGTGTTGGTCGTTTCCTTTCATTCCTAATACCCATTATTACGATTCGTATTCTTCGATTTTATTCAGGCAGCAAGTAACATCAAGCGGCGTGCATTTGATTGTTGTAATGAGCCGGGAAGACAGAAGTAATCGCAGGCCATACCCTCTGTACTCACAGTACGTTACCATGCACCCCACTATGAAACCAAGGCCGAGGCGTGGGCTGGCACAAATGCATCGCTATGGCCCAGATGCTACGGATGTGTTGGAGCTATTCGTGCAAAACCCAAACCCCGTGACATCTTTATGAACCTTTTCCTTCCGATCCTGGGCGGACTGATTGCATGGGTTGCATGGAAATTGTTGTCCTTACAAAGCATGCAAATTGCCAGTTCGGAGAGGTGAGTCGTCATGAAGCTAGGCAAGTTTCTTGCCTGCATATAAACGTAGACAAGCAAGAACGAGGGAAGTACTTACAGCTCATGCGCATCGAAGTAGTTATAGTTACTGATGTGCAGCTCCTGGCCCGATTGAACGTAAACGTGAATACTTGCGACATAAATGCTATGTTTGCTGTCCACCGTCAAGAACTAGAGTGCTTGTCCAGCTGGGCTATCTTGTTTTTTGCTATCTTGTTCAATTGCATGTAACCTTTTTTGGAGATGTTCTTCGGAGAAAGACAAATTCCTATTCTTTGCATTGTAAGCAAATCTATTGTCATTCCACTTCGAGCGAACGACGAGGAGATGTATTTCAGAAATGTGTAAATAATAAATCTAAACGAAATTGAGCCAGAAGCATGCAAGTGTGACAGGAAAAATCCAAACCCAAAGCTGCATTGCATGTACGACAAAAGTTGCAAGACCATTTGCAACTTCATTGGATCCCTTTTTTCGAAGGCACAAATGTATATTTTTTGGGTCAAATTATGTTCCTACGCTTTAGGAAATAGTACTTCCGCGCTCTGGCCGGATGGCCCTCGAGCGTGTTGTAACCTAATGGACCTACTGTGTTGTGGCTCCTTATGTAGTACTGCTCTAAAGTTCGTGCTTTGTCTACGGTGTCTGTTGTTTCCAAAACTTTGATTTCGAAATTTTCTTCAAAGGGCTTGTAACGTTGCAAGTCCTCTTTCATTTTCGCCGGTGGTTTTTTATTGTGCTGTTTGATCCTCTGCGGCAGGTCCGTCGTGCTCCCTATGTACTTTCTGTTGTTGGGCTTGCACGTGATGCAGTAGACGACGAGGCTCGTGCGATTCCCTTGCGCGGGCGCTTCAGTGGAGGCTCCTCCTTCATCTCGAGGCTCGCGTCTTTCAATGTCGTACCTGCGAAAACATTGACAATTACGTTACTCATCGAGGTTTTCGGTTTTTTTTTTTTCATTTGATGTCCATAATAGAATGCATTTATTTACTTGCCCTGGTTTTTCTCTGTTGCCGTGAAAGGATCGTTTCCAATCCCGAAACGCTCCTCGTACAAGTCCCTGTCGAAAATATACGTTAGCTTCTCCATTGTCGTCACCGGGTGCGTCGCGTCATGCGTCCCTCCAAATTGTTCCATGAATTGTTCGAGTATAGCCGTTGCTTGATCGCGCGTCGTGTCCCTCAGCAACTCCAAGGATACGTTGTACCCGTAATGCAGCAGCTCGCACGCATACGCTGTGATCCCTTTCGTCTTCGTGTCTAGTAGCTTCTGCCCCTCCAAACTTTCCATCATCCTATCGGTCTCATCGAACTCAATGTCAAGCTCGACAAGGATCTCTTTTAGCAGTCCTGCAAAAGGAGTGCAATCGATGATGAGTTTTGTTGTTCTTGCAACTCGTTAATTCTTTTTCTCAATTGTTGGGTTTTTTTTAAATATCCGGAAGCTTTACGCACCATTTGCGAATCTCAAGCCTCCAGGCTCTCTTTTAGCTGGCAAACGCCTATTGCAATTGTCAATGAAGTCGCGTAGTTCTGCATACGTGTTGAAGCCGTTGATGTAAGCTCCCGGACGTTCTCCTGCATTGTTTGCTAGCCGGAATTGCTTTGTGGTTAGGAAGAACCTCCTCTTTGCTGGTGGAGGTTTTGTTGCCTTCGCGTTGCTTTTGTATAGCGCAAATAGCTGCTTGCAGGCACGACTTATTACACCGTCTTTTCAAATGAGCCGTCTTTTTAAATCTTCAAGAAAAAAAGATTCTTTCACGCTGGTGGAATTTACCTTGTCTGCGTCCATGTCTTATGCTGCAATGTCCCGAGCTTTATGATTCTCTGCACCTGTTCTCGACAACAGACAAGATATTAAAACCATTTTCCTTGCACGCATGTTTGACGCAACATATTCATGACTTGCCTTTGCCTTTTTCAATCTCTGGTAGTGAATACCTTTATGTGCGTGGTTGTGTTGTCGGCTGTGAGAACTCTCGTGGAATTGGTCTAAATATGTCTGGATGTGGGCAATGTAGTATGCGCAGCCTCGTTCTCTCAGTCACTCTGGACAACATCACGTATGCCAGGCCAGGGGCAAACACTCCTCGGAATATGAGCAGCGCTTTGTTGGATATGGTTGCGCCTTGGGATTTGTGTCCCGTGATAGCGTATGCTAGGGTCAGTGGAAATGTGGACTTGTGGAACCATTTTCCATTTATTGCCTTTCGCTGATGCTTCGAGCGTCGTAATGTGAGCACGGCCGCTGTTGTGTCCACGACGACAGTGATACCGTTGATTTCTCCCCTGCTAGTTGCATTGATGCTCTTGATTTTGCACATTGCTCCATTTGCGGCACCTATTGCGAGGTCGATGTTTTCCGTTATCATTGCCTTCGCCCCTACGCAAATTTTTCCTATCTCGTTGAAGCTTTTGTCCTCCAACCATTCTTTGAGAGCTGGTTCGCTCGCGGCGTTACTGTGTATTTGAACATGCACAATCGTCTCGGGAGTGTTGAATTTCTCCACAAGCTCATCGTTGAAGGTAGCGACATCAACTCTGTGTGTGCAAATGATGGTTGTTTCGGCATCGATGAAGTGGCATGCACCTTCCTTGTCGACAATGCACTGTCCCAAACAGTCGGAAATCTCGTCAGTTGTGGGCGTCCTGAGTCTTATGGTATGCAAGAATGCTAGGAACGGCATGTCTCGTGCATGTCGCACCGAGAATTGCATGTGGTACATTTTCGCTGCAGGCCAGTGCGCGGAGGACGTGATGTGGCACGGCTCGCAGAGATCCTCGCGGTGTTTGCAGACTGGGGGTAATTGTGCCAGGTCTCCAAAAATTATCAGCATTTTGTGTTTGAATGGCTCATGCAATGTGCCATTCGTGACATTGACGATTTGTCTTACCACGAGATCGAAAGTCATCCTTGTTAGCATGGACATCTCGTCAATGATGATCGCGTTGGCTTCCTTGATTGCGAGGTGTCGTTCATCCGTCTCATGGATGTTCAGTGGGTATTGACTGCTGCGCACAGGGATCTTGAATTGGTAGTGTACAGTGGTTGCAATCCCGCTTAGCCGCGTCGCAGCCGCCCCTGTTGATGCACAGAGTATTGCCGTTTTGTTTTGCGCTACCAGATGCGAAACATAGTATCGTATCAAGAAGCTTTTGCCGCTACCTGGTGTTCCACAGACAACGTGTAGCCCCGAGCTTGTTGAAGCCAAGCTTTCGAAGACTCTTTGTTGTTCTACTGTCAATGCGGCATTGGCGACGGTGCGAAACTCGGCCATTTTTTCCAACATCCTCGCGCGTGTTGGCCCTTCGACGGTTTGCTGGTCGATGTTAGGCGCTTCCATCGGGCAGTCTCGGATGATCGCAACCTTTTGCAATATCATGTTGATCAACTGGTCCGTGTGGTCAGTCGCTAGCAAGTTTCTTTGCGTGTATTCGGTCACATACATCTCGAGGTCCTCGTTGCTCAATATGAGGCCGCGCATTTGGCATTCGACAAAGTAGGATCCAGCTGTGTTGGCAGGTGATATGAGCTCCGTTTCATTCCTGAAGGTGAGTTTTCGCAAGAGCACGTTGTAAAAGTACCCCTCTGGTTGATGTCCAGGGTGGTAGTCAGTGAATCTGACTACTCGCTCACATTTTGCGATCCTGTTGCCGAAGAGGTCAAGACCGACCGTTCCACGTTGCGTTTCCTTGGGCTTTCGTATCACATACTGCCTATGGTAATCGTAGAACGTGCTCTCCTCGATGACGCTCGGTCTCCCGCAGTATATGTCGACTGGGTGCAGGGTGACGCTGTTGTTTCGCGAGACGATGCGCTGTCTTAGAGATGGTGGCGAGGAGTCGACATAGTGAACGGTCTCGCTCCTTGTGATTATTGGTATCTGCATGCAATTTAGCGCGGCCTCTGTTGGAGAGGTTGGTTTTGATAGGAGGCTCGCGGCGATGAGTTTCAGCTTTACTTCGTCGAGATGTTGCAATCCCAAACGTGAGGCGTCTTCTGAACGGATGTTAAGTTTGCCCATTGGTTCAGATTTCATCGCGTACTTGAGGAGGTAGTGAGAGATTGAAGAGTTTGTCACCCGCTGTATGTTCATGTGCGCACCCCACAACAGTAACACGGAAGGGTGGTAGGGGACGACGTTTCGGTGCGCATGTCCCGGCCGGTAATACAACCAACGTTGCGTCAGAGGGTCGAGGATGGGTTCATATTCTGGCTGTGTTGCGAAAGGGAAGCCGTGCTTGCAACTGTGGTGTGACGGTCCGACATAGCACGCTTTCCTGCATACGTGCGATTGCTTTCTGAGAACTAGTTCTCGCAGCCTTGTGTTTCGAGGATCCAGGGTCTCGTCCCTGGGGACGTAAGCTGCAATCTCATTTGCAATTCGCTGACGATCATCATGGTGGACCCACAATATGACATGGGCGTGTAGGGAGCCCCTGTTTTGTATCTCATAACGTACGACATGGTGTTGTATTCGGCCAAGCAGACCGTCGGATGAAAGCAAATGCTTGCGCATGAACATGTGGAAGCGTGCGTGGAAAAGTGCCACGCATTCAACAGGACAGTCCTTCCAAGTGAATTGCGCATTATAATGCGTTGCGATGCTCTCGATCACATTAATTTCTTGCCACCGTGTATCGGTGACCTCGTCTGCAGTGAATGTCAGAAAGAAATCTGGGAGGCCCCAAGCATCGACCATCGTTATGAGGTCCTTCAGTTGCCGTCGATGCCACGATGGGGACCCCGGCATTGTTGATGGCATGCTGTAGCGAAGCACGTGTCTCATTGCGTCTTCATCGGTCGTGGCAGGGTTGGCTTTCCTATATTGGTCGATGTCTCGTTGCAAGCATGTAGAGTTGCTTGAATTGGCAATCATCACTGCCTGTTTTAACTGGAACATGATCAACAGGTACGGCTTGTAGAGCGTGTAGATAGAGAATAAGGTGCATATTCTCATTTTCACATAGTTGCTGAACTGTATGCAGCCATCATAGTAGCCCCGTCCGAAAGGGAACAGGAATGGGAACACTGCTGACTCCATGGTTATGTCAACGCACGCACTGCCAGCTGCTGCTATTCCGTCGACATGGAATAAAGCGACCCTCTCTGAAAGCATTTCTGTACCCCGTAGCTGTATGGAGGCAAACTCATGCTTGTCGCTTGCATCAAAGGCGCGACGGTTCGCGGGGTCCACCATGTTTTGCAAAAGCAGGAGCTCAGGCTGAGATTCCGCTATTGACATTAACTCGAAGGGAGCTGTCTCATCGTGTAGTTCCAAGATACCTGCAATGGTTTGAGGACTCAAGATGCACATACCCATCTTGATGTCCGCACGCTCTGCTAAAGAATTGTACTTGCGCAATATTGGATTGTTCTCGATGTTGTATGCGAGCACACTTGACAGCTCGTTCGTCACGATTTCTTTAGCCGAGCTTAGTGGGACGTTTCGCCAAGATATTAGGGGATTGTCTAGAAGTGACCTTCGATCGAGTGTGCCACGAGCAATCGCATTTGCAGTCGTGGTAACTGAAATGGATACATCTATGATGCTTAGCAGTTGCGTGTGGAGGTGGTTTGTTTTAAGCAACTGCCGAGAGTATTGTGGCATCAACCGCACAATGTATCTGCTCCGCTGGGCATCTCGTGTGCAGCTTTGGCATTTCCAGTAAGTCACTTGCATGCCCATATTCTCGCAGGCATCCAAAAGTATCATGTTTCCGAGTGCGGCGGTGTGGCTTGAGATCCCTATGCCTTGCGAAGAAACGATCCTTTGGTTTGCAGACACTAGCGTGGTTATGCCACAGACACCGCAGATTTGAAGGCTTGAGAAAATAGCCGCGCAATTACTAACCCATTGCTTGTATCTATCTGCGATGGTCAACCACGATGACGTAGCTGGCCTCAAGGACATCTTTCTTGATGTTATATCAAGTTGAATAGCTCGATCTCTGGCTGCTCTGAGCGTTGACGAATGGTCATGTTCGAAGGAGTTTCCGGTGGTCATTTCTACATCGTGACATGAATCGATGTCTTATGTTCGGGTTTAAACACCTATATGGATTAATAATAAAAACCATTCGAAACTTTGCTACAATTTCACTCACGTGGTTTTGTCTAAACGCAACAGGAAAAACAAAATGGACTGAACATCTATCTTTAGAAGGTGAAAGAATTGATAAAATAAATCGAATCAAGCATGCTACAATTTCACTCACGTGGTTTTGTCTAAATGCAACAGGAAAAACAAAATGGACTGAACCTCTATGTTTAGAAGGTGAAAGAATTGATAAAATAAATCGAATGAAGCAAATACTTTTTGTTGTGCGTACCTTTAGGAGAAGAGACTCGTTTGGAGGCTGCAAACATCTCGAAAACAGAAGTGTTGCAGACATGATTAGTATGTTGGTCGAACCAAGCAAATGTAATGTTCCCTTGCGGAAACAGAATGTGCGAAGAAGTGTGCGTGCTCAAGATGAGGAGTAAAAAAAAAAAAAACCATACGCAATGTATGGTGGAGAGCCGGCACATGTCTCTCCAAAAATTTTATATCATAGGGGAACGTGCCATCCCCCCGTTTCGAATAGTCACCTCCAGTGTTGGAGGTGTAGCGCATTAATGCGGACCATAGCAACAAATGGTGCAGATATGTTTAAGAATTGAAATGACCGTACATGCTACTTACGTGGAGTATCCTTTCTGACGTCAACAACTCGAGGAGAAGTCACCTATTTCTTTGCTGGAATGTTGGAATCTGAAAAACAGTCATGATTAGTCAATATTAATTCATTCAGATGAAGTACATCTCGCAATAGGAATCCGAGGGAAAAAAAAAGATTTGTTTGTGGTTCTTTTGCAGCTCATCCGCAAGACGAAAGCGATCGAACAATTCCAATGGACGGGAGCGATTGGATAGAGTTAAAAATTTCAAGGACAAGTTTCAGTACATAACAAAATAAAGGACATGCAAGAAAAAGCTGCGACATGTGTCTTTGCGACGACCTATGGAGCTTAGGACAACAATTTACACAACTCGACGTTCTTGCAAATCCTCTCTCTGTCAGTGATGCTATGCATGCATAATTGGTTCTTGGATAGTCTATTGATCACATGTAGCTACTTTATTAGTATGCACCTTTTCATGCTAATTCGAAGGAAACTATACGAGACATACAAGATAACTAATACACGAAACGAAAGCGACCGGTGGAAATACGTCAGTTTCTTACTCATGTAAATGAACTATTTCTTGGCAACTTAGACGACTTGTTTAGAGTTTTGTTTCGCACCCGACCAGAAGGAATTATATCTTAACAAATGGCTTTATGGAGCGTTCGTTTTAATTCATATTTAGCCGCAAGCTTTGGCAAAAAGAAAGGAACCGCGACACACCTACCTATCAGTAGAAGAGCTTGCAGTATAGAAGTGAATAAAGCGGTCTCGGAATGAAGCATAGGCGCAAGAAGATCAAGCAAGTACAGGACTAGAGGATAAATGAGTCGTAAGAGGAGAAAATGCTATGCGGATGGCAAGCTTCAAGGTGGCGGAAACGTTCGAGGCCATAAGACATCTTTCTCAATCACTTTAGAAAGAAAGCAAGCAGGAAACACGTTCCCTTCAAAAGCACAG
This sequence comes from Dipteris shenzhenensis, assembly GCF_047967505.1. Lineage (NCBI taxonomy): Eukaryota > Viridiplantae > Streptophyta > Polypodiopsida > Gleicheniales > Dipteridaceae > Dipteris > Dipteris shenzhenensis. The sequence continues at coordinate 33,674,096 of NC_141608.1, read as the reverse complement.
TCACGTAGAACTGCTACGACCTGCAAACTTAAGGCAAGGAGAAGGTAAAGAAAGTTAAAGCAAAGGAGCGCTTCAGTCGTGGATCAATTCGGGAGATGAGCCACACCTATTACCGTTGAAACATAGAAGTGTACCGCAACCAGAGGAAAGACCAAGCTACAAGACCAAACGTGACTATCAGGAATTATGCAGAATCGGAGACTAACAACAGAGAATTGAGGAGTAGAAAGAAAGGAATGCAAAGGAGCCGCAATGAAGGATTTGATGGTAGAGAACAAAAAAGGGGGACTTCATGCCTGTGGCCAACGGTGGAGAAGATAACATCGAGCAAGGTAGGCATGGCGAACCTCATGTATCCTCAGAACAAGAGGGGCGGGGAGGTACGTAACGCGATGGATAAGAGGGAGCTATGAAAAACGAAGGTACCCAAGCCTCTTTTATGAGTATAGTGGCGACTGTATAAATAACTATTAATGGCTCCAACAAATTAAGAAAAGCACATCTATTAAAGGCTTCCTACATCTCACGGTTCCTTTGAAGCCACTTGGCTGCCTAGGATTTGAGATTTCTGAAAATCGTCCTAGTGCTGGCCAAGTAAAGAAATAGTTGAGGGTGATCTTGAACAAGTCACATCCCAAGTTAAAGAAGGGTGATCTTGGACAAGTCACATCCCAAGGAAAAGCAGGGGATGATCACTTGTCTATTAGCACCAAAAATGTGCGTCCGGTGCCCTTCTCCCACGCAGGAATAGCTACTCATTAACTATTTCAGCTCGTTACTGTACAACATGAACCTCTCAACGACCACTCAATTCTAGGCTTGCTAACTCAACCCTCTCATTTCCCCTACTACCAACATGTCAACTTCCAAGACCAATTGACCCTTCCCCACTACGATTGCCAAATGTTAACGCTATGGTTTACTCAGTCTCGAGAGACTAACTCATGGGTGCTCGGAGCTCGTAACCAATCCAACCATGTGCAGTGCTCGGGTGAAGATGCTCTCTCTTTCAATCCGTTAAATTGCTGGTCGTGCATGCTTGGGGTGATGAAAAATTTTGTTAACAAGAAAAATAATTCATTTAACATTTCACCAAACATGTCATATAATGTAAGGAAACGTGACAATTAAAAATTATGCCACTTGGCACTTAAATTGGTCACTTATATGGAATAAAACATAGTGATTAGGTAGAAAACTATTAAAAATAGCTCTAGAATGTAAAGTTTTTTAGTAAATATGGGATGAACCCTTATAATATGTTTTTCCAAGATGTGTACTCTTTGACATGATCACCTTGTTTTATATCTCGTACAACTATAATTTATAATATTGAATATGCCTCATTTTGGGCCTCCTTTTTAGTAGTAAATCACCAAAAACTTACTAGTTTTTTTCTTGCATCTATATCCATAGATAAGATCCATCCTCAATATAAAATTTTCCAAGTATGATGCATGTTTGAGAAGGTTTGGTATCCTCATGGACATGAATATATTATCTTTAAGGAAACTTGGTAGGAAAACAATTGGAAAAAATAAGTCATGTAAACTTATACCAATACTATAAAATAAATAACATCCATGTTGGGGGTTAGAGACATAGAATGCTATAACTAGTGAGAGATTTTAGGGTCTAGATATTAAGAATAGGTCTTGTTTCTAGATAGGGATTGAATGGGATTTGATTTTCTAATTAACGATGTGTACTCCTTGGCATGTTTTAAACAAACAATTTGTGGCATGTATTTTGTTTGGTCTAACTCTAAAAGACAATGTAGCATATTCTAACTATTGACAATGAATTTGTGAATGGTAGAAAGAACATCTATAAAAAATGCCATGGTTGCACTACTTTTGAACCAACTCATGGGGAGATCTATCACTATCACAATTTATGGAGGATTTGGGATGGTGAAGTTTGGTGCACTTGAATTACAAGATATAAGCATTATAGGCATCATGTTATCTCAATCTATTGAACACCAAGGTCAATAAAACCTATTATGATGAGTAACAATCCAAGCAATAAAAGAGGATCTAAGATCGAGAGACTATAACAAATTCCTAGGGTAATATGATATGAGGACTCAATAGATGAAAGTTAAGTGTGAGAAGCTACTAAGGTAGAAACTCATAGAAAGAGAAGTTGAGCTATGTGTGACATGATTTGCTACAAGTAACAATTGTGCAGCTTGTTGGAAAATTAAAAAGACATAATCATTCTTTGTTTGCATGGTAGAATTTTTTATTATAGGTCCACCTCATGCAAGGTCATTCCATGTTATTTGCAAGGCTGAAAGTAAAAGACTTATGCTTTTCTTGCAAAGCAAGGTCATGCAGTGTGTGATCCCAATCATCTCAGATCACCTGCAAAATGTTAAACTTACAAAAGGAAAAAACAAACGTAAGAGAAGCTTGGTCAATGTAAGCTTTGTCATTACCCTTTTTCATGGAAGATGAAGTAGGCAACTGGGACCGAAAAGAAGAACACAAATAGTAAAGTTCTTCTATATTAAAGATAGAATTTGTAGCCATTTAGAGAAGGTTAAAGAAAAAAACAAGCATTATGGTCTTTGTTTCTATACGTTTGATTTATTTAAAAGCTTATCAATCTTTAAAGCAAAAAGCTAGATCTTCATAGGACCAGCCATGTTTAATAGTTCGGTTGAGTAGATTGTGACCTTTGAAAATGTTGTCGTCTCAGGAAAGCTTGGCTTTGGGACCAAAGTTTGAAAACCCTCGACCTTCTAGAAATGGAGCTCGAAGATGGGGCAGTGTTTCATCTTAGGGTCATTGCTAGGATCTGATAACAAGCTTGCCCAAGGGAATAAGAAAGAGGTGGTGTAGGTTGAGACTACTACGGTGACCTGAGTGATTGGGGATGGACCTCCCGGACCTCGGACTAAGGATGTGGTGGCATTGGCACCGAAGAACCCCCAACAAAGAATGGGGAGGGAGATGCATGGAAGATTATTGGGAAGAAGGGGAGAACTAAGGACGTTGTGCTCGAGGAGCCTCAAGGAAGTCAATGCAAGGAAAGTGGTGCAGTTGAGGTTTCTATGCTTGCTCCTCAAGATCGGCGGTTTGAACTAGTGTTAGTTCCGATGGATCCTGCTTTCACTCAATTGCCTTCAGCATCTAGTAAACATGGGACAGAAGCTAGTGTGCAAGAAATATGCCCAGTGCAAGATACTGAGATTAGAAATGATCCAAAAATCGGAGATGACTTCCTTTGGTTCTATCGCTCCCTTGTGATCCAAAAGCAGCTGTTGTGAATGGTGGAACTTGTTCTTTAGTTAAGGTCCAGTGCTGCACACATAGAGGTTAAAGCATGTTCTAGTGGTGCTGTGGAGTGACTTGCCCAAGATCCTGAAAATGTTCACAAGACTTTGAACAGGGATGGAAGATTGACTGGGTGCTACCGTACAACTCCCCCTTTGGCACTTTGTAGTTGAAAACCTCCATGTGGAGATGAAGGTGCACCGATGCTTGAATCTGCACCCCCAAATTTGAAGGTGCGAAAGAGAACACCGAAGGCACATTTATACACCCTCTCTTGTAAAACGTGTGAACTTATCTACATTGCCACCTGCTACACACGACTCAGAGCATGTGCACAGACCCTAAGGCTTCGTGCACACGAGGTCCATAGTGCGGCTTTGGTCGCAAGATTTGGATACATGCATAAAAGTCAAGGCATATTTGAAGCATCTCTAGCTATATATTTGGCACTATTGCAATTTTGAGCACTAATGCTCTCTTTCACTTCCAACCAATGAAATGCGAGCATCTGGCAAGGGGACTCTTGCGACTTTGTGGACACGCCATTTACTATTCCCAAGGGTTTAGCTCGTGAATCATCGACAAGGCGTATGTTGAAATTAGCCTTTTGCATTAGTGGGAGACCCCATTCTTCGTAGAGCTCCTTTGATAGGACATTTACTCCTGCTCCACCATCCGCTATGGCTTGGACTTCATTATATGCCTTGTGGATCAAAGGCATAGTAATGTTGCATATGTCATCTCTCTCACCCATCCGCACAAGGATATCTTTGATGTTGTTCATAGGTGGAGGGGGATTTGCGAGTTCAATCCATCCTTTGAAACTCTCCCAGAGATTGGGACAATTCCGTAGGAGGATTCCGATCGGAATTGACACAGGGCAACTTAGGATGCTAGAGAGTGCGGCTCCTTCAAGTTGACATGGCTATACATTATGTTGTGGAGTCTGTTGTTGGAACAGACGCTCGAGTATAGTATCAATACTTTGTGGGGCCAAGTCATGGATTGGGTCTTGAGCTTGTTTCTTAGCCTCAAATTGAGCTTGTTTCTCAGCCTCAAATTGAGTTTGTTCCTTTTGTACCCATTGTTGAAGTGCCTGAAAGCGAGCCTTCTCCACCTCTACATTTGGATATGGAGCTTCTTTTATTTGAGGCTTAGGAGTTGATGTGGATGAGCTTGGCTGCTCATTGCTTGGCAGAGGTGGAGGCACTTGTGCTTTCTTTTTAAGAAGTCGCTTTGGTTGGATTGGAATGTTAGGGTCCTTGGTGGCCTCTTTCTGTTGGCGTGTAATTACATTTACAGGTTGTTATATTACACTTGCCAGACCTAGACTTTGATGGTCCACCCCAATGATGCCGATTGGGATGTCAAGCTTAACCTTTGTTTGTTGTGGGACTTTATTTTTCATGGGACAATCCATACAGGCATGTCCTATGCCACAATCTCTACAGAGTGGTTGGAAAGTAGCGGGGCTACCACGATGAGGGCACTCTGCGATCCGGTGATTTTCTCCACAACCATAGCACTTGATTGGTGCTCGATATGTGTTGGGACGTACTTGATTTGCATAAACTGGTATTAGACCCTTTGCACCTTCTACATAGTACACTGGGTACTCTATTTCATACTCAAATGATGAGTCTACTTCCTCGGCTTGTAATTGATGTATTGGAACTGCCTGAGGAGCTAGATTTGGTGCTCTTGGATATGGTCGTGGATTCGGATTTCTAAGTAGTTGTGGAACTTGTGTCCGAACAGGAATAGGATTTGGCCTCGGAGCTAGGGGCGCTTGTGCAAGTGCCGATTGCCTATACACCGGCATGAGTGCCGCTTGGTATTGTTGAGGTCGAGGCGGGTTGTTGCGCATGTTGAAGATGCAACTGTTTTCATCATGGCCGCCGACGACGTAATATGGCACCACAACCTTGGCAGTGGATTTGCTTGTGCAATGATCCTAGCTCTTAGGACCGCCGGGCACTCATTTGCTGTATGATTGGCCATGCAATGTAGACACCAGACATTTTCTCGCTGTGGATATGTCTGAGTTGGCAGCTGAGACAAGTGAAGTTTTTGTTCCATGGCCTGCATCATGTCTTCTTTCAGCTTCATGGTCATGGCCTCTAGGCAATCTTCATTTGATGTTTCGGCATTGGATTTGGATTTGCATTTTTTCGAGCGCTTATCTCGTGTACTAGATCTGCCATCATCACTGCTAGTGTCTGAGTCGGTCATGCCATCCTTGATGTCAATGGCTGTTGCATGAGTAGCATTGAACATTTCATAGCTGCTTATCTTTTTCATATCCTTTCGAATTTTCTTTCTTAGTCTTGCAATGAACCAGGCCATGAGGTACTTTGAATCTAGGCGTGGGTCACATTTGGCGATTAATCTTTTCATCTTACCTAGGTATGTGGTACATCTTCTCGCCGGCCTTGTTCCATCTTGCTTAGTTGGAGAAGAGCAGGATCATCTTGTAGCCTCTCCGTTTGAAAGCATCGCTTGAATTCTGTTTGAAGTAGGTCCCATGTGGCGTGCTCTTCCACTAGAAGGTCTAGGTACCATTCAGATGTTTCATCAGTTAAGGCCATGGGAAACCAAGCCACCTTGGTTTCATGGGATTGATCTCCACCTGCTCGGCATGCGGCATCAAAATGCTGAAGGAATAGGGCTGGATCTCCCCTACCATTATATTTGGGAAGTTCCAATTTTCCCAAGGTGCCTGCCTTGAGTGTTATTATTTCTTCAATTAAAGAAATTGTCAGCCTCTGCATCGAGGTCGATATCCCCATCATTGTCGCGATGGTGGCCAGCCATGTTGTGGCGTGGAGGAGTTAAAGGGAGTGATTGAATCTCAGGGGGGGATTCGAGGTAGAGGATTGTCGGGGGCGATGGTTGTAGTAGAGTTGTATGCGAATTTGGCGAGCGTTGGAGTTAGAGGCATTGGTCGAAACATAGCTGCATGCAAATTGGGCGAGATTTGCAAAGGGTATCTCTGCCCGCAAGTGCGGGTGTGGATGTAGTTTTGCTGGGAGGGTTAGAGTGGTGTTAGGTTGTGTAGGGACCGTCATGTTAATAACGTGCCTAAGATTGTCGTACGTGTGTAGGGAAATGTGCCGGTGTAGACGAATCGTCAATCGAAGATCACGGCGTGAAGATACGAGCGAATTTGTACGAAATGAGGCCCACACAGGGGTGCGAATGAGCAAGTGCTAGGGATGCCAAAATGGTGTGCAATGGGCTAGAAAAATACCTGTAGTGTGGTGTTTTTGTGTGTGAAATCTTGGCTCAAACGGGGTCCAGTTTGGGTCCCAAACAGATGAGTTACGAGGGGTCAAAGTAGGGGTAAATTTGGCTTTTTCGGGGGGGGGGGGGGTGAATGGACTTTAAGTCCAATTGAGGGGTTTGAACCAAGTTAACTCTAGTTAGATTAACTAACCTATATCCTCCTCAGTTTTACTAGAATTGGGAGGTTAATCTTACTAACCTAATCTAGGCTAAACTAACCTAGGGTTCGAATTAGGGTTAGTTTAGGGTTTTTTTAAATTAAATAATTTAAACTAATTAATGAAAAAAAATTCGGGGGGGGGAGGGGGGGGGGGGGGAGGTGGAGGGTGGAGGGGAGGGGAGGGTGGAGGGGCAGGTGAGGGGCCCTGGCGGGCGAGGGGTGGGTGAGGGGCGGGTGAGTGGAGGGGTGGAGGGGAGCGGGCAGAGGTGAGGCTGAGGGTGTGGGTGAGTGGAGGGGTGGAGGGGAGTGGGTGGAGGTGAGGCTGAGGGCGCAAGGCGAGCGCCGCTGGCGCGCCATCGCGAATGGGCGCTGCGAGTGTCGCTAGCGCGCCGCAATTACAGCAAGGGCTTAAGCCCTTGCTATTAAGAGGTTAGGGATTTGTAGGGGAGGAGCAACTGGCAAGGGGTGGTAGAGAGAGAGAGAGAGAGAGAGAGGGGGGGGGGGGAAGGGGGGATGTGAAGGGGGGGAAGGGTGGGGGTGGAGATGGGGGGGGGGGGGGGGGGAAAGGGTGGGGGTGAGGGGGGGAGGTGGAGATGGAGGGGGGGGGAAGGGGGTGGTGGTGAGGGGGGGAGGTGGAGATGGAGGAGGGGGGGGAAGGGGGTGGTGGAGGAGGGGGAGATGGAGGAGGGGGGGTTGGTGGTGGAGATAGAGGGGGGTGGAGGGAAAGATGGAGGGGGGGGGGGGGGGGGGGGGGGAGGCGGTGGTGGTGGAGGGGGAGATGGAGATGGAGATGGAGGAGGGGGGGAGGGAAGGGGTGGTGGTGGAGGGGATGGAAGGGGAGCTGGGGGGGGGAATGGAGGGAGGGAGGGGGGAAAAGGGGTGGTGGAGATGGAGGGGAGGGTGGAGGGGGAGATGGAGGATGGGGAGGGGAAAACTTGACGGACGGAAAACTTTGACGAAAAACGGAAAACTTTGACGGAAATCCAAAGGGAGGAAGCTATGGTCACCTGAACACTCTCCAAGTCTTTCTCGATGTAACGGGATTGTTGAGGACCAATGGATAGTGGGTGGATGGCTAGGTTATCGCTGTGAGATGGGCTCGAAGTAACTTACCATGTGAGGATGGGAGTAGAGTGGTGGTCAATGGAGAGCGAGGAGTGTCTTGCGTAGGGCTCGGAATGGGGAAGAGGATGGAGGCAAGATGTGAAAGAAAAAGTATGAGAGGGATGGGTGCTCTTTTATAGGGAAGGAGGGGGAGCTGTGGATTTAGTCAAACACATGTGCACCTTTGAATTTGTCCAAGTTTGACTAAGGAGGTGGTTTTAATTTTTCCTTTGGGTTTGGCATTTAGAACCTTTAATCATCGATTGCCCATAACTTTTGGTGGTTATGTCAGAATGTGATTTTGTAAAAAGGAGAAATGTTCAGAATTTTAAGCTCTACACTCTGACGACCATCACATGGTCTGATTTATTCCTTAAGGTGCTGCTATTCCAGAAAACATGCATTTCCATTAACCGATAACGAAGAGTTTCACCTAGGAAATTAATATTATTATTTACTTGAGTTGGAAGAATTTTAGCTCTCCTAGCTCTTGAGTGATATGTTTATGAAAGTTCGAAGTAGTTTGTTTTTTACACATACTTGCGTATGTTTACTCGTTACTTGAGATGCTAGTCTCCTTGGCAGCGGCGCCAAATGTTGGCTCTTTCCCATGGCTTCCACGGTTAGAGCAGGGTATTTTCATTATGCAAGGTTCCGAGGCTGTTTGTCACCTACAGATACATCGGGGTTGTCATTTGTCGTATACGTGTAGCTTAGGACCTCGAGTCATGTTTCGGTGAGAGACATAGGCTTAAGTGTGGTAAGCAAACATAGTGCATGCATGTATAAAAGGAACGTGTATTATCATGGTTGAGGTAATGAAGGCTTTCATCTTCATTGGGGGTCGCAGGGTTTAGGAGGAGTTTAAGGGTTAGAAGGAGGTTCCAGGGTTTAGAAGGAGGTTCCAAGGTTAGAAGGAGTTTCCAAGGTTTAGAGAGAGGTTCTAGAGTTTAGAAGGAGGTTCCAGAGTTTAGAAGAGGTTCCATGGTTTAGAGTAGAGTACATGGTGGAGAACTCATCTCCCTTGTAGATCATGGAGATTAAGGGTTGAGGAACTAAGGGTTTAGGGGGAGCATAGGAGCAGGAGAGGAAGAAGGTGTAAGAGCATGGGGGAAAGAAGAGAGAGGAGGGAGGAGGAGGAGGAGGGAGGAGAAGGGAGGAGGAGGGAGGAGGAGGAGGCGGAGGAGGAAGAGGGAGGAGGAGAAGCATGGACACTTGAGACAATTGCTTGGAATACCAAAGTAAAACTCAACACAATGCCCCAAAGAGTGTGGGCTTCATTCCATTATAGGGTATTTATACAAGTTGGAGAGCTTCTCTCTCTGCATGTAGGAATTGTAAGACATTCTCTCTCTAGATGTAGATCTAAGAGGGATTATTTCTAGCCTTATGCAAGTACAAGCGGAGCTTTGCCACTACTCTACACACACATTCTGTTCTACCTAAGTCCATGTTGGCACAGAGGCAACAAAAGATAAGCTCAAGACCAAAGCGAAAGAAGGCAATAAAGAAATTGGGAATTCGAGGGAAACCAAGAAGTATTGAAAAATGGTGTAATAAGTGTCCTAAGTTCTAAGAATGAACACTTAGAGGAAGAATGCAAAATGAAGTATTGCAACACTTGCACCAATTTCGGGCATGATGACTTGGAATGTTAGTTCAATGGTAAAATTTACCTAAGTATAAGTGAACCAGGTGACCGCTGATACTCAATCTACCAATGGCAAACCACCATGACTCAAGGAAAAAGATAAGGGTAAGAATGAGAATGAGAAGACAAACCCATCCAAGATCAAATGTTTCTACTATGGAGAGAACCAACTTCGTTCTAATTGTCCAATTTGGGCAATGAAAAGAAGTGGATCCAGAATGCTGAGCAGTGGAACCCGAGCTATCAGATGTAGTGGATGCCCAAGGAGTTACCAGGTCAAAAGGGCCAGTTACAAATCTTATGGATATTGGTTCTTCAAATAAAGAAATTAATTAGAAGACACAAAAGGAATTTGCTGCTAAACTTGCTAGAGATTTGAAGGGCAAAGCACCAGTAGTGGAGATGCCCTCTGAGTAGCCTCAATTACCCATCATTAATGTACCAGGAGAATCTTCAAAGTTTAATAAACAAAATGCACTAGATCTGAGCACTTCATTAGATTCTAGTGCAGAGCTAGCCTGAGTATGGGTAATATTCAAGAATATGAAAATGAGTTTGACATTTGCTGAATTGATGTGGATAGCTCTGTATTGCCATGATTTCTCCACTCAATAGATTAAGGAATCTGCAGATTATCTGAAGGAGGTCAAGTCTTAAGTCACTATATCTGTCATTGTCATCCTAGTGGCCGATGATGGCCGATGAAGAAGTACCGACGATCACCATCAAAGTCAAAAAGTAGGCCATACCAGATGTGATAATAGATGGTGGTTTAGGAGTAAACATAATTTCTGAAGAAATTCCTACGAGGCTGAAGTTTAAGACATTCAAGCCATCTCCTTTTTGAGTACGGATGACAGATCAACGACTACTTGACCGAAAAGGTATGCTACAAGAATTTGTCATTTTTGTAGGTGGCATCTATTACACAGTTAGTTTTACTGTAAATGGAGTGAAATGCCTATCCTATTTTGTTGGGATGACCTTGAGTTAAAAGTGCAAAGCTACTACATGATTGGGGTTCAGAAGAAATCATCACATCAAAAGTGATAATCAAGATGTTTGCATTCTTACAAATCCTTGAAAGGATTTGAGTTGTTATTGACCTAAGGATTTGGAAGTTACAGACCCATTCCCTCAAGATGTAGAGTCATGATTGATTAAACTACATATACTTGCTGTTGGTGTCATTGGTATTTTCCAAGTGGCTACTACTGACATCAAACAGAAACTTAAGGCCGAGCAAATTGCTAAACAAAAAGATTTTTTCCCAAGCAATTTCATTGAAGACATTGAAGGAGAAAGAGAACTGGCTGAGACTCCTGTCACACCATTACACATCTTGAAACTAAGCAATTGATGCCAGAACCAACGCAAGAACTCAATCTTGGAATAGAATACAAACCTGAAATTGTGGTAGTAAGTGCCAATCTCTCTTCTGATCAACTTATAGTTGTTAAAGAATTGTTCACCATGTATAAGGATATTTTTTCCTAGATTTACACTGACCTTTGGGGAGTTCCTCCCGAGTTGTGTCAACATAGAATACCTCTGGTACCAAAACCATTTCAGCAACAAAGGTATAGGATGAATCCAAATTATGCTAAATAGGTAAAAGATGAGTTAGATCAACTTCTTTGTGCTGGATTCATTTATGCTATTGACCACAGTGATTGGTTATTTTCCATTGTGGTGGTGCCAAAGAAAAATGGTAAGCGTTGAGTATGCGTGGATTCCGAGAAGGTGAATGCACAAACTGCTCCTAACCATTTCCAATACCTTTCACATATGGAATTTTGGATCACGTTCAGTGGAACAAAAAATTGGCCGAGTAATGGTGACAACTCCAGCCAACATAGTCACACTGCGCCCCCTACAACTCTCCAAAGAAGTACCGTGGACCAATCTATAAAAGTATTAGTGATGGACATGTGATGGTAAAACTTGGTAATGATCTCAACACGGATTTCAATGCCTTAATATAGATCTTACCTAAGTGCACACCCCAAAGCTAACACACTAGGGCTGTGTTATGTGGTTGGACAAATTGTATTTTCTTTAAGCGACACTCCCATGATAGGCTAACCCATAACATTTTCAATTTGCACAAGTTATGGCTAGATATCCTTTAAAAAATTCAGTTTGCACAAGTTATGACTAGAGATCCTCAACAATTTCAGCAAGGATGTGTGGGGTTGAGCTATGAACATAGATTGGAATAAACATGGTGTGATTTGTAGATGTAGGGGAGCATTTAGTAAAGCAAGCACAACTATAAATGGGTCCATTTCTATTTGTAGGACTTATATTTTCTTTTTGTCTCAAATGACCAAATGTCAAGAATAAATATAGTGTATTATAGTACTTCAAGTTGATGTGTCAGATACTATAGAAGAAGATGGAGATCTTGATTTGTCACGTTTTGAGGAAACCATGACTAGTATATCTTGTAGATGATCATCACTAGCACCATCACCATCGCAAGATCATGCTATAGTTAGTATAGATCATGGTGATATAGGTGAGCTTCGATAGAACTAGAGATAGACTTATGTGGCATGCTAGACTTGGCTGAAGATGCAACCATTGATGTGAATACTACTTTGTAATTAATTTATTTGAAGAGCCCTTTTCGTTCTTTGCCATATGATATGTATTTGTATTAGGCCATTCATTTGTTGATATAATCATAAGTATATGAAGGTTTTTTAGTCCAAAAATGGTTTTATTGTGCTCACTTTTATCTTTCAAATGATATAAGATCTTAGTATGACTTTTGGAGGTATCGAAAATTACTTTTTGCAAATTTCCTATGAATACTAGTGCCAGTATAGACGTCATAATTTATATCTACAAATCTACTTGCAAAAAACGAGTATCAATTTAAGAGAAATGACACACTAGAGTCTGACCAAGTTTGGGAAATAGGCCAGCTTCTTTGTTGGGCAAAGCCTTTGAGCATATCCATACTTGTTTGAGATGATACCTAGACAAACATGGAGAACTATGTTGTCCATATGAATAGGGTCACATTAGACAAGATAATGGCACATGGAGGTACAAGAACAAATACCATGGGAGGGACAATCATGACTGCTAAGCAACTAAGTAATTGTGGAGATTGAGCAACATGCCCTTGCTAAACGTGCTATGACACACTATATATTCCACCAGGGTCATGACACTATTGTCTAGTTTCTCTTGCAATAAGGCCCCACAAATGCTATAGGCAATTACATGGCTAGGTCAAGGAAACTAACCCCTTAAACATTATCATGGCATCAGATAGATAGATAGATAGATAGATCTCTCTCTCTCTCTCTCTCTCTCTCTCACACACACACATGCACACACACACACCACACACGCATGTTTTCACCAAGCTAACACCTATTTCTACATAACCAAGGTGGATGATCCACTCATGTCCTTGCAAAAGAGGATTCATAGAAGGAGGGTAAGAGTGGAAATGGATTAGATGCAGTGTAAAGAAAGCATGATATAGCTTGTGTAAGGAAATGGGAAGAGGGGCAAGACTGCTTGCCCTTGCAAGAGCAATTACATCCCATCCAAATCAAGATCATAATCCACTGTTCAGGATGTTCAAACAAAAGAAAGAGACTTGATTTCCAAAGCGTATATTTTCTTGTAGATTTTTCATTTTATACTTTTGTTTTGACGTCTGTGACCCGGAGAGAGAATGAAGACAGAACATAGTTTTGAGTAAAAGATATATTGGAACATTGCGGATAGGTATGGAACAACCAGCCTTAGCTTATCCCCAAAACATTGGAGCACCCTGAAAAAACCAGCCTTCTCCCCAAACAAGTTTTAGTAAAAGACATCTCGGTACATTCGAGATAGGTATGGAGCACCCTGAAAGAAACAGCTTTATCTCCAACAATTTCTTTACAGTTAACAGTACCTGTACTCACTTTCAGATACTTTTAGCAATCTAGCTTTGCCCTGCATGCTCAGGCCTGTGAGAAACCTCATAGTCTAGATGCACGAAGGCACGCTCCACCTCAGGCAGGCATTCAAGCTTGTTTTGCAAGCTCTCACCAATGTCATGTGCGTCCTTTAGTGGCATCTCACCTTGCAAAACAATGTCTACTTCTACGAAATAGTAGCCACCAAATGTGTAAGCCCTCACTGTGTCGATCTGATTCACATCTGGGTGATGGTTCCAGCATAGGTATGTTAACTTCTGCAGAAAATCTGGAGAAGCTGTCTCACCCACCAGGGACTTGACATTTTCAAGCACTGTAAGTGACCAGTTCCATATTGTATATAGGGCCAACTGTGTATACAGGAGAGGAATACAAAGCTTTCAGTGATTGCAAGGTTGCTTTGGACAATCAGGAGCACAAACTCAACACTAATCCAGAGGTAAAAAGCTTGGGTTATTTGCAGTCTGACAAAAAAATAATTATACAAAGCAATGGACATGATTTGCCACTTACCACAATGGCACCTGCAGGGTCTATCCACCAAGCAAATTTAGCAGCCAAAAGTGCAGCAGCAAGACCGACTGTGTTGGTTACTACATCGAAAAAATGGTCCTTGGCGTAAGCTTTCACAATGTCGTTCTCGAATGCTCGACACATTAGCATCAAACCGAATTTGACAACCGTAACCGAGACCATGATGCCAATGACCCACTCTTTCTTGCCGCCTTCAAGATCAAGGGACCCGCCCTGTGGGAAAAACAGAGGCAGCAACGCATGTAGCAGAGGCAGAAACAGATACAGAGAAAGAGACGATGGGAGCTGCACAAGAAAAGCTATTGAAAATGCAATTACCCCCGAGAAAAGCTTCCGCCCAGATTCAATCAAGATTTGCAATCCCAAAGTCGCCATAACCGAAGCGAACACCAAAATTCCCTGTTAGAACAGAAAATTATCGAAGAGACACAGATAAATGAAAGCAGTCAAAATGGTGTCGCGTTGAAGGTGAATCGCGCGTACCACTGGTTGCATTCGATTCTTGCCTATCGGGTACATGTATGGGTTGGGGCGCTTCATCTTATGAGCGGTGAACCACAGTATAAAACCCGACAGTAAGTCTAGAAGCGAGTCCAAAGTGGAAGAAATAATAGAAAGGGAGCCACTCTTCACAGAGACGAAAACTTTGGCTGCGAGGAGCACTAAATTGGCAAAATTCGAGACACGAATTGCAAATGTCTCCTTCTTAGCGAGGTCCTCACGCTCCTTCTGGACTGTCTGCGCAGGTGATAGATACCAAAGAAGCAATCAGAACCCATAATCGGAATTTCAGAGTAGGTCTCCACAGAGATCGTCGTGCAGCAGTACTTTGGCATGGTGTTGGAGGCCAGCCTCCACCAAAGCATCGAGCTCATTGAACTCCTTGACGATTCCTTCCTGGCGGGCGTAGTACTTCTCCAGCCCACTGCGTCTACCTGCAGGGGAAGCCCGAAATCGCTAAGAAGCCGAGCTTGGTCAAAAAGAGGGTGCTGGAGAGGGAAGAGGAGAGACCAAAAACTCTGAGGCAAGCTGGGAAAGGGCCGGTGGAGGAGGGTTGGGACCAATCGGTGGGAAAATCGGCGGCCTTGAGCTTCCAATCGTTGTTGTCGGGAGGGAGTTGGTTCCAGAGCAAGGATTCAGTGAAGAGGGTGTGGGGGGAGGGGGGAGAAGCAGACATTGTTGGAAGGTGGTAGCAAGCAAAGAAGAAGAAGATGATGGAGAATATGAAGGAGAAGAATAAAAGAAGAGAAGAGGATGTCAATCAATCACACAACCCACCTTGGTTTTTCTTACCTCTTATTTAGTTTATAGGCCCCCCTTCCTTGCCTCTTACTTAGTTTGCATTCATTAGTCTCACTCGGGTGGCGGCGAGTGTTACACATGACGGTTCCATTCCACTTTCTTCCTCCCCGCCTCACCCAAAGTATAAATCCCTAGGGGCTTCGAGGGCGATGCCGATGGGGGAGAGGGAAGGGATCGAAGAGCAAGAGGGACGGAGGAGCCTGAGAGATGGATAGGTGGAGAGAGAAATGGAGACATGACCTCGCAGACTTGCGTCGATGATTAAGGCTTGTAGCATAGCTTGATCGACGATCAGCCGAGTGAAAAGAGAGAAAGTAATTGATTTTTGAGAGGAGAGTGAATAGAGGAGCAATAGTGTTTAGTGGGTGGATTTGGAAGAAGTAGGGAAAGGGAGCAGGGACACCTTTCCCCCTCATAAAATGGCCAGCCCGCGCACGGCTCGCACGCAATCTTATGAGGGGTAAAGGCGGATCCCCCCACCTTTCCCAGCCATCAAAGGCTTGGGGAGAGGGCTTAACTTTGACACATGTAAATTCAGAGGTAGGGAGCATTCAGGCAAGCTGTTTTTTTCGAGCAAGTGAATTCAGGGGAGGGCATTATGGTTCGAAAGAAATTCGGGCAAGTGAATCCAAGGGATTGGACGGTCCATATTGATATTCCCTCGACCCAAGACTTTGAAGGGATAGGGGAGGGCCACTGGGAGGCCTTTCCCCGACTGCCAGGAATCTAGTCGGATTCTGGCGTGTGGTGGTCGATAGGCCCCGCGGGAGCCATAATCTGGCCGGATCTCGATCAAAAAGGCCGACATGTGGCCTTCCTCGGTCTCATCAAGGGAAGAGGGGAGGTGCACGCTATTGTCATATGCGCACCACTAGAATTTTGGATTTCAAGGCCGCCTAATTAAATGGTGGAGATTAAATCTCTGCCGACCCACGACCTTGACGATTTGTAAGGGGCACTTGCCTCCTCTGAGGTAGTGGGTGCATTTGGACAACTTGCCTCGTTTAAGAAAGAGGGTGAATTTGGCGAAAAATCCAAAGAGCTGAAATTTTCTTGGAAAACAAAATGGGAGAATTAGATTGTGCTTTCGTCAATGGATTTGGAAGATTTGTAAGGAGCACTTGCCTCCTAAGAGGTATTGGTAAGGAGCACTAAGGATGATGGAGAAAAATCCAAAAAGCAGAGATCTTCTTGAAAAGAAAATGGGAGAATTGGATTGTCCTTTCTGACTTTCCGTTAGTCATTCATTTGTTGAAAGCATGACTTCTTCTATGAAAAAGCTGAGTGCTTGCTTTCTTAGTGCCTTCTCTTGACATATGAAAAAGTTGAGCGCTTGTTGCCCTCTATGGAGAATACAACACGTCCTTTCTTACCAAAAAATATAGTTACGTTTTTGCTTTGTAATCAAATGATAAAATATTTACTCGAATACAACACGTCCTTTCTTACCCAAAAATATAGTTATGTTTTGGCTTTGTAATCAAGTAATAAAATATTTACTTTCTCCCTTTAACTTTTTCCTAAGGCAGTGCCCACATACACTCATGCACTCTTGGTTTCTTTCTTTTCCAAAGAAGGTTTGCTTGCAAAAATTCCTACATTTACATCATAGATTCCCCACATGGACTATTATCAAAGATTTGATTGGACACATAGCGAAATCTGGACCTCTTATCATAGCTTCATGGTTTAGTACCTTAGAGATTTGATTGGAACCCTCATAATTCCATGGGAGGGCATAATCCATGAAAGGTTTTTTTAGAAATCCATTAGATTGTTTTGTGTAGCATGTGATTCAGAATGGCGTTGGAAGTCAATTGTTTTTCCCCATCTCAAAACATAAGTAGCTAGAAAAAGATTAAAGATAGGGTAGAATGTTGGCCAGTTTTTCAAAATACACTGAAGGACAAGTTTTCTAGCATTGGTCACCCCTCTGATTCACTAGCCTGGCCTATCCATGTGGCAATACTAGCTTCTATCTCCCCATACCTCCTCACACTTGGTAGTGACGTGCAAGTGAATACCATTTGGCTTTTGCTCTAGAAAAAGAATTTATATGGCTTTTACTCTAGAAAAAGGAATATCCAACCGAGTCAGCTTCCCCTCAACCTTTGTGATAGGGAATGTCGACTATGATGTTAGGAAAAGCATATCAGTCACCCTCATGACTTTAGCCATTTTCTTGGCGGGATAAGGTAAAGGTAAAGGAATGGAGTATAAGGTTAAGGGACCATTAAGAGGATGGGTGACCCCCACAAATGTGTGTTTCAAAGTTAATGTCACACAAGTTACAAAACTCTCACACAGAGTCAAGGTAGCGATGTGGGATTGGCTAAAAGTTGATTAACTAAAAAGCCAAAAAGTCCAAAAATCCAGCTACATCATATCTCTCATTTGGGAAAAACAAGGGTGCTACATCATATCTCTCATTTGGGAAAAACAAGGGTGCCATATTGTTGGCACCCTACCCTAGGTGCCATATTGTTGGGAAAAACAAGGGTGCCATATTGTTGGCACCTCTACCCTAGGTGTCCTCTTGTCCTTTTCTTAATTCGTCCCCTTTCTTGCCTCTTGTCCCTGGACCCTCATATCCCCTCTCTTGTCTCTCGTCTTTTGTCTCTTGTCTCTCATCCTCCTTGCTAGCCCCTCACCTCCCTCCCCTCCCTTGCGTTGCTACCCCATCTTCCCTCTCCCTTCCTTGATTTATCTCCCTCTAATCTCCATGCCCTCCTAATGGCTCTCCCACAATTGCTTACCTCTTCAAAATGTGTGGTTGTGACTTGTCTTAGGACGTTATAGCAATAGTGTAGCTCATTTATTGCTCATAGGTTAGCTTCTCCTAGTTCTTGACTTAGGTTGTGCAAATCCTCATTTTATTTGATCACGTGCACCTACCGCATTGGGCAAGTATTGCAAAGTGCCACCTTGGTCCTACCTTGCAATCCTTATAGAAGAGTGGTTTAATGTATAACATTTATTTTAATCCCTACCCCTTAATGAAATCAAATAGTCATTTTTGGGAGATATTAGGCACATATGCAATGTATTGTTATTTATAAAAATAGCATTAGTTCTAACGAGAGCCATATTTGGCTTCATGCCACTATGCACTAGCACCTTCTATGGCTCATTGATTTTTCCTTTCAAAAATTCCAAACTCAACTTGTCTTGAATCACCTTTTTGTAATTATTTGAGCCTAGTGGCATATATTGACAACCAATGAGGTCTCTTTTATTGGAAATACCTCCCTCCTTAGAAACATGACACTTCAAATCAAATATTTGTTTCTTGGTAGAAAGGCTATCGTACTTCCTTCCCTTAAAGGCTTGTAGACGTTTTTGCTTCTAATATGTTGATCTAAGGTGCTATCGATAGTTGAAGCCAATGTTAAAGGGAAATACGGCAACATTTCGCAAGGGTTTAAACTTGTATGGCCTCCATTGTGTTACATTATGGTGATGTTCTAAGTATAGCTAAATCAATTCTCTCAAGTGGCAAAATATATTGTACAACATTGGGGTGCAACTTCATGGATCAAACTGTGTAAACATAGCTTATGCATAAGGGCCGATTAAAATTCCATGTCTTCTACTTGGTTGATTTGAGAAGAGAGCCTAGGTCAATGTGGAGATAGTAGTTCCAAGGAAACCTACATCTAACCTAGAGCATTGCTTAGTGACAACGTAGCTTATCAACCCAAGCCTGCTAAGTAGCATCAGATGGGAATACGTATAAAAACACATATTTTTAAAAAATTGGAAAAAAGGGATCTGGTGTACTAGAACACCATTTAATTGTACTTGGGTTGAATCCATAAGTGCAATGGATCCCTAATGTGCACACTTGCATTTTCCAATCGTTGTTGTCGAGAGGGAGTTGGTTCCAAATCAAGGATTTACCGAAAAGGGTGTGGGGGGGGGGGGGGGGGGACGGAGACATGGTTGGAAGGTGGTAGTAAGCAAAGAAGAAAAAGAAGAAGAAGAAGAAGAAGAAGAAGAAGAAGAAGAAGAAGAAGAGAAGAGAATGGCGTTCAACTACACGTGTCCCCTTTTCAACCTTCCCCATTGCTTTTACCTCTTATTTAGTTTATCCCCCCCTACCGTTCCTAAAAATATATATTCCATTGCTTACTTGCACGAGGGTTGCGTGCGAGTCGTATACAGGAACCCAAATTATTTTGCCACTTGTTGATTCTATCAGGTTCCACTTTCTTTCCTTGGCGCCTCGCGCAAAGTATAAATCCCAAGGGGCTGTGCGGGGGAACCAGATGGGGGAGAGGGAAGGGGGAATGAGAGAGATGGACAGATGGAGAGAGAAATGGAGATGCGGCCTCCGATCGTTTGCAGGCCTCCGATCATTCGGAGGCCTGTGATGATCATGGCTTGTAGCATAGCTTAATCGCGCCGGCGATTAGCTGAGTGTAAAAAGAGAGAAATTAATTGATTTTTGAGAGGAGAGTGAATAGAGGAGTAATAGTATTTAGTGGGTGGATTTGGAAGAAGTAGGGAAAGGGAGCGGGGACACCTATCCCCCTCATAAAATCGCCAAGTCCGCGTGTAGCTCGCATGTGATTTTATGAGGGGGTAAGGCGAATCGCCCCCCCTTTCCCAACCGTCAAAGGCTTGGGGAGAGGTCTTAACTTTGACACGTGTAAATTCAGAGGTAGGTAGCATTCGAGCAAGTTGTTTTTTTTGGGCAAGTGAATTCAAGGGAGGGCATTATGATGCAAAAGAAATTCGGGCAAGTGAATTCGAGGGATCAAACGGTCCAGACTAATAGTCCCTCGACCCAAGACTTTGAAGGGATAGGGGAGGGCCATGAGGAGGCCTTTCCCTGACTCCCAGGAATCTGGTTGGATTCTGGCGTGCGGTTGTTGGTAGGCCCCACAAGAGCCATAATCAGGCCAAATCTCTATCAAAAAGGCCGACACGTGGCCTTCCTTGGTCATCAAGGGAAGAGGGGAGGCACATGTCGTCGTCATATGGGCACCACTAGACTTTTGGATTTCAAGGCTGCCTAATTAAATGGTGGAAATTAAATCTCTGCTGACCCACGACCTTGATGATTTGTAAGGGGCACTTGCCTCCTCTGAGGTAGTGGGTGCATTTGGACAACTTGCCTCATCTGAGAAAGTGGGCGAATTTGGAGAAAAGTCCAAAGAGCTAAGATTTTCTTGGAAAACAAAATGGGAGAATTAGAATGTCCATTAGTCAGTGGGTTTGGAAGATTTGTAAGGAGCACTTGCCTCCTCTGAGGTAGTGGTTGAATTTGGAAAATTTGTAAGGATGCTGGAGAAAAATCCAAAAAGTAGAGATCTTCTTGAAAAGAAAATGGGAGAATTGGATTGTCCTTTTTGACTTTTCGTTAGTTTTTCATTTGCTGAAAGCACGACTTCTTCTATGAAAAAGCTGAGTGCTTGCTCTCTTAGTGCCTTCTCTTGACATATGAAAAAGTTTAGCGCTTTTTGCCTTCTATCGAGAATACAACACGTCGTTTCTTACCAAAAAATATAGTTACGTTTTTGTTTTGTAATCAAATGATAATATATTTACTTGAATACAACGTGTCCTTTCTTACCTAAAAATATAGTTTTGTTTTTGCTTTATAATCAAGTAATAAAATATTTACTTTCTCTTTTTAACTTTTTCCTAGAATCCTAAGGCAGTGCCCACATACACTCATGCACTCTTGATTTTTTTCTTTTCCAAAGAAGGTTTGCTTGCAAAAATTCTTACGTTTACATCTTAAATTCCCCACATGGACTATTATCGAAGATTTGATTGGACACATAGTGAAATCTGGACCTCTTAGTACTAGCTTCATGGTTGAGTACCTCAGAGATTTGATTGGAACCCTTGTAATTCCATGGGAGGGCATAATCCATGAGAATCTCAAGGAGGTTTTTCTAGAATCCATTAGATTGTTTTGTGTAGCATGTGATTCAGAATGGCGTTGGAAGTCACTTGTTTTTCCCCATCTCAAAACATAAGTAGCTAGAATTCTAAAGAGGAAAGATAGGGTAGAATGTTGGCCACTTTTTCAAAATACACTGAAGGACAGTTTTTCTAGCATTGGTTACCCCCCTGATTCACTAGCCTGGCCTATCCATGCAGCAATACTGGCTTCCATGTCCCCACACCTCCTCACACTTGGTAGTTGAAACCAAGAGGTATTTCTTTCACCCACAAATTCACCCTTTAATCAATTGGAGAAGAAGAACACAATCACACCACGAAAGCGACAGTAGACTAGGTACAATCTCCCCCCCCTAGATGAGTGGCTCACGCTTCCTCATCTAGAGTATTTATGATATTTCATAAAAGCATCAAGGAGCCAAAATTATCCCTCTCTTCCAAAATGAGGGATTTGCTTTACATAGCCATCTTAGGGCCCAAAAAATGAATTATGTCCACTACAAAATATATTGCTCAAACTTGCAATAATAAAGTAAATACAAAATTGGCCCATGGCCATATAATATATAATGCATTGTGCAACACCTCGATCGGTACCCTCACACTAACTCCAATCCTCGGTATGAGTTCCATCACCTGTACTCAAGCCGCCAATTACATTAGTTATTAACAACCGATTGAACGAATCACCGAATCAACTGATCCTAACATAACCACACTCAAAGCACAATAATCAAGCACAACACCAATAACACTAGCAACATCGGTATTAACATGGAATCACCCATAATACCGAGACCATCTAGCATGGCAAAACACAAGCTAGTCAGGCGTCCCCAACTAACCACACAATGTATCCACTAAGACCCCCGCCGCGTCCGGTGTGCTTCTATGGAGTACTTTGCCATAGTCACACTTGACTAAAATAATAATGTCCAAAGCAAGATATATCAGAAATATAATTTTCGTAACATCTCTCTTGCTTGGATTGCAACTGACCTCAGTTGTGTGTTTGATTATAGGAACTAATGAGGTCTGGAAAAGTTCGAAAGAACTACTTAGGCATCCATTGAGCATCATCTCTTGGATGATTCTTAAATTTGAGCAAGTATTTAATATAGACAATTTATTTTCGGGTCGAGGTCTATTGATGATCAATAATGCATTCGAGTTCTAGAATTTCTTCTTCATCAACAATCAATGGAGCCTCTTCATCGATAGGATGAATAGGTAAAGGTCCTTTGAAGGGCTTTAAGAGGCTGATATGGAAAGCATTATGTATTTTTCAATTATCAGGTAATTCAAGCCTATAAGCCAGATAATTGATTTTCTAAATCACCTTGAATGGTCCATAAAAACGTAGGGACATCTTGATTATACTAGCCATTTCTCAACACTCTTCAATCTTCTTTTCTCAATCCGAAGAAGTACATAATCACCTTCTTTAAAAAGCACGTGTTTCCATTTCTTATTAGCTTGTTTTATGTAGTTCTCTTGAGCGATTGCAATGGCGTCTCGAACTTCTTTGAGAATATTTTGATAGTCATGGGTAAATGCATATGCTGCCTCCACTCTATGGGTCAATTGTGTGATAGGAATAGGTAAAACCTTCCCATAGATAATCTTAAAGGGTGCTCTTCCAGTTGCAGAATGAGGAGTGTTATTATAAGCAAATTGTAAAAGATGAATGCATTTGTCCCAAGTCTTTGGTTGACTTCCCACATAAGCTCTTATCATATCCAAAATAGTACTATTTGTAACTTCAGTTTAAAATTCAATTCTGGATGAAAAGCTGATGAGAAATCTAACTTAGTGCCTAGATTATGAAATAATGCAGTCCAAAAATTACTGCAAAACTTTGAATCTCGATCAGACACTATAATCTTTGGCAAGCCATGATGAACAAAGATATGCTTGATGAATAAATGTGCAGCTTGCTGAGCTGTTAAAGTCTTCTTGCATAAGATGAAATAAGCTTGCTTACTAAAGCAATTTACTATCGTCCAAATCATATCATTTTGATTCGTTGTACTAGGAAAACCTGTTATGAAATCCATAGATATATGTTCACAAGGTTGCGTAGGAATAGGCAAAGGCATCAACAATCCTAGGGTCTTTCCTTTGTAACTCTTGATCTTCTGGCAAGTGATGCATTCGGCTACAAACTTAGCCACATCTTTCCTTATAGTAGGCCAATGAAATTCCCTCGCTATCACTTGTAAAGTAGCAGTCACTCCCCTATGTCCCATGTATGGTGGTTGGTGCATTTCCTCCATTACAATTTGTCTAAAGGGTCGAGTGATGCATAATTTCTTTTGATAAAAGAGGCATCCATCATTGCATGAATAGTCCAACATAGGATTCCAATTATTATTCTCTAATTTGTTCTATATATCAGAAAAGTCTGGATCCTCTTGATAAGAATTCTTCATACCTTCGAAAGGCTGGGTCTCTACAGCAGTGATGTGTTTAATACTTGGCTTTCTGCTCTTGCTTGGCTACTTCATTTCGCCATCCAATGGCTATGCGTCCGACCTTGTTGCACTTGAAACACCTTATTTCTTTCTTTGGAAAATTTCCACCGTTTGGCTTCGAAGAAGAATCTGTCTTCTGTGGAACAAAACCATTTTTAGATTTAAAGAAAAGCTTTTTATCAAATCTCTTTTTCTTATGGAAGGGTACATGCCATTCCAAATCTTTCCCTTCTTTTGGGATCCCATTCTTCCTCTCACAATTCATTGCAAGAGAAATTGTAGAGTTCAGTGAGCGAGGATGAAACATGATAATCTCGGCTCTCAACTTAGATTTTAGACCTACCACATACTTCCTGCATTGATCTCGCTCATTAACTTTCTCTAAGGACTGTAATTGGATCAACGTTTGCCAAAATCTATTAGTATATGTGGAGATCATTTCCTTATCGAACTGCCTGAAAGTATCCCACTGTTGTCTAGCTTTTGCTTTGAAATGTGAGGGAAGAAAATCTCTCTTGATGAGCTTTTGAAAAGACTTCCAAGATTTTGGTCGCCTTTTACTATGCTTAGTGATGTTCTACCAAAGTGCAGCACTCTCCACTAAATGATTTGCAGCACATGTAATCTTGTCTTTTTCAGAGAATTTCTCCCTTGAAAAATAATCATCTAGTTGACTAATCCAAGACAAAACAGTGCGTGCTTCTTTCTTTTCATTGAAATTTTGAAATGAGAAAGCTTTCCTACTTATCTTACCCTCCTTTCTCAAATTATGTGCTCTCAGTGTGGCTTTGACTGTCTTGATAATAGGATCATCGTCGGATGACTCATCATCAAATGAATGCCTCTTCCTTTTCTCACCATTGATTTTCTTTTCCAATCTCTCCCTATGCTCATGCTTATTGGCCAACTGTGCTTGAAGTGCGTCTAACTGCTCTTGAAGCGTGGGTGCTGAAGCGTGGGTGCTTGTGGCCGATGCACCATGATAATGCGATAAATACAAATAAAGCAAAATGGAGGGAAATAAGGATAATAAGTGTATGAAAATTAAACGGATGAAATAAAAATGTGATTCAAGTGTATGGTAAGACAACGGATGGCAGAAGATACTAAGTGTATGAACTATAAAGCATAGAAATCACTTATCTCGCTCTTTGATTAGAGGTAGAAAAGAATAGAGTGGGAGATATGTGGCCATTGATGTCGCTTGTAGTCGTCTTTGTGCTCGACTGATCTCCAATTAATTGCATGGTGATTTTGATGTTCCAATCGCCTTCTTGATTCAAGCATTCAAATTTTGGCTATGATCTTCGCTTGTTGAGCTCCGATCACCTTGTTGAGCCTCATAGCTTGCTGCATTTTCCTCTTCTTCTTTTTTTCTTTTTTCTTTAAAAATTTAAAAAAAATTAAAGAGGGCCTTTGAACCTTATTCAGCCGAGCTGTTGATTGCTATCCCAGAGTTCCCCGTGCGTCCATGACGGCTATCACGAGTATGCAGGCAGAGGCTAAGTGATAGAGGTGCAGTAGGCCGAGTAGGTAGCTACGTAGGCTGGCAGAGACAAAGGAGGTGGCCACTATGTAATGAGACTGCAGGGCTGTACCGTGCACAGAGTCAGAGACTAAGTTGCCGGTTGGCGGTAGCTGTAGATGGGAGCGCACAAACAGAGAGTCTCGAGAAGAGTCTGTTCTTTGATGTTGCGGACCTGTCACGAGTGTGTGGTGTCCTTCACTACTGAAATCAAGGTGCGGCGCAGTCTAGAGGCGGCTGGTCTCCAATCGCTGCTAACGAGGCGCTGAGAAAAGGAAGAGCTGCATGTGGAGTTCATGGTCCAAGGCTTGGAGGTATTTAAAAAAAATTTCTTCGAAACAACTGCTGGTCCTGCGAACAGGGTTTGGCTTTGGCGTACCAGGAACCTGTTACCTAGGTAGAGAGAAGTTAATAAAGATACGTCTGACGAGGCTTTGTTGGGCTTTAAAATAAACACGCTGCCAATCAGTGCTTAAATTTGCTGCACACCTCTAGGCTTCATAAAAAATTTGGTGAAGTCTTTGAAAAAAATTTAAGCTTCAAAATGAAGATGACACTCCGGACAAATCCCATTTTAAGCTGAAGATGACAATTGCACAGACTCCGAGGCTAATGCCAGGCCCTCGAGATTCTAGAGCAGGCAGACTCACATTATTTGGGATACATATTAGTAGTATAGTAGATAAATTCTAACTACTAACTATATGTATGTACATTATATGTTGAAGTCTTGGAGAATTGCTAGAGCTTCATGAATGCTGCGCTGGTGAAATTCTTGGGAGTCATATGAAGCCCAAAATTCTAATGAAGCTCAATCTGCGCAGCAAATTTAAGCACTGCTCCAGCTGATGAAACAGGTGCATGAGAATGCTTTTCGTACTTTTGAACAAGCCATTCCCAAAGGACTTGACTGGATTCACAGGGTGCCTCAAGCACTATCTCCCTCTTCAGGTTCAAACCGACTGCAGCAAGAGCCTTATCCTCTTTAGCTTGCCAGAGCCTTCCTTCAGCGGCTGCTTCAGGCTTCTTCTCGGTACCTTCAACGATCCCATGGTATCCTTGTCCCTTGAGATACAAACTCATCATTCGCTTCCAGGCAGCGAAGCTAGTCCCATCAAAGACAGGGACATGACGGTGGATGGAGCTAGAAGTGGCACTCGACGTAGTAGTCGACATGGCTAGGTAATCTTTGTTCAAACAGAGCTTTGATACAAATGTTAAAGAAAGATCAATATCACAGAATTGCACGAGAGAATACCACAACAACCGAACTGTATATTGTAGTGGATTGAAAGATCAATATTACAGAATTGCACGAGAGAATACCACAACAACCGAACTGTATATTGTAGCGGATTGATCGTTACAAACAGTGTGATCTTATAGGCCCTGATCACGCTCTGCTTATGCGAGATTTCTGCTTAATATCTCTGTCCCTAGTGCTATTCATTAAATACTCAATCGGCGACTACATGTGCCTTTACATTCCCGATCGGTGTGCATATGCACTACTTATTAGGTGAGCGATCGTGGATGACTCATCAAGACATTTGCAAGAACGAAGACAAACTACCGGGCTATCGTCAAGAAAGTTCTCATCAGATGGTGTGTTCAAGACTCGAGCTCGTGGGTGGGAGAGAGCAGGTCGAACCCAAGCCTGGGTTGAAGGGGCCTGGCGAGTGGCACCTCAGGAAGCATCGTGTGCCCTTGGAGGGCGATAAGAGCTGTTTGGATTGGAGGTCGAGCTGTGGGATCAGGATGCAAGCAAGCCAAGCCCACCATCAGCACCCGCTTCATCTCCTCTCTGTCGAACAAGCCCCGCAGCCTCCGGTCTGCTGCGTCCAGTAGCCTTCCGTCTCCATACAGTCTCCACACCGAGTCCACGAGCGTCCATCCTGCATTTGGTCCTAGTTCCAATTGTCTCTTGCCGCACGTAACCTCCAACAGGACTAACCCAAAGCTATACACGTCCGACTGCGTCGTCGCCCTCCTAGATTCGTACAGCTCCGGCGCCATGTAACCGCATGTTCCCATTAGAGTCGTCGTGTGCCCCAACCTTCCGTGATCTACCTGCCTCGCTAGCCCAAAGTCGCCCAGTTTGGCGCGGAACTGCTCATCCAGCATGACGTTGCTGGCTTTCAAGTCTCGGTGTAGGATCACCTTGTCATTCTCGTCGTGAAGGTACTTCAGAGCCGATCCCAACCCGCAAACGATGGTGAATCTCCGACTCCAAGTAAGATCTCGCCCAAGGTCTTCGTTGAAGAGGAAGCGGTCCAGACTGCCGTTGGTCATGTAATCATACACAAGGAGTAACCTTTCACCTTCGGAGCACCATCCTTGCAATCGCACCAGGTTCACGTGTCTAGTTCGGCTGATAGTGTCCACCTCTGCTTCAAATTGTTTGAGTCCGTGATCCGATATATCAATAATCCGTTTCACAGCGACATGGCGTCCTTTTAGTGGACCTTCAAGAAGAACGCCCTTGTAAACATTACCAGACCCGCCTCGACCGAGGGGCTCACGGAAGGCATTGGTTGCGCTGCTGAGTTCCTCATAGGTGAAAATACTGGGTCCGTAATCGTGTGCTTTAATGGACGACGGTCTGCGGCTGATGCGTTCGGAAGGGGTAGGGAGGGGAGTGCCGGAATCAGGCGCTCTGCTCCAGCAGAGATTGCCCATGGCAACGTGAGAATCAGGTGCAAGTATGCTAGTGGAGCACGCAGGCAAGCGATTGAGGAATCGAGGATAGAACAAGGACAATTGCTGCCCCACTGTGATGGGGTCTCTTCTTTTAAAGACCAACCGTAGACTAGCCACTGATCTACGTCGAAATTGCGCGGAAATGTGAGCTTCTCGCTGGATTGCACGTAACTACCATTCTGTCGCTTTCATCCACCACAAGACCGGGGCAGCCCAATCTTCCTTTCATTTTTTTTTTCCACGATTCATGAGCTCCGATTATGTACACTTCCTCTTGAATCCTCCACAAAACTTCTCTTTCCAAGGTGTCTCTTTCGTTTTCTTTTTGGAATCCACACGAGGGAGCTTCAGGCTTTCTTTTCTTTTCTTGGTGCACAAGAGCGTAATCTACGCTCTCATACCACTGAAACCAAGAGGTATTTCTTTCACCCACAAATTCACCACTTAATCAATTGGAGAAGAAGAACACAATCACACCACGAAAGCGACAGCAGACTGGGTACAATCTCTCCCCCCTAGATGAGTGGCTCACGCTTCCTCATCTAGAGTATTTATGATATTTCATAAAAGCACCAAGGAGCCAAAATTATCCCTCTCTTCCAAAATGAGGGATTTGCTTTACATAGCCATCTTAGGGCCCAAAAATGAATTATGTCCACTACAAAATATATTGCTCAAACTTGCAATAATAAAGTAAATACAAAATTGGCCCATGGCCATATATAATGCGCTATGCAACACCTTGATCGGTACCCTCGCACTAACTCCAATGCTCGCTATGAGTTCCATCACCTGTACTCAAGCTGCCAATTACATTAGTTATTAACAACCGATTGAACGAATCACCGAATCAACCGATCCCAACATAACCGCGCTCAAAGCACAATAATCAAGCACAACACCAATAACACTAGCGACTTCAGTATTAACATGGAATCACCCACAATACCGACCATCTAGCATGGCAAAACACAAGCTAGTCAGGCGTCCCCAACTAACCACACACTATATCCACTAGGACCCCCGCCACATCCGGTGCGCTCCTATGGAGTACTTTGCCATAGTCACACTTGACTAGAATAATAATGTCCAAAGCAAGATATATCAAAAATATAATTTTTGTACTAGTAGTGATGTGCAAGTGAATACCATTTGGCTTTTTCTCTAGAAAAAGAGTTTATATGGCTTTTACTCTAGAAAAAGGAATATCCAACCGAGTCAGCTTCCCCTCAACCTTTGTGGGAATATCGACTTTGATGTTAGGAAAAGCATATCATTCGCCCTCTCTTTTTAGCCATTTTCTTGAGGGGATAAGGAAAAGGTAAAGGAATGGCTTGCTCTTGCCATTTTCTTGAGGGGATAAGGTTAAGGGGCCATTAAGAGGATGGGTAACCCCCACAAAAGTGTGTTTCAAAGGTAATGTCACACAAGTTACAAAACTCTCACACAAAGTCAAGGTAGCGATGTGGGATTGGCTAAAAGTTGATTAACTAAAAAGCTAAAAAGTCCAAAAATCCAGCTACATCATATCTCTCATTTGGGAAAAACAAGGGTGCCATATTGTTGGCACCTCTACCCTAGGTGTCCTCTTGTCCTTTTCTTAATCTGTCCCCTTTCTTGCCTCTTGTCCCTAGACCCGCATATCCCCTCTCTTGTCTCTCGTCTTTTGTCTCTTGTCTCTTATCCTCCTAGATAGCCCCTCACCTCCCTCCCCTCCCTTGCATTGCTACCCCATTTTCCCTCTCCCTTCCCTGATCTCTCTCCCTCTAATCTCCATGCCCTCCCAATGGCTCTCCCACAAATGCTTACCTCTTCAAATTGTGTGGTTGTGACTTGTCTTAGGATGTTATAGCAAGAGTGTAGGTGGACCTATCACATTGGGCAAGTATTGCAAAGTGCCACCTTGGTCCTACCTTGCAATACTTATAGAAGAGAGGTTTAGTGAATAACATTTATGTTAATCCCTAACCCTTAATCATCAAATAGTCAATTTTGGGAGATATTAGGCACATATGGAATGTATTGTTATTTATAAAAATAACATTAGTTCTAACGAGAGCCATATTTGGCTTCATGCCACTATGCACTAGCACCTTCTATGGCTCATTGATTTTTCCTTTCAAAAATTCCAAACTCAACCTGTCTTGAATCACCTTTTTGTAATTATTTGAGCCTAGTGGCATAAATTGATAGCTCCTCTAGTCACTCTCATGAACATTTTGCTAGGCATCATGTAAAAACATGCAAGCAGTATGGGAGCAAGGCATAGAGGATTCTACAAAGTAACTAAGCATTGTAGGCATTCTTATAAGGCTTGGCTTGTATGCACTTTCCCCATATTGAGGCATTTGGTGTGCCACATTGGTTTTTGGCATGTATTCTCGAGATACCATAGTGATGCAAGGGATCCCTAATGTGCACACTTGCATTTGCTTGCAACTAGACTTTCGAGTGGTTGGATCATCTCATGCCCATTGAATTTTCTTGCAATTGCACTTTCTTTAGTGGCTTTTGGATAATTGATATTGTGTTATTTTATTTTCATCAATGGAGGGCCCTTTTCTTAAGTGCAACTTTAAAAAAAAGGTGCACTTGAGTTTCTGATATCTTGTTTCATTGGGAATTTCTTATTGTTTCCTAACTACTTGGACTCCACAAAGAGTCAAATGGGTTTGATATACTATGGGATAGAGAGAATAACAACTTTAATCACTTTGATGTGAAATAACTAATGATTTTGCTTGAAATAAAGAAGTCTACTTTTCTATGTAGGAAAGAATGGCATGTTATCCAAAGTAGTTTACATTAAGCATTGGTTAAGAGAGTAGAAGCCTCCTCAAAGGGGTCCAATGGGATCCTATATGCTCACCCCTACAAGGGGTCTAATAGTGTGACTTCTCCATGCCACTCTTGCATCCATCCTCTGCACTAGCACTACAACTTCTCGACGTCACTCCTCCTACTTGTCTCTAGATTTATACTTGTGACTTCTACAAATTGCTAAGCCTACTCTCACTAGCACTCACTCTAGACCCGATTGGACACTTTATTACATAGGTCAATCCCACCTTAGCAACTATGAATAGCCCTATCACTTGACAAAAAATTGTGCCTACTCTATTGATTGGGATCCCTTCCTTCTTGTCATCTTCCAAATGATGGTACTACCAATATAATATCGAAACCTCAAATCTCTCCCATCAATCATGTAGATCATCTCTTGATTTCTACTTGATAAAGTGAACCCTTGAATAAGTTCTTTGATTCACCATATGAGACATCGACACGTTTACCTATCATCTATCAGGCCCAATTTGGGTCTCTTTCCTTTCACATCCTAGTCTAGGTCACCTACAGAATTATGTGTCATCAAAGTCTCTGACTTGAAACATTTGTCTTCCAAACCATGTCTTGATTAATAGAACCAAGTTGCTATCCAGATCCTAGGTTAGAATGCCTGTAGTATCACATGTCATTTACGTTCTAAGTCTAGGTTTCTTATCCAAAGTTTGCCTTTATAGATAAGCCTAGTTCTAGCTTGTTCAATCATATGCCTCTTTGTCCTCCTCGTATGTGGGATCATATGTGAGGTAGTGATCTCTAACATCCCCTTTCACCGACTCAATGCGAGCTTATACCCAAATGTCAAATGAGATGCTCCATCTGCTCATGTGATAGAGCCTTGGTGAAAATGTCAATGGCTTTTTCCTCCCTCTAGCAAAGTAGATTAGCCCTATCAGCTTGTACTCAAGAAACTCCCTTATGAAGTGGTAATAAACATCAATGTGTTTCATCCTAGTATGGAACACTAGGTTTTTTGCAATCACTAAGGAAACTCTAGTTGTCATAGTGGTCTCCATCACTTCATCACTTTAGAAGACCTTCATATCTTTTCTGGACCTACATGAGACATAAAGATGTACATGAGACATAAAGACTCACATGAAGCCATACATGTCGATTGATAGCCACATTTTATCAAAGATAGATCCATAATGGGATGGTTCTTCTTGCTGAACTATGAGATCGACTTAGCACCAAGCATGATATCAGAGCACGTTCTAATGTGTCTCCATTGGTGCAAATGCAAGACTAGCAAAGAAATTTGATAGAGAATTCAATGTTGGGCCTGGAACTTGTGAGATATAATACATTCCCACCAACCAATTGTCGATATTGGGTTGAGTCTACTAGTTGAGAGACATCCTCCATTGGCCCTGACCTACATTGGAGTGACTATCGTCATGCAATCCTGAGGTAATCCTCCATCCAAAGTCACTTTAGGCAATAGTATCTTTGCCTCTTCAATTTTCCCCTTGTGATCCTCACGTATTGACATTTCATTAATATAAAGGATCATCATAAAGTTTGCTATCCTCCTCTAAATCTAGATATAGATTTCCATCCAATGAACTTTAGATTATACCAATTCTTCCAATGTAATCATCGATCCTTTGTATGGAACTCGCGGGGCTTGTTTTAGCTTGTATAATACCTTCTAGAGTTTACACACTTTATCACCCTAGATACAAAATCTAGGTGGCTATTCCAAATAGACGACCTCCTTGAGATCCCTATTTAGGAATGATAACTTGACATCCATCTTGGAGATGGACCATACAAATGGCTTGGGAATTGGGCTACTTTCTAGATCATCTCCCATTTGAGCAAGACTTTTATCTAAGCAAACACCTTGGCCAAAATATTATGACTTGTACTTATTAAGCACAACAATCCTAGGCTTTGTTCGTCTCAATGGAAACCATCTCCATGTTTCATTGTAGATTTCCAATTTGCATTATCCCATGCCTCTTTAAACTACCTTAGCTCTTTGATCAACTTGACTTAAGCCACCAATTCCCAATTTATCATAGATACATCCTAAAGTTGTCTCAACCTCCATAACCCCTCAGATTACTCTCCGAAATCTTGACATTCCTAGATTCTTCCAGTGCCTTTACACACTAGAGAAGTTTGCTCTTCTTTGTCATTGGAATTTTCTCTTGGTGGGATACAAATTTGGGTATAACCATGTATCTCCTGATCCTAGATCTAGCTCTAATGTTGGGTCTTGATTTTGTTTTTGCACTAAAAAGTGACCCTCAGTCTACTCCACTATCTAGGGAGTTGGTCTCTTAACTTGGCTGATCACATCTTCTATGTAATTAGAGCTTATAGCTACTGCTAGAACTTCAACTCTTCACCATAGCTGAGATGCACTTCTAGCTCTATAGATCTAGATTGGTCTTTTATCTAGGGTGTTAGTGTACATGGGGTCAAGCATCAGACGCAAATACTCAAAGATGTTTAGCAATGGGATTCTTTCTAGAATACACTTCTAGAGGCATAGTTGTAGGATGTGTACAAATGCATTGATTGCCTCTACCTAGCAGGCTTATTGAAGGTTCTTACTTGTTAAAATGCTCATACCCATCTCCACCATTGCTTGGTTCCTCCTCTCTGCCACCTCCTCTCTCTCTCTCTCTCTCTTGTTGGGATTATAAAGGCCACCTCCCCACCTATGAACACCTAAATGAATAGGAGAGGTAGACCAAATTCCATGTGGGAAGAGAAAGTGGATGCACTAGTATGGAGGTAGATATGTGGAGATGCACAAGGATGTACATGTGGTACATGTAGGCTACGATGTGGGTAGCATGAGTCTTATAATAATGGGCATCTAAAAATCCCTAGATGTTGGAAAAAAGGGCCCACGGATGGGGCAAGTACCAACACCAACACCACGGCATATTAAAGGCTATCAAAGGCAGCCTTATAGGACCTACAAATAGGTTTGAAGCTAGCAACAAACTAGTCAGCAATAGGATTCACTTCTAAGAAGGGGAGGATGTCACCTTGCATGTATAAAGCTCAAGAAATTCCCCTATATATGGCCCTTTGTGATCATGATAAAATAGCCCACAATAGTTTATACAAATATCTCCAAGGATCTAGTATGAGCCCCTTTCCTTAAATGTGTGCATGTGATACTTGATCATATAGAGATGAGGGCCAAATTTATGATACGCTTGCCCCTTGAACACCTGTCAGAGCTAGTGCTCGCCCTAGTAAACACTCTTAACCAATCAACTACTTGGCTAGATAAGTAACTTGCTACTGTTGACTACACATAGCTATGGGGAACATTGCCCACACTCAAGCCCAATAAATTTTGATAGGAACTGGAAGAAGGGTCAAATATTCAGATCAATTGATTTGTTGATTGTGTAACCCCATGATGAAGAATAGCTACCTTTGTGGAAGTAGCTGTCGCATTGCTCACTGTTAGGTAAGGGTGCCATTGTTGACCCAAGTGGAAGCATATACACTATTTGATAAAGCTCTTACTTTAATAAGAACATAGCGTTTGTCAAATATGACACTATTATCTGTTGTCAGATGAGTTCTCAACAGTTCATCGGCAACTATAGGACCCCAAACAATAGCCCATGGAAGCACAACAAAATGTGAAATTATGGTTGCGTTGCAACCACAACTTAAGAGGCTCCACATGTTGATAGGATGTGGAGGTTGGAAACAAGGATGATGTCGAGGGCATTGTGAAGAACATGGATTAGAGGAGGGTGAAGCATCAATAATGATTGTAATAGTAGCAGAAGGGAGTGGTGTGGACTTTTGTTATGACGATTTAGAGGAAAGAGGGGATGCCATATCTATCACGATAAGGTTGCAAAAATGAAGAGGATTCAAGAAGAAGAGAAAAGGTTGGATGCTAGAGAGTGAAATATGGAAAACCAATAAGGTGAAATGTAAAATATTGTGCATCTTAAGTGCTCTTCAGCATGCATGGTGCAACGGGTCAGCAAGTTGGTGTATTGTCTCTATAGAGCCTCTTACTCACCAAGATTGTGTTCAACAGCAACCCACAAACTTGGAAACAAAAAATCGAATGGTAACAGTGCTTCCAAACCAAATGCCATTTGAAAAGGAGTAAGATTAGTTGTAACCTTGTAATCTGTGTAGTAGGCAGTAGCACCACATGTAGCTTGGTGTACCAATTATGCCTATGTGTACTTGTTGTTTTAGTGAGCATCAGTTTGATAGTCCTGTTAAAGACTCAGCTTGGCCAATGCATAGAGGGTAATAGGTGGTTGCAACCCAGTGCACTCCTTGGTCATAGTGGCATAATACGTAGTTGCTATAACATACTTATTATGTGTATATTGTGATGTTTGAATGTACCCATGAAATCCAATCCCCATATCTAGAATGCTTCCCATGGTAGACTTAGTTGTAGAGGCATATGGTCCTGTGGGAGCATCTAATCTATACCTTGGCATACGTCACAATTGGCCCACTGGGGGTACCTTAAACAAGTTTTCCCACTACAACTTGGCTTGTAGAAACTTTTGGGCTGTGGGTTTGATCACCAAAGTGACCACCAATAGGTCCAGTGTACACCTCATTGAGAATAATTGTTTGCTCATGTGGCATTACCCATTTGCGTAACACACCATGTGCTTGCTGGCAATATAGTTGACCTCCAATTAGAGTGCACTTCCAAACTTTTATTCCTATTGCCTTCACTTGTATTTGGGCATGTGCTCAAGAAATTTACTTTGAGAGAGAGATTGCATGAGCTCATCGTACTCTATGTCATGAAGTCTAATAGTGAATAGACGTGCATTTGGAAGTTCAGTAGACACACCCTATTATATGTCTGAGGCAAGAAATCATGACAAACAATCTATTGTGGCATGAGATTTTCTTGGTTTCTGAATAATTTTAAGATCAAACTCATGTAACAAAAGCATTCATTTAACAAAGTGTCCTTGAATGACTATTTTATTAATTTAATAGATGCAATAATGTTTGGTCATCTACATAGAAAATGAATTGATTACCAAGCAAATAGTGGTGAAACTTTTGTAAACTATATACCATCCCAAGTGCTTTTCATTTAGTCGTACGATAATTGCATTCAACTTGTGCTATTAATCTACTTGCATAATAAACCTAATAATCAAGCTTACCTTCCGGCTCAACTAAGATAA
This sequence comes from Dipteris shenzhenensis, assembly GCF_047967505.1. NCBI lineage: Eukaryota > Viridiplantae > Streptophyta > Polypodiopsida > Gleicheniales > Dipteridaceae > Dipteris > Dipteris shenzhenensis. Next base: position 33,638,196 of record NC_141608.1, on the reverse strand, counting down.
TCTCAATGGCATAGCTTGATGCATCAACATGAACATGGAAAATAATATATCATTGTGGTTGTTGTAATATAGATATTTCCATGGTAGTATAGTAAACACTAAGATATTATAAAAGAAGACCAAAATTACTAAGATATCACCAAACAAGACCACTATGAATTTATTGAGATATAATTGTAAAACCCCCTCATAAATCTACAAAATATGGTGGGAGCAATTGGCCTAATTTGTTGAATGTTATTAGTCCTTTCACCACATTCTATAGATATCCACTCTAGAAATTAGAGTGTAGTTCTCAATAGTAAAAATTTTAGGATCCCTATAATGAATGCACATCCTCAAAAAGCATATTTCTTGGAAACTAGCAATATTGGTGCTCCAAATGGAGAGCTTTTAGGTCTGACCAATCCCTTATCCATAAAGTTCAGTAATTTATAACTCCATTTTTTCTCCATCTCAAGGATCACTCCCATCCTCAGAGGAGAAATCAAAGCCAGGCTCTAATGGTATCCAAATTGGCTTACAATCCTCAATCTAAAAGCAATCCAAGAGCTATCCAATTTACTTAGACTGGGTCATCATAATGCCTCCCTCAAAATGAGCAAATTGGATGCCAAGATAATAACGCAACTGGCCCATATCCGATATGGTAAAAGTGATGCAAGAGCTGCCCAATTTACTTAGACTGGTTGTCAAAATTGGCTTACAATCCTCAATATAAAAGTGATGCAAGAGCTTCCAATTTACTTAGACTAGCTCATCATAATGCCTCCCTCAAAATGAGCAAATTGGATGCCAAGAAAATAATGCAACTATATCTGACATGGTAAAAGATTTCTACAAATCAGCATCGAAGGTTGCAATTTGCTAGGTATCTGTATGTTATCCACGTAAAGAAACAATATGAACAAATTTGTTGCACACTTTTGGATGTAAAGTGTTGCTTCTGTGGGGCTGTTCTGAAAACCAAGGCATATCAAATGTGCATGTGCCATGTCTTTTGGCATACCATGCCTAGGGTGCCTGCTTCAATCAATAAAGGGCCTTACACAGCTGGCACACCCTAATTTCAAACCCCTTAACCTCAAAACTAGGGTGCCCTTTTTCCTCATACACATCTCGTATGGGATGTGATCTTCAATTGGAGGCAGCTGCTTGGACACCCTTGAGGGTACACCATTGGGTCAAGCAAGAGGATCCTTCGGAGGTCATCTCCTATTTCTTTTTGTTGTTAGCCCATGGGGGATTGCCTATCGGCCCTTGACTAGAGCAAATGCATGTAGAGGCATATGCTCTTGCTGCACCAAGGGAGTTTTGGAGATGATACCATTGCCTATGGGAATGTCCTACAACCCAGAGGATTTGGCTGTGACCTTTAGGATTGTGGCCCATACACAATGGATACAACAATGTGCTAGGTTCTCTAGGAAACAAGCTAGTTATTTTCTGCCAGCCAGTTCTTTCTCTTGTACTTAATTCCTTTGCTCCTTCTGGCAGTTGAGTTGTATGGGGTTTTTCAAGCATTAATAGAAGATTCCCTTTTTTGAAAAAAAAATATCAGGCCTTTCGTCTCGAAGCTGATTCATCTCCTATATAACGTGTCCAATAGAAGCTCACAATTCTTTCCACTTAGCTATGTTTTGGATTCTCTCCCTCTTTGATGGTGATTTGATCCTTTGAGATTGAGCTGTATAACTCTTGGAGCTGGATTGGCTCACAAGTATGAGGTTGCAATGGAGTTGTGCCATGCAAAATTCTCTTCCCTTTTTAACTACTTCAGAACAACCAAATCAAGGAAAACTCAGGTGTAAATAAAGCTTGATGTGCCATGGATTACTTAGAGGAGGAGAGGGTGGAAGAGAAGATGATGAAGGATAGCAATAGGGGGCTTACAAATCGAATTAGGAAAACATTTGTTTTTTAAACCTTGTGGAACCTACAGCTTAGTTATGTTTAGCTTAACTTTATCATATGATATGATTAGATCAAATACAATCTAAGCTTTAAAACTTGACATGTGGCTTGATATCAGCTTATATAGTTGTTGGAAAGTGGGAGTGAAGAGAGCTTCATCATGGAGGTGAGTGAGAACACATGAGATATTCAAATGGGTGTTCTATTGATTTGAGAGGGAAGTCCCTCTTTTATAGAAATGGAGAGAGGGTGGCCTAAATCAATGGCACCTCTCCTACATCAAAGGAGGTAGCTCCTAAATCATAGGAACTCCACAATCATAGGCACCACCCTGAGGCCTTTGCATTACATCATCATCTGTGTCATGGTCTATGGCACTAAGTGTGCCTCTCCTACATACACACACACAAAACCATATGACTGCTAGTGGATGCACACATGCACCTAGCAAGCCCTTGATCACATATATCCCAACATAACCCCCCTCAAGAGTTTGCCTCTTGCTATGTCAAGGATACATCTAGTCACATAGTTTCTCATGCCATCTCATGGTGGTCACACATGCCATCTCATGGTGGTCAAGGATAAATATATGGCTAGGATCTCATGCTAGAAAAGGTGCCCAAGGGTCAAGGTTTACAAAAATGGGATAGACCAAACACACATATCACATGGCCTACATCATATGGTGACCAAAGGTGATTTACAAAAGACATAACATTCTTTTTGGAATCCTACTCCAGGCAGAGAACCTCAAAATTTGACCAAGTGATGATAAACAAAAATTTCAAAGATAAAGTGATCAAAATGCAAAGTGCTTGTCTTCTACCACAAAGTTTGATGCTTCATTTGTTGATGGAGTTCTTCCTTTAGTAATATATGCTTCATTCTCTTTGGAGTTGTAGTAGGAGCCATTGTTGAAACCTTTGCTGATGTAGTTCTTTTCCTTGTTCTCCTTGATCTTCTTCTTGTCTTCAAGCTCTTCCTCAATGTGGCTGGTCTTTCCACAAAAGCATTCTAATATTTTGTGAATAAGTATCTTCATCTTTGAGTGCTTACCTTTGGCACCAAATATCTTGTCAAGTGTCTTCCACGCATCATGTGAAGTATCCTTACCATCAATGTGATGAGTATATTCATCAATAACTCCCAAAGCAATAATTGCTAGAGCCTTTTCATCTTTCAATGTCCATGCTATTTCATCTTTTCTTGTTGAAGGTTTCTTCTTCTTTCCACAAGCAATATTCCATAAACCTTTCTTCATGAACTTGACCTTAGTTTGCCAAGTATGGAAAGAATGGCCATCTATCTTACTCATGTTAGCCATTAGGAAGGTCTTACCTCTTACAAGGCAGTGTCTATTCCTTCACAAAATAACATTCAAACATATTCAATTCAAAATATATCATAAATGCATCATGAGCATTTACCAAATCTGTCAAACCGCAAGACAGTGCTCCAAAGACAAGACTAAAAAATGCCTCAGATCACTTCCAATGGTCAAACATCCAAAAGACCAAAGATAACTGAGATAATAATGAAACTTTCTAGCACTTAACCATGTTCAATGGTTCATATTAGAAGCAAATATCACTGTTACCCCCAAATTGAACAATGTGAAGTTGGAGGGTGCAATTGAAGCTGAAGAGAAAAGATTTGAGAGGGCTTTCAAAGGCAAATGGAAGCCTGCATACCCGAGAGAATCCTCAGCCAAGAAGAGACACAATGTTGCGTCAAGTCACCTGGGATAATAGCATCAAACCCAACTAGTTTTTTTGTGTTTTCTCCTTTGTTTATTGACCAAATGTGCTCAAAATTGAACCATAGCTAGCTCATAAGGTCTTTGACCTATGGCTCAGAGGGTTTTGCAAAATTGTCTCCCAACAGGCGAAATTTTGTGCTCAATTGGCAAGCAAAGAACACAGAGGCATGGCTGCTCATAGTAAAATTCCGTCAATCCCAACGGTGAAGAGGTGTGCCCTAACATGGAGAAGCTTGAACCTAGAAGCATTTTGAAAGTTAATGGTTGGATCTAGAGAAATTGATGTTGCAAGATATGGGTAGAATTGGGGGAAATGGGAGAGATATGGAAGAAGGTTAAAGAAGATGATGAGGTGGTAGCCTAGGAGTCTAAAAGCCCAAGGAGGATCATGGCTCTGATACCAAATGTTGGAAGGTGGGAGTGAAGAGAGCTTCATCATGGAGGTGAGTGAGAACACATGAGATATTCAAATGGGTGTTCTATTGATTTGAGAGGGAAGTGCCTCTTTTATAGAAATGGAGAGAGGGTGGCCTAAATCAATGGCACCTCTCCTACATCAAAGGAGGTAACTCCTAAATCATAGGAACTCCACAATCATAGACACCACCCCATGTAGGGGCCTTTGCATTACATCATCACCTGTGTCATGGTCTATGGCACTAAGTGTTCCTCTCCTACACACACACACAACCATATGACTGCTATGGATGCACACATGCACCTAGCAAGCCCTTGATGACATATATCCCAACAATAGCTTCAAGTTGGTGTAGGCTAGTCATGTAATGAAGCAAGAGACTAAGAGAAATCTTTATTCTTTTGGTTGAGGGTCAAAAAAAGGTGGGGTAGGTAGAGTGATCTCGCATGATATGTGAAATCCCCTTGAGGTTAAGGATTACAATATTTATACTTGAATAAACCTTGGATTTGGAACCACTTGGAAGATGGAGGGTATAGGTGGCAGCTTGAGTTGAGCTATACCCCCTTTGTTGTAAATCAATTCATTCAAAATGAGTGGAGGAAGAGGAGGAAAAGAATCTCCACACTAAAGAAAATGTTGAGGGTAGCATGAGGAGGAGGAGGAGAATCATTATAAGACAAGACAAGATTATTGCTAACATATTTACACCAATATATATAACCTTGATCTCAACTAAAACAAACAAAAACGTAGTAAACTATATGATCAATAAATGACAACTCACATGACCAAAAATTTACCTTGTGTGGGTAGAAATGTCTTAGCTTCCAACACATAAGGGATCATCTTTTTTTTTGAAAAGAATATCAAAGGGACCATTTATGACTACAATACCATGGCCTAGAGGCAATGCTACTAAACTTTAATGGAATGCTGGTACTTTTTATGTCCTCACAGTGAGAGGTATTGGTTGGATGTATAGTCCTCCATCTAGGTTGTTATCCCCTATTCTGGAGATTCCCTAGGCAGTGAGCTGGGTTCTCCGAAAACAAGCTGGTTTTCTTTCTAACAACCAAGTTTTTTTTCTTTATTTTTGCATGGACAGCATCTTTCAATTTTTGATGATTTTGTATGGTTGGTTTTTCAAGTGTTAATAGAAGTTCCTTTTCTTTGGAATTTTCTTTTTAATGGTGCCCTCCCTGTTGTTTAGGTCCTTTGTTACATGTGTGGTTCAATAAACATACCTTTATCCCCCAATAAGGATTAAAGTTACCCTCACACACAGAATTCATATCCAAGTATTGATCGGGTCAAGGTTAGTATGATGCAAACTAGATTAAGCATCTTCAATACATTGAGTTGTTTGTATGAGCACCATATGCAACTAATATGTGCTCCTATATGTGCAATGGGAATGTTGCTATGAAGCTCCACGATCGGTACTTGATAATTAGAATAGCTTTGAAGAAGCCATAACCATGATATGGTGGGTACATTGATATACCGTGTAAATTTTATATATATATATATAGATAATGAGAATCGTGATATATAATGTGGCTAAGGGTTAAGCCTATAATTCTTCTATATGCTCTCAATAGATATAGAGAATGAGAATAGTGACATATACATCTTAGTTCATGACATTGTGTAGGTACGGGATGATCCATGTTGAGAGATGCGATGGTTAAGCCAAACCCTAGCCAAGGGCTAGAGGAGAAGCATTTGTAAAATATTGCACCAAATAAGTGCTAGGGCTTTGGGAGAAAAAAAAGACGGGCTTGCCAATGGACACATTCAAAAAATGGGAACCACTTGATAAATTAAATAAACACAATTAGGTGCACCTATCATAATCCACCATACCAAAAGGAATTGAGCATTGCTTAGTTAGGCATTCATTTGCAGTGTTTAATGATGCATGCATGCACATGCCAATGCTCCCATGTATATTACAATAGAAACATTATTCCTTAAGATAACAATTCCACAAATTGCTTACCATACCCATAAGGAAAAGATTTCATACATGGAATTGAATTGACCAATGGTGGATATGCTTGGAGGAAAGGCTCCTTAAAGAGAATAAATGGGGCAACTTGTTTCTATAGCATCTGAGTGCTTGCCAAATGAGATGTTTGCTTTTACCACTCTTATATAGGCCTCATATAGTTAGAATGGAATGAATTGAACTTGTAGCTACCTCCTAGTTTAGTTGGGATCCCACTTTGGAAAATGGTTTTGGTCCAAATTTGTGGGGAGGTCATGGCTTTTCACACATGGTTTTGCTGCTACATGGTTTTGATAACCCTTGGTTTGGAACATGGTTTTGTGAAATCATGGAGTCCTCCTCTGAAAGGTTCATTTTTATTTTCATAATTGGGAAAGAGAGTGAGGAAACTCAAAGGTTAATGCTTTATACATTTTTTTGGATTCCCTTGATACAAAGAAAAAGTAACAGTGCAATTTTCTCTCTTAATGTGACTTCTCCACGATTAGGCAGCCAAGCTACTAAGAGCCACATGATAGGGAAACCTATCATGCATGGATCATGTCCCCATTTCCCACTCAATATGGAATATATGTCATGATACACATAATATAGGGAATATGTACCTCTCCCTAAGTGAATTCTCCACAAGTAGGTGCTCAAATGGATAAGAGGCACATGATAGGAAAGGCTACCATGGATGAGCCATGTCCCATTTCCCACTTGATGAGAGAACTCCTTTTGGAGTAGTGGAATTATGACGTGATGTTTATTTATAAATTAAAATTCTCTTTGTTCTAGTTCATATGTTCATCTTCCTAGAGGATCCCTAATTAGGTAGCCACTTACGTTGCTAAAAGATAGTGCGCCAATGTTGACACGATGACAAGGATCCTTTCTCCCCAAAAAATGTGGTGACTTGACTTTATGTCATTCATTCTCTTCTCATAAGATAAAAAGGATGTGTGCTCATATGAACTTATTTTCCCTAGGATGGACGATTACTAAACATTACGATTATCATGAAAAAAGAATGTGAAAATCTTGGATGTGATAAAATGCTAACTATAAATAATTTTTGTGATGCTCTCACATATGGGTCAAATGTCCAGCTAGGATACCAACCTAAGAAAAGAAACAAATTTTGTCTTTATGTTGGAGACCTTTGCACTTGCAAATTTGTTGTGCTATGTGTGAAAGAAAGGTGATTTCTTAGCCCTTTTTCATTCATATAGGAAATGACATCTCCTATATGGAAAATGAATTGATATGAAATACCATAGTATAGGAGGCCGAGGCCTATGCAATAAATGCACAAGAATGTGGGAGGGAACTACAATATAAATACATGAAACATACTAGTGCAAGAGGGGCCCATCATAGAAATATTTAGACATGAGAATTCCTCCATGTGGTGAGGCACTATGGTATGCGAGCCATAGAAATATTTAGACATGGGAATTCCTAATTTGGTGAGGCACTATGGTATGCGGGCCATATGAAACTCTAATGCCATGTCATGCCATTGATGAATTTAATGTATCGTTGGATGCTATCTTGCCATGAGTAGCCAATGATTGCCTATGTCTATCTGTAATGTCCCCACTAGCTATGCTCATTTTCCTCAAGAATCAAAATATGTTGCACCTGTCTTGGTGGCCTGACTTATAATAGGGTAAATGATAATTGATATGATTGGGAATCTAGTGTTCAAGAGACACAATGTTTCCCCAACTAATGATCTCCAAGAGACATTGGACATGGCAACATGCTAAAGGAATGTGAAAAAATGCAAGGTTCCCAAATATTCACTCAAATTTAACATGATAATGGTTGCTTATACATGGGAATGCATAAGAGTTGTAGGTTCCCAAAGGATAGGCATCTTGGTTGACACCTAAGTAATCTAATGGTATAAGAAATGTAATTATGCGAATTCGTAAGAGTTGTAGGGTTCCCAAAGGATAGGCACCTTTGTTGACACCTAAGTAACCTAATGATACCCCACAAAGGTAGCATCCAATTGATGCCTAAAGGCTATTTAGCCTTTACTAGGATCTTGTTGGAACTTGAGGTTGACCAAAAGGTTGTTAAAAGGATAATCGTAGCCAACATGCTAGAGGTTATGCCATAGTTTAGCTAAGTCTATCCAAGTGATGCTATATAATTGTTTCACGTTACTAATAGGGGTGCATGAACAATAAATATCAATTGATCCCTGAAGCTTTATGACAATTCTATCAGCTATAGAATGCTAGGAGAGAATTAATGTTTAGGAGGCATTGACAATTGCTAATGGGAATTCATTTTTGCGAGGCATGGGACAATCCCTGAGAATCTAGACAAGTGCTAGATAGAATGACCATTGAAATGATAAAAGGACATTGGTGAATGTAGCATCTAATTGATGTTGAAATTGCCTATAAGGCAACTTGATGACTAGCAAAATGCTAGAAAGGGAGCTAGATAAAGGCAAGCCAATATGATCGCCACATGCCTAGCCATACGACACTAAAAGGGATGGTACTTTAGTTGATAATGCTAAAGAAAAGAACATAACCTATATGGGCATTATGCTAAAGAAAAGAACATGACCTATATGGGCATTAAGCTAAAGAAAAGAACCCCAAAAGAACATGACCTATATGGGCCTTATGCTAAGAAAAAAACATGACCTATGTGGTCATTATGAGAAATTATGTCCAGAGAACATCCAAAAGTGATGTTGCACTCATATTAGTACATTGGATTGCATGATGTACATAATGTAAATTGAAAAGCAAGCCTAAAACTGTAGTTGCAAGCTAGAGATAATTTTTTAAAGAGTTTTCCAAGAACGTTATGCTTGTAAACCTCATGCATCCAAAAGATGATGATGTGCTTGATTGGTGCTTGGATTCACAAGAGAGAGCTAGCATAACTATCAGTGCCTTGGCAATTATTGTACACAAAGCAATTTGGTGCAATGGTTGAGAGTAACCTTGAAATGTGCTAATGTCTTGTGTGAAACTCATACACATATACCTTAACATTTGGTTACATCTTAGCTTAGTAGACATCTTAGCGTTTATGGCCCCCGTGTGAGAATAAGAGCTCCATCAAGGGTTTAAAAACCCTAGAGTACATGCACACTTGAATAAAGAGCCCAATATGTATTTCTTCATCATGGGGGAAAGAATATCATCTTTAACAACCACATAAGTCTTAAATAACTTTCTATCATCATCAAATGTTTACTTTCCCCTCAACATTACTTAAATTCTTGATACTACTTGATACATCATGTACAAAACATTCGCAATATGCATTTGTCACATGAATAGGGTTTCTTCCCAAAATAAAAAGGGTTTGTTTCCATCTAGTAGTGTGGGATGGAATAACAAGATCTGTTTCACAGCCACCACCCAAGACTATGGAAGGCACACTGGTGAGTCGAACGAATTCACTCTCCACCTCCCGCCCAACCTCACAATGGCTTTTTCCCCCCCTTCACCCGGTGGGAGCTGCTCGCACTCTTTATCAGTCAACAGGAGCCTCACCGCCTCCCCTCCTTCTCCATACGCCTCTGCACCCTAAAAGCTGGTGTGGAAACTCACCATGCTGGCTGAAGGCTCACTTGAGCCTGATGAAGCAGCAGGCGACGTCCCACGGCCAACCCACAGGCCCTCGCACCTATCGTGTTACGCATTGTAAGCCATGAGGCACGTCCAGAGGCTGGAAGACAGCCGAACGTCAAACGGCCCTCCCTTGTACTCGTCGTATTTCCCTCGTTATATTTCCATCGCATAGCCATTTGGTTTTTAGGAAACTCTCGTAGGAGAGGCTGAGGGATGACTGGTCCGCATGGATCGGGCTTGAAATTCACTCCCTACAAACACATTCGAACTCTGGTCCACCCCCGCTAAGAGTCCTGGGTACGTGAGCTCCTTCATGCAGTTCGGAGGGAACGGAGCATGCGGTCTCTACCCCAAAACGACTTTTCCTACGCTCCAAAAGCAATGGAGCCCGTGAGGTGCCATCCCCAGGCACGGAGGAACTGAGGAAAATGCAGGACTACAAGCTTGTTGATGTCTCAGAGAATTCTATGAGCGACACATACAGCGAAATATACGTGCAAGTTAGGTTTTGGAATCGCACCTACGTAATCGAAATATACGTTAGTCATATACTTCGGTTTTGGAATCGCACCTACGTAATCGAAGCAGCCCTACTCATATTACCACACAGTTATCGTGAGGCACGCAGTGAAGTATTATAGGGCTCGATCCCTGAGCGACGACTCTAGACAAAGGAATGCATTAGTCCTGGAGCTCGCTTCTAATGGCTGAATGCTCACAAAGGCATGAGGAAGCACAGAAGTGTACTGGGATCTGAGAACGTTATGGCTCGGATAACGTAACACGCAGAATCGCTCGACATGATGAGCTCTACAACACCTTCACAAATATGCGTAACTTGACTCTTGTCGCTATGGACCCTTACCATAGCTTCGCGGGAAGACTATGTATCTCCGCGGGTCCACACTGGCAGAGATGGAAACCACACGCCCTCAGTGGGTTGAAACTGGTCTGAGGGACCTCAACTATTGGTTCGGCCTAACCTTGCTGTCTACACGCTGCCCACCAGTAACAACTCCTTTTGTCTGGATCTTATTCCCTTAGTTTGGACCCGTAGAACTGACAGCAGAAATCCTTTGAAATTCGGAAAGGAACTATATGGTATGGTGATTACGCGAGATCTGACTAATCCTGAGTTCATGGGTCTGTACCCTACGTAAGCTTCTCTACCGGCAGATCTGCGACAAATGTTAAAGAAAATGGGACTTTCGGTGGCAACTAAAGCATTAGTACCTAGCATATGATTCTCTCTTGGGATGTCTAGGAAAAGCATTAATAAAATGGGAATGATGATCATAGAAGAATGCTAGGATGCTACAAAAATGGTCTGGCACTGGAAGACGCCCTGCAATATTTCAGACATATTTTTTTTTACAGCATCAGGTTTTACTGAAAGCTCACTGCTATGAGCTTTTTATCGGATCTTAGGAATTAGCATGGCTGTGAACTTTTTGCAAATTATCTGATTAGGATTCATTTGATGATAGCATGAAGATTTGGTGATGTATATATAGAAAGGCATATACCTTATGATCCTTATGATCTTTTAGAAAAAGAAGAGGTTATTACTGCCCCCTCCGAACATTAAAGTCTCACAAAAATGACACTTCAGCCCATAAAAGTCATCATCATTAATGTCCCCTCCTTCATCAGGAATGTTGGGTTGGACAAAGATAACAACCGTAGCTAGGCCTTGAAGCCTATAGTCCCACAACGCATTATATCCATGTTCTTACATGTTATGCTTGTGGATGGATGCAGGTGAGTCTGGCTACTTTTCTCAGCATTTTTGAATGATAGGAAGGAGAGTATTGAGACACATGGTGACAACTCAAATCGACTTCCGAAAGACCCTCAGTTCAGGAGTATATACTTCAAGAAAACTCTATGTATGATTCCCAGGAGGATTTGGACATTGTTTGGTACCCTCTGGGAGGCCCATTACAAGCAGTACCGAATCAAACAATGGACTCCTCACTGTAATGAGGTTGCTGTGCAGATTAAGCAAAGTGATGGATAGCATATATTATACCATGTTTTGGACAAACTAAAAAGTGCAGCTTGGAACTTATATGAGAAACTGTAGGAGACCATAGAAATTGAAAGCTACATTATATGTAAATGTTGAATTATCTTGAAATGACTTTCTGGGTATGATAATGTTTGTACATGAATGCATACTTGAGCATTAACATAAAAAGCAGGCTGCAACACTCGAAATCCTGCATTGCACCATGGAATGCACTTAAAAGCATGGGATTGAAGATGCATTGGATGGGAAGGGCAACTCTCTACGTGGGAGCCAAGAGTGTAATAAGGGAGAATTAGACCTTAATGCTTGGATAGGTAACACACACCATAACAAGCTCATCGGGATGACAAAGATCCGAACTTGATGGGTTTGTTTCTATCTCCCCCAGGCACCTACTTGGTTCGTGGACCTCACCAAGTTTGGTTATGAGGATCCACTACCAGCCCCATCCCAAGCATGCCAAGTAGTCATGACCATGTTCCCTCAAAGAGTCCATGAGATCGTAATCGATTTGGACTCGCAGGAACTGAAAGAACACCCAGAATCAGGAAGACTAATTATAATGCAGCTGTCGTTCAATGACTGGTGCAAAGTCCTGGTTCTCAGCAAAGGGAGGGTGGATGAAGCAATAACCCTCATCAGGCAACTCCATGAATCATTAGACCAAATCATTCATGAAGACAACAAGGTCCTCTTGGAATTTGTGGAGTCATCTCCAAATACTATGAGGAACCTGTTCCTCAACTTTAGTTTGACCCCCCCTGTCAGTCCCGTGTCTGCAGAGAATATGGGTCTGAAATGTTTTATTCCTCCACAGAACCTGCAGTCGCCCCCCCAGCACAGCTTTTGCAACATGGAAGGTTTATCTCAGGATGACCAGGAGAAAATCTTCTTAGATCTAATGGTAACCCCAGTAACAAGTGCTAGAAAGAGCTCATGCCCAACATATACGAATCCCTTCTTTCGACCCAGAGTTTTGGAGGCAAAGCTTGTGGCACATGATAACAAGGTCTGGGATCTACATGACATGAATCTCTTAGCCCCATTCCACATTGACACTTGGTTGTTTCTCACTGATCTCTTACAGTCCACTAAGAACTTAAAACTGGAAGTGAAACAAGCTGCTCAGAACTTTGACATCCCAATCGTCTACAGCCATGCACTTGCCAATTTCTTTCCCATGTCTATGTTCGCGGCGGGCAGGTGCCCATCCCCGGTAGGGGTCTTTGGCAGAGGTAAGAGCGAGATCAACAAATCTGAGAGGAGAACCCCCAAATATGTCAATGATATCTTTAATGTCGGGAGGCCCTACATTAAAAGTGCAGATGCAATGAAGAAAGAATGGATTGTAAAGCTCAACCGCTTTGGTTTGACCACGCCAATTGGTTTATTGCTAATAATCTGGTTACCTTCTTCCCAGGGAGGCCTCTAAAAGCAGCCTTTAACTCATTCCTCCTGTTTATGAAGACCCCCGGACATGGTACTATTTGGGAGAGCCTCCATTACCTTCATGTACATGAGAGAACTGATGCTCACAGCAGTACGTAACTTGGAGAAAAGCCCCTCTTTACCTCTACTACCACAGCCATCCCCAGGGGTGTGTTCATATGGGGAAAAAATTGTAAGGGGTTATGATGGCAACAGCCACAGAACAGTAAGCTCTTCAAAACGAGGCAGGTTCGTTCCAATCACGAGGGCGGGGCTGGCTATGGGAGAACCAGGAATATACAGCCGGCCCAATCATGTATCCCAAAGTAGATTGAGTGGCAAAACAGTGCAAAAAGCTCAATCCACTTGGACTGAGGTGAATCTCAGGTAAGACCCTCGAAGATCATGAGAGGCAGCAAGACAATGTCCTTTACACAAGATGTCAATGCAAAGCTACCAATCAAGCATCTCCTGTATGACGAGAAAGATTGATATTTTGCAGGTATGTGCCCTCCCCTTGAAGGAACTTGTACTCCCTCATCGGGAATTTTCCTTAACCACTCACCGCATAAAAAACAGCAAAGGGTTTTTAACATTGGAATTTGAAAACCCCCTTCTCAATTATTTTTCTGTAAAGAAACTACTTTCTGAATTTTGTATGACTCATAATCTACTTCTGGCTGGTACCGTCCTAAAAGAAGCCTCTATTAGCTGGTCCTTCAAGGAGAATTTGGGAGCAAAGCTAATGAAACCATGGTTAACCTTCAGGGATGAGGGAAACTTATCTTGTCACTGCTTTGAATATGAATTAACCAAGTTTGTTAACAATACTTGGAACCACGTGGTAACACTGGACATGCCATTATTCAGAATGAGGAACTCCACAATGAGGTGTAGAAGGGCTTGAACCATATCCCAAAGGAAAAGGTGCACTTGGAGGGTACGCTATGTACGTTATTGCAAGCTTGGCACCAGCTAATGGACTTGGTCGATAAGCATGAAGGGGAACGCATCCGAGAATTGATACAACCATTTAAGATCTTTGCAAGGGACTTCCTGAAACACCTGATTGATTCTAAAATCCCTAAAAAGGGGGATCCACTTACCTTTTCGTATTCCTCTAGGATGTAGAATGAAATAGACCGAATTATGTCCACCGTCCTAGTTACCTCCACGGACAAATAAGCATCCACGCCAGCATTTGTATGCACAGGGCTTGCCCTCTCCTTAGCGCATGAGAGATTACACAGCCCGAACTTTGTTCTGGTTGAGCATGGGGACTCCCTTGACCGACTGGCCAAGGACATTCTAACCTTTCAAATATGTCCATTCATTGAAAAACACTCACTACCTTACTTAACGTGCACATACAAAGCACACAAAAGTTCTTTCAAGTGGATAACGAATGCACATGCTTGTGTTTTCTCGGAGATAGCAGAATTCATTTCAGCATCTCTACAAGCATGTATGGAACCCCTCATGATTGCTAGCTCAAGACTACAAGAATCCATCATGGATGACCTAGGAGTCCCATCAAAAGCCTTCTGGATAGTCTAATCAATCTATGACACGAAGGTAAATCTATCGGACTCGATAACATGTGTTTTCAGCTGACATTGGGAAATGCTTTGAGAACATCCCTCTACAAGGGAGATGGGCCTCATTCGGGTTTATGAAAAAGTGATCTCGCTTGCTCTCGCCTGTTCTCGGCAGGGGAGTTCATAGTTCTCGAAAACGGGGTGAAGCAAAATGGCATGGAAAAAAGCCACGATATACCCCAGCAGTATCAGAACTTGAACTGATCAAAATAAATTCCTGGCTCCTTTGTAATATGCACCTCTCTCTAGGAGCAGCGACCTACAGACAGGTCTCCGGCATGCCCATGGGATTTGCATGCTCCCCCCTTTGGTGCAACCTATACCTCTTCTGGTTCGAATATAACTTTACCATGAGACTATGGCACCTCAAGTAGGGTCAGACCCTCAGAAACTTCAAACACTCTCGGTACATGGATGACATCCTTCTCGTTAATGTACCCGACCAGTTCCTGGATCCATCAGCTCACAAAGACCGTGATAATCCATATTGGATCTACCCCTTGGACTTCTCGGAGATAAAGGAAACAACGAAGGCATACTCCACCGATACAAAAGCGGAACCCCAAGGCACAAAGGCTTCCTTCCTCAATATGGCCATTACGGTGATACACCCCAAAAACGGAACAACGATCACTAGCAAATTTGATAAGTTTGAAGAACTTGACTATAAGGTATGCAAATACATTTGGCGACATGGGAATAGGCTGAAATCCTTTGCGGAGAAGGTCATCTTGTCACAAGTAATGCCTATAATCTACACGGAGAGTGGGAATTTTAATGCCTTTATGCAGATCGAGAAACTAATAAGGAAATTTGAGAAGAATGGATTCGACAGTAGAAGGAGCCAGGGGTTGATACGCGAATTCCTCAAAGGCGACTTCCTGAGTAGCCCTGTGAATGTGAGAGCAATAACTCAATGCATGAGTAAGCACCCTTCGCCCCTTATACCTCACAAATGATATACACGATTTAATACCCATTTGCGCGGCAGCGGTCCAACCCAGTCTATGAAGATGGGTGGACAACTGCCCATGCATAGGCTTTGTGGTATGGACCGCTGCGGAAATATGGGTTGGCGGGACACACACACACACACACACACACACACTTGCCTCCCAGGAGGGAAGGGATGAGATCCCAACCGAGATCCCACGAATGGAGGAACACACTCCCATATGTAGGATCGTTTGCAACAGACATGCCCACAATCAAGGGGAATATTTGATGGGAGGATTGGAGCATCTACAAACCCCATCGAATGGAACCCCTTCGAATGGTCGGAACGGCACTAGATGACCCCCGAGATCCAATATGCATTTCGAGCCTATCGAAATATTACACATTAGGGGCGTAATGGTTAGGGAGAATGTAAAGAAAAAATATTTGACTACAATGGGGTGATAAGAGTTACTATGGGGAGGAGCCCTTCAAACCGACCGCCCCCCCCCCCCCCCCCCCCCCCAACCTTGCCAACTTCCCCATGAAGCTCGTGACCAATTAGAGCACCCAAAGCCAGGCGGCGTGAATGAGTTATCATGGAACATGAAGAAAGTACAAAGTACTTAGAGCTTTAACACATGCAAATTTATTTCCTCACATTCCCGCCCTTAGCATAGTCCCCAACGGCCACTCAAAGGCATTTCCCAAGACGGAATCCGAGGGGCATCGAACCCAACACCTAGAGAAGACAAGTCTTTAGGAGTTTGGGGAAGACAAGCAGGGCGGCGCCTGTTTCTCTGAGATGCCAGCAGCAAAGCGTAGCAACAAGTAGCAGTTCATTTTCATGATCAGTGGTAGAGACCCGTGGAGAGAGCTAGATTTCAGCAGGACACCCGGCAGCCTACTCTTCTCCTTTGGACAGAGGAGACATGATGGATTGCTTGAGAGACTAGACCATTTCTATGTTGGGGACTGGACACTACATAGAGACAGCTCTACAGGGATTCAGGCAGTTACCACAATGTCAGACCACTCTCCAATAGTACTTCACTTAGATCAGCCCCACCGAGGTCTCCCCCAGAAGGGGGTCCGCATTCCAGAGGACCTCCTGCAGGACGAGGAGATACAGTAGGTCATGGCAGGGATTTGGGAGCAGTCAGAGATGACACTGTGGGA
This sequence comes from Dipteris shenzhenensis, assembly GCF_047967505.1. Lineage (NCBI taxonomy): Eukaryota > Viridiplantae > Streptophyta > Polypodiopsida > Gleicheniales > Dipteridaceae > Dipteris > Dipteris shenzhenensis. Next base: position 33,621,319 of record NC_141608.1, on the reverse strand, counting down.
GGGTTGGGCTGCGTGGGTGGCCGATGCGATTCAGAGGAGCAGTGAGGACTTGCAGGCTCACGCCCTTAGGCGGAGGACTCTTCAGGAGCATGAGCAGGCTTTGAGGAGAGACCTCGGCTCCATAGAGCGGCTCAGGGAGCAAGACCCAGGTTCTCAATGGCTTAGCGATAGGTTTGAGAGCGCTTGCCTTGAGTTTCAAGACACGGAGATTCAGCAAGCTGAGTTCTCCTATGACTCCTCCCGGGCCCGGTGGGTGCAACAGGGGGACAAGATGACGAAGAAATTTTTTCAGACCACTCGGCCTCGATTGATAGGCACACAAGTGCAACGTCTTGTGATTTGCAGGGCATCATGCACACTGACCCGTAGGAGATTTTAGACCTTACCACAGACCAGTCCAAAATCTCAACAAAGGAAGAAGATGAGAGAGAAAACCACACATAAGAAGTTTAGAAGGCCCAGGAAGGTCCAGGAATGGCAAAGGACCATGTAGAAGGCACTAGAGCCACCTGGAACTCTAGGGGGGCCACTGAAGGTACATGGCCCTCTAGGGGGCCCATTAAAAATGCCACATCATCATTTCCCAACAACCACTCTTTTAATTCCTTGGAATGCCTTTGGGCCTAGGGATTAATTACGCTTATGTGCTAGGCACCATGCCGCGTTTAATTACACATTATTAAGCCCACGCTTGGACTTTTAAAACCAAAGTTGTCACGGTCTTGTAGTACATTAAAGTACCTAGAATTTCACGCCCCCGTGACATGACCACTCCGCCCTGTTGTAAGCCTTCTCAAAATCCAAGAGAAGGACGGCGAGCGGCTATGACTGCTCCCCTTGGACCAATCCACTGCCTCCCAGAACATGAAGATGTTGTCAAGGATGCTGCACTCCTGGACGAACCCAGTCTGTGTGTCGTGAATGATGTCGGTAAGATGGGGCCATAACTGCAAGCTCAAAACCTTGGCGAGGATCTTGTATGCCGTATCTAGCAGAGTGATTGGTCTCCACTGTCGAATGTTTGACCTATCTCCCCCATTTGGGATCAAACAAATCCACCCCCTGCTCAAGGACTGCGGGAGGGAGCCCGTGTCAAAAATCTCCTGGCAAGCTAAACGAAAAGGGGTGGAGATAATCTCCCAAAAGTTTCGAAAGAAGGCCGGAGTCAAGCCATCCTCAGCCGAACACTTCTGAGTGGGAAGAGCCTTGAGGGCTTCTGAGAGCTCCTCATCTCTGAAAGGCTCCTCTAGTCTGCTGCATAACTCCTGCGAGACTATTGTCGAAACGTGATCCCAAACTACATCTCGGGCCACGAGACCAACTGGGGTCATTCTCTTCGTCTAAAAGAGCCCCTCCTCCAGCTGAATTCCGTTTTTCTTCATAACTCCTCACCCGTTTGGATTCCTCGACTACCGTTTGGCCCGATGGCTTCCCCTCTTCCTCCCCTTCGTAGTGATATGCTTTTCCCTCCGTGCGTTTGGTAGAATGGGCAGAGCTGAGCACTTCTTTTGCTGGTCAAATTTGCAGAAGTGGCTTTTTCTGGACCTTTTTTCTTCTACCGCCTCCTGGGCCTCTCCTCTTGCGAAGCTACAGCTTTCTGTTGAATTTCGAGTGGTCCCACGCGCTGGTTGACTGGTTTTTCTCAGTTTTGGAGGACTTTCCGGCGATGAAACTTCTCCAAAACCTTCTCAATGCATTCCTCTCTGAAGCACGCTTCTTTTGAGCCCAAGAACTCCCACTTCTTCGCAACAGAAGTGCTTCTTTTTGCATTTTTCAGTGGAATTCTTGCTGGTCGGCTCTTGTAAATGCTCTTTCTTCATGCCTTTGCACTCCTGTTTGGCTGAGAATGCAATTGGGCATTGGCTACTATGTCCTCTTGGCGATTGAGGACTTGGTTCGAGTTTTCAGGGCTTGGTGAGTTGTGATTTTACTATTGCAATTTCTTTTTGCCATAAGCTATTGGTTGGCCTCGTGTGCTGCCTCTTTCTTGGCTCACAGGTGCCCAGGCAGTGCTACATGAGTCATTCTTTGGTTGGGTACTTTGCTCGTACTTTGCTGATTTTATTTTGGAGCTTTGAAAAGCTTTGTGAATGCCATCTGGAAACCACTCAAAGAGAGTGCAGCTGGGGTGCAGTGTGATTGCATCTGGACAGCCAATGGAATTGCACTCGGAAAAGAGAATGCCTTTGGGTTGAGCCTATGGGTTAAGTGCACTTATGTGATGGTGTTCTATGCTTGAAAGCCTTGCGAAGGCTTAGTGAATTGGGGCTGCGTGCTCAAAAGCAGGGAAGGTCTCCCAGATGCAACTTGTAATCATTTCACTGTGAAATATAAAGAAATACCGAAAGGGGCGCCACGGTGTTTGGGGCCAATCGGGTGCACTTGTCTATGTCTGTTGAGCAGGGGCATTCTAGCGTCCATCCCTTTTCCAGTGGTTTTGTTTGTGAACAAATGGGTAAATGCCAAATGGTGATCATGCAATGGTTAATGGTTGTGATATATGCTTTGTGAGCTGTAAATAAGTGCTGAAGTGATTAAAGGTTTAGTTCCACTACCCTCTGAGTGATTAGAGGCCGGTTTCATTGGTTCCATTGCCGGGATACCACACACTCTTTCTCAAGAGGTGGGCCTCGGTAGTTTGGTGGAAGGATATCTTTGCTGCACTTTTTGACAGCTGAATATTACAACCATAAACATGGTGAGTACCCCCATGAGCAAGAGAGCTCCACATCTCCTCAAAAGAGAAGGCAGGAAAGCTTAATGATCCAGCTAGTGTACAGCTGCAGGTCTAGCAGTGAGTCAGATGATGCTACTATGTTGAATGCACAGCTTGCAAGTGCAGTGACTGCTTTGACTTAGCTGGCTCAAAATTTGGCTCAGATTGTGCAAACAAATGCCAAGAAGAAGAAGAAATCAAGAAAGCACAAGCAGGGAAAGAGTGAGTACACACATGCATCAGCTTCTCATGGCGGACCGCACACTCATGCATCAGTTTCCCATGAGGGACAGCCATCAAAAATGACTCAGAAAGTGACTTCCAAGAGAGAGGAATCGCCCAAAAGAGCACTTGAGAAAGAGGTACAAAAAGTACAGCCAGTGCAACAGTATGAGCAGCCAGCACAAGGCCTTGGTTTGGGTATTTCTACTCCTCAAAATAATAATGTGCAGTCCATAAATGTGGCTCAACCACCTCAGCCATATTTGAGGCAGCAACCTGAATATTTTGGTACAGATTCGATCTTTGATGCTATGTTGATTTCACCGCCAATTGGGCATAGAAAACAAGTCATGTATGACAATGTGGGAATGCAGCCAGGCATGCAAGCCACAGCATATGCTCCCATGCCTAATGTTCAGCCAAGCATGGCTCTCCCTAGTAAAGGGAATGCTGCAAATATACAGCCATCTTTGGGACAGCCAATATCAAATGTATATAAAGAATTTAAGGATGGTGGTTCTCATGTCAAGTTTGATACATATAATGGAGTACAGGATAGGTACAAAGCCCTCACATTCCTTCAACAGTTTGATGCTGCATTTCTTGGGGGTTTGTTTACAGAAGCATCCAAGATGAGGAAGGTTGCCACATTTTTGAAAGGCAATGCACTTAAGTGGTACACCAACCTTATGCTTCATGGAGATGCACCTACTACTTGGCTGGAATTTAAGCAAGTGTTCTCTTCTACTTGGCTTACTCCAACTTTTGAAGTTGAAGTACTTTCACACTGGCCTGACTTGTCATACAAACTTTGCAAGAATCTTGATGATTACACCAAGAGGTTTTGGGATGTTTTGCTGCCATTGAGCTCTTACAGGCATGTTTCTTTGAAAGAGCAAATAGAGAGCAACTGTTGTGGATTGCCTAGTGAGCTACGTGATTATTGCATCAAAACCAAGGTGGGTTCTATGACTCAATTAATTGAGAATGCAAGGACAGCATATGCATGGATGCAGGAGAAGAATTTGGGCTTTATGGACAGCAAGAAAGAAGACAACAAACAGGCTGCCAAACACCAGGATAAGGACATCAAATCTGAAAATAAAAATTATGGCAAACGACCGTTTCAAAAGGGAGGAAAAGCCCAATTCAAAGCTGGTCAAAGGCGTGGACAGCCTAATAAACAGCCCTGTACCAAGTTATCTGATGAAGAGAAAAAGTCACTCATGGAGCAAAACAAATGTTTTATATGCAAAGGAGAGGGACACCGCTCTTATGATTGCCCATTCAAGAAAAGAGACAGGTCAGATGATGATAAGAATGGTGATAAACAGGCTAATCGGAAGGGCAAAAAGCCTAAACCTTCTGCAGGACTTCTTCCAGATGTGATTGGGAGTTTGCCACATGCACATGATGAAGAGGAAATGAAAAAGACTGAGATGTGCAGAGCATGGGGAAAAATCAGAAATCAAAATTGTTTGTTTTTCTTTGATTCTGGGGCAAAGGCAAATTTCATAACTCCTGATATGGCAGGAAGGCTTGGCATCGAGCCTGGGGAAATGGGGCCATCCGGCATGTGTGATATGGCCAACCCTGAACTCAACACACCTGTCACTCCTATCATTGGCAAGTTGAGGATGCATATCCAGGGATATCAGGATGCAGAGGACTTCTACATTATGCCTTTGCCAGAGTGTGATGCTTTGCTTGGGATGCCTTGGATGTACAGGGTGGGGGCTGATGTGCTTGGATTTCTTTAACTCATAGAGGCAAAAATCATGTACTTGATGTAAAGTTGAAAGGGGAGTCCATCCCTATAGTTTCAGCTTCTTGTATTTCCAATGTAATAAAGCGTCATATTTCAGCGTACTTGATTTTTGTCAAAGAGGACAGCCAACCAGTTCAGGAAGGCTCTACTCTTTCTGCTTTAGATAGAGAAAGGGCTGCTTTTATTTCAGATTTTCAGGATTGTTTCTCAGATGCACTTCCTCAAGAATTACCTCCCAAGAGGCCCGAGGATCATCAAATTGATATAATTCCAGGAAGCTCACCGCCTAATATACCTCCCTATCGTGTCAGTAAGGCACAATAGGAAGAGATAATGTCACAAGTGAAGGAACTCTTGGAAAAGGAATTAATACAGCCAAGTAATTCTCCTTAATGTTCCCCTGTGTTGCTTGTGCAAAAGAAGGATGGCAGTTGGAGAATATGTATTGATTATAGGGCTTTCAATAAAGTCACAATTAAGAACCGTTTTCCAATTCCACGCATTGATGATATATTGGATCGGTTGGAAGGTTCCTCAATGTTCAGTCGTATTGACCTTAAAAGTGGATACCATCAGATAAGGATACGGCCTGAAGATGTCTACAAGACTGCCTTCCGCACTTCATTTGGCTTATATGAGTTCCTTGTGATGCCTTTTGGTTTGACTAATGCACCTGCCACTTTCAATAGAATGATGGACAGAATTTTTAGAGCACACAGAAAGTTTGTGGGCACTTTCTTCGATGACATCATTGTGTTCTCTAAAAATGAGCAGGAGCACAGGAAACACCTCACTATTGTGTTTCAAGAGTTGAAAAGACACAAGCTATTAATAAACACCAAGAAAAGTGAGTTCTTTATGCATGAGATTCATTTTCTCGGTCATATTCTCCCTTGCATGCTTTACAAAAGAAAGCTGTACCGTTTCGGTGGGGACCAAAGGAAAATGCAGCTTTTGAAGAGCTAAAGCAAAAATTGTGTTCTGAACCCGTTATTATCTTGCCAGATCTTGCAAAACCCTTCGCTGTAACTTGTGATGCATGTGGGAACAGCATAGGAGGCACTTTGATGCAGGATGGCAGAGTGGTTGCATATGAGAGTAGAGTTCTCAAAGATGCTGAATTGTACTTGCAGACATACGAGAAGGAAATGTTAGCAGTGATACATGCTTTGACCACATGGAAACATTACCTTCTTGGAGCTGATTTTTATGTGCAAACTGATCATCAGTCACTTAGATATTTTCTCACGCAGAGAAAATTATTTGAAAAGCACATGAGATGGGCTAACTTCCTCTCAATGTTTCATTTTCAAATTGTACATGTGCCGGGTAACAAAAATGTCGTGGCTGATGCACTTTCCAGGAAACCATAGCCTAAAGCAGTCTCCAAGAAACCCAGTGTTTCAGCAGTGAGCATTGCTTACAACAATGTGTTAGATGTGATGAAAGATCAGTATGTTAATGATGCTGATTTTTCAACTATTTATGAACAGCTTTCTGATGGTCAAAGGCATGATCACTATATGTTGAAAGAGGGTTTCATTTTGATGCATGGACGACTCTGTGTCACTGATCAGATGCGATAGAAAGTCATAATGGAAAGTCATGCTCCTCCATATGCAGGACATAGGGGAATTACAACAACAATTACAGCAATGGAGCAATACTTTTATTGGCCATTTTTGAGGAAAGATGTGGAAGAATATGTGAGAACATGCATGGTTTGTCAGAAAGTAAAGTTTGACAGGCAGAAGGCACCTGGGTTGTTACACCCTTTGCCAATTCCGGATAGACCATGGCAAAGCATAGCTATGGATTTTGTGTTTGATCTTCCACGTACTCCTACTGGACATGATGGATTGTGGACAATAATTTGGACAATAATGGCCAAATTGTTTTTGCAGCATGTCTTCAAGTATCATGGGATGCCTGAATCCATAATCAGTGATAGAGATCCGAGGATGACCAGCCTCTTTTGGAGAGGACTGTTTGAAAATATGGGCACTACGCTGAATTTTTCGTCATCTTTTCACCCTCAGTCTGATGGACAATGCAGGAAAACTCTACCATCTTGGATATGTTTAAATGCTATGTCTCAGACCACAAAAGCAAATGGGAGCATTATTTGCCTCTGCTGGAATATGCTTATAATAATACGGTGCACACATCCACAGGTAAAGCACCTTTTGAAATAGTGGAAGGTGCCAGGAAGATACCTCCCATTTTGCATACAAAAGAGAAAATCTTCGAAGCTGATCGTTTTCTGGAAAGCCTTGAAGAGGCTTACAAGAAGATCAAATATGCCTTGCAAAGAAGTCAAGACAAGCAGAAAAGAGCAGCAGATAAGCACCGCAGGGAATTGGTATTCACAGAAGGTGATTGGGTTTTGCTGCGTTTTCAGAAGGCAAGGCTGAAAAATAAGAAAGGCAAGGAAAGGTTGTTCACAAAGCTGAACATGCGTTACTATGGTCCTTTCCAGGTTTCTGAAAAGATAAACGAGGTAGCTTACAGGCTGAAGTTGCCTCCGCATTGGAAGATACATAATGCCTTTCATGTGAGCTTATTAAAGCAATATCATGGAGATATTCCCGAGGATGTACCTGATGAGGTGCAGCCTGAAGTGGAAGAATAGGATGAACTTCTGGTCCCAGAGCAGATTCTGGCACACAGAGATAGAAAGCTCAAGGGTAAAGTTATCCGTCGCTACTTGGTAAAATTTCAAAATTACCCATCACTTGATGCAAAACGGATGGAGGAAGGTGAACTGGCAGATTCACCTGGGATATTGCAGCTTTACCTTGATGCTTTCCAATTAGAGCCGACTGCGGTCCGGGCTCCTACAGGTAGTTCAACAGAGCGAGCGTCTGGAGCATTACCTGATGTTCGAGAGGGGGGTAGCACCTCCACTCCCTCAGTACAGACGGGCTCACTATGATTTCATGAGGTCGCTTGATGACACTGTATGTTTCATCCGAGATACTGAGCTGACAGTATTTCTGTTGTGAGACTTCATGATATTGATGCATCTTGACTATTGATCGCCGAGGATCACATAGATTTTGAGCAGTATATATGGATGGATGCATGCCTCTCCTAGCCATATTTTCACTATCTCTGTATACTATAGCTGCGGCTTTCTTGTATACTCTTTTATGCTATATTTCATGCTCGCTCCTGTGTTTTGGGGCAGCAAACTGTGGTTTGCTGTTTCAAGAGATGGGTATGTCACGGGGGCGTGAAATTCTAGGTACTTTAATGTACTACAAGACCGTGACAACTTTGGTTTTAAAAGTCCAAGCGTGGGCTTAATAATGTGTAATTAAACGCAGCATGGTGCCTAGCACATAAGCGTAATTAATCCCTAGGCCCAAAGGCATTCCAAGGAATTAAAAGAGTGGTTGTTGGGAAATGATGATGTGGCATTTTTAATGGGCCCCCTAGAGGGCCATGTACCTTCAGTGGCCCCCCTAGAGTTCCAGGTGGCTCTAGTGCCTTCTACATGCTCCTTTGCCATTCCTGGACCTTCCTGGGCCTTCTAAACTTCACATGTGTGGTTTTCTCTCTCATCTTCTTCCTTTGTTGAGATTTTGGACTGGTTTTTCAGCCTCCTCCAGCTGAATTCCGTTTTTCATCATAACTCCTCACCCGTTTGGATTCCTCGACTACCATTTGGCCCGATGGCTTCCCCTCTTCCTCCCCTTCGTAGTGATATGCTTTTCCCTCCGTGCGTTTGGTAGAACGGGCAGAGCTGAGCACTTCTTTTGCTGGTCGAATTTGCAAAAGTGGCTTTTTCTGGACCTTTTTTCTTCTACCGCCTCCTGGGCCTCTCCTCTTGCAAAGCTACAGCTTTCTGTTGAATTTCGAGTGGTCCCACGCGCTGGTTGACTGGTTTTTCTCAGTTTTGGAGGACTTTCCGGCGATGAAACTTCTCCAAAACCTTCTCAATGCATTCCTCTCTGAAGCACGCTTCTTTTGAGCCCAAGAACTCCCACTTCTTCACAGAAGTGCTTCTTTTCGCATTTTTCAGTGGAATTCTTGCTGGTCGGCTCTTGTAAATGCTCTTTCTTCATGCCTTTGCACTCCTGTTTGGCTAAGAATGCAATTGGGCATTGGCTACTATGTCCTCTTGGCGATTGAGGACTTGGTTCGAGTTTTCAGGGCTTGGTGAGTTGTGATTTTGCTACTGCAATTTCTCTTTGCCATAAGCTATTGGTTGGCCTCGTGTGCCGCCTCTTTCTTGGCTCACAGGTGCCCAGGCAATGCTACATGAGTCATTCTTTGGTTGGGTACTTTGCTGATTTTATTTTGGAGCTTTGAAAAGCTTTGTGAATGCCATCTGGAAACCACTCAAAGAGAGTGCAGCTGGGGTGCAATGTGATTGCATCTGGACAGCCAATGGAATTGCACTCGGAAAAGAGAATGCCTTTGGGTTGAGCCTATGGGTTAAGTGCACTTATGTGATGGTGTTCTATGCTTGAAAGCCTTGCGAAGGCTTAGTGAATTGGGGCTGCGTGCTCAGTTGCAGGGAAAGTCTCCCAGATGCAACTTGTAATCATTTCACTGTGAAATATAAAGAAATACCGAAAGGGGCGCCACGGTGTTTGGGGCCAATCGGGTGCACTTGTCTATGTCTGTTGAGCAGGGGCATTCTAGCCTCCATCCCTTCTTCAATGGTTTTGTTTGTGAACAAATGGGTAAATGCCAAATGGTGATCATGCAATGGTTAATGGTTGTGATATATGCTTTGTGAGCTGTAAATAAGTGCTGAAGTGATTAAAGGTTTAGTTCCACTGCCCTCTGAGTGATTAGAGGCCGGTTTCAGGTCCTTCCTGGAGGGTACTATGCAGAGATTGGGTTTCTCAGACAGATGGGTCAAAGGAGTTTCAACCCTTTATGCGGGGAGCTCTAGTCGGATGCTTATCGACGGACACACGGGCGAGGCCTTTCCTCTCTCTTGCTTGGTCCGCCAGGGCTACCCACTTGCTCCCTTACTCTTCTTATTTGTGGCGGAGGCTTTGGGCTATTACTTGAGATCACAGGTGACGGGCCTCACAGGGTTGAGGCTCCCAATCAAATAGGAGGAGTTGCATGACTCGGAGTTTGCAGATGACACAGCCTTGTATATTGAGGGCACCACAGTGAGTCTGGACAGAGTCAGGGGCGCCCTGGCTATCTACTCCGAGGCCTCGGGTGCATATATCAACTGGACAAAATCTATAGGTTTCTTCACAGGCTTTGAGGAGACACAGGAGATTCGTGAGTGGGGGAGTGACTTTGGCTTCAGATGGATAGCACGGGGCCAGACAACAAGATACCTCGAATGCCAGATTGGTATTGGCACCACAGCAAAGCAGCAAATCGCCCCGGTCCTTGAGAGTGTTCAACGCAAGCTTCTCTACTGGAGCTCGGCCAAACTCTCTTTTAGCAAGCGCACCTTAGCTCCTCCATCTCCTAGGGAGGACAACATTTGGGAGGTGGTAGCTAGCATCACGACGTGGAACATTTGGGTGGCTCATTGCAGTCTCGTGATGGGTGAACACCCAATTCCACCCTAGGACTCCAGGCTCCAAGGCGACTATTGAGAGGCGTGCTTGTTTTTGCAAGGCTCGGCCTGTAGGAGTTTTCTACATCTTCACCCCATGAGGGATTCGCTGGTTGTATAGTCCAAGCAGTGAGCTAGGTTTCTCTGGAACAAGCCGGTTCTTACTTTCAACCTTTTCCGATTTTTTTCCATACTCAGCACCTTCGGGGTTGTTGTCTTGTATGAAATCTTTCAAGCATTAATAGAAGGTTCTTTTCTTTGCAAAAAAAGCACAAAATCTTCTTCAAGAAATGTATGTTGGTGACGTGAATAAATACATTTTGCTATTTCTTGGTAACAACCAATAATATTATTTATGCTACAAGAAATTGCCAAAAAAGGTTGGATGGACCTTCTCACAACAAGCACAAGACATTAGGGAAAATTTTGGCTGATAAGGCCGAGATTAAGAAATGGGTAATCTCTTTAGGCTTGAGCCTGATCTAGGGAAAATTTTATGTGGTAAGTTGTATTAAATGCATTATTTCAACAACATTGAAATTATGGACGATGTAGATGGACTTGCTGAAAAATCAGATGGTAGATAAGGGCTTGAATGCATCCCCGTTCGATCAAGATCTCCATCTAAAGGCTCACGAGTAGCGCCTACTTTCACCCATAGATCACGATCCACATCTAATGGCTCATGTAATGCGCCTATTAGCAATCATTAGATCTATAGCATAGATCTAATGGTCTAACGAGATCTATAAGCATGACCGCCAAGGTGAACGAGCATGCACCATCAAGATCCAATCGAACGGTGTGCACTCAATGCTAGTTTTCCACCATCGAATTGAAACATGCATGGCATAGCGCCATTTTCAGTGGCGAGAACTTAAGTGGATCCAATGGTCATGCTAGATGCTAGCCAGTAGCCACCGTTATGGTGCCTCTCCCATGTGGGCCTAACCATCTACAACCATTGGATTAGATGTGATCCAACCATGTACACAAAGCCACGAGGTCTCAAAAGGGTTTAAAAACCCTTAACGTTAGTGATTCAAGAAACTTGGAGTGGGGACCATTTATTTCCACCAATGAGGAAGAAACCCTTCATTCTTTTAATGCTTGAGCCTCCTCATTGGCCTAGAGCTTAATTGACATTCTTGATCCCCTAATCCAAGAGGCCCTTTTTGAGCCTAAAGTTCGTTGCAAAGACTTATAAATTGTAGCATCTACTCGGTGGCAACAAAAAAGGAAAAACATTCACACAAGCATTTTGTAAGAAACTAAGTTTGGACATTAACAAAGATGGTGCAATTGTTTGTTTGACCCACCATTAATAATATTGTTCTCGATTCTGCCTCTAAAATTTAATCTAAAAATGTTATAACATGGAGTATTAAATTATATGAATCAGATTTTTTTCAAGCTATCACAATGCTCCTTTGAACAATAACAAAGTTGGCACACTCGTTTGATTGACTCACCATTGATGATGAAGTAATCATATTGTTTTCGATTCTGACACTAAGATTTCATCTAAAAATGTTCTACCATGGAGTATTAAATCGTATGAATCAAATCTTTTACAAGCTATCGTAATGCTCCTTCGGAGATTAACAAGCGGCACGCGTGCCTAGCGCACTACCCCTTGAAAAAGATATCCAATCAAGTGGCTGCCTATAAGTGCCTATTGTTCCGATTTCCAAGGGCTCCAAAAAAAGTATGTTCCTCTATGCTAGAGCCCAGCCCCTAATGGGGCAGTGCTAACAAAGATGGTGCACTTGTTTGATGACCCACTATGTATGCTGACTAATGATGATGTAATCATATTGTTCTCAAAATTCATATATCGTAAACTCGATCAAACAAGATTTCCACTTCAATATAAAGAAACACCTTTGCAAAACAAGTTTCTGACTTCCTAGACAAAACTCACTCTGACTTCCTAGACAAAACTCTCACATCAAATGAACTTGGAAAAAGAAACAAGCAACCCTTGAGATGAGGAACACCGGATTGAGGGAGAAGTTGGTAACAAAACCTGCAGTGGAAATATGCATATGGAGAGAAAGAGAGAGAATTGTGCAACAGACTGCAAGTAAATGCAAGAGACGTGTGCTGGGAAAACCTCTGCTTCACTGCAAGGAAAAACCACAATTGGAAACAAAGGCAGAAGTACGCCCTGGAAGATGCAACAGAGGGCCAAGACTGAGCCCTATTTATAGGGGGGGAGCCATGCTGGTCGGCTGACTGGCCCAACCAGTTCCCCTGGTTGGCTGGAACCTGACCCAGCTGGTCCGATGACCTGACCCAATGGTCGGTTGGCTGGCCTGACAGGCCCCGGCCCCAACCATTTCTGCAGTGACTACTCACAACTAGCCCCTGCTAGCTCTTAACCAGCCCTTAACCAGGCCCTATATCCAGCCCATATACCAGCTTACCCTGGCCACATGCTCTGGCACAACCCCAACATCAGAACTCCGCGGACAGAACACTACAACCATCTCCCTCACTCCCTATAGTACAGATAGGAGACAACCAGAATTCTAACAAAATCACACACCAATGGACTAGCTGAACTCTAACAAACTAAAGCAAGACATATTAAAATGTTCACCACTCCTAATCTACAACCACAACGGAATAAAAAGAAACCATAAACCACAAGGTTCAATTTATCATTCAGCAGTTGACTCCAAAGCAAGGATGAGGGACCCAAAGAATGAGACCGGAGTGAAGCACATGGTGTATACTAGGAGACCTATAACAGCTAGAAATGGAAGCCCCACACATATTAACCACAAAACACAACAGGCAGCTACAAGTCACTGAATTGAAACAGGCAAACACTACAAATCGCAGTTGCTGAATTAGTGAACCACATGCCTCTACCAACACAATTGGCCCCAAAACAATAGCTTCGGAGCTAGGGCAAACTCATGCAGCTACAGTTGCAAAGAGCAAGGACTCCAAGCCATGAAACATGGCATCAAATTTATAAGTATTGCCAGAAACAAGGGGGGCACAACTACACAGAAAAAGATCCTCTGGTTCTCAGCCATCATTGTTTTGCATGTATACAAGCCATGGAGGATGCCCAAGCACAACTTCCTGCCTCCCCGAGATCTGTCCCAAGGTCTCACAATAGATACTGATATCCTAAGGTATGTGCACGTGTACAGAAGAAATGAAATTTGCATTTCATTTTTTATAAGCTTTGTGCTCAAAGTTGATGACAAAATATAGTCTGAGAATGACCTGATCTGCTTATACGGTAAATAATTTGATGTAAGAACACCATTATCATTTGATCATGCTACTATTGAGTTAGAGGAACCCACTCCAGCTCCAAGTCTAGCTCGCCACACTCCACATTCTGAAGCTTTAAAGATAGGTCCTGCTTCACTTGCCCATCGTCCTTGAGCCATATGACACTGTCCTCAATTAAAGCATTGTCATTAGTTGCCAGCCACTTCCCTATCTGCATAAGCCCTTGGTCCTTTATCCCCTCATGTACCCTTGCAGCTGAGACCAGGGGCTGAAGGTCTACCTCTGCCTCACCCATTATATCATCCGCTGAGAAGAGGTCCTTGTCATATACTTGCTGCATTCAGGAAAACTACTTCTTGTCAATATGAGAAAAAAATACAGAGGTAACAATACAAAGGGAATAAGAAAATTAAGATGGACACTAATCAACGTCACACCAAGACTTCTATGCAATCATTAAAGTAGTATATGATTAACTCCTGTTGCAAGGATACTGAGGACTAAATGCTGATGTAGAGGCTATAGGGAATGCTGATGTAGATGCTGTAACATATGCTAAGGTAGATCCGAATTGTGGAAGGCCTTCTGTAGCTGAACTGGCACATTCCAAGACCTGCTCCGAACTGAGGCAGGACTGACAACTGTATGTTGAACTGATGCCGACTTTGGTTTGCTGGAGTGTTGCATAATGCTGAGGCTAAATGCTGGTACTTGCTGCTGGAACTGGGGACATGACTGCTTGGAATGGATCTTGGAATGCATGCCCCACAATGGAGGGATAAGGCCCCTTAAATAGAATTTTAGAGCAGACTGCTGACCCTGGTCAGATGATCAACGACAACCGTTGACCAGTTCGATCATGTTGACTTTTGACCAGAAAGTCAACTCTGCATATTTTGACCTGCATTGTCTCTTTCTGCCCAAAACCATGCGAATCTGCTGCTAATTGATGATAAGAAATGATGATTGTGCAGCCAAGTGTACTTGGGCTTGACCCTGGTGCATATGGCATTCCCTTCTACTGGACTTGTCACTAGGTGGAGACCTTGCAATGCTTTGCCCTGGCGACCCAAACTGCTCTACCCTAGCCTTTGACTTTGGGGACTTGTCAACCCGATACAAAATCTCACACCTGATGGAAGAAACCTTTCATCCACCTTCTTGGGGAACCCATGAACTTCCATCTACACCAAGGTGATTGCTGAAGTCCACTTCTTGTGCCATATGCAAAACCCAAGGTTAAGGGTACGCGCTTGACACGTCCCATGCACTCCTGAAACCTCTGATCTGCAAACAAACACTGAGCAGGCTGCTCACCACCCAACCATGACATCTACGGGATGTGATCCCGAATCAGGAGATGTCCCTCCGAGCCACGAGCTGAGCTACTGGCACGAACTCCCGATCAGATCCAAACCAGCCTGGTGTCCCATACCACCAGGTGGTGCTGTGAAGCCCTGGATCTGCCACTGGGCCTTGGGCTACGCTAAGATGCAGGCGCGCGTCCGTGACTCAATCCAGGATCAGACCTAGCACCTGGGAACGAAACTTGCTCCCAACTGCACACTGAGAACTAAAAACCTTGGGCCCCTTTTATAGACTCGGGCCCCGAGCGCCAAAAATAGCGAAGACCTATAAATAGTTCGTACCCTTGCCACTCAACCCGAGAATCAAGCCTGCCTAGCTCTAAGCCTCCCCAGGCTACCTGAGCTAGTCTAGTGTACCCAGTACACGTCAGATACCAATCCGTGCACATGACATACTCCCCCTCCTCTAAGAACTCACTCCTGAGTTCGCTAAAAAACTCGGAAATGTTCTTTGGAGGTTTTGTAATGTCTCCCATGTTGCATCCTCCTCAACACGATCCTTCCACTTGATTTTGTATTCCGTGATAGATCGATTACGAATCTGTCTGTCACGAAATTCAAGAATACACTCAGGTTCGTGAGGAATAAAAGTCAAATCTGTAACTTCTATTATCTCGTGAGGAGAAACAAGTTGATCTTCCGCACCCAAAAGTTCTTTCAGTCTACTGACATGAAAGACTGGATGTACTTTAACATCAGGAGGCAATTCTAGTCGATATGCAACTGGTCCAATTCTTTTAATGACCTTGAATGGGCCATAGTATCTAGGGGATAATTTCGGAACCAAACTAGTACTTAGGCTCTTGGATTCCTTGGGAATTCGCAAATATACCATCGTTCCTTCAGAGAACTCTCTAGGTGAACGATGTCTATTAGCATAAAATCTGTCCCGATCTTGGGCACTTCTAATAGACTCCTTGGCAAACTGCAACATTTCCTGCATGTCTTGCAAGAAGTTCTTAGCAGCATCATTTTGAATCCCTTTTAACCCAACCATAACTAGTGACTTAGGTTGAAACCCGTACATAAGCATAAAAGGACTGTAACCAGTACTAGAATGCTTTGCACTGTTGTAAGCAAATTCTATCATAGGTAGATAATCTTCCCATGAAGAGTGTCTCTTAGATACATATGCCCGAAGCATGTCTTCAACCAACTGGTTAACCTTCTCTGTACTGCCATCGGATTGTGCATGATCCGAGGAACTCATACTTAGAGTAGTTTCTAACTTCTCAAAAACAAGTGTCCAAAAATTACTTGTAAACTTTGAGTCCCTGTCACTAACTATGTCAGATGGCAAACCATACAGCTTAAACAAGTGGTCCACAAACTCGTGAGCCAACTGAACAGCTGAAATAGTTGTTCTAGTAGGTAAGAACCTAGCCATTTTTGTCAAACGGTCGACTATGACCCAAATGGAGTCATGACCCTTGCGCGTTCGAGGCAAACCAGTAATAAAATCCATGGAAATACTTTCCCATTTATTACCTGGAATCTGTAATGGCTGTAATAAACCCGCGCTTCTAAGGCGTTCTGCCTTAGTAACCTGACAAACTCGGCAACCTACTATATAGTTCTAATGAATGCACGCATCTTAGGCCAATAAAAGGTATGCTTCACAAGAGACAGAGTCCTATGTATACCCGGATGTCCAGCACTAGGAGCATCATGACACTCCCAGAGAATCTTGGATTTAAGGTCCAGAACATCTGGCACACAAATCTTTTCATTCCGGAACAGCAAGCCGTTCCTAATCATCCACTGACCTCCCGCCGCCTATACCGTAGGTGGCACAATCCCTGAGTCCTGGTCAACCATGGAGCTCCCATCCTGGACTCTCTGCCAATAAGAACTGAAATGACTATTAGTTGCGTATAGCCCTCTCAAGGATTGAAATAGGTCTGAGGATATTTCCGTAAATGACAGAGCATTTACAAACTTAACTCGACTTAAGGCATCCGCCACACTATTCAACGAACCCTTACGATAACGTATTTCAAAATCAAAATCTTGCATTAATTCTGCCCATCTAGCTTTCCGTCCCCTCAATGCAGATCCATCACACACATACTTAATTGACTGATGATCAGTCAATACAAGGAACTTTGAACCATACAAGTAGTGTCTCCAAACCTTAAGGGCATACACTACAGCATAAAGTTCCTTTTCTAGTGTGGGTTAACGATATTGAGTGTCGTCTAGCTTCTTACTCTCGAAAGCTACAGGTCTGCCCTCTTGGGATAGGGCTGCCCCAATCGCATAATCACTCGCATCGGCCTCTAAAACATAAGGCCGGGTAGGATCGGGTAATGCAAGAACGGGTGCTTCCTTGATAGAAAACTTCAAGGTTTCAAAAGCCTTGTTCATTGCATCATTCCAAGAGATCGGCTGAGTAGACCTGCATCCACGACCTTTCAATATGTTTGTCAGGGGTGCCGTGATATGTGAATAATCACGCACAGACTTCTGGAGAAATACAATAAATCCTAGGAAAGAACGAAGTTGTTTCACAGTCTGAGGAATAGGCCATTCTAAAACCTTCTGGATACGATCCAGATCAATGCTAATACCTTCAGAAGAAATCTTGTGTCCTAAGTAAATGATCTCCTTCATAAAGAAGTCACATTTACTTATCTTGGCATAGAGCTTATGCTGTCTTAGAATAACTAAGACAATCCGGAGGTGTCCTATGTGATCCTCAAGCGTTCGACTATATACCAAGATGTCATCTAAGAACACTACAACAAATTTGCCCAGAAAATCCCTGCCCAGAAAATCCCTGAACAAATCGTTCATCATCTGCTGAAAAATAGCAGGAGCATTGGTCAAACCAAAAGGTAATACAAGAAACTCGTAATGACCATACCTAGTTCGGAATGCGGTTCTATCTATGTGTTTAGCATAGATACGGATTTGGTGATAACCCGTACGCAAATCAATCTTAGTGAAATATTTCGCTCCGGCCAAACGGTCTATCAAATCATCGGAACGAGGTAGAGGGTATCGATTCTTAATTGTCACTTTATTTAATCGTTTATAATCTATACACATTCTCCAGGTAGAATCTTTCTTCTTTCTTAAGAGGACAGGTGCACCCCAAGGTGATTTACTTGGGCGTACATAGCCCATATTCAGGTAATCCTGTAGCTGGGTAGCTAACTCATCCTCCTCGACCTGGCTCATCCTATAAGGTGGCACACTAATAGGTTGAGCCCCTGGGACTAAGTCTATGCGATGATCTACTGCCCGTTCTGGAGGTAAACCTTCCGGCAGTTGAGCAAGGAATACATCCTTAAAACTATCTAACAACATTCTCAATTCACGGTGTTCAAACACACTTAAATCATTCTTGTTAATTACAGAAACAACAAATGAAGAAAGCGGAATCAAAACACACTGATAGACATCATAATGAGAAGTGTTTAATATATTCCGAAGCTGCATCGTAGATACAATAGGTCCCTGAGAAGAGGGAATTTTATCACACTGAATACAAAATTGGGTGTCCTTATCTACAAAAGAAAGTGTATGCTCCGTCCATCCAATCTGAATATTGTGGGTTTTAAACCACTCTATTCCGATCAACAAGTCTACATGCTCCAGGTGCATAACATAACACGTAAGAACCCCTGTGTAGGCTTGAATCCGGATAGGAAGCGCTTCAACCTTGCGATCCCAAAACTGCTTCCCAGCTGGAAGCTGCACCTCATAGGTGTGATCGCTAGGTATTGTGGACAGCCCCATCTTCTGCTCAAATTTGTAATTAACAAAATTGTGAGAGCTGCCCGGATCAAAGAGAATGTGAACCTGTTGGTCCCTAACTTCTCCATAAACGCGGAAAAGATCATGGGAACCAAACAACGAAGTATTGAAAGTGCGATTACAAGAAAGTGGGCAGGTAATGACACCATCTGAAATACCTGTCATCGAAACTTGGTTCGCTCCCTTGGCTCTGGTTCCTGGACATGCCTGGAGCTTTGGTCCAAGCACTAACTTTTGATTCTTGCACTTTGGACACTCATTCTTGGTGTGGCCCCGCTCCTCGCAATAGAAGCAACGTCCTTATTTCTTGAGCTTCAAAGTACGAAGAAAACGGGCTTTACCATTCTTTGCCTGAGTCAAGTGTTTCTTAGAGGCATTGTCCGTAGACTTCGTCTCCCCAGTACCAGTCGTAGGCTGAAAGAACTTGCATTTGTTCTTTCCACTCGTGTCGAAAACTGTAGTTACTTTTGCACCGGCCATGGTGTCATCATAAATACGCGCGTAGTTCATGGCCTCTTGCAACGTTGTGCATTTGTTGTTCTTTATTTGCAACTTGTACGAATCTGGCAAACCATCCACAAAGAAACCTAACAAGGTCACTGGATCCATCTTTGTGGCCCTAGTCTGCAGATCTCGAAACCTTTGAAGATAAACTTCAAATGACAAGTTTAGCTTTGACATATCGAGGGCTTTAAGCTTGCCAACGATATCATAATCGTCCTCCTTCTTCAGGAACTCCTTCCTGAAGACCCCTTCGAAATCTATCCATGTATCCGGCTTAGGCTGGAGTTCCTTCCACCATAGCAACGCTTTACCTGACATGAAACCGGCTGCAAGCTGGATTTTCTTCTCATCTGGGTACGGGTGGAACTGGAAGTGTACCTGCCACTTGTGTAACCAAGTGTCAACCACCTCCTTAGTTCGAGACTTTTGATCTCCCGAAAAAGGGTCGGGAGTTATGTTCGGACCTAGCACTGAAGCCATGGCATCCACATGCGTGAGTGCCTGCACAGTGCTAACCAGAAGAGTGAGAGTCGTCTGAATCCCTTGGAGTTGCTGTGTCAACCCCGTTTGATACGCATTAACCTGCTCGAATTTTCCATCCAGAGCAGTGGTGAATTCACTGAAGGCCTTTTTCGTAATCAAGTCATCATAAAGACCCTGATCTTCCTCTCCCACAGGAGTGTAATCCAAATCCTGCTCTCCCATCGTGAACTCGGGATTTGCAGAATCAGACATAACTGAAATCTGATTTGAATATAAGCTGAGTGAAACGAAGCGGAAAGGAGAATGGAGCAGAGGAAAACCGTCCCAAGAGATGCTGATGGAAGGAGATGCTGAAAACTGGCGAACCGGAGACGCAATAATCCCGGAGTCTGGCTGAACTCGATGCAGGCTGCAGCGTATGGAATTCTGCAGCAATCCGTACCGTACGGTACCCTCCTGCTGACCGTACAGGTGACAGCTGTACGGATGGCTGACATGGCTGTACGGCTGCTGACGCGATCCGTACGGCTGCTGACACAATCTGTATGGACGCTGATGCAGTCCGTACAGTCGCTGACGTGTGCGTACGGTGGCTGACACAGGCTGTACGGTGATGACGCAGGCTGTACGGCCGATGACGCAGGCTGTACGGTCGATGATGAAGGCTGTACGGTAGCCTGCGCAGGCTGTCCCGAATCTCGATGGCGCAGTAACTTCGTAGGGCAAAGAGGGCTCCTTGCAAGGCTATGGCTGGGGCTGGAACCCTGTCCAACTATATAGGGAACAGGGCAGCCTAATTAGGAAGCCCTGCTTCCAAAAAAGGCTCACCCTCCCAGCTTTGGAGGGGGGTGCTTTTTCGAAAAAAGCAACACCTCTCTCAGGGTGGCCGCACCCTGTTCCTGCTCCTTGTGCCTCTCCCTTCCCTGGCCGAAAATCCTACCAGCCATCGCACCCACACAGCCTCCACCGCAGCCCCGTCAGTCGCTATCTGCTTGCCTGCAACTCAGCTACCCTATCGCCTCTCTTTCCTTCTTTGCTCTCTCCCAGCTACGTGCATCCTTCTCTCTCTAAAACCCTTCAGTAAATTCGAAATCTAGACTCTCTCTTTCCCCTACCTTTTCCCTACATCCTGACCACCCCTGATAACCCAGGAACCAACCAGAATTTGCAGCAGCAAATTTCGAAGTTTAGGGCATACCTGGAGGAAGAAATCGTCAAAAATTCTCGCATCAGAAATTCCTACCTCAGGAGCTGGCTCTGATACCAACTGACACGTCCCATGCACTCCTGAAACCTTTGATCTGCAAACAAACACACACCACGTGAGAACTGAGCAGGCTGCTCACCACCCAACCATGACATCTACAAGATGTGATCCCGAATTAGGAGATGTCCCCTCCGAGCCACAAGCTAAGCTGCTGGCACGAACTCCCAATCAGATCCAAACCAGCCTGAGTCCCATACCACCAGGTGGCGCTGTGAAGCCCTGGATCTGCCACTGGGCCTTGGGCTACGCTAAGATGCAGGCGCGCGTCCGTGACTCAATCCAGGATCAGACCTAGCACCTGGGAACGAAACTTGCTCCCAACTGCACACTGAGAACTGAACCCCCTGGGCCCCTTTTATAGACTCGGGCCCCGAGCGCCAAAAATAGCGAAGACCTATAAATAGTTCGTACCCTTGCCACTCTGAGACCTGAGAATCAAGCCTACCTAGCTCTAAGCCTCCCCAGGCTACCTGAGCTAGTCTAGTGTACCCAGTACACGTCAGATACCAATCCGTGCACATGACAGCGCTATTGATGGCGATGATGAAGAGAACCTCCTATATGCCAAAGCCTATATGGAACTCCTAGAACTCCTTTTGATGATGGATGTCAGACCACTCCATAGACGTCACTGATGGTCTTCTTTGCAAAGCTTCGACTGACTGAAATGACTGAGCTGGCTGACCTTATTAGTGGGGACTGCCTCGGCTGTAGGCCCAAGGCACTCACTGGCTGTAACTACTGAGCTGTTCTCGAGGATGGAAGACCCTTGGGAGCTGACGGTGGAAGCTGAGAGCCTTCCTTGGGTGGTAGACCCATGATTGAGTTGCTTGAATTGTAACTGAAAATTATTGCTAAGTAGTCCACTGAGTTGTGCTGGAAGAACTCCAAAGCAGATGAAGGACTGACTTTGCTTTGACTAGACTAGGTGGCGAGACTAACTATGCTTTGACTAGACTGACTGACTCACTAACTGTGCCTATATGTTAATGCAAGCCTAATCTATATGCTCCTACATGCTTATAATGAGAGTTGCCAAGTGGTCTGCCATGCTAATCGTATATGCTATCATTCCACATGATGGGCTGCCTATAAGACTAGAGGGGGGGATTCTCTGAAGAGTACTCCTGAAGCTAGCCCAAGCTTTCAAGATGGCAGCCATAAGAGGAGAGGAGAAAGATTTGAGATGGGCTGTAAGTAAAGATCCATCTGGTACTATCCATCCAGTCTTCACCCCAAGAACTGTATACAAGACTGTATGCACAACGAATAAAGAATTCTTTCCATGGCTCTCATTAAAGAGTTTAAATCCAAGCCAAAAGACTCTCAGTCTTAAACTAATGTATGGCCGATTATGTTTCTTTCCAAGTCATAATGTAGGTACTCTAAATAAATGGAGCTACTTTATGCACTCCTTGAGAGCTACCCTCCCTAAGCTGATTACTAATTGTTTTTCATGTTGTCCCATAGACTTCTTGGTATTCCGTGGATGTTAATAGACTTTCTTTCTTTCTTTCTTTCTTGCCCAAGCGAAAGTGCCCTTACCACAATCTTGCAAAGCAAGGCCCTGCACTTTCAAGTATGGATCTATGTTATTGAGACCGCCTTCCCACGTGGAAAGGACGAAGGTCTCCCAAGCCACCTTGGCTAAAGCTCTATTGTACCATCCAGTCCACTCCATAGAAAATTTATTTAGGCCTCTTGAGCTGAGTGATGCAATCCCTAGAGTGGCACCAACATGCTATGGCCAAAATACCCACCACTCTGGAAGCAAGGTCAAGTCTGGCTGAACGTCAAAATAGGAGCTTCCTTTTCATACTCTCCAAAACACGAGCAAACTATTGTGATGGAGAGATACCCATACCGACCTAGCATCCCAAGCTATCTAATATTGACACCCCTCTGAATCCAAGTGAAACCGATATTAGCTTCCCAATTCAGAGTATCCTCGTTACTAATCAAAAACCCATTGGATTTATTCCAATTAATGTTGCACCTGCTGCAATACAAAACAAATCCAAGGCTGCCCTGAAAGAAGTGAGGGTTTGTCACGGGGGCATGAAATTCTAAGTACTTTAATGTACTACAAGACCGTTTTTAAAAGTCCAAGCATGGGCTTAATAATGTGTAATTAAATGCGGCATGGTGCCTAGCACATAAGCGTCATTAATCCCTAGGCCCAAAGGCATTCCAAGGAATTAAAAGAGTGGTTGTTGGAAAATGATGATGTGGCATTTTTAATGGGCCCCCTAGAGGGCCATGTACCTTCAGTGGCCCCCCTAGAGTTCCAGGTGGCTCTAGTGCCTTCTACATGCTCCTTTGCCATTCCTGGACCTTCCCGGGCCTTCTAAACTTCACATGTGTGGTTTTCTCTCTCATCTTCTCCCTTTGTTGAGATTTTGGACTGGTTTTTCAGCCTCCTTCAGCTGAATTCCGTTTTTCTTCATAACTCCTCACCCGTTTGGATTCCTCGACTTCCGTTTGGCCCGATGGCTTCCCCTCTGCCTCCCCTTCGTAGTGATATGCTTTTCCCTCCGTGCGTTTGGTAGAACGGGCAGAGCTGAGCACTTCTTTTGCTGGTCGAATTTGCAAAAGTGGCTTTTTCTGGACCTTTTTTCTTCTACCGCCTCCTGGGCCTCTCCTCTTGCAAAGCTACAGCTTTCTGTTGAATTTCGAGTGGTCCCACGCGCTAGTTGACTGGTTTTTCTCAGTTTTGGAGGACTTTCCGGCGATGAAACTTCTCCAAAACCTTCTCAATGCATTCCTCTCTCAAGCACGCTTCTTTTGAGCCCAAGAACTCCCATTTTTTCGCAACAGAAGTGCTTCTTTTTCGCATTTTTCAGTGGAATTCTTGCTAGTCGGCTCTTGTAAATGCTCTTTCTTCATGCCTTTGCACTCCTCTTTGGCTGAGAATGCAATTGGGCATTTGCTACTATGTCCTCTTGGCGATTGAGGACTTGGTTCGAGTTTTCACGGCTTGGTGAATTGAGATTTTGCTGCTGCAATTTCTTGCCATAAGCTATTGGTTGGCCTCGTGTGCCGCCTCTTTCTTGGCTCACAGGTGCCCAGGCAGTGCTACATGAGTCATTCTTTGGTTGGGTACTTTGCTGATTTTATTTTGGAGCTTTGAAAAGCTTTGTGAATGCCATCTGGAAACCACTCAAAGAGAGTGCAACTGGGGTGCAGTGTGATTGCATCTGGACAGCCAATGGAATTGCACTCGGAAAAGAGAATGCCTTTGGGTTGAGCCTATGGATTAAGTGCACTTATGTGATGGTGTTCTATGCTTGAAAGCCTTGCGAAGGCTTAGTGAATTGGGGCTGCGTGCTCAGTTGCAGGGAAGGTCTCCCAGATGCAACTTGTAATCATTTCACTGTGAAATATAAAGAAATACCGAAAGGAGCGCCACGGTGTTTGGGACCAATCGGGTGCACTTGTCTATGTTTGTTGAGCAGAGGCATTCTAGCCTCCATCCCTTTTTCAGTGGTTTTGTTTGTGAACAAATGGGTAAATACCAAATGGTGATCATGCAATGGTTAATGGTTGTGATATATGCTTTGTGAGCTGTAAATAAGTGCTGAAAGGTTTAGTTCCACTGCCCTCTGAATGATTAGAGGCCGGTTTCAGGGTTTGAGGAGAGCCATCCAAGAAAACTGCAGTGTTAGCTGCCAACTCACTGTCTAAGAGCTCTTCCTCCTGTCTAAGGGGAGGTTGCAGCCCAAAAATATCAGCTTGAGATATGAGAAAGTACTCATAGCTTCAGCCAAAAAAAAAAAAAGGGGCACTAGAGGCCCTAACGGACTGATGTGGAAATCTGAAATCTCTCTCCACTTACTCCTCTGATGAGCACCCGGTTGTGGGCTGATCTATACAAGAGGAAACCGCTCTAATCCATGCACATGAGAATCCAAAACAAAGAAGGGTACCTTATCAGAAATTCCAATCTCCCCTATCATATGCTTTCTCAAAGTCCAAGAGCTTGCCAAGAGCAATAACTTGGACACTACAGGGCTCTCCAAGCTTTTTGCTTTTTGTTTTATTTTCAGGTTGGGAAAAGGGGAAGAGGTGGGGGTTGGCAAATCAAATGAGCGGGCCTGCATAGAACTACAAGTATGAAGCCTAGAGAAATCGAGCACTCCTTCCACTCTTCCCAGGCTTGTTGAGCACAATAAGGGGATTGGATGACACACCGCTTCTTCTAGACCACAAGACTCCAATCAACAAGATGTAGATTCTCAATCTAAGAGACGAGGAGGGGTAGATGCACGTGATCTCATGGTTAGCAAGATGCAGCTCCAACATGTAAGAGATGAGGATGATAGATGCACGTGGATCCCCAAAAACTAAATCTGACCTCTTTCCATAGCTAATTGTTCCATGTAGAGGCTCCTCACCATAGGTTGAGGGCATCCCTAGCTTTACCATCTTTCTGATTCTTGTCTCCAAACCTCTTCTACAAGCTTTCTAGGAGATCTTTGATTGTGGTATGACATCCCCCTCCCTCTCTCAAAGATGGATGTATTTCATTCCTGGGAGAAGGGGGTAATATTTAAGAATGTTGATTACCCTCTTGGACATAACCTACAAGACCTTAGTCTTAAGCTTGTGTCTATGGCCTCTCCTCCTAATCTATGCACATTTGACTATGGCATATTCATCGATTGGAAAAATAATACATTCATCCAACATACGCTCTATGTTACCCCTTTAATAATTTCCATTCAAATGCAATTCTTGTTACACTAGTGGAATCCTTTGCCACGCTCCAAGCTATCCAATTCATATTTGATTCTAGATAGATATTAACTAGCTAATGTACAAAAATAGTCATGCAAAAAGAGCATGTAGACTGAGTAGAGACATATTAACCTTAAAACTTGCTAAGAATTGTCTAACTTCTTTGGTCCACACTAGCCCTAGTTACCCATCAAAGATGAGATCGTCAGTCAAGAAGCTCATAGATCATCTATAAGATAATATATCCAATCACACAAATTTAGATTTTTTATTGTTCTAAAGTCCAAAAATCTACACAAAAAATAAAAGAGAAAACGAAAGAGAAGAAAAAAGAGGCAACAAAAGCTTTTTGAAAAACAAAAGGAAGACATACTTAGCAAGCAAAGCAACACTTATGTCGTCATCAGTGCCCAAGCATAAGCAGCTATATTGGGTTCCTAAAGACCCGCCGAGTCTCTTGGGCAACCCAGTGCTTACTAAGATACGTCAAATAAACAAAAGAGAAAGAAAACAAGAAATAAAGAAGAGAGGAAGAAGGTGACTAAGCAAAAATAAACAAGAAAACCAAGAAACAAAATCTTTCAAAAAACAGGAATAAAAACTCTCTCTCTCTCTCTCTCTCTCTTTCTCTCTCTCTCTTATTTAAAACATAAAAAACTAAATGGACCCCTTACACTTAGGTACCGCTTCCTACAAAGATGCAAAACTACATTCCTAACTTAGAAAGAACATGCATACTCAATCAAACTCTCTTTTGAAAAAAACTCATAGATCATCTACACGATCATGAAAAAGAAGTCACCGATAGCCTATCTCACCTTGAATCTATATGTATGGACAATGAACGACAATCATTAAAAGATGACCAGCAATGATCTTGAAAAAGATTAATGGATGATTGGAGGATGCCCAAAGGACAACTAGAAAGAAAAGGAAAGAAAGATATATTAACGTCTTTAAGAGACCTCACAGGCCTATGGGACAAGGACAATTATTGCAAAATTGAGAGGACTATGCATGCATAATGAAAAATGGCCACGAGTGATAAAAGAGCATGCGAAGGACGTATGCATGGGCATGCATTGCCATCACAACATTACCTGGGATCTAGTGTGTCTATAATGTGCTCGGTTATTGCTATGAGAAGACCACCTACAAATGCACAACGAGTTGGGGTGGCTGCCTATAAGCAGCCTCCAACCGCTCAATTTCAAACCGTTCATGATGATATCAAGTATGGAACCCCTAGCAATGAAGTGAAAGGGGGAGCAAATTTCACAATAGAGCAAAGATAAAAAATTCCATGATCAACTATGGAACCCCTAGCAATGAAGTGAAAGGGGGAGCAAATTTCACAATAGAGCAAAGATAAAAAATTCCATGATCAACTAGACTTGAGAGTCTGAAGGCCCAATTGTCCTCCAAGACAATCCTAAATGACCCAAGGTGTAAAAGATTGTTTTTTTTGCATATGAGCGCGTGTGTGTGACATCATTTGGGTGATTATCCCTGGTGTGGAAATGCTTCATTTGTGGAGATTTTAACAATTCCCCTACCACTACTAACATTACCACTCATCGATCTCATATGTTCAGATAGGATCAATATGCATGGTCCCATATGGTTGATTCTCTGCATGCTTGTGATCTATGGCGATAGCTCATGCCTGACAATGATGGGTTATACCTTTCATCACAATGCATGTACATATTATTGAGCTCGCTTGAATCGGTACTATATGCTCCATGCAAGGAAGTTTGAATAACTTTACCTCTCATGAATGTGGATTATGCCTTGAGGTTATCTGATCATTTTCCCGTCTTCATGGCATGGGGTTTTGGCTTGACAGTGAATGATGTGCCATTGCCTTTTAAAAGGTTTTTATTGGTGACCAATTCCTATTTACAGCGCTTCCTCTTCTCAGTCATGGTTCAGGGTCTCATTACCAGACTCACCTTGCACTCTTTGGTAGATCTGGATTAGGCATGGAATCAATTTTCTTCTAGAATGCAGATTTTGATTAAGGAGTATGGTAAGCATTATCTGGGTGATTTACAGTCTAAAGTGGCTGATGCAAAGCTTCAAATTCAACATCTTTCTACTGTGATGCAACAACACAGATTGTCTTCCAGTGAGCAAGCTGATTTTCATGCTGCTCTTAATTGCCTGGCTCAAAATGATCAAAGGAACATAGTTTCCACGAGTTTCGAAAACGGGGAAATGGAAATGGGCGGGAAACGTTGTTTCGGAGCTTTGGTCACCAGAAGAAACGGAGGAAACAGAGTTTCAATTTTTAAGGTTAATAAAATATATATTATATATATAATTATTATTAATACATATGTCATACAACAAGGCCTGAGAGGACAACAAGGAGGAGAGGAGAGGGCAAGGGCTAAGGAGAGCAAGGAGAAGAGTGCAAGGACTGAGGAGAGCAAGGAGGAGAGGAGAGGAGTAAAGAGCAAGAAGGAGAGGTTGGAGAGGAGAGAGAAAGAAAGAAAGAAAGAAAGTTTATTAAAGTCTTCGAAAGACTGATGGGTCTATGAGACTATGAAAAATCCTGATACAACAAGTTGTGTGGGTGGAGCTACTAGAGCATCCACTCCAATGCAGAATGCAAGATGATAAGCGCCGAGTGCTACATAGTCACGACAGAATGATCACCGTCTACACAACACTAATATCCTCATCATCAGAGCGTCAAGGGGGAAGAGGTAATGAGGGTAATCAGAGCCTCATGGTGTGGGAGTCCACATGGTCTGACTAGAAGTAATCAGTGATCGAGCTTTGAGAAGTGTCTACCAAGGAGGTCTACTCCTGTTTCCATGATTGGAGTAGATGCTCGCGGTATCTAACTGCCTCGTGAATGAAGGCGGCTAAGCATCTTGGAGAGAAAGCAGGACAATGTCCCAGAACTATATCTGAAGAGGCAATAGAAGCGTTCTCAAATCTCATAGTATATTGGGCATCTGAAAATGAAATGCTCCTCTGACTCAATCTCCTGTGTGTCACACAATGTACAAATGCGCCTCTCCCTAGACAAACCCTCAGCTTTGCCACTCTCTATGCGAAGTCTATGTGAAGAGACCTAAAACTACCCAATAGAGATTCTCAGTAAGTGGGGTAAGTGGATCTGCGTATATCCAGGTGGGTCGATAAAACCCTCGCTGTGACATGTAAACAATGATCCCTGTAGAAGTTGAGCTTCACTGGAAGCTTGCTCTGTCCCAACCAGGTCCTGAAAGTGTGTAGCTACAAAAGATCCTCACGAATGACCTAGTTGACCTCATGAGACAGGAGGGGGAAAAAAGGTGCGTCAATGCTATACTGGAAGGGGGGGGAGTCTGTCCATGTGGAGTCCCAATTGCTCAAACCATCTCTCTGTGCGTGCAAACCAGAGGAGAGGGCAAGGGCTGAGGAGAGCAAGGAGGAGGGGCAGTGGGCTGAGAGGGGGTTGTAGGATGAGAGGAGAGCAAGAGGGAGGCTGGACAGGGAGAGCAAAAACTGCCCTACCTGCCAATGGGGTTCTTACTGGGTGGTTGAGATGGGTGTATGTGTGCTGGTACTTTTGCTTCTATAGCTGAGTATTACAAGCTCTTACATTGCTGCTATGTATATACGTTTCCCTGGCTAGGCTCCAAAGGCACTGCACAACCAAAAATAAAAATAAAAACTAGCCTACCTGAAACGTTGTTTCTGGTTTCGAAAATGGCGCTGTTTCTGGGCACTGTGCAAAGGAAATTAAGGAAATGGCAGCTTCGCTCCTGCCAAAAAGCCATGCAGGATACAAGCTGTAATCTAAATCTTTTTTTAAAAGCCTCTATGCTTCTCATAGAATGCATTCCCTACATCGTGTTTTGCGTCCAAATGGTTCTTGGACAACAAATAATCAGCAGCTTGATGAGGTCGTTCACCATTATTTTGCCGATTTATTTGCTGCTCCTCTGCCTCTTCATCTGCTGAGCTTGCTGCTCGCAATGTTTTTTTCCAACATGTCCACCCGATCCTCTCTTTTGAGGAGGCAGATTCATTGGAATTGCCATTTACAAATGCTGAACTTAAAGGTGCATTGGCTAAATTGGGATGTTCTAAATCCCTAGGTTGGGATGGCCTCATGGTGGAATTCTTTGCTGAATTTTGGGACCAAATGAGTACTCTTCTCTTCCGCATGATCAATGATGCTTGGTTATCTAGTACTTTGCCCTCTTCTTGGAAGAAAGGTTTGCTGCAATTGGTTCCAAAGAAGCCTCTACGTCAGCATCTATCTCATTGGAGGCCAATCACCTTGGGCTTGTGATTTACAAGATCATTTCTAAGATGCTGGTGTTAAGTATCTCACATATCTTATATAGAAGCTTGCATCCTGCGCAATATGGATTTGTGCCTCGCAGGCAAATCTTGGATAATATTGGTATTAAATATGCCAAATACACACATTAGGATGTTTTGATCATGCAGATAGACATTGAAAAAGCATTTGATACAGTCGGATGGGATTTCATTGTAGATGTCATGCAGAGATTGGGTTCTGGATATAAGATGCAAAGGGTAGTTCACTCGCTTTATGATGGTGGCATAGCATCCTGCCTTTTGTTGATGCCCTTTCCTCTTCATGGTCATTAGGACGGCCTGTTCGTTGGGGCTGTCCAGTTAGTGCTCTGCTTTTTGCCATTGCTACACATCCACTCTTGATGCATATGGATGATTTGGTTTCTCGCCAGTGTTTGCATGGCATTAATATTCTTGGAGCTCCTCCTTTTGAAAGTCAAGCCTATGCGGATGATTCCTTCTTTTTTCTTAGAAACTCTGCCTCGGATGTTCGCCATATTATGCAGGCTCTTCATTCATTTGGCCTTCCAATTGGATTGAAAGTGAACTTTGCTAAACCCAAACTCCTTCCTCTCCATGCAAGTGATTGGCACCATAATTTATGGCCTGGAGTGATTTTGCCTGCTGATCAGATTGTCCGTCATTTGGGTTATCCCATTGGTTAGCGTATTTCTCTGCCGCAAGAAAGACTATGGGTTTTGCAGAAGCTCTTTCATAAAATAGATTATTGGAAGCTCTCTAGATGGCCATTGCATGTTCACCTTCGAATAGTGCAATCTATTACAATGGCCTGTGTGCAATTTCACTTGCCTTTGATTCCTTGGTCTTTCACAGACATTGAAAAACTCATATCCAGGGCAATGCAATGACTAAAACGGATTGTAAGGCGGATTGCCTACTGAAGTACAACTATGTCTGTTCACTCAAGATGCATGGGGGTTTAAATATTTTGAATATTCATATTCATGTGATAGCTCGCAAGGCTACACTTTTGCTTACTTTCCTAGAGAAACATCAGCCATGGACACTTATGCTCTCTTGTGTATGTTTTCTTCTCTTCGTACTGATGCTTTTGGACAACCGATTCTGGCTCTATCAGAAATTATCTTTGGGCATCTACATGGTACTATTCCTGGCTATGCTTTTTCTACTTCGGGATTGGCAGTTTCTACTGGAGTCCCACGGATCGAAAATACCCTCCGTCTATAGAATATTCATTGGAGAAAGGTCTTTGATCCACCATTGGCTCATCTTCAGCCTAGGAAGGCCTACTTCCTACATCGATTGGGTATCTCCACAGTAGCTGATGTGGTTGACAATAGGGGGCTTACTCTTTCTTTTTCACACGCCAGGGCACAGTTCTCTTTGGGTATGCATCAGAGGCCTATCTGACGTATTCTCACTACCATGCTACTTCCTTTCCAAGCAGTTTCCCGTTTGTTAACACATCTTTCTCTTTTGGATTGGAGATTTGATCGAGGCATCCCAGGTTATTCTTCTGTCTCCTTTGCAGATCTCACTACCAAGAAAGCTTATCATCTTCTTCTACCATAGCCATGGATTCATGAGCGGGGTCTTCCTATCTGGCATCTTGACAAACCACTTGCCTTGGTGGAAGGTTTGTCTTGGCCGTATTTGGATCAATAACTCCCGCTTAGACAACGGGCTTAGACAACGGCTTTTCTTATGGTGGTGTTTGGCTGGTGCTTTGCCAACGGGTTCTTTCATGGCTATCAGGCACATTACTTCTTCGCATTGTCCATCTTGTTCGCATCCAAGGGTGACAGTTCTTCATCTACTCTAGACCTACCCACTTGCCCGTGCCTTTCTTGCTAGATTGGGGACTTATCTTCTTGCCCATTTTCCTTGGCAGGCAGTTTTGCTTGTTTGGGAGATATGCCCCCACCTTCGACTACATTCAGTTTTTCAGTTGGTGTCGGTATTGGGCTCTTTGGTCATTATATCATGGCTGTACTTCTCGGCTCTATGGACACTCTGCTATGTATGTTTATCATTTCTTATGTTCCTCCCTACTTTGCTCTCTGCAGGACACACATTGCATGGGAGATCTTTCGGCGGTCCAACTTGGAAGTGTTCTTTGAGTTTTTTAAGTTCTTTTGTACTAGCCATTCTTTAGTCGAGCAACATTTACTACTTTTAGTTGTCAATATTCATTGTAAGTAGTAGCTGTCCCATTTTGGGACAGCTATGAATGTAAATGTTTTCTTGATGCGAAATTTATTTTACAAAAAAAAATAAAAATGTGTGTGTGTGTGTGTGTGTGTGTGTGTGTGGAGGTTCATTACATAGACTACAATGTATATTTGTCATATACTGAGATTTTTTGTCATATACTGAGATTTTCAGCTGATGTACTTTTGAGTTCCCCATTGAGGGGAAGCTATTGTGTAATATAAAGAATCATCATTTTCACCCCCCCAAAATAAGTGTGTGTGTTCATTACTATGTTTACTCATCTTACAATGAAATCTTTTGATATTGTAATTGCATGTCTCCTCTTTGTGGACAGCTTTTTGTAATATAAACATACATGGATTTCCCCCCCCCCTCCAAAAAAAAAAGTGAGCGTGTGTGTGTGTGTGTGTTCATTACTCTATTTACTTGTCTTATAATGAAATCTTTTGATATTGTAATTGACCAATATGATCTTTGTGAAGTGAAGCTGAAATGCCGAGTTCTGCTTTATCAAATGCAGCTCTTTCATCAGTGGATACAGATGTTGATCTAGCTCTTTTGCCTCTGATGCATGTGCCAGAGTCTTCTTCTGTTCGGGATGCAGAAGTGCCTTTTTTACTGGAATCTTTTCATCCCATGTTACAGCAGGTTTTTGACCCTGTGATTCAGAAATTTCCGGTACCAGCCTATATCAAGAAGAATCACAAGGGCAAAAAACAGCTGGTTTTTATTTATGGTGTGGTTTCATCACTGCATCAATTTTTACAGAGCAATAATTTGAAGCTGGAGGATGCTGTGTTTGATCCTCCTCCAGCTTGATATGTAACTTTTTACTTGTAGGCCTCATGACTTTTGCTTTGAGGCTTTACTTGTAAATTTTTTTCTTGTACTTATTTCGTGGGTTTTTACCTCTTTTTGAGGTTTCCCACACAGAAATATAAGATTTCACTAAAAAAAAGGTGTGTGTGTTCACCAGGGTGTGTGTGTGTGTGTGTGTGTGTGTGGCGTGATGGAGACGGAGAGCTCTCTAGCTCCCTCCTCCCTGCCCGTACCCTTGTCCCCTGTACCTCCTCATCTTTCCTCTCATCCCTCCCCGTACCTATCCGTACAGCCTCTTCAATCTGTACACATTCCGCCCACCGTACAGCTCCCGTTTTCTCCCGTACAGCCTCTATCAGCCTCCGTACCTGCCCCGTCTGCATCCGTACCTGTCCTGCCATCTCCTGTACAGCATCCACTGCTTTCTGTCCCCTTCCCACAGCATCCAATGCTGCTCCAGCCCTCCTCTGCTCCTGGCCTGCTGCTGTCCGTACCATCTCTGCAGTCGACTCTTCCGTTTCAGGTGCCCAATGTGCAGCCTCTGCAGTCTGTACATCCTTTTGTCTCTGCTTCAGCTGTTTGCTCCTCTGCTCAGCCCCTTCCTGCCTCCATTCCCTATGCCCCCGTCCCCTCTCCGTTCTCTGTGCCTGTTTCCTTTTCTTCTCCTTCCTTTTCCAGCCCTTCATCTCCTACTTTGCATTATGCTCAGAAAAGGGATTCCCTTTCCCCATTACTTTTGGAAGGGGTGAAGGCTGCCAAATTAGATTCTTCTGCCTTCCCCTCTTCTTCACTTCAACATGATTTGCTTCGTCAACTGTGTGGTGATTCGGTGACCTCGCCTTCTGCTGCTGGATTTTCCTTACGAAGAACTCTTTCCCCTGACACTTTCCTTCAGAGTATTCGCCAAGAACAACAACTTGGTGTTTGCCTTTATTTTATGGGAAGAGTTATGACGATGGCTTCTTTGCAAGCTTGGTCCTCCGCTGCTGCAGTGGGTGTCGGGAAGATTACTTCTTTTGTGTTCATGGGCAAGGGGTTCTATTTTGCTCATTGTGCCTCTATGGACACTGTCTTCCACTTGCTTACTTTGGGTGAAGTTCATGGAGCAGGTCACTTTGCAATTGTTATGCCTTGGGATCCTCTTTTTGATCCAAGCCGCTCCCTCCTCCACTTCTGTCATGTTTGGGTTACCCTCAAAGATTTGCCGGTCCCGCCTCTTCAGCATGTTCCTTCTCTTGCAGCCTTGCTAGGCCGTGTTCTTTTCATTCCAAAGCAGGACTTCTTGGTCACAAGCAGAGATATTCGGGTATGTGTTCTTTGGGATATGGAGTATCTTATACCTCCATGCCTGGACGTGGACTTTGAATTGCCTCATCCTCTCCGGATTTCTCTTCGCTTTGCCTCCTTTCCTAATGCTTGCTATAAATGTCGCCAGTCAGGCCATTTTGCTAGAGCATGCCCATCGTCTTCTTCTCTAGCTCCTGCTCTGCAAACTTCTTCTCCTTCTGTACCGGTTCATGCGGTTCCTCTTTCTTCCTCCAACACACAGGAAATCCGGCATTGTTTCAAGCCTTCTAAAGTCTGGAGGAAAGTTCAGGATGCTACGTTGGTTAAGGATTCTAATCCTTTTGCTGTTTTATCAGTTCCGGATCCACTCCCTACAATGTCAGATTGTCAGGTTTCTTGTGATCCAGTTCATGTTGCTACTTCAACGCCTAAAGTTGTTCTGTTAGATTCATCTTCACTGATGCAAAATGCTGCTGTTATGCAAGATGTGGAAGAAAATCTACAGTCTCCTTCAACTCCAGATACTAGCATTCCGAATGCAGATATTTATCTGGAGTTTCATGTTCCTTCCCTTGAGAAGCTTGTTGATATGCTTGCCCCTTTACAGAGCCTCTCAGTCTCGAATACTGTTGTTCCTTTTTCCCTCGAATCTTTTCATCCTTGGTTGCAGCAGGTTTTTGATCCTGTGGTTCAGAAGTTTCGGCTTCCAGCTTACATTAAGAAGAATCACAAGGGGAAAAAACGACTTTGTTTTATTGATGGGGATGTCACTCTGTTCCATCACTTTTTACAAGTCAATAATTTGAAAATGGATGATGTTCTGTTGGATTCTCCTCCAACTGATATGTAAATTTTTACTTGGTTGCCTCATGAGTTTTTTTCTCTAAGGTCTTACTTGTAAATTTTATCTTTGTACTTATTGGTGGATTTTCACCTCTTTTTGAGGTTTCCCACGCAGAAATAAAAGATTTCACTAAAAAATTGTGTGTGTTTTCGAGAAATAGTTACAATGTATTTCTGCTCAGGATGATATTGTTGGAAATAATGATATGGAGTCTTGCTCCTCTCCAGATACTTCTGTTCAGACAGTGGCTGCAGTGCGGGCATCTACTTTGGAGACTGGCTGTATTCAGAATACTGAGGTTCCTTTTTGTTTGGATTCTTTTCATCCATGGTTGTGGCAGGTTTTTGACCCTTTGGTTCAGAAGTTCAGGATACCAGCTTATCTCAAGAAAAATTATTAAGGGCAAAAAGCAACTTTGTTTCATTGAAGGGGCCACTTTCCCTTGTCTCATTTTTTGGAAGTGAATAATCTTAAGATGGAGGATATACTGCTTGATCCTCCCCCTCGTTAATGTATATTTTTTTACTTTCTAGTGATCTCTGGGAAGTTTTTCTCCCAAGAGTTTCACTTGTAATCTTTTTACTTTGTACTTCATGGTGGGTTTTCTCCTCTTTTGAGGTTTCCCACACAAAAATATATGGTTTCACAAAAAAAGTGTGTGTTTTCACCACACAAAAAAGTATGTGTATGTGGGTGAGATAGCGAAATCTGCCTGTACAATCTCATGAGAGACCGAGGGCTTACTCCGAATCATCTTGGTCCGCATAATCACCTATAGCCTCTCAAAACTCTCCCAATTGATTGCCGATAGGTAACTCCCCCAAGAGGGTGTTGCATACATGGCTGTCAGCCTCGCAAGTGTATTGAATAGCCATCCCTTCATCGGAGGTTCTTGGGAATGTGCATGAAAGCACTGTTGCTCTAGTCGAGCCAGAGATTTCTGCCCTCATGTAAGTTGTGCCCTCACTGCATGAATCATCGTGAAAACTGACCCCATGAAGACTGCCCCTAGATAGGTGTATGATTGTACGATCTTAACTAGATCCCCTCTGTAAGTGAAGCTATGTCGATGAATCGATGCCTATGCGGTCTTGAAGATCATAACCTTAGTCTCGCCAAGGTTGACTGTCAAGTCTCTTTGCGTGCAAAACACCTATAGGGCCTTTTAGTGTCTCTATAACCCTATCACTAAAGAGGATATGAGAACTATCATCTACGTACAACACTATCTGTATCATCAAAATCAGCAAGCAAGGATCCCTTCCCTCCTAGGCGATCAATGAAAGTCGTGATCTCATCAATATTAAGCCCAAAGAGTGTCAGTGAGAGGGGGCAGATGGATGTGATGGGCCTGGGAGAGAAGACATATCAGGTGGTGCCTAAGTCAAGGTGTCATAGAGCGAGGTCACGTAAATGCGCCAGACGCCTCAATTTGTAATGGGAATGGGTGACTTACCCTTAGAGAGAAGCCCCCATGCATTGGTGGGATCCCCTCAAAAAGATCCGATCACCTCCTTCATCCTAGAGGGAAAGCCCGTCTCTTATGACATAAAGCGACGTGATATCCCTTGCACCTCAAGCATCGTACGACGAAAGGTGTCCCAAAGCCCACTCACATATGAGGTGAGCTCTCGCCACTCATCATCAACCCATGGGTTCTAGGGCATCTTCTTAGCTAGGGGGATGCGTTCTAGCTGTGGGGAAGGGTCTGGCAATGGCATCCCAAACCAATGATACTAGAGTGCCTGAGGCATGAGCAAGGTCTGCATCATCTTCGAGGGGGGTCAGTAGCTCACGAGACAAGTGGCTCATGTAAACTGCATCAAGGGCATGGTTGAAGTGTGTCTACACATGGTGGGGAATGGAGGGTCCCGTCCTGTGGCTGACAATGCTGAATGCCAGATAGGAGAGGTCAGCGCCAAGTGGGAGAGAGGGATAGTAAGATCATGTGCATGCAAGACAGGGGCTAGGGAACCCATAAGGTAGTATATTGTACTCGTCCCCCCTCCATGTGGGAAATAGGTGAGCCCTCTAATTACAACCACCCATGAAGACCGTTATATATGCCCAGTAGGTATCGACCGGATCCTGTGACGTGGTGCATCCTATGAGTGCCTCACTATCCCAAGCTTTGCCAAATCCATCTCTAGTACTCCGAGGGGTATAGATCCAATTCCCAAAGTCAAGTAAATCCACCTGTCTGCTCCCCGTGCACGCATTGAAGTCGCCTAGGAGGAAGATCTCCCCCTGCCTAGAGCATCCATGATATCACTATATATTGTCTCATATAGGCTATGACCCTCTGTGGTAACCTCATGCATGTATGATGATGTGTCCAAGAGGGAAGAAGCATACTACAATGAAAATCGATCGTGTGTCAGGCGACTGAACATGTGGTGTGTGTTCATCCTTCAGCATCACAGATAAAAGAGGACCGCCACTCCTCCAGAGCCTCATATTGTTGTCGCTCCTCATCTCCCTTCTATGAGCTGACTCCGAGGTGTATCCTATTACTGTGAGCAGTCAGCAGTCTCCTCTCTAGGCTAACATGTGAACCTCTGTTAGTATAGGTCTCTGAGAAACCCCATGGTCAGACCAGAGGGTACCATTATAGTTCATCACTGCCATATGCAATTTGTTCTCATGGGCCCGACACCGTCATTGGTTGTCCACTTCCCTTTCTTCTCTTCCTATCCTTTCAGCCCTCTCTCGGATAATCACTTTGCCATCTCTATAGGCAACTCACTTCCCTTCCTGCCTCGCTGCCATCACACGTACCATCCTCTCCCTCTGGTGTTCTTCTTGTAGAAATGTGATCCAGAATCTCACTACTAGTGGCGGCCTTTTCGGTGCATCAGCCTTGCCCACCTTCCAAGCTGCTTTGCAAGGTTGACAGCCATATTGGTGAACAGTGCTTTGGAATATGCCATCACACGTACCATCCCTTCCCTCCGGTGTTCTTCTTGTAAGAGTGTGAGGTCATCATCCAAATAAGTCCTGGTTCCCTTCAACATTGCCCTCATGCTCATGAGGTTATACCTGTTGGTTTTTGTCCAGAATCTCACTACTAGTGGCCTTGTCGGTGTGTCGGACTTGCCCACCCTCCAAGCTGCCTTGCAACTAAGGTTGACAGCCATATTGGTGAACAGTGCTTTGGCAACTGCTGTAGGGGTGTCACCTACTGCTAGGCCTCTGACCAGAACATTTAAGGACTTGCTGTCCCGTCTCTTGTCCTCCTCCAAGGCATCTGAAAATATCTCCTTCTTGGGGGCTGATGTGCCTTTCGTAACCACCTCTTTCCACTCCATCATCTTCGCTTCTCCCTAGGTGATTTGCTGCGTGAGCTCAGCATGTTTCCCTTGCATGGTGGCCTGCATAGCTGCCATTCTTTCCTGAGATTAGCATTTACTGTTTTGAGCTCTTCCATGGCTTGAGAGAGAGAGTTGTGCCTTGAGAGTTGGGGTGAGGGAGTAAAGGTACAAACACCTCAAAATCTTAAGACTTTGAGACACAAGAAGCTTCCAAACATATAACCAAACTTTAAACCAGTGTACTTCTAAGTCCAAAAAGTTCAAGCACAGGACAATTTAAAAATTAACCACCATAATGATTTGATCTAGAGAGTGTATCTCGGAGCTTTTCACAAGAAGCTCCACCCCCTTGTCTATCTCCCCCCTTTTTGGGTGGCAGCCTCTTCTTCATCGGAGGTCTCGCAGTTTGTCTTGGCGGTATGGCGGCTCCCTGCCCGGAACCGGAGGCCCAGTCGGACCCTCCCTCTCCAGAGGCCTACCGCGTTACCTTGACAGAGCAACAGTCGTCTCGGGTACAAGAGGTTGCCAATGACTTTGCCCTTACTTCCGTCTATGGCAGAGTCATTGGACACTCCCCCTCCAGATCAGCCATCAGGGACTGGCTCCAGTCCACTCTCATGCTAGAGGACAGCCACATTGAGGAGGTGGCCCTTATGGGAAGGGGCATCTTCTGGCTTAAACTCTCCACTGCGAAAGCTGCGAGCAACCTGATTGCTGGTTCCCCCACATCTGTGGATGGAAAGATCATCATGATAGTCCCTTGGTACCGTGGATTCAGCGCAGCGGATTTTGATGCTCGTTTTCGCATACCTCGCCACCCAGTGACGCTAGTTTTTCCAGGCCTTGCTGCTGAGTTGCGGCCGATAGTCAGGGACCTGGGCTCCCACTTTGGCTGGGTAATGCATGACACTTTCGCCGACGCGGTTACTGCGGCAGAAGCCCCTCGAGTCCGTGTGGCTGTGGCAGACCCTGCGACTCTCCCTACAGTGATTGAGATCGTGACAGACGCTGGCAGCATTACCCAGAGCATGGTAGTCACAGGACAGCCAGGCGCCTGAGGTGTCACGGCTTTGGGCACCTGGCTGCTTTTTGCCCACGATTCTCCAGTTCCTCTCGGCCCCCCCCGCCCCCCTCCGCCCCCTCCCCCCCCCCTCCGGGCAGCCACGTCAGGAGGAGCAGAGGCAGCCGGAGTCCGGTCCAGAGATGGCTGGCGGCTGGACTGAGGTCAGAAGGAAAAGAGGAAAGAATAAGAAGATTTCTGTAAAAGGCAAGGAGGCAGAGGTTACCCAACCTGCAGCAGCGCCTCAGAGACCTGACAGGCAGCCGCCCCAGGGTCCTGGGAGAGCTTCTTCTTCGACTGTAGCCCGCCCTCCGCAGACTCAGGTCCCCCTCTCTTCCGCTCCCCAGTCCCCTTCCACTCAGTCCCAGCCCCTTCCCCAGTTGCACCCCCCTCTTCCCGACCCGCAGCATCAGCCCCCGCCTCTTCCTCTTCGGCCCCCTCCTCTTCCTTCTCACCCCCAATCCCAGGTTCAGCCCCATCCCCCTCCCCCCGCCCCTCTCAACTCTCCTGCAGTGTCAGCTGCACCGTTGATTCCTCAGCCGCGAGCAGCCCCCACTCCCCCTCCTCCGCCCCCCCCGCTAGTCGCTTCCGTGGAGTCTGAGTTGCCTACCCCTCAGCCTCCTCCCCCTTCCCCACCCCAGGCAGGACACCCCGAGTCTACACCACCCCTGGAGCAGTCTTCCCTGTCTGCTAGCCCGACCCCCTCAGTTGTAGACTCTGGCGGGTCTCAGCTTCAAGAGAGAGAGCTTCCTCGCGACTTCTACAGATCTGGCCCCTGGGACTACTTACATGTGGCTGACCTTGGAACCTTCCCTGCTTGTCTCGACATCAGTATCTTCCTGCTCCGTAAAGGGGCGGATGGGAAGATCGTAGCCTTGGCCCCGAGGGATGGCCCTAGCTTTGCTTTCACATCTCTCAGCGACGGCACCGAGACTTGGACAGACGACTCGGTCTGGGAGGCTCTCAGAGAGCAGACGCACGCTCAGGTTTGCTCCTGGATAGGCCCGTCAGGTGGACAGCTTCTCGAGACTCAGTGGTCCGAGGGTGACGTGCGCCTGCGGTGGCGCTGCGCCGCCAAGCGCTTCAGATTGATTGTGATCCTCAGGCCCCCTCTGTCGTGGCCCCTTCCCCAGGATGTCAGAGCCTGGACTCCTCAAAAACTCCGAGCCTTCTACGGGATGACTACCTCAGAGATCTCGAGCTGGCTCGAGAAAGCGTTTGTCCATGGCACTAAAGGCCTCACGCCTTTGCTAAAAGTTTTGAAGAACGGGCAGGACGACCCCGCCTCCCCCTCCAAACCCTCTCAAAAGCGTCAGCGCCTCCATTCCGAAATGTCAGCTTCTTCATCGACATCAGCCGCGAGCAGACAGTTGTTCGCAGCCTACCAGTCCTCACCATGAGCTTACACCTTGTCTCCTGGAACGTGAACGGGTTTCATTCTTCTGGCACCCGTGGTCCTAGGAAGCTCATCTTGAGACAGGAACTTCAGCCAGCAGTGATTGGTCACTTGGATATACTTCTGCTCCAGGAGCATAAGCTTTCAGTGGCTCATTCCCGTAGCTGCGGGAAGATCCTCCCTGGACGCTCTCACACTTATTGGGAGCCCTCGATTGGCGCACAGGGGAGGAGTGGCGGTGTCTATACTTCCGTGTGCGAGCTGTTTGCCCAGGGAGTTTTTGGTCATGATACGTTGATTCCAGGCCGTGCACTTTGGGTTGGCCTAGAGTTGGAGGGTTCCAAAATAGGAATCCTCAACATCTATGCTCCCACAAACCTCCGATGCAGAGCCACTTTCTGGAGGACACTCACAGGGATTCTCCCAGACATGGATTCCTGGATTGTTGGAGGTGACTTCAACAATCTGGAGACCTTGGAGGACCAGCAGGGCAGAGGACCAGAGTTTATAGGTATGGCTCAGGCAGAGCAGTCCGCTTAGGACTCCTTTATCTTCGCGACAGGAGGTAGGGACAGCTGGAGAGACCCGTCCTTCCGCCGTTGGCACGGGAGCTTGGACTTCTCGTGGGGCTTCCACAGGGAAGGAGGCAGACTCCTGGAGAGACTGCATAGATTTTATGTCAATGATTGGGCCATCAGCAAAGGTGGTCAGGCGGGTATAGTGCCAGGGACGACGACACTCTCCGACCACGCGCCTATGCTCTTATCATTAGACTCGGCAGCTCAGTCCCTTCCTCCCCATTCATGCCGGATTCCCGACTCCATCTTCTTGAGGGAGGTGGTGCGCAGTAGTATCGGTAGCCTTTGGGACAGAGATTGGGGCGAGTGCGTGGATCTGGTAGATTCGGTGGCGCAGGCTTTGCAGGAGTCCAGCCAGATTTGCCAGCTCGCAGCCCTTCAAGTTCGCCAGGAGTGGTGGGGCAGAGAGAGAGCTCTTCGTAGGGACCTCGCCTCCATTCACCGACTCCAACCACTGTTGCATCCATACGCGTACGGCCGTTTTTTCCGTACGGATTCCGTACGGCCATACGTACGGACGTTCGTACGGATTTCCGTACGTGACTTTTTTTGGGGTGAAAAAATCGGGATGCGTACCTTAAGGCTTATATTGTTGCTTGGCTGCTATGTTCGAATCCGGATTCCGTACGACATCCTTGCGAAGGCTTCCGAACTGTTCGCCATCGACCGACTCTCTGCTTGCAGGCTGCACACCGACCATTGCTGCCTCGGCCCTCAAGAGCCT
Organism: Dipteris shenzhenensis; assembly: GCF_047967505.1. Taxonomy (NCBI): domain Eukaryota; kingdom Viridiplantae; phylum Streptophyta; class Polypodiopsida; order Gleicheniales; family Dipteridaceae; genus Dipteris; species Dipteris shenzhenensis. Next base: position 33,579,149 of record NC_141608.1, on the reverse strand, counting down.
ATTTAGGCTGACGTTTGAACTTTGCCCTCTATTTAGGCAGGCTGCAGGCTGCAGCCCTTTGCCCTCTTCTTCAGCACCTTGCTGCCCTCTTCTTCAGTCCCGACTCCCGAGTCCCCTCAGCCCTTCACTCTTCTTCAGTTTGCCCTCTTCTTCAGCACCTTGCTGCCCTCTATTTAGACAGCCCTTTGCCCTCTTCTACTTGCTTTGGAGGTGAGTGGTCACCGTACAGTTGCAGCCCGCAGCTTGCCTCTACGCTCTACCTGCTCCAAGTGTCAAGGTAAATGCAATGGCTGCTTTTTTTTCCTGTTTTGCAGCAAGTGCTCTCTCTTTAGTTGATGCCATCTAACAGGGCAGCCTGCAAGGACTTCAAGCCCTCTTTGGAAATTGTTCCTTTGCCCAATGCCTTATTTGCCCTCTTTTGCAAATTTGCAGCTTGCAGATCTACAAATGGGAAGACAAAAAGGACCAGAATGGGAATTTGTAGAGGCCTAGAAGCCTTTGGGGAAGGGCCAATTCACTTGTAAATGTAAATATTGCCCTCATTCATGGGATGGAGGACCGACCCGTATAAGGGCACATTTTCTTGGGCTCACACGCTTAGGGGTTGACAAGTATACTGCTCCTCCTGAAAATGTGAAAGATACTTGTCGAAGATTGCAGGCAAAGGTGGCCCTAAAAACTACTGCAAAACAGCTTGTTGAAGATGTGGCTGATTTGGGAGATGCCTCAGTGAGTGGTACTGCAAGTGGAAATGCATCTGGCAGTGCATATGAGCCAAAGCAAAAGAAGTTGAAGACGTCAAAGGGAACCTTGGAAAAGGCATGGGAGTCACAAGCACGGAAGGATGCATACATTGCTCTCCGTCGTTTTTTCTTTGCAGAGGATATTCCTCATTGGAAGGTGAGGAGCCCTTATTTTTTGGAGATGGTTCGTGCCATTGGCCAAGTTGGGCCTACCGTCAAGCCTCCATCCTACAATGTTTTGCGCACAACGGAGCTAACTAATGAAGCAGTATGCATAGATCAAGAGATGCTACAGTTTCGGGATAAGTGGAAAAAATATGGCTGCACCATAACTTGTGATGGTTGGTCTGACACTCGACGCCGGCCTATAATCAATATTATGGTCTCATGCATATTTGGTTTAGCCTTCTTGAAGTCCGTGGACACAAGTGGGCAGTATAAGTCAGGGGAGTACATCTTTGGGATACTGAAAGATGCCATTCTTGATGTTGGGGCTGAAAATGTGGTGCAGGTGTGTATGGACAATGCATCTAACTGTGTGCGGGCAGGAGAATTGGTGGAGGAAGAGTGGCCTCACATTTTCTATACTAGATGCACATGCCATTGCCTTGACCTCTTGTTTGAGGACATTGGAAAGCTTCCATGGGTAAAGCCAGTGTTGGTACATGCTAACATGATTGTGACATTTGTTACCCGGAAACACACCGTGTTAGCAATGTATAGAAAATTCAGCAAGAAGGAATTGGTGAAGCCAGCACAAACACGGTTTGCTTACATGTTTATCATGTTAGCAAACTTGTTGGATGAGAGGGTATACAATGGATTGCGTCGCATGGTTGTCAGTGATGAGTATTGCAAGAAGAAGGTGTCACGCACTGTGAAAGCACAACAGGTGTCTTCTATAATATTGGGTGCTTCATTTTGGCAAGATGCAAGACTCATTGCGAAGCTTTGTGCACCTATTTTGAAGATCCTTCGCCTGGCTGATAGGGAAGGGGCTACCATGGGACTTGTATATGAACTCACTGATCGGATGGTCGAGAAGATGGCAACTATTGATGGGATTGAATCCTCAAAGCTGGCTGATGTTAGAGCCTTATGTGTTGACAGGTGGAATATGATGCATTCTCCATTGCATGCGGCAGCATTTGTTCTCCATCCTATTTGGAGAGAGAAAAATCCAGATAGTGACAAGGAGGTGCACGATGGGTGGATGGATGCCATAGAGCGGTACACCAAGTATGATGTTGATAGCCAAGGCACCTTATGTGATGAGTTGGATATTTACAAATCCATGTCAGGCACATTTGCTCGTGCGATTGCAAAGGATGAAAAGAGAATGCACCAAGGGGTGAAATGGTGGGAGACATTTGGGGCTCACACACCAAATTTACAGCGGTTAGCTCTTCGAGTGCTCTCGCAAGGCACATGTGCTTCTCCTTGTGAGAGGAATTGGAGCACATTCTCTCTTATCCATACTAAAAGAAGGAATAGGCTGCTTCCAAAGAATACCGAGAAATTAGTATACATCCATACTAATTTGCGTCTCATTTCCAAAATCAAGGAAAGGGGATTTGAGAAGATAGAAGTGACCCTAGAAATGATCAACAAGGAGAAGGATGATGATAGGCTGCTAGCGAGGCAAGCAGATACAGAGGGAGAAGACATTGCAGCCCCTATTGTTACACTTACAGGAACGATGGATGTTGCTGCAGCTTCAAGCAGCTCTAGTCTTTTGGAGTTCCATATGGCGAGGCAGATGAGGATGATAGTGATGAGGAGGAGGAGGAGGATGAGGAGGGTGCAGGCATTGATGCAGATGATGATGAGGATGAGGATGAGCAAGAGGATGAGAATGAAGATGCAGCTTGAGGCTGTGGCACACTGGCAGCCTTTTCTTTATGATGTTTTGCCTTTCATGTTTTGGTGTAGTTACAACTTACTAATACGGTGTACCTACTTCCTTTGAAGTTTGATCATGATGTTTTGGACCTTTTGGTGTAGTATTGATTATTGATCTATGATCTATGATTCCATCTATGATGTATCAAAATCTAGAATCCAGATGACTACAGTCTCTGGAGGCTGGAGTCTTTCATGAATGAAGAATCACGATTCACGACTCATGACTCATGACTCATGATTGACGACTTTAAAATTAATACAATTATACAAGTTTCAAGTTTCAGTTTAATAGTAAATACCTCTGTGTCAATTTAATGTGTACAATGATCAATGATCAATCTATATTTTTCTGAAATTTTTTGGATAAAACTAGGGTCACATATGTTTCAGCCCCAAGGGCTGAACCATACTCCAATCATACTTCCGTACTCGTATGACGTATGCGTATGGTAACGTATGGAAAAAACTATGACTCCAGCAGGCAGCCCCGGGCTCGGAGGAGCTTCGGATCCAGGCCCTTCGAGCCAGAGCCCTTCTTGAGGAGACTCTCCAGCGCCGCTCAGAGTTTTCCTATCACGCCTCCCTCTCATACTGGGCTCGGAAGGGCGACCGGATGAGCAGGGAGTTCTTCAGGACGCATGGCCAGAGAGCAGCAGGTGATCAGCTACGGAGTCTTAGGACAGCGGAGGGGCACATCGTTACTGATCCGGGTGAGGTCTTGGGGTTGGCTACCGACTTCTACAGGACTCTTTTCCAGCAGGAGCAGCTTGCCCCTCGTACTCGACGTTCCCGCGAGGAGGTGTGGAGGCACATTCCAGCCCTTGTTCAGCCCAGCATGCAGGCAACGTTGATGGCACCGTTCACTACTGACGAGATGCTGGAGGCCTTGATGGCCATCGATGGGCAGAAATGCCCTGGCGAGGATGGGCTCTCGCGCTTTCTTCACCTCCTTCTGGATCAGATCCATCAACCCCTCCTAGCAGCCCTTCAGAGGATTTTCAGCAGCGGATATATGCCAGAGAGCCTCTCCTCGGGACTGATTTGCCTCATCCCGAAGGGAGGAGATCGACAGGAGATCTGTCAGTGGCGCCCGATCACTCTCCTCACCACTGCCTACAAAATCCTTGCCAAGATGATCAGCGCCAGAGTTCGGCCTCTACTTCCTGACCTCATTCATGACACTCAGACAGGCTTTGTCCAGGATCGCAGTATCCTGGATAATGTCTTCACCTTCTCAGAGGCGACGGAGTGGGCTCAGCACAGTGGGTCACATTTAGCCATCCTACTTCTCGACTTTGACAAGGCCTACGATTGAGTGGACTGGTCCTTCTTGGAGGGTACTCTGGAGCGACTAGGGTTCCCAGTAGGATGGATTCAGCGTTATACAGGACAGCTTCCAGCAGGGTCATCATCGGTGGCAGGATGGGAGAGCGATTTCGTTTGGAGAGATCAGTGCGTCAGGGTTGCCCCCTCGCTCCTTACCTGTTTCTCTTCTTCGTCGAGGCCATGACATACTACCTTCAGGCGAGGTCGACCGGGATCCGGGGTGTTCGCCTTCCCATCAGGGAGGACACGGAGCTCCTGGACTCGGAGTATGCAGATGACACAGCACCACGTTCAGGATGATGAGATGATGCTGGAGAGGGTGAGGCTGGCCCTAGAGGTCTTATGTTCGACAGCCGGTGCGAAAATCAACTGGAACAAATCAGTTGGTTTTCTCACAAACCCCGGGGCGTGCTCACAGTGGGGGAGGTTTTTGGGTTTCAGATGGATCCCGCGGGGACAGACAGCTAGATATCTCGGCTTTCAGGTCGGCCTGGACATCACGCCAGCTCAGCAGTTTCTCCCGGTGCTAGATTCCATTCGACGGAAGCTGGCTTTCTGGAGCACTGCTAAGCTCTCTCTTGCAGGTCGTGCTCTTGTAGTCAACCAGGTTCTCCTGGCCACGGCATGGTATGTGGCCTCTTGTTGGTGTTTCTCGAGATCCAGCGTGACACAGCTTAGGAGGTTGGTCCGGAATTTCCTGTGGTCTAGGGGGGACGGTCTCAGAGATACCAGAGCCACGGTAGCTTGACAGACAGTCATTCTTCCGCAGGCTGAGGGTGGCTTGGGGGTCATCAATCCTGAGCTTCAGAGTTAGGCCCTGCTGGGCAAGTTGGTTATCCGCGGTTTGACCCTAGGAGGACAAACGTGGAAGATGTTACTTCAGCAGGGGATCGGTTCTTGCGTCCCGCGCCGAGGTGGAGAGTGGCTACCGTCCCTCAGGTGGATCTTCACTTCTACACCGCTCACTCACCGCGGTTTGACCCTAGGGGGACAAACGTGGAAGATGTTACTTCAGCAGGGGATCGGTTCTTGCGTCCCGCGCCGAGGTGGAGAGTGGCTACCGTCCCTCAGGTGGATCTTCACTTCTACACCGCTCACTCACCCCCGCTCCCCGCTCATTCGTAGCCTTCTCATGGTTTGGAGGTGGCTCCGCCTCAGTCTCATACAGTCCCCTCCTAGCTGTCAGGAGGAGATCGACCGCCAGCCGCTCATCTGGAACGATCAGGTCAGAGATGCCTTGGGCCTTCAGCTGGGGGAGAGATCACATATCATGTGGGACGGTTGGATGCGGGGGCCAGCCCGGTCCCTTCGAGTTTGGAGGGACACGTACAGACACTTGGAGACCGTTGCTCTAGCAGCCGCAGCTGGAGGTGCCCGTGGAGCTCAGGCGAGACGCACAGAGATAGACGGAGCGATTCCAGCCGGTTGGTTGGTTCCACCCGAGATTCAGATCCTCATGCCTGGTGATGACCGTTGGCTGGGACAGTTCACCCCCCGTGGCATCCCACTGGTGGTTGCAGGCCGGATGGACGACACCTCTGTTTCCTTCTTCGCGGTTTTGGGGGACGGCCGACTCAGGAGAGAGGATGTGCTCATCGACCCCCTCCTCCCGTGGCAGAGGGTTCGGGTCGTAGGCCTCGTGGGAAAGGTTTGGCGGATCGATCCTAGTATAGAGCAGGATCAGCTGCAGTTATGGCGACTCTGGCTCTGGGAGGAGCGGGCCTTGTCAGAGCTTGATTGGGACCCAGGAGAGTGGAGATGGCCAGAGGTTGTGACAGGCCAGGGGCCGACCTCTTTCTTCGCCTACAGCACGACATTGGGCAAGAGAGTTCTCGGGAGGATGCAGAGCCGCCCGCCCACCCAGCGGCCCAGTTGGTATGCTCAGGGTATCTCCAGGCTATTTTTGCAGGCCCTCTGGAAGGCCTTGTGGGAGAGCTGGCGGCCGCAGAAGATCTCCTACTTCCTTTGGCTACTCGCCCACAAGGGTCTTCCAGTGGGGAGCTGGTTGCGGCACGTTGGTCAGGATGGACGTTGTCAGATCTGTCATGAGGACGAGGAGTCACCAAAACATTGCCTGTGGAGCTGCACTCGCGCCTAGGAAGTGTGGAGGTGGACCTTCGGGATCCTTACTCGCGCAGCGCCGGAGCTAGGTTTGATCACTTGGGGCACGTTCTGCTGGTGCAGCACCGCACCTGGCTTTCATCAGTTGTTCGAGGCAGGCCCGCAAGACCCCACGTTCCTTATCACACAGGGGACTTGGGGGCCGCTCGAGGGCATTCCGCCACACCTGGCAGAGGCTGACACAGGATCTCAGGAGAGGCAGCCAGTCTGGGAGATTATTAGCAGCATCGTAGGTTGGCACATTTGGACCTCGCGCTGCGCGCAGATCCTTGGTGGCACCTCTCTTTCGACTGCCTAGGTCATGACCGACATCTGGAGTGAGATTATACACACACACTCAGAGGCCAGTGGGACCAGATACAGGGAGATTCCCGGGCTGGCCGGGAGAAGCGGAGACGTTTCCACCGTGATTGGGATACGCAGGGCCTCTTCTTCGAGCATACTTCGCAGGGCCTTCAGTGGCGCTATTCACCACCTCTCTGGCTGTTCATTAACACCCGCCTGATCCCTCCGTGAGAGAGAGCTTTACATTTTTGTTTCCTTTTAGGGCTGCGTCCGATTTGTGAACGCAGCCCCGTCAGTTGCAAAGCTGACCTCATGTATCTTGTTTTCGAAGTAATATAATCAGCACTGTTTTTTCGGCAAAACGTTGCGAACTCCCATGCAAAAGAACTAATAAGACCATGAGCACATTGTTGATTGGCTCTGAGTCAATCCTTAATATCATGTATTGAGGGCTTACTTGGGTTTGTCAACGAATCTCTTGCATGCGCATACATTTTGGTTTAACCCAAAGACATATAGCATTTCTTTTTTATAGCTTTTTGCACCCAAAAGGACAAGGGGAAGGTGGTACTAGCTTTTCCTTTCAAGGTTTCTTCTAGAGGTAGAGAATAGCTTTTGAAAGCATTCAAACACAAGGGAAGTAAAGGGACTTTATACAAACTCGCTATAACATGAGCTAGCATACCCGTATTTGGCAACCCTTGTTATCTTCTGGTTCCTCGCCTATTTAAAGGTCACATTATTTTTAATATGGAGGAAAATTTATTCACTTTCCATTATTCAAGTGTAAGAAGGCACGCTGTACACTAAAAAAAGTTAACCCTACAACAAAGCTGTCCTTTTGCCTGATTAAATCAACACCTGTGCTTTGCATATGATGGTAGCCTTCCATCTTCAAATCCTCCCAGTTAAAACTACGATTGCAGATAGCCTAAACCTTCAAAGCAGCAAGGAAGTGGAAATATAAACTAGAAAAGTGATACAATTTCCCTTTTTGTACAAGGTATCCAAAGGGGTAGGAAGAAAGAGGGAAAGGGTATCACAGCATTATTCCTTTAAACATGTCAAATACTCATAGCATGAGATAATCATATCACATACCACTTTAAGAGGAGGAGGGGGGCTTGGCACAGAGAGCATAAGTTCTTCATTCCATACTGGATTCAAATTGCTCTTTACTACATGTGTTTTCACAGTCTGCAAAATAAACAAATACTCTCAACGTTTCTTTCTTCTCTGTAAGAAAAAGCCATTAGGTAAAATCTCTGCTAAATTCACGTGTTCCACTCTAAAAGAGAGAATGTTTAAATAGGGATGGGCAACTCACGACGTCAAGTGAAGTAGAAACGTAAACCAAAGACAACTATGTTTTTTCTCGTCAGGTAAGAGTCAAACAAAGGGGAAGGGAAACAGACTGCCTAATGTCAAATCTTCCTTGGGAGATGAAATGAAAAAGACAATGAATCTCTGTTAAACAAAACTCAATATTTCTATCGTAAGATAGGTACCTCTAATGCAGGTCCTGGTGTTTCCCCTGTCCTTCACAACTATTTGCATGACCAACTGAACAAAGACCCACTGTCTCTCCCATGTTGGAACCCACCTCCCCCCCAATCTTCGCTTTTCACACTTTCTCCTCTCCCGGTTACTCTCCTTCCCCCACCCACCACCTACAATGCGACCCTCCCCTCCCTCATCTCCTTTACCCTCCCTCCCTTACCCCTTCTCTACTGCCCCCTGCCTTCCTGGGGTGGTTCTCCACCCTAACTTCCCCCACCTCTTTTCCCTTTTCTTTCACCTTTGTTTCTCTACCTGCCCCTTCTCTCCACACCTGCTTTTTTCTATTTCTAATACTTACTTCCTTGCCACCTTTGACATGCTGGACCCATCCTTTACTATTTTATCCCATCGCCTCAGTATATTTCCTGTACCTCCTCTCCCCTATATGCTTCCCCCACCATTCTGTCCTCTTTGATAGCCCCACGTCCATTTCTACCTTGTCCTGCCCTCTGTTTCTACTCCTCTCTTTTTGCTCTTCTATGCTGCCCTTCTACCAGCCTTAGCCCTACCCATCTTGAATTTAACCTCTCCTTGTTGTATCCCTTCACCAGAAGGCCATTTTCTGCTGTTCAAGGTTTTTTCCTCCTTATATTTTTACCGATCATCCTTTTCCTTTTCTCATTCTCTTGAGAGCTCTCAGGTTGTAGGGGTATATGCAGCGGAAGGGAGATACTTGTAGCCTAGGAACTCACACAGTGGTGCTTATCTGGAATCCAAAAATTTATTTCCTTAGTGTGCTCAACATACATATGCAAGCAAGTAAATAGACAATGCTCATGAAAGAAAACTAGAACCAGCAGTATATATATTTCTGTCCAAGAGATGGACACAATGCAAAACTAGTCCAGAGGTCCACCAAAAGCTGGACCCCTGTACAGACAAAATATGATCACCTACCTCCGTGGCAATTCTAGAACACTCAGCCTACCTGCTCCCGTAAAGCTTGAGTTGGCTTTGTTACCGCACCCGCAAACACACCTCCAAGCTATCCCTCCCGGATAGCTACGAGTAGGCAGTGAATGCTCCTGGATCCCATCTTCCTTCCTGCCCTATGTAGACAGCCAAACGTGAAGACACTCTGAGCCCTTTGTCACCTACAGTCAGCCACCTCCCTTGCTGTACTCCCTTGCTGTACCAACAGCTCCTGGATAGGTCCAGGAAGCAGGCTGCCTGCTGCTCCAACCTGCTCAAACAATGGATGAGCTATGAACCCCTAATGGGCTCCTTTATAGGGGCTGGTAGCCCCCTAAACCAACCGACCAAACAGCCGACCCAGGGTTCTGTGGGGCCAACCTGGTTGACTAGCTTTGACCAGCAGCCCCTGGGCCTGCCTGGCCACGTAGCATCCAGCCATTGGTGGCCAAGGCCTTCCTATGCCCCTGTCGCAGTCTTTTCCAGGCTCTTTCCAGCCCTGAGCTGCTGACCTGCAGTCGCCTTGGCTCTTTCTGGCTCTGTCCCAGACTTGTGCAGCCCTTCATACTGCTCCAAACAGAGGCACCTGCATGCTGGCCCTGTGCCTGCCCTGGATCCTCCCCCATAGCCCAGTACAGGCCAGTGTGGCCACCCATACAGGCCCATACTGTTGTGACACCTATCCCGGGACTGCTCAAGTCTACATTCCAGCCTAAATGACCCAAGTACCCACCAGATGCTGCCACGTGTCCAAGCGGCTGATCCTAGCAGAGTTCCATGTTGTATTGCTGCTCCGACTGTGTACCAGACATCCTCAAGCAGCCAGGTACATGTGTTGATTGTGCTGCCCATGTGGCAGCCCCCTCTTCTGACTTTATCCCGTGAGCATGCTGCCCACATGGCAGCCAATGTGCTGCCCATGTGGCAGCCTCAATAGGCCCAAGTCCACATCCCCCATGCTCTCCTCATATATGGGCTTACAGATGGGGAGGTGACTTTTCCAACATCTCCAGGACATCCCGCTCCTAGAAGATAGAGCCCTCTAATCATGCGCTCTCTCCATGAGGTCACCCTACACACCTTCACACACACTGCCTGCTCCACTCACCTGCCGCCTCTTGGTTTTGTACCCTGGAATAGATGGTGCAATGATGAGTATAAGGCTCTATGCCATCAACTTAGAATTCAAGACTAAGCATCACCTTCTGAGTGAAGCAAAGATGATATGCGAGTATCGCATTTTGGTTTGCAGTAAGAAGCAAGCTTTTGGTTGTCAAAACAAGGAGTTAATAAACACCTTGTTTAGTGACAACTCTTAAGGACTTCCGGCGAAAGTTTCTAGGGTGATGAGCTCCCTCTCCTCTCACAAACACCACACTATGGCACTCCTATGCAAGCACAATGTACAACATTCCTCACTATCAATCACCAATTACCCTGTCCTACCTCTTGCACACTTTTCACTGCCAATGGCATCATACACGTAGCTTTGAAGCTTCGAAATAGTTGAGCGAAAGATTGTGAGTGCTAATACTAAATATATTGCATATGGAACAAGTTTTATGGCCTCAATCTTAGCAAAGCACCGGTTTCCCTCACACCTGGACCCTTAAGCCATCACTCCCATTCACAAGGTAGGGGATCCATGAGCCCGAAAACTAGATGACCATTATGATTGGGCATGTCATGTCCAAGATCTACGCATTAGTGCCTGACATAGGTTAGCCAATTTGCAAAGCTCAAGGGATTTGAGGCCGAGGTACAGGCAGGCTTTTGGGCCAATCATGTGATTCTAGATCACGTACTCACACTCAGATGTATCATGGAGGAAGCCAGAGCACGGAGATAGAGGATTTATTGCTCCTTTGTGGATTTTGCCAAAGCTTTTGACACAATGCCGAGAGCTTGCCCCCTCAGACGTTTGCACAATCTCGGGTATGGTTAGGAGATCATTTGGCCAATCATGGCACACTATGAGACGGTCTCACAAGGTGGATAGGGGAGAGTATAAGCACCATCGGGGTCAAACATAGTTGTCTGCTATCATTAACCATGTTCATCAATAAGCTTGAGACTTTCTTTGGGGGACTGATGGAGACCCTCTTCTACGTAGACGATATGGTCTTACTCTCACCGTCAGCTTACGGACTCTATTGACACTTGAATGTCTTGGGTGCGAGGAGCAATGAAATGGAGATGGAATGCAACCAAGCGGGCTTTGTAGTAGTCAACATTGCCATCAGCTTTCCACTTCAACATGTAGACACACTTATTGCCTACTGGCAAGTCACACAACTCCCATGTGCCATTTGAATGAATGGAATCAAGTTCAGCTTTCATGGCATCCGTCCATCCTTTGCTATCAAATGCATACTTATGATAGAGAGGTTTCTCGTTGCAGGCAGTAGCAATCAAAGCAACACGAAGCAAATTGGCATCCATTTATGTTTTACCACCTCTAGTGCGGGCAGCCAAGGGCTCAGCTTGGTTGCTATCCCATAGAGTATCCAAGAGTCACCTTGGAACTTGTTTTTGCTAAGTACCCATTCCTTTGAAATTGCTTGTTTAATAGCATAATCATCATGTGGCTGCAAATCAGACTGAACATGGGCAAGGAGGACGTTGTGAGCTGCTAAAAGCATTTGGAGCCGGACCCTATAAAGTGTCATCTGAATCTATGAAGGGCAATATGGCATCAAATACATCGAAGGCTTCTATTGATGGCTGTTTCATACAGTCCAGCCAAGATGAAGGGACATGCTCAGCAAAAACCACGTCTCTACTGGCAATTACCTTGCCTGTGCTAGGCTTAAACGACCTCGAACCTTCTGCTGCAGAGAATAACCAATAAAGATGCACTTCTCAGCTTTTGGATCCAACTTGGATCTCAACTCATCTGGCACATGAACATAGGCAATGCAACCAAAACTTTCAAATGAGAAATATCTGGTTTCCTACCAGTATACCTCTCCTTTGGCATCATGCCATGTATTGCTGCAATGGGAGTCCTGTTCATTATGTAGACTGCTGTAGCAACTGCTTCAGCCCAATAATCATCCGGCAGGTCTTTTTCGTTGAGCCTGGCATGAGATACCTCTCCAATATGCATGTTTTTCCTTTCTGCAAGTCCATTTTGCTGTAGTCTTCAATGCCCGAGTGGATGCTTGGTTGAGCACATAGTTGGCATGCATAATGGCATCCAACCAGAATTTATTTGGCAAAGACTTGCCCTTAAACATGCACCTGCACATTTACATTTCTGTTCTAATTTTCCACTTTGCAGATCCATTTTGTTGTGGAGTGTATGGCATGGTGCACTGATGTATGATACCCCGGGCTGCTAGAAAATACGAAAATTTCCGGGATAAGTAATCACACCCCCTGTCAGTGTGAAGGGTCAAGGGCGTTTTCCCACTCTCATTTTCTGATAAGGCAAGAAAATGCTTGAAGCTAGAGAAGACATCTGACTTCAATTTCATGGGATAAATCCAAGTGAACTTGGTGAAGTCATCCACAACAGTGACAAAGGAGTACTATCCTCCAAGTGATGCTGTCCGCATCGACCCACATACATCACTATGTACGAGGTGCAACTTCCTAGATGCACTAAGGTCCCGTCTTTTGGAAATGGGAGCCGATGCATTTTTCCCAACAAGCAGCCGTCACAAACATGTTTTGTAATTGCATGCATGGGTGGGAGACCTACCACCATGTCCTTTGAATGCACTTTCACCAAACCATTAAAGTTTAGATGCCCCAATCTCTCATGCCATAAGTGAGTATTGAAAATAACAGATTCAGCAATAGCGCTAGCTTCTATAGCAACCTGTTTTTAAAGGTGATACAACCCGCTGTCAAGTGTCCTAGTGAGTACAATACAGTTATCATACCGGTTGATACACGGCACAATGATGACCATAAAAAAGAACTCTAAAGCCATTTGTGGAGATGGCTGAAACAGAAATGAGATCCTTCATGATACTTGGAACATACAAAACTTCCAAAGGGGTCGTTGTATCACCTGACATTGATGTGACCAGCACCTCACCAATCCCTTTCACTGGATAAGCTGCATTGTTTGCACAAGTGACAATGCGCCCATTAGCATCACTCAAGAACTGAAATAGAGATTTGTAGGAGGTAATGTGCTTAGAAGCACCACTGTGAAATACCAAGATGACTTCGAATCTGAAATAGACAAAGCTGAAGTATGCATCTCCGGATTGTAGTGGCAGGTCACAACAAATGCCCACTCATCTTGAGCCAAGTTTACTGCCTCATCAGCATGATCATGGGCACAGGAGCATTTGCAACTGCAAGACCTTGCTGCTGTTTTTTCTTCTCGAAAGCAATGCGCTTGCGACATTTAGAGATGTCATGGCTGGGCTTCTTGCAATAATTGCAATGCTTCTTCTTCTTCCCATCAGCAGGAGAAGAAGTTGATGAGATACCGGATAAAGATTTGGGCTTGTTGTAAATTTTCCCCCCTTTGCCTTTGCCCTGGTGATCGGTGGCAAAGGCCTGAACTACATGAATAGAAGCAGCCCTATTTTGACAACTCTGGTCCTCCTGTAGTAGTAGGGCAACAAGCTGATTGAAGCCATAGTGGTTGGGGTTACCCATGGCCACTAGCCTCAATGTCGTAGCAAATCCCTAATATGAGTCAGGGAGCCCATCAAGTGTTGTAGACACTACCTATGAATCCGGGACAATCTCATCAACATTGATGAGCTGCTCTCTAAAATCCTTGATCTTGGTGAGATAGGCATCCATGTTGTCGCCTTCCTGCATCTTAACATTATCCAATTGCCTGCATAAATAGGAAACTCGGGCCTTATTGTGAATCTGATAGAGACTGGCCAAAGTATCCCATGCATCCTTGGGTGTCTTGCAAGACCGAATGTGAGTATAGCATCCCTCTTGCTATCCATAGCAATCACTACATGTGCTAGTGCATCTCTTTGATCCCAACGAATCTGTTTGCGTGTTGGAGGGCCTGCAACAGCAGGTACTGTGGGAGTAGTGGAAGATGAACCAGAAGTGGCAGCAGATACATGTGTTGGAGAGACAGGTCTAGTCTCTGATCCATTGACAATATGCCAGAAATTTTGGGATACCAGCAGGTGGCGCGCCAAGTATGACCACATAGGATAGTTGGTACCATCAAGCTTGTCTTCATGGGCAAGCATTCAAAGAGATTAATGGTGTGCCATTGCAAAAGAAAATCCCCAAAAGAAGAGAGTGCCCTGCAAATGTAAAGGCCTCAAGGCTATCACTACGAAGAGCTGGCTGCTCAAAGTATCTGACTGCTAGTTGCAAATGTCAAGTAAAAAATGACAGCAATCTCTACACATGTGAATGCCAAAAGTGGCTGCTCAAACACTGAGCAAAATGCACAAGTTATCCCCAAAATCTGCTGCAAAAATCTGTCCAAGAAAACACTGGCCTACAAAAGTGACCAGCCCAACCAAAGGGCAAATGTCTGCAAAGCTGTCCAATGCAAATCTATCCACAAATAGAGGGTACAGGACACAAAAGCCCCAAATTCTGAAGGACAATTATTCAATCGAAGGGCAAATCCAAGAAAATCACAAATTTGGCTGAATCAAGCAAATATCACTGCAATTGGCAAAGTCCCAAATGTGGAGAGGGCAAAAAGGATCTACAAGACAATCACGACAAAAAAAATGCTCATGTCCTCACACAGAAAGAACTCGGGACAACCATGATAGGCGTATGTCATCCCACAACAAAACCCCGTCATACTCTGAATATCATGCTTTGGATTATCTGGTTATCCTTCACTGCACTTCATCATCTCCCAGAGTCCCTGTAGAAGTGTCTTCCATCTCAAGACAATATATCATCAGTGTGGAGTCCGTCATGAGGGTTTCCATAGCTCATTTCCACTACCAACTAGCTATGTACATAGCTATGCACTTGCCTATCAACATGCAACAAGTGAAAAACATTTTTTTATTTTTATCCACATCTCTAGCAACCCCTTCTCTTCTGCTGTGACATTCATGTCCAGCAGCTAAAGAAAAACATTAGCAAACCACCTGGATCAAAAACAAAGCAAGCTTGTACTCTATGCCTCTACTTTTCTCCTCCCGGATCAAAAGGATAACTTTGAACCCTCCACTGCCAGATATGCATAATCCACCATCCTCCTGTATCAAATGGAATCAACAACACACCAATTTGATGTAGCCACCAGCTCTTTTCATGTACCCACATCCTCACTAAGCCTCCAGGATCCCATAACTTATCCTGCCAAGACATTACACCACTCCACTGGCTATTAGCCATCATACTTATATCATGAGTCTTGCTCCTCTTCTCATGAGTCACATCTTTTGAGGTCACTACCTCACACACAAATCTCACGGGCACAACCAGCTCATAATCTGTGATTAGGGACTTCTCAGCATACCCTATTGCCTCAACCTTGAAAGCTGCAAGTCTTAACCCATCACATGAATTATCAAGATCGTCGAGAAGCAAACAAACATCCTTCCGACTTGAAGAATGCTCAAACATATCAGCACACTGTTTCTTGTCATTGCCAACCACACATGCAAAATCCACAAGGGTATCATCAAGTAAAGCATCTAGCTGATCATCAACCACATTATCACAACCATCCAGCTCAACATGCATACTGGTGTTTTCATTCTCTTTCAAAGAGATCAATGCTAACATATCATCCAGTGCATCATCAAGAACACAATCCAGCTCATCCTCTGAATCATCATCATCCTGTAAACACTGAATCTTAACCTCATCATCCACATCAAAGTCCACATGCACACAATCAACACTTGCTGGTCCCACCCAAACTAAGTGTTTTAACTGCAGGGTTTTCACTTTATCATCAGTGATAGCCACATCAGCTTCATCTCTCTCAGACATGATTGAGCTCTCATCTTCACTGCTACTTTCACCTCTTTCTTCCTCATTTGTTGAACTTAAAATCTCAACCTCTTCGGTATGCACAATCACAGTGTCAACCACAAACTGATTGCATTCAGCCATCATATGCACATCATCACCACACAACACTGGAGCATGATCATCATCTACACACACAGACTTATCCTTAGCTGCCTTTAATGGGCTCTCAACATTTCTGCCATCTATGGCAGCAACCCCTTCTCTCGGACTCTCCTCTGCCATCTCACACAGAACTAGTTGAGCAACACCCTCCTCCATAGCAACTGACAAGCCTCCATTCATAAGTGTAATGATTTCCAGCTCCCCTACATCATCAGGTTCCTTCAACAGTGAAGACAACTGACTCTCTTCCTCTGATGAGATGCTCTCTTCCTCTTCCTCACTCAAAAAATCTCTCTCCTCATCTGTGACTGTCTCCTCAGGTTCCTCTTCCAATTCCAGCTTACAGCTCATCACATAATCTGGTACTCTCCTTGCACCAGCTGAACTCCCTTCTCCTCCATCCATAGCCTTTCTCCTATTATTTTGACCTCTGCTTCTTCCTGCAGTCTCCATCCAATTTAGGCTGAGTGTTTTCATTAGCTCCATAGCTTCATGCAAATCCTTTCTCAGGGAATCATCCTGCATAGGAACAGACACCGGCTCTCTCTCTGCATATTCCTTAATCATTTCTGGCCTGCTGACGAGGGTTTTAGGCTCCTCTTGCATGCCAAGCTGCCTCAGTCTCTTGACTTTCCACTCCTTCTCTCTGGCCACTCTGACTGCATCCTCAAAACTATCAATATTCCTCAGCTCCACCTTCAGACGGAGGGTAGGCTCCAGAGCAGCCACAAACCGGTCTCTCTTTATCATCTGCGGGAGTACTTCAAGAATCAAAGCCTCACACCATAGACTCCACAGTCTACCAAACTCTATCAGATACTAATCCACATCCTGACTATCCTTTTGCTGAATTTTGCACAACTCCCTCCATACTTCATTAGGGCTCCTGCATTGTGCAAACCGTGCAAGAAAAGCTGCTCTCACCATTGTATATTCCGGATTTTGCTGCTGAGGATGAGTAGTCCTGAAGGCAGCCACTTGAGTCTGCAACCATGCTTTTGCATCTCCCTGCAAGCAATAATTCATGATCTGAAACAAAATCTCAGGGGTTGCCCTATCCTTCATCAGTGCTGTAAATTCCATCTTTTCCAGGAATCTCACTGCATTCTGATATGGCATCCCCCAAAACTCTGGAAAGTCCTCTGCCATCTCTCTCAGCTCTTCAACACTACAACTGACTGCACACCTTCACACTTGTAAACTGAAGTGCACAATCCTCCGTGAAAGCACCAAAACGTGGATGGACAAAAGCAGTAGAGCCTAACCCGCCTTCACAGCCACCCTCATCCACGTTTAAGACACCCGAGCAACACAATCACAAGGCAAAAGGCATCCATTCAACATCCTTCTCTCTACACACCTTCTGATACAACGCACACTCCAGCCACATTTCCTCCAAAAGCCAGACAACCTCAGAAAAACCAGTGGACTACACAGCCCAACAAGATGCTCTTAGAACTGAACTTCCCCCCAAAACTCAGAAAACAGTCAGCCTCAGAATACTATAAGCCCACAGCCCACACTCCTAAGCTTCCATTGAGGACAACAGCTTGTAAATCCCGCAAAGCTGCAACAGCGCCACCTCCTCTCCTTCTCTATCAGTACCCAGGACTCTCCCATGATCAAAATCAGCATAAGATCACAACCATGTCAAAGAGGCTCCCAATTCCTTTAGGATAGCTTTTCTTACCTCACAAGCAAAAAATCAGTGATTGACGAACATCTGCAGCAAGCATCAATCTCACATTCTTCCACGAAGAGTGCCCAGCTCCTTTAGGACAACCATCATCAATGAAGGTCACGTTCCATTTTGCCTTAGCCTGCAATTCCTTCATCCCTCTATCTCTTTGCATACGGAATTCATGAAGTCTCTGTCGCTGAGATCCTCCTAGAGCTCCATTTATCCAAGGGACTCCTGGCCTGTGCAGTGGCGATGCCCATAATCCTCCAGCCTCAACCAACTGCTACTGCCACTTAGTCGTCAACCTCCTATCCCTTCCAGAAGCAACAACCCACGTCCCATGCATCAAGATACCCAGCACTTGCAACTTCTCTACTCTCAGAGAGCACACAAGCTCACAGACTCCCTTGCGTGAAGATATCAACAGCTTTCTACAGTTGAGGCGCCACCTCCAAAAACCCGTCGCCTGTCACCTTCATGTGAAGATCCTGTTGCCTTGCAGCTTCACTCCTCACGGAGCACCCGGAGCCCTTGGCCTCTCGTCGTCTACAAGCCCCAGGCCATAGTTTCCACCAACCGACTTCCTACAGAGTCGCTCCCACTTCTCCAAGCTCCTCCTACACAGTCAACCTCTACTTCACAGAGTCCTCCTACTTCGCTCTTACCTCCCGTCCTCCTACTCCGTAAAGAAGAGACCCCCTCTTCACGTAGTTCCCCAGTAGCTCTTTCTTCTCCTCTAATGGCGCCCTCTTAGCGACCCCCAAACCCGATAAACATTGCTGTAGCCTCCTTCCTGTGGTCCTCACGAAGCTAGCTAGCACCGTGGCTTCATTCGTCCTCACGGAGCACCCAGAGAGCATCCGCGCCAGGGCATGCAATCGGAGATTCACCCCTCCGTCACGTACGTATCCTTCCCCGTCTGCTCCCTATCGCTCATAGCCTCTCGAACATCTTGTAGCCCTCCAGCTCCCAGAAGCTCACCACACACGTAACACGCAATCTCTTTTGCCAGATTATAGCGACCACAGCCAAGTTGATCAACTTCCACGGTCCTCCCCTCTGTTCACGAAGCCCCCATCGCCTGTGGTCCTCTCGCGATCCATAATCGAGACCCCCTCTCTGTCGAGATCCCAACACCTAAATCTAGGACTTCCCTGCGCTCTTCTCGCCTACATGCGCGATCCCCTTCTATATAAGAAGCTCCTTGTTCTCCATCGATCCTTCCAGCAAGCTCCCAGACCCGCTTCCAACCGTTACCTTCACGTACATGCCAACATGTCATCTAGAAGCTCTTCTTCTCCCTCACGTAGCCACATGCATGGATACTTTTTTGATATGTGCCATGTCATCTTTTGCCTTTTCACCACTCTCCCACTCTTTCCTTCAAACTATACCAAGGCAATTAGTGCCTATATCCAACCTTAGGCACCACCAACGCATGCCAAAAGCGCTTAGCACCATATTGCCCATACTACCACATATGGTGAACACCATCCCAACACAAAGGATCTACAAGACAATCACGACAAAAAAAATGCTCATGTCCTCACACAGAAAGAACTCGGGACAACCATGATAGGCGTATGTCATCCCACAACAAAACCCCGTCATACTCTAAATATCATGCTTTGGATTATCTGGTTATCCTTCACTGCACTTCATCATCTCCCAGAGTCCCTGTAGAAGTGTCTTCCATCTCAAGACAATATATCATCAGTGTGGACTCCGTCATGAGGGTGTCCATAGCTCATTTCCACTACCAACTAGCTAGGTACATAGCTATGCACCTGCCTATCAACATGCAACAAGTGAAAAACATTTTTTCATTTTATCCACACAGCGTGTCGAAGCCTGGGAGGAGAGGGAGGCTGCAGAACCTGCTGCGGAGGTGGAGAGGGGGGCAGCGGGGACAGGAGGAGGTGGGGGAGCAGAGGGAAGGGGACGGGTGAAGAGAGTGATCACAGCAGGAGGCGCGGGGGAGGGAGGAGGGAACCCAAGGGGGGGGGGGGAGTGGAGGGGCAAGGGGGGAGGGATTTGGAGGGGGAGGGGGAGGGGGAGGGAAGGGGGCGATCACAGGCTCCCTCTACTGATCAGGATCGCCAAGGCTCTGGATCCACTCCTCCTCAACCGTTGTCTGACTATCCTCTGCCATCGCCACATATTGAACTCCTCGGGTTCGTTGATGGTGCAAGGGTGGATGCGGATGCTGAACCTCTGCTACGTGAGGAACATCTGGCTGGGCGATGGCTCCTTCCGCTGAGGGAGGTGGATCCCCACTCAAGGGCTCCTGTTGCTGCTGTTGCTCCTCCTCAGGTGACTTGCGGACAAACTTGTCTCTCTCTCTCTGCGTTTGGCCCTCTACCTGCAGTGCTTGCGAGCCTGCTTGTTGGTTTCTTTTTCTTTTTAACCTGGTTCCAATCCCCTTCTGAAGGGGTCACCCAGGGGGTCTGAGACTCATGTTGCTCCTATCTAAGGGGGCGCAGGACTCTGATCTGCTGGCTCTACCTGCTCTACGGGGGAGGGAGAGAGACGCTCGGGGGTGGACACGGGGGCAATCTCTCACGAGGTGGCCCATCTATCTGCACCGAAGACACTGGCCTCGTAGCCCATAAATCTCCACACGCTGGCGAAGTGTCCCCCTCGAGGGTCTCAAGGAGGATCAACTCTGGGAGGGACTCTGGGCTCTCAACCACCAGTCTGATCCTGGGGACTCCATTATCTGCTACAACTGAGGCGGCCGACTCTAGCGGGGACTCGAGCACAATGCCAAATGCCCGACCAATGCAAGGGAGAATGGCTCGATACTCCTTGGGAAGCCCTGGGAAGCAGAGCATAACCGAAAAACGAGGAACATGGTGTGTCCTGTCCATTTCCTCCACTGTAAACCCATGAAACCAGGGAAAGAGGTGGGCCAAGGAGGATGGAGCTCTACTCCACGAGTGTCGAGGCAGTGTCGGGGGAGCTCAATTGGATGAGAAAAACACCTCTTCCATAGATGGTGACCCCCTGAATGTGGTCACCCTCTAATCCCAAGCTCTCCTGTATCCACTCTCGCACATGTCTCTGTGTAGGCGTGAGGCCCACAATTCTACCCACGAGCGCCTTGTCCTGGAGGGACTGCACTGCCTGCTATACCTGTTGCTTGTCAGCTAGGGAAAGAAGAACCTTAATGTCTGTGGGAGTCGAGGGTGCTGCCATAGAGCCCCTCTGGCCAGACCAAGGGTCACCACCAAGATTTTATTTCACCTGAACAAGCAGAAATGCTCCCGCTACAGGGAGGAAGATGAGAAAAAAGGAAGAGGAAGAAGAGCCTCCGAGGGGGGGCGGAGGCGAGGCGAAGAGAGGGAAGCAGAGGCGAGGCGAAGAGGTGGAGGAAAGAGGTGGAGGCGGCGGGAGGGAAGGTAGAAGGGAGAAGGGGAAGGAGAGAGGAGGGGAAGGAGAGAGGAAGGAGAGGAGAAGAGGGGGAGTGAGTGAAGGAGTGGAAGGGGGGAGCACTTGCGGGGGGAGGAAGAGGCGGAAGAGGGAGGGAAAGCGGAGAAGGATGGAGGGGGGAAGCGGAATGGCAGGGGGAGGCTTGGGGCGGGAGAGGCAGAGAGTCGACGAGAGGTGCAAAGTGGGCGGGGTAGGAGGCGGGGAGGCGAGAAGGGCAGAGCGGGGATGGAGGAGCAGCAAGGGGGCGGGAGAGCGAGATGGCTGATTGCATTCTTATAAAATGGTATGTCCTCACACCAGGAGATAATTCCCATCTCATAAGCAACATTATTGACTATGCGAACAACACAATAGGGCCAATAACATCATCTACCAAAACCTATCTTAGAGCCATCGTCTTCCCTAATGTAGATTGACGGTACCCCATTCAAAGATCCAGCTTAGTAAAGTATATTGCACCATGTGAACAATCAATGAGGTCAAAATCCATGATAGTATAGATCAATGCCAAATTTTCCAAGAAGTATCATGAGTGTGTAAATTAAGAGGCCCTACAAGTGTACAAGATCCTTAATTGAAACTAAACGGTCAACAACAGCCAACACCTCCTTCAAGCAACTAACATGACAGGTGTATCCTCATACCAAGAGGTAACATTATTGATTACATAGAAGACATGATAGAGCTACCAATATCGTGAACACAGAAATCTGTCTTAGAGACCTCTTCCCTAATGTGGATCTTAGGATACCCCGTTCACAGATGAAGCTTAGTAAAGTACATTGCATCATGCAAACAATCAATGAGGTCATCCATCAAAGGTATAGGATATTTATTTCTTAACAATCACCTTGTTAAGACCCTTATAATCCACACACATTCACATGAATCTAACATTTTTCCACACCAATATCATTGGTTCTTCCCAAGGGGATTCGTTGGGTCAAACATGTCCCATCCAAACATCTTATGCTAATTGCCTAGCAGCCTCTTTTTCCTTGAGACTCAACCTATATGGTGTCTCTGATACCAACTCAAACATGCACTAAGATAAGGGGTAGCTAAGTCCAAATTGAGTGCAATCTTGGACCAAACTCTGTAGCTCCTAATTTGCAAAAACCATCAAGCGTTAGCAAGGATCTTCTTGGGGGCACTAACAAGCTCACCACCCACCGTTGATCGAGTATAAAGGATCAACCTCCAAGCTTGAGGTTAGCCAAGCATTGAGCCACATCCACAACCACAACCCATGTGTTCCATACCACAAAGCATCCATCAATCCATGTGTGCTAGACTTGGCACACACTTGCTCCAGGTCCTGATATCCAAGGGGTCCACCCGATGGGATCTCCATGTATAGGCCCATCAAGGGTGTCCCTAACTTAAGGACACCTGTACGATAGGTGTAGACTAAAGTTACTCTAGAACCCTTTAAATAGGACCACCACTTGGACGTAACCCCATCCTATTGCGAGCCCATGCTATGTCCCAGTGGTCATAACAAAGAAAGAAAGAAAGAAAGAAAGATATATTAACGTCTTCAGGAGGCCTCGCAGGCCCATGAGACAAGGTAGAATAAAAAAGTGTAGCTCATACAGGCCATTATGGACTGTGTCAAGGGGAGCTAAAAGTAGTTAAGAGGACAAGGAAGCAAATTAATACATGAGAACAAATGAGTAGAGGTGAGGCTTTTTATGGTCCTTCTCCAAGTCCTCCTATTTAGCCCTATCTAGCTAGCTGCAAATTCTACCGCTAGTGCTAACTCCAACTAAGTCAATACTATTGGAGTTGCAAGAAGGATTGAGCAAGTGAAGCAAAAGAGCAAGTTTATTCAAGAGAGACACGCCCAATATATAGGCTCCAGTTACATCCAGTAGTGACATCACATGTGAGCTCATTACAGCATCTAGATCCACAAATCTCTCAATCAGTTCCATGATTCTCTCAATCACACACCACACCCCTAGATTCACTCAATCACACCTACTGACACCTATCCACGCACACCATGTGTTCACATACTCACAACCTTAGACCTTAGGACTCTAGATCCCATTACATCAAGTTGTCCTTCATTACCTCCCACAAATTGATGACCTCAACCCTAGCAGTAGTCCATGGGAAACTTCATGGCTTACCCACCTCTAGTGGCAACACACATGATCCACAACCTAGTACTCACTCTAGTTGCATCAGCAATAGACTCATTAGGGCATCCTCATCCCAACATGATCTCACTCTGACTTTGGTTTGTTGGTTTACAATTGGGAGATAGACAATGACTATGCATGGGAATACCCTTAGATCCAACAAGGTAACACATAAGACTAACAATCATTTGAGGGGGACATCCCAAGGCAGAGAACCCTTATTGACCACACACACAAAAATTCTAAATTGAAGATGTGGGGAGATACCCCCCTTTGATGGCATATCTTGTTCTTTTCCTCCTTCTCTTCCAAGCTACCATAGTGTGAGGTTCATTGTCATTGGAGAGGTTCTTGGTGTAGCCAATCTTGTAACTCCTTTGCTCTTTGTCCTTCTCCACACTCTTTAATGTATCTTGTCCATATTCTGCAATACAAGATCCTTGTAGTCCTTCACCTTCTTTAAGTGTCCAAGCCTTAAAAACATTTTGTGAATCATATGGACTGAAGAGGGTCTTACCACTTGTCATGCAAGGGCAGTGTCTACTCTTGTACAAGAGGTGGTCATGATTGTATGGCAAGGTATAGTCAACCAAATGCAAGTACATTTCATACATCATGAAAGACACTGAAACCATAACTAAGGCATCTTCAAAATAAGAATCACAATGGTTGTAGTTGAAACTTTTGTTCCAATCATATCCATTGGAAATCATCATGAAAGTCATGATATATTCTTCCTTTATGTAAGCTCTTGTCATAGTCAACCCACACTAGTCAACTAGTCAACAAGATAGTATAACTTGAAATCCACTTCAAAGTATCATAACCTCAATCCTCAACATAAAAGGTGAAAAATACATTCAACTGAACTTAAAAGAGCATTCTCTGATCTGAAAAAGAAATCTCTGAATCTCTGATTTGAATTTTAACTCCTCAAGCGTCAACTTAGCATTTAATGTAGCATCTATTTTCAAAAAATAGTCAAGAAATGCTTGTAGAAACAAAGTAACCTTGGAGGATTGCTACCTCACACCACAAAGAATCAACCAGAGGGAATTTGCTGCGCAATTAATGATCCTTGGGAGTAGAAGACTCAGTGTAAGTCTCAAACCAAAAGAAGCTTCACACCTCCACGGGTAGCAGCATCTTCTCTGCCTCCAAAAACCATGTCTTCTTGAAAAATCCGACTGGTTTTTCTGTAGTTTCTCCTCATTCCTTGTACCATTTGCTCTCAAAATTCACCAGCAAGTAGCCCATAGAGTCGCCTAAGTGCACCTCAGACCGTTTTTCAAATGGTGTCTCTAGCAAGCTGTATCATCAAAAATGGCGCAGGATAGGGCGAGTGTAAGCACAGGCTGTAGAAGGACAATTTCCAGAAACCCTCTGGAGTGGAAGTGCGCCTATATGAGGGGAATCTATGGCTGAAAGGGTTTGGAGAATGGTCGCCTACATTGGGAGAACAAGCGCTAGGAAATTCTGCTCAAAAGAGGAGAAAATGGAGAAGAAGAGAGTGTGGGGAAGAAGATGATGACATGGCACTCAAGGAGGTCTCAAGGAGAGTGAACCAAGGCTCTGATACCACATGTTGGAGTTGCAAGAAGGATTGAGCAAGTGAAACAAAAGAGCAAGTTTATTCAAGAGAGACACGCCCAATATATAGGCTCCAGTTACATCCAGTAGTAACATCACATGTGAGCTCAATAGAGCATCTAGATCCACAAATCTCTCAATCAGTTCCATGATTCTCTCAATCACACACCACACACCTAGATTCACTCAATCACACCTACTGACACCTATCCAAGCACACCATGTGTTCACACACTCACAACCTTAGACCTTAGGACTCTAGATCCCATTACATCAAGTTGTCCTTTAAATACAATTTTTCACTTTGCTAGACTAACAGTCCTCAAGATGGTCATTCAAAGGGAATGTGAGACTCAAACACCTGGATTTTTGTATCCTTGGGCCCGAACAAGAAACTTATTACTCCAAAAGTAGTGATTGTGATCCCTCATCTAGTCATATTGTTTCGCCACCATCAAATACACATCATCACAATGAGAAGTCTCACATATCTTTGAAATAGTGCACCTCAAGAGCCTAAAAGCAGTCTGCATTTAGTCAAATGGGATAAGGGGCCTGCCCACTAGATGCAAACCACTAACGTTTATAAACAAATCTTTGAAGTATCGCAACTAGGCCCTTGAGACAATGTACTTTTCATGGTCTACCAAGGTATGGACTGCCAAAGTCTATAAAAGGTGTGGTCTACCAAGGTGTGGACTGCCAAAATCTATAAAAGGGGACCCACTACCCTTCAATTGAACGATTTCACTAACCACTCTAGGACTTGTTGAGTGACCTACCTGTGAAATCTTGTTAAGCATCGCATTTGTAACTTTCGTACATTGTTATTTGATACTCTGATTAATACAAGGTCATTGTAATTCCCACTTCATCTCCCTTGGTACTTCACCTTTACAAGCTCATGCACACATACACACTCGCGCATGCACACGTGTCGCATATGCACATGCATGCATGCAAGTGACCGTCTACATACGTCACACGCACGCATGTCTTCATGCAATAACATGCACCCGTGCCATTGAAGCAAAGACTTTTTCTTTGGAGATGTATGACAGGTACATTGTCAGTGGGGGTCACACTTGCTAAACGTCGCATTGCACCATCCACATGTTTAAGATGTCAGTGTCCTGCTTCAACATGTATCCACTTGCTTGGTACTATTTCTTTTTGTTTTTCAATAGTATGCTTATTAAGAAATGAAATGTTTTCCTACTGTTCAGTTACGGACAATGGGGACTAGGTCTAGCATTTGAGGGTGGACCCCCTTGCTTGGGGTTATGGGCATTAGTGACCCACAAGAGTGATGGCCTCTCTTTGAGAGGGACATCTGGAAACCACACCCCACCTGAGTACCCAAACATGGGACCAATCAAATGCACAGATTGCATACCGACCTAGAAACCATTCAAGAGAATGTTCCCTGAGCTTTGGGTGTGGGCCTGGCAGCATGCCAAGAGTAATGGAGATACAACATAAGACGACAAACAAATGAGCTCAGTATGGCTCAATTATGACCTTAGAGTACATCAATAGATAGTCTAAGCTGTTAGGAACCCGTGGGTGCGATCAGAATTGAATTCTGACAACTTTGAAATTTTAGGGTTTTTGGGAGTGACACATGGCAGCTGACACGTGGTAGACTGCCACATGGAATCTGAGCTGGCAGGTCAGTCCACCTGTCCCACACATGTGGCAGCATGCATGGCAAGTGGCAGGGCATGCAGGCCAAGTGTTTGGCCCCAAATCTGGTAGATTTGGGGCAGGTTGTGGGCTGTCCTCTTTGGGACTGCAGCCCACCAAAAATCTGGGACAAGTGTCCACCTTCCACTCTAGGCCTGGGAGGGGGGCTGAGCCTATAAAATAAGGCCTCTCCCCTTCATTCCTCACATGAAAATTTCGTCACTTTTCTTCTCCCTCCTTCTGGATGATGCAGCAGAATCTCTCCAGCTCCTTGGGTGCAGCCAGCTTCTCCCCAGGCCATTCTCTCACCTAAGTAGCACTTTCTCTCTCTACAACAGCACATTCTCTCTCTACAGTTCCAGCCCCTCCTCTCCAGAAATCTGCTCCCTCTCAGCTCTTCTGGAACAGCAGCAGCATCCTCTCTCCTTCTCCTAGCCTGGAGCAGCCACAGCCCCTTTCTCTCTCCTGCTGCAGTCTTTCTCTCTCTACTGCAGAATTTCTCTCTCTACTGTTCCAGCCCATTTCCCTTGCAGAAATCTGCCTTTCTGTGCACCTCTGGAACAGCAGCAGCTCCTCTCTTACATCCCCTCCCTTGGGATCAGCATTGGCACTCTCTCTCTACAGCTATCACTCCATAAAAGCTTTCTCTCTCTAGCCTACAGGCTGTTTTTCTAAGCTGTTCTCATTCCAGCCCCATTTCCACACTCTCCTCACCCAAGGTAGCTTCAAAGGCATCAAGGACTTCATCTACAAAAGGGTCAAGTCACGAAGGGAGCTTGTATTGTCAAGTTTATCTCATTTACAGCACTATTTCATGTTGTTTCTACTATCTTTCTAGAAACTAGTGCTTGCCTCTAATGTTGGATGTAAGTGGTGATTGTTGCAGGCTTCTTCCTTGTGGATTGGGCAAGCCAAGAGTTGAAACCTAAGCTTGGAGTCCTCCTTTTTGTTGTCTACCTTACACATATGCTCTTGAGTCTTGTATCTAGGTCCTAGGTTTTCATTGAGTTCATCAGTTTGGACGGTGCATTGCCCCTTGGTCTTGTATCTCCATTTTTAAGAATAAAGTGAGCCTGGATAAGGGAGGGGGGCCGTCTTGGCCCCTCAATCATATTGCATTTTCCAATGATGTCACTTTGTGTTTAAGCTGTATAAGTCTTAATTCCAGCTTAATTGCAAACTCTTAAGTTCAAGTATATGTGTTTGGCAACTCGCAATCATCTCATTCAAACGCCTCTGCAAAATCCGTTGTCTGAATTGATAGAAAGCACCGAGTAGTTTACAGTCAGGCTCCTTCAGACACTGTTCTTCATTTGCTTTGGCACTGCCCGTGTATTAGGATCCTCCTCAGGAGAATTTCAGATTATCTTCGGATCCGTTTCCCGAGTCACAGATTTGGGAAACATTTCTGACTCTTTGGCAGATTTATGAAGTCTTTGTCTCAATACTCACTATTTCTCTCTTGGGTGCGATATTGGGCTCTTTGGACAATCTGGAGTGAGCATAATTTGGCATACTTGGGTCAGCAGATCCACAAGTCATATGAATCACACACTTTTTTTGTGAAACCAGTAACTATATTATTAACATGAGATCAATGTACATGACATTAGACTCCAAAAGAGAGCCTAATGGAAGAACTCAAAAACAGTCAGAAAACACTTCAAGGCTAGTAGCATCCAAGTCTCTCGCAGCATAACTATCATATAAAGATTGCTTGAGGGACATTCTGAAGAAAGCATATGCCTGAGGAAACTGTTGTCCCATCCTAGAATGCAATCTCTGTGTCCAAATGGTCCATAGTACCCAAAAACGAGTCCAGTGAAAGAAAAGGAGGAATGGAGACATCTGAGATGAGAAGCATCCAAACATCCAGAAGAGTTTCCCGAGTTTGATAGAGGGAAACCGAAGCCGCAGCAAATGAGAGACATGAGTGATCAATATCCGAGAGTGCGGGCAAGACCATAATAGATGGGGAACTGTCTCATGGTGATGAGAGCAACGGGGGCAGGAAGGGGAAGCAATGCGACGTGCTGCCAATTTCACCCCAATGGGAAAAGCTCCCACTATACATCTCCAAAAGAAAAGCCTCTGTTTCAATGGCAATTTGGCTTTCCAAATTTTCTTAAGTCGTGATTGCCACCAAGATAAAGGCCTATCCAAATTCCAAAGAGTGTTGGCATGCTTATCAATCCATGGCGGTGGAAGAAGAAATCTATAGACCATCGAGGAGGCCAGATTATGCATTGAAAGCGAACAGGTAGCAGGAGATAAGGAAGTCAGATTCCAGTCCAGTAATCTGTCCTGTACAAACAATGGAGGAACAGGAACAAATGGCTGCAACATAGTTGTAAGTATTCTCCAAATGGACCTATGATGCAAACCCAAGGGGAATATTCTGCAAGCTTGTGGAAATAAAAGCATATAACCTTGTTGATCCACAACATCTCCAACAAATCTTATGCCCAATTTCATAAGATTATATGCTTTAATAGGTGCCTGTAAAGCGAGAGGCGATTCAAACACCTTGCTCCAATGGATGCTTTCCAAGCGAAAAGAATTACCATGATGAGAAGAAGCACCTGTCCATTTAGCATAAGAGAGAATTCTCTTCCAATCATGAATAAAAGCAGTAGAAACAGGACAACCAAGAATTTTTCCCTGAAATGTGGTCATGACTGCTTCCCAGTGATCTGTAATCCAATGCCCATATGCATGGGATGTCATGTTTCCACACATAGCTGCTAACATAATAGCCCATGGCTGTTTTTGCTGAAAAAAATCAGCAATCATAGTGCTCTTTCTTGCCAACATATAAAACTGAAGATTGAGAATATTCAGCCCCCCATGAGTCTTAGGTGAACAAACAGACTGCATGGGAAGTAGTCGCAAAGCCTTTTTGTGAGATTTGCTTTTCCAAAATATCTCCATAGCCTGGGACATATAGGAAGCCAAATGCTTAAAAGACCAGGGAAGAAGAGGCAAATAAAATTGCACATATGCCATAATGATGGACTGTACTATCCGAAGTCGAACAAGTAGAGGCTAAGTGGACAAATGCCAGTATTCCAGCTTCTTGTTGATCTTTTGAAGCACCCATTTGAGCTGTTGTTGCCGGGTAATATTCCAGCCAATGGGATACCCTAAATGCCTCACAATAGTATGGGAAGAAATAATGTGGCTTGGCCAGAGAAGTGCATGCCAATCAGCTTCTTTCAATGCTAGAAGATTTGATTTCTCAAAGTTGATATGCAGTCCAGCAGCTATGCCAAAATCATTCAGAGTATGCATCAAATGAGAGAGGTCACTTTGAGAATTCCTGGGCATGAAATATGAATCATCAGCATATGCCTGTGCAAGAAATGACTGTGCCCCTGGAATTTGCTATATGAATCTCACACTTTTTTTTTTGTGAAACCAAGATACTTATATTATGAAACTTTCATTTACATCTGGGCAGTGCTCAAAAGAGAGCCAAAGCCCTATGCATCAGAAGCACTAAAAGAAAAGTTGAATACAAGAAACATCCAAATCTTCCTCATGTAAGGCATCATATAATGATTGCCGCAATGAGGCTCGGAAGAACTCATATGGATGCTGAAGGGGAGAATTCACTCACACACACTTTTTTTTTTTTGTGAGAAGAAAGCTTTTATTTCTATATAATAATTACATTCATAGCTGCTTCAAAAAATGAAGTAGCTACTACTCAAGAAAAGATCTCAGTATAGGCTGTATACACATCCTGATCAATCAAACGAGTCTGAAAACAATCGTAGAATGATTGTTGCAGAGATCGTTTGAAAAAAAGAAAGGATGAAAATAGTGGATCACCAAAGACTCTATGATTTCTATCCATCCATAAAGTCCATAGGGTCCAATATCGCACCCATATAAAAAATAAATCAAAACCCTGTCTCTGGGGATGAAATCCAAACAACCAGAAAAATCTGCCAAAAGTAACAGTAGGAAATCGCTGTCGAAGCCTCTGTCTGATGAGAGCAATGAAATCAAAAGTATTTGGACAGGACCAAAAGATGTGGAGCACTGATTCAGTAGAGTGCGAGCATCTGTGACAAACAGCTGAAGCAATATGTCTGTGTGCGAGTAACTGTCCAGATGGAAAAATGCCAAGGAGAACTCGCCATAGAAAAAGCTGTTGTCGAAGAGGGACTTTGTAATGCCAAAGAAGACGCAGCCTTTTTCTCCACCACTTCATTGGACGATCCATATGCCAAACAATATTTGCTCTGTTGGAAATCCAAGGTGGAGGTAATAACACTCTATACAATGATGACACTGTGATATGTGAAAGCTTCAAAGGACGGACATATGAGGAAGGAGAGCGTAAAATCCAATCCTCAAGCCGATGCTGTATTTCTAAATGAGGTATCGGCAAGTACGGTTGGAGCATTGCTGAAATTTTATGCCATAAAGGACGATAATGAGCTCCCAAGCCGTATTTGCGAGCAGCCAAAGAAAAAGATAGAATTGTGCCATCATCGTGAAGTACATCCGCCACAGATGAAATGCCTTTGAAGGAGAGAAAATAAGAACGTCGAGGTTCTTGTATGGCCAAAGGTGGGTGGAATACTTTAGACCAAAAGAGATTCTCTACCCTCAAAGAGTTGCCCAAGAGAGAGTCCCTGCCTTTCCATTCCAAGTGGGATAAAATGTGTTTCCAATCAAGAAGCAAAGAAGAAACAAATGGGCATCCTCTGATCTTGCCTTGGATAGAGCCAAATAAAAAATCCCACTGAGTAGGCTGTCAATTTCCAAAAGCAGATGTATGAAGATGTAATAAGAGAGAGCGAATCATAAAAGCCCAAGGCTGATCTCCTTGTAGAAATTGCATCATCATTTTCCCCCTGTGAGCAAGTAAATGCATTTGAATATTGAGAATGTTCAGACCCCCGTGCATCTTTGGAGAACAGAGACGATGCATGGAGAGTAATCTGAGACTTTTCTTGCCATGTTTTGAACGCCAGAAAATTTCCATGATAGCTGACATAAATGAAACCAAATCTGCCTTAGTAAACATAGTGAGAGGCAGATAAAATTGTATGTATGCTATCAAAATGGATTGTGTAATTCGCAGACGAACATGTAATGGCCAAGTTGCAAGCTTCCAATATTCAAGTTTTGCCCTCAACTTTACTAGCACCCAATCAGTTTGTTGTGAACGGGTGAGTCCCCATCCTAAAGGATAACCAAGATGTCGAATGAATTGAGAAGCAGGAACAATTTCCCCAGGCCACAAAAGGTTGTGCCAGTCCTGTGAATGTAAGGGCAACAATTTTGATTTTTGAAAATTTACCCGAAGGCCAGCAGCCAATCCATATGTAGAAAGAGCATGCATAATCATGGACAGATCAGCCCGAGTATTTTTTGGAGTAAAGAAAGAATCATCAGCATGTGCTTGAGCAATCATGCTGCGACTGCCATGGATCTCCAAACCGTGCAGCTGGTCCGTGTCCAAGAGGTGATCCAGATATTGAAGCAGTGGATGAGTGGCTATGGCAAAAAGTAAAGCACTCAGTGGGCATCCTTGTCTGACAGAGCAAGCAAGAGTCCAGGATGGAGAAATATCTCCTGAAAGTATGCAGGCAGCTTCACTATCTTGATAGAGCCAATTGATGAGTTGCTGCATTTTTGTGCCAAAACCCAAAGCCTGCATAGTCGATGAAATGAAATCCCACTGAACTGTATCAAAAACTTTGGCAATATCAACTTGCAATAACAGAACATCCTGCTGTGTGTATTTGGCATATTCAATTCCAATGTAGGCATTAGCAATGTTATCGGTGATATGCCTACGCGGGACAAAGCCATATTGCGCAGGATGCAACCCATCATGTAAAAACCCCTTTAGCCGAGCAACAATCATTTTGGTAGTGACTTTGTATATTACAGGCATAAGAGTGATAGGTCTCCAGTCTGCCAAAGACTCACAAATTTGTTTTTTAGGAAGGAGTTTAACAAGACCTCTCTTCCATGTGTTTGGCATTTTCTGATGTTGCCATGCAGCATTCACCATAGATAGTAATGGATGCTTCAAAATGGGCCAGTATGCTAGAAAAAACTCGACTGTCAAACCATCCCATCCAGGGGATTTCCATCTGCCCCACACACACACACACATATATATATATAGAGAGAGAGAAAGAAAGAAAGAAGAAAGAAAGTGTATTATTGTCCACTAGAGGCCAAAATGGGCCCATGGGACATCAAGAACTCTGCATACAAGATAGCACAAAATCAACGTGCCCCAAAGAAGAGGCATCGTCGAATATCATCTAAGTGCTACGCAATATAATGCAAGTGAAAGTACATAATGTCAAATCTGAGCCTAAATACAGAGTAAACTAGATGCAAGGAAACCGCCCCCGGGTGCAAAATGGGGGGATGAGCACAATATGCCGATGCAAAGATACAAGTCCAGGTGTCACGGAGTCTGAGAACCAAAATAATACTGGAAATCCTGTCCATCGACTCTGCCTCCTGCTATGAGAGTACAAATCTGGGCAAAGGTGAGGTGAGCGGCTGGTGGGGCGAGATCTCCATGAGTAAATGCTGCCATCATCCTGGATCGTCTGGAGATGAAGCGGCGAGTACGTCCCCTATGTAACAAGATCCTGCGGCGTCTACAAACCATCTCATATGTACATCCACATGGTGGAGGCATGTGGCCTGTGTGGGCTCTGCCGTCCTCGTGCTCCTCCTGGTCTCTGTCCTCTGGTATGGTGTGTGCCTGAGCTCTATGAGGCTGGGCTCTATCACGCTCCGGTCTGTGCTCTCTGAGGTAGTCTCGCCGAAGCATAGTGGCCTCCCTGACATAAAGGGCTAGGCAATGCTGATCCTCGTAGTCCATCACTCGTGAGAGAGGTCCAAAGCCATCCGTGAAGAGACAGTGGAATCTACCTCTGATCTCATAATATAGCGGGCATCTGCAAATGAAGTGCTCCTCTGACTCCACCTCTCCCATGGTGCAACAAGGGCAGATCCTGGTCTCTCGGCCTGGTCGCCGTCCATCCTCCATGCGTTGCATCCTACCAGCCTCTATCTCGAGCTGATGCGAAGAGACTCTAAGCTGGCCGAGGGCAATCCTCAGTGAGTGGGACATGTGGGTACCTGTATAGCCTGGTGGGATGACAAATCCATCCTCTGAGATCCGAAGGAAGTGGTCACGATATGTGGCCATCTTCACCGGAGAGAGAGAGCGAAAGAAAGTTTATTAAACTCTGCTAAAGACCAATGGGTCTATGAGACTAAAGGAAAACTTGATACAATGAGCAAAAGGGTGGAGCTACTAAGCGAGCATCCTAACCCATGCTAGAAAACTAAGTCAGTGATATCATGGTACATGTCCACCATAATCATATACAGCCATCCTGGCATCATCATCTTCATGTGGAGACGCAGTCTGATCCAATACAATTCAATAGGCATATAGAATGTCAAGATACACCCAATGACGGACTAGGTAGTGTAGGCAAGAAGCCCATGATGAATCTCTTTTTGCTATTTGGATGAGTAATCCGTCATACCCTCCTGGCCGCTACCCAACACATGACAAGCGCCACGGCAACCCAAATCGGCCGCACCCCAGGTTTGAAAATAGAGGAGATGTCAGTGAGTGTGACATGCGCGTCTCTCCTCTGTTGGGTGTGCCACGTCTTGGTCTCAGGGTCTCTGCCTCTCCTGCTAACCGTGGTTCGGATAGCAACCTGCTCTGACTGGAAGAACTCTATGATTGTACTCAGGGCCAGGCAAGGTCCCATGCTCTTGTCTCCTCGATCTGATGAGGCGATCTCTATGCCAGACTGCCTTGTGAATAAAAGTTGCCAGGCATCTCTGATTTGGGAATAGGAGTCATCTGGAAAAGCCCTTGAATCCATCTCTGAAAAGGCAATGGTATCGCCCACAAACCTCATAATAGACTGGGCAACTGAAGAAAAAGTGCTCCTTTGACTCTACTTCATGGTGCTCACACAATGTGCAGATACGACTCTCCCTGGGTATCCCCTCTGCTCGTCCGCTCCCGATGCGGAGTCGGTGCAATGACACATGTAACTGAATGTGGTAGGTGGATCTGGGTGTACCTCGATGGGACAATGAAACCCTCCGCTGAAATGTGCAAGCAGTGGTCCCGATAGAAACTGAGCTTCATAAGGAGCTCTGCCTGTGCTAGCCAAGTTTTGAATATGTGTAGCTGTAGGAGATCCTCCTAGATAATTGGGTTGAATTCGTTGCCCTAGAACGGGACAAGCGGAGTGTCAATGCTGAATTGGAAGGGTGGCAGCCTGTCTATATGAAAACCCAATCTCTCAAACCACCCACATGTGCACACGTACCAACACCTCTGATCAACCTGAGCTGCTAATGCCATAGAAGATGCTAGTGCCAACCAAGATAGCCTGCGTCTCCCTGTGGTACATGAGCCATAAGTATGCACACAGTAGAGGTAAGTGATAGTCTAGAATGCCGTATCTAACTGCAGTGGGGATGCCCCGAACTCATCCTGAATGATCTGATGAGGGACATATTGCTTGCTGCGTATTATCCGTGATAGTAGTAGAACCTGTAATCTCTCCACTCGAGTCCACTCTATGTCGGAGAGGTATTATCCCCAACAAGTGCTACCATACATGCCCACAGGTCGACCAAGGAGTCGAAAAGACGAACCTTAGCCCGCAGGTCCTAAAAGTACGAGTGGAGGCATTGTCTCTCCAATCCGGCTAGGGAGAGTAACCTCTACTCAGGCGGGCCTGCATCGCCGGTCTCATTGTGAAGATAGGTCCAGAGAACAAAACCCCCAAGTATGTGTATAATGAAACAATCTCAATTGGTGCCCCGTCAAAAGTAAACGGCTCTTTATGTGCAGCTGCTCTGGAGGTGTTGAAGATCATAACCTTGGTTTTACCCAAGTGACGTTCAAGTCATGGGACTCGCAAAAAGACAGTAGTGCATCGAGATGTCTCTGGAGTCCCTCAGCGGACGAGGATAGGAGCACCACATCATCAGCGTACAAAAGACTCTGGAGCAAGTAACCGGCTAGAGAACAACCAGCTCCTCCTAATGTCCTCATAAAAGACTCAAGCTCATCTATGTAGAGGCCAAACAAGGTCAGGGTGAGTGGACAACCTTGTTTGACCCTCCGCAATAGATGGTGCTCTTGTCGCTCTCTGTGCCACAAGTGGTCTTTGCGTCCCTCTCTCATTGATCCAGGCTGCCCACATATCAAGTACCTCCTCCTCCTCCATCCCGCTACGTCCTGGAGCTGATTCAAATGCATATAAGTCTG
The DNA here is from genome assembly GCF_047967505.1 of Dipteris shenzhenensis. Classification (NCBI taxonomy): domain Eukaryota; kingdom Viridiplantae; phylum Streptophyta; class Polypodiopsida; order Gleicheniales; family Dipteridaceae; genus Dipteris; species Dipteris shenzhenensis. Next base: position 33,543,395 of record NC_141608.1, on the reverse strand, counting down.
TGACGTGTCGCTGTGCTCTATCAGCCTCTATACTTGTGGTCTAGTCGCCTCTTATTGCTCTCTAATCTATCGTAGTAGAATCTCCCTGTGTCGGCGCATCTCAAGTAGATATAGGCCAATGCAGACATGGTCATGGAAGTGGATCAATCATGAGAGTGGACAGAAGCCGATCCCCTCCTGGTAGAGGCAATGGTATCATCCCCTGATCTCACAATAGGTTGGGTAGGCACATAGAAAATGCTCCTCTGATCTGAGAGAGAGAGAGAAAAGAAAGATATATTAACCTCCACAAAAGGCCTCACGGGCCTATGGGACAAAGCGCAAAATACACCAAAAGGGAAAAGAACTCATACAAGCCACAAAGGGCTGGAGCAAAGGGCACGCTAAGACCCTTGCTGAGTACTATGCTGAAATCAAAAGCTCGATAGCTTAAGCAAAATCAGGTACAAAACATATCATGTGCTATCTGAAGTAGACTGAGAGCCCGAGCTGGAACTCAGAATCCGAAACCCGGCACCGTGGTGGCTCGTGTATGAGCAGTGAAAATGTCTCAAATCTGCGTCTGTCGGGCTGTTTCATGCTGTGGTGGCAGAGAGGGACCTGGTCTCCTCGATCTCTGAACCCACTGAGCTATGTTCAAAGTGACCCCTCATCTCGGACAGTCTCCTCTGAGGAAAGCTTTGATAGGTCGAACCTCAATAGAGGGTGCTCTGGTCACTCTCCGTGTCGCGGGTGGCCTCTGAAACCCTCCCTCAGTAATCCAGATTGCTCGCATATCGGCTACTCCACTATGTCTTGGAGCTAACTCAAAAACATAGAAATCTGTGACTCGCCGCTGTGTCTAGTCAACCTCTGTATCCTGTGGTCTGATTGCCTCCCGCTGCTCTCTGATCTAATGTAGTAGGGTCTCCCTGTGTCGACGCATCTCAAGCAAATAGAGCCCAATGCAGACCTGGTCATGAAAGTGGATCAATCGTGATAGTGGGCCAAAGCCACTCTCATCCTGATAGAGACAGTGGTATCGCCTCGGATCTCGTAGTAGGCTGAGCAGGCGCTGAGAAAGTGCTCCTCTATCTCAATCACTCCCAATGTGCATAGCATGCAGATCCACTTCTCTCTGGATATACGTGCTGCTCTCCCTATCTCAAATTTCAATCCTCAGCTGATGGGATGAAACCCGCATCTGCCCAATAGCAATCCTCAGTGCATGTGAGACTCCTCTGTCCTCGAGATACTGAGGTCTGATGATGAATCCCTCCCTCCGAGATGCTCAGGAAGTGATCGCAGTAGAACTGGGTCTTGGTGGGGAGCTCCTAATCTCCCCCCAAGTCCGAGACGTGTGGAGCTGAGGGAGATCTAACCATTTGATACGGTTAATCTCATCTCGCAAGATCGACTCAGGGGACGCATCCAACTATACTGAAAGGTAGGGAGCCTGTCCATTTGAATCCCATGTCTGGCAAACCATGTGGATATACCTGCATACCATATGTCCGCCCCACTCTCAGCTAGTCTTCTGGATGACGCCAGGGCCAGCCTCAATAGTCTCCAATGGGGTAGGTCCCAAACTCTATGAATGAATGTCACTGTCTGGAAGATGGCATCAGTCTATAGTGGTGTCATGGCGAACTCTGCCTGTACTATCTCATGAGGGACTGAGGGCTTGCTCCAAATCATCCTAGATCCCATAGTCACCTGTAGCCACTCAAATCTCCTCCACTCTGCTATCGGTAGATCACAACCCCAAAAGGCTGCTGCATACATGGCAATCGGTCGCACTAGTGTATCAAAGAGCCAGCACTTCGTTGGTGTAGAGAGAGAGAGAGAGAGAGAGAGAGTAACCAACCATAGAACCGCAGCTGATTATGTGATATGAAGCTTAATTGTCTCCAATCTATTTTCTTTTCAAAAACTATAAACAGATGTACACCAACTTCATTTATCTAAAACAAAATGCCACTTCATCTTCTTAGGGTTTTTGTTGGTGTTCTTATTCTAAAGTTTTACTCTCATGCAACAAAATTTAAGAGCTAAATGAGCAAAGTGCAACTATCTGCAAAAAAATAAAAAATAGATCTGTGAAGTGCACTTACTTGTTGCCCAACAGTTAAGATTACATAAGGATCGCTTGATGTTATATCGCGAACAGCCAAATGTGTGCCTTTGATGACTCGAACTTTAAGCAAACCCTGGAACTCTATCATGCCCACCTGTTGTTCAATCCAAAAAAGAAAGTGGGAACAAGGTTTCAGATCTACAAATTAATCTAGATCTCTTTCAATCTCTCCTGGCAGGACTCCTATGGCTAGACAGGGTATCTGATGCACAGAGAGTGCCAGCAATAATCTCAAGCAAATTATTGGCTAATGATCATACTAGATAGAGTTGTGCTTCAATTTTCTCGACGTCTCTCTTAATCCAGCTCTTCCGTACTGTACGACTCAGTCCAAAGAGGCCAGAGTTGCGGACCCTATTTTTGGATTGCTTGTGATCCAATGATGTAGACGACTTGCATGCGGCACTGCCTTTTAAAGACTCATCTGAATGTCTTGAAGAAGATAATGAGGCTATACGCAAAGTTGGCTTCAAAAATTCCTGGTCTTCATATTTACGCCTGTATCATATCCATGGTAATTTGTTAGAGGGATGGTGACTAGACACGTTTAAGAAAACATGCACTGGATCACCTTATATAGTCTGAACGTTCTTCAACAGATGCATTTGGTCCAGGCTTGGTAACATTAGCTGGCAGATATGCTTCATATATTGCATTAGCTGCAGCGTTCCCACCAACGGCCAGCATTGTCTCAATTTGATGGTCTGTCCAATCATCAAGTGTCACAGACAAAACCTGTATCCAGATTGTGCCATAAGCTCTTGTTCCAAAGTCAGTTCAACACAAGTGAAGTTTTCTGAGCTGCTAGGAAAGAGCCCAGACAGGATCTGGACATCCCCAGAGTTGTACAGATAAAAAATATCAAATAGGTCTGCAATATGAATAATAAAAGCAGATTCTGTCAAGCCAGAAAACAAATCCACGCTTGATCACATCTGACCAAAACAGATACTTAAAGAATTGCCAACAGCTTTGCGTTTCCAATACTCTGCATAGCTAAAATGTATGCTTACACATGTCATGACCTTGTTCTACACTTATAGCTTCTGTCCACAAATCACGACTTGATGACATCACATGCCATGGTCCTCTTCTTTCCTTCTGTATAGCTTCAGCCTACTAACTACAATTGCCCTTCACTCATATCTGCTATCATGAGCATGCTATCCATGCATGAACGAATAAAACTTGAACTAAAGGAGCTAGCCAAACAGATTGTTGATCCACAAAGTGTTTGGTCCATTAACCTTACTTTTCAGTGAAGCAATGTCCCAACACATGCTTAAATGAGGGCACACAGATGTGCACCTGCACACAGGCACACACAACCATAGACAAAGATGTACATGTGCTCAAGCACTTATGTGCTGGCATGCACACAAAATCTCACTCACCAGTACACACTATTCTCTACAACACATGTCGGTACTTAATGATTAATAAGAAATGACTTAGGTACCTTGGAAACATGCACTCCAAGACTTCGGTGGACACCTGAGCATTTTATGCAGATAAATATTCCAATATTTGTTGACCTGCAAAGAACAGTCACGCTATTACAGGTTTCATGAGGCACAAAATTATAGAATATAAACAATATTATGTGTAAGAGAGTGAAATGTTTTAATAGGCAAGTCACCAGAATGAAGGACTGGTAAAAACAGAGGAAGAGATGCAGGCCACTGGAACTAAACTTGAATTAAGTCATAATGAAAACCACAAAAAGTCCAGTCTAGCAACATACAGATCCTCTTTCTTAGCAACAAACATCAGTTCATCTATGTGTTCACCAAAATGGCCAAAATATGTAAGTAGATGAATCCAAAAAACATTAAGTCCAGCTCGTTATAACGGACAATGGTGGGTGCAGAAAACAATATAGATAAACGTCTGACATGCCAATGACGAATCCCCAAAATCAAATGTCCTACTAGTTCTTGTTATCAACAAGCAGGCTATACTCCAAGAGAAGTTCCTGATTTTGTAAACCCAGAGCATCCCAAAGTAATAAAATCCATGCCGCAAAATCATATTACAATATCCTATATTCTACTGCATTTCCAGTCTTCAACGTAAGTGATGCGAGAAACAGCAGTAAATCCATGAGTTAGTAATCAGTAAAACTCAATACTATAAATGCATTGCTTAGCAATCAGTAAATCCATGAGTTAGTAATCAGTAAAACCCAATACGATAAATGTATGTGATCAATATGTATGTTAAAAAATGGAAAATAATCCTAAGTCTTTGCTTGTCTCAGGTACTTCCTTGTTACACAAATATCCCAGGGTTCTTCAGAGAGTATTGAAAAAATCAGATTGATAAAGCTAGAAAACAGATCTAGACATTGATTGGGACACTCACGCCCACTTTGGATCAGGAGCATTGCAATCTGCACAGAAGTGGTTTTCTGGTTGGGCCAGCAGCTCTTTCAAAACATCCATCGATCCTGCCATGAAAGAAAGTTACAGTATCCTTAAGTTTGAAGAACTGAATGCAAACACTACACACAGAAATTTCTAATTAGCACAGTAAGGATTTAAAAGACCAACAAGGTTGTAAAGATCAAGAAAGGCTGAAACGCTTGGTAACCTACAATCTGAGAAGACAAAACATGTACCAATAGAAAAGAAAGGAATTACATTGACAAAAAAGTACATGTTCATTTCAGATACCTACATAAAAGTAACAAAAGCTAAGCGTTACTAATCCTTGTGGTTCTAAATTATGCTTTACAGCTAGGTAAATCTATCACAAGCTAGTTAGAGGCTTGTATCTTATGGTTTCAAAATTTAGTTTTTTTATGCTCTTCCTGCTTCAAAGAGAGAGAAGATATACAAAAGCAGGTCAACTCCTATGTCACTTGATGCCTCCTCTAATTTTGCATTCAGCAATTTGTAAGATACAACACTTTAGGAGCAATGACTGTACAGGTACAACCATGATAATCCTCCTCTTTGTTTGAAAAGAGCTTCCACAGCCTTAGGGTGAACAGATGGAGCAGGGAGAGCTCTCAGCGTTCTCTCATAAAAGATGGTAGAATTCAAGCTACATTGGGTCAACAGAAGTTGTATGCGGAAGTGTCAATTAGGAGTCTTGAGAAAAAGAGCGCTCGACCTGCCAGGTCTGACCAGGAGAGGAAGAGAGCAGAGGCTAATAGCAGCAGGAGGAAACAGAGGTGAAAAGCGGCAGAGCAGAAGGGGGACAAAGCAGAGAATGGCACACAAAGAAAGTAGAAAGGGCGGAGAAGCAGCAGGCAGAAATGGAAAAGATCAGAGGTGATCAGCAATAGAAGGAGCAGAGGCAACAAGAAGAAAATGAATGGAAGCAGACGAGAAGAGTAGGGAGGAGAACCTGTGTCAACAGATCCATAGCGCACTAGGATTGATCTCTCTCGCTTATAGGTTGTGCTCTACTTCTGAGACATCAGGTTGCTGCATTCCTGTTCCTTTTTCTATGCTTCTTTAGCAAATGTTAGATGAATCTTCTTACCCACCAAAGCAATTGTTAGAAATCAGAGTCGGACATGATAGCTTTCACACAAATCTGAAGACCAATTAACATGTAAATCCTCACAATGTATACTGCATGAAATAGTGAGCTCAGAGAGAGAGAGAGAGGGAGACCAAATTGACACGATTTAGACACAAGACATCCACTCATGCCTACCGGGCTTGGCATGGAATTACAAGACAATAGTAAAGAGAAAGAACTCTGTTACAAAGACTCTACTGTGTCCACTATAGATTCACCACACCCAGGCCAACCAGAGAACAAGCTACCAAAGACTCAAGAACACACTGCACACACATATATGAAGAGTAGTGATCAATGCAACCAGCCACTTATATAGGCATTGATGATGCGTTTCCACCGCCCACGATTCTGCCTCAGCCAGGGGTCAAGTATCCCTCGAGTATCCAAGAGCCAGTAGAAGAAGACATCACTCACAGTCGCGTAGGAAGCTGCCGACTTCATCACCAGCCTATGGAATTGCAAGGGCAACGCTTATGCGACTCTCATGGCTCTACAAGAACTGCCAAAACCCGTGGAGATTTGCATGGCTATTTGCCATGTGTCATTGCATTTTCACCCCTCTCCAAACTTAGGGAGGAAAACTCACCCCATGAGGTTTACAAGAGAAAACCACTATTGCCAAGTCACCCCATAAAAAGAGTAGGGGAAAGGAACCAATTGAAAGAGAGCTACTGCCAAATCCAAAGTACTAAAGAAACCTCCACAGCAAAACAACTGTCCACACAGGACTTGAAGAAAGAAAAACTGAGAGAAAATACTGAGAAAGGTTCCTACAATGTCACGAACTCAAAAAGCATAATCATCCTCCGAATTGATTACTGGTGTATCAGATGTGTGTACTAAACCTGCTTAATTTCCAGCCTCTTGTCCATCTTCGACTGTGCAAGACTTTAAATCTTTATTTTTCATATCGAAAAGCCTTCTTATAGCAGAATTCATCAATGTGTGTATCACGTCCAGACTCCATAGTAATCACAAATCAATAAACCTTTCTTACTTCCACCATCCTTTGCTTTCCTCACTCTTTGACAATGTAAGCTGGCTCTCCTCCTCCTGGCATAACTGAATCTACCTGCCTTTCTTAAATCAGGAGCATAGAGATTACATCATGGGAATTGATGGTCCAGACACCCAGATGCTGCCACGTGTCACAAGAAGCGCCAAGTGCAAGGGTCTTAATCTCTGCCTCCTGGCTACACGTACCTCCTCAACTCCCAAAAGTGCTGGGAGGGATATGAGGAGGGTCTTCCATCAATCTATATATCCAAGGGCACCTAGGCCACACATTTGCCTATGGGATTAATCATCCCTCAAAATGTACACGTGTCACAGGCGCGCACGACCCCTTCAATTAAACCACCTTAACTATTGCTTCCTCGCCCAAGTGAGGGGTGAAGGCCACCACCTCCAACACCCCCCTGTGGACAAACCATTAAGTACACAACATGTGGCCAAGCTCACCAAACCAAGGGGACCACAACCAATCATAAGGCCAGACCAACCAAACACAAAGACAGGATGCCACCAAAGTCCAGGAGGAGCCAAGCTCCAGCCGCCTGAAGCTGTCAAGAACCGCTGTGAAGCTGTCAAGAACCGGCACGAAGCTGTCAAGAACTGCTGCTGCTGCCACACACAGTCGCACTTAATGTCTCTGCCACCAATCACAACACTTCGCACAGCAATCCGGAAGGCCCAGAACAGTCGCCGCCATGTGACACTGGGATTCAGGATGAGATGGTGGTGACCTGGGGAGCAGTGGCCTGAGTTACAGACAGAAAAGTTGCTGTGGTACGAGAGCATTCAGGGGAATTCATCCTTCAGGTTGGTGGGCAGGAGCCGACGAACATCTGGACACTGTCATAGACCGGAGCTGATAGCAAGCATCATTGCATGTTACATATGGACAGCTAGGCGCAGGCAGGCCATAGAGCAGCAGACCACATCAGCCTCAGAGACACTGGCCAGCATATGGCTAGATATCATTCGTACTCTCAAAAGTAGATGGGACAAACTTCAGGGAGATTCAGAACGTGATAGGTGCAGGAGGGAGCCAGGCCCCTTCCTTCACAAATGGTGTTATAATATGGCATTATAAATCAATGGAGTGGCTTTTGTTCAGCCCTTTGTACAAGGTAATTCCCGGTAGAGCAGCCAGCCAGGGAGATATCCTTGTGTTTTTATATTGCACCCTTTATTGGGACTTGGATTTCCCTTGGTGTCGTGTCACTTAGGAGTCTATTAATACAAGTTTCTTTTCTCTGGAAAAAAATAAACGCCTACAATGTTTCATACAATCATGAAGCAGAAGGCCAGAAAGAGCAACCCCTTTGAGAGTGCAATTGCTTTCAAATTAGAAATGGCCTCCTCATAGAAAATACCTGGGTTTGCAATTTAAAGACAATTTACAAATGGAATGCATGCATGGAAAAAAGGGCCCTAGGAAAAATGAAGGCCTCTTTGACCTTAACATAAATGCAGAAAGGCACACTGTTGGAACTGGGAGATGAATAAATTTCTACTAACTAGTTTTGGTGCAAACAGAGATTCCATACAGCCGCCAGGCTGAGGTCCAGGACTCACCAGGCCAAACTACAAATGAGTGGACAAGAGATACATGATTAATCAAGGTCCACACTCCTCACTTATTCTGTTGGCTCACACAGGTATGTCCCCCTCACTTCCAATAAGTCCATGCTGCAAATTTATATGCTGAAAAAAGTCGTCGCCAAAACTCAAGGCAATTTTCATTTTTAAAGGAGAAAGAAAGAAATTTTATTAGAGTCTTCAGAAGACCGATGGGTCTATGAGACTGAAAGAAAACCTGATACAAATCACAGTAAGGATGGAGCTACTGAAACGAGCATCATCACCCATGCTGAATCCTAAGTCTGATCATACATAATCGAATCAAATACATCTGGTGTTTAATTTTGGTGCTCTTCTTTTATTTTGAGGGGATCTGCCCTTCAAAGTCCTTCTGTTCCAAGTCTCCAAGGGCAGGGCGTATCAGGGTATAGCCTTCCTGAGCTATAATTTTTCAACGAGTCCCCACAGCCCCCTTCCAAAAAAAAGAAAAAAACCTTACTTAAAGTACTCATGCTTCTTCACCAAATGTCAAATCCCAGGTCATAGGCTCTTTTACATCAAGGCTTATTTAATTATATTGGTCCATAATTATATCCTTTATAACAGACAGCTCCTATGTGTTAGATACTCCACCTTGTAAATTTGTGTCACTGGCAACAACAAGATATGGTCTGTACTGCATGTATAACACTTTTGCTCATTAGAATAAAATTCAGATCTCAAAAATAATAAGCATTCATGTTTCAAACACTCATTCATCATTTTTCTTGTAGCTAAATCCCTTTGAGTGGCTTGACCGTTTGAAATGTTCTTGTTGAGGATTCATCTTCTGAGATCAGCACCTTCCCTTCTCATTCACAAATCATTCTAGCTTTTGACTCCAAACAGATTCGCACATCGTACTTCTCAACAGCCTTTAATAGCTATCTGTCTTAGTCAATTCATAGCCTAGCATCTCCAAGAAAGGTAGGCAAATCCAAACTGCTGAAACCCACAGGATGCCTCAGGTGACTGCAGTCCCATCCTCAGGTAATGGGGCATGTGGGGGATCCTCAAGCCTCCACCTACCAGCCACACACAGCTCCTAGAGCTCCCCACAAAGTTCCGGGGAGAATTCTCAAGGAGGTCTTAATGTCACCTTATATCCAATGCTTCCGTCAGGCCCACATTGTCTATCCGTCTTCATAGCCCAGCATCTCCAGAAAAGGTAAGCAAATCCAAACTGCTGAAACCCACAGGATGCCTCAGGTGACTGCAGTCCCATCCTCAGGTAATGGGGCATGTGGGGGGATCCTCAAGCCTCCACCTACCAGCCACACACAGCTCCTAGAGCTCCCCACAAAGTTCCGGGGAGAATTCTCAAGGAGGTCTTAATGTCACCTTGTATCCAATGCTTCCGTCAGGCCCACATTGTCTATCCATCTTCCAATTATTGGAGTCTGAGGCATGCCCTCACAACACTTATATGCTTAACTGCCACTATCAGATATACAGTCGTCTGCCACTTTTGGGTCCCCCCTGAAAATTTGCAACTGCTGTCCGAGCCCACAAGTACTATGGAGTATGCCAGTTGCCAAACGTTATCCATGCAGAGGAGTCCTGCCAGTCCTGCAGGAGTGGCTAGAGCGGACTGAGCTGCAGAAGAGGGCACGGCCATGCACACAGGGGCTGATGCAGGTTTTCACGCCCTGCAACAGCAAATTGCACTGTCAGAATGCACCCACACAGTCATCAGAGTCATCCACGACAGTCTGGCAGCAGGTCAGTCCTACACCACAGAGTCTATGCTCTGATATCATGTTGGAGCCCACAGTATAAACCACATGTTCCGCAGTCCTGTCCTCGGATAGTGCCACATGTGGTGGTCCTCAAGCCCCCACCACCTAGCCACACAATCCTCCAAAGCTGCCAAAAGGTCCCTGGGAGGATTCTGGAGGATGTCTCAATGCCACCTTATATCCAAGGCCTCCATTAGGCCCAATTCATATATGGGACTATAGTCCCCTTAGAAATCCACACATCACCCTTTCAACGTTAGGCCTATCTCCAATTATTAGTGATGCCCTCACTTTTATACTGTGGTTCCTCATTTATCTTCCCACACGCATACACATCATTGATGATGTTCATGAAGAGAATCTCATTGGCATCATAGATGAATGCCAAAGGTCACTTTACCCTTCAAGCTCACACAAGACTCAAACATTTCACACTGACACACAAACTAGAACCCTGTTCACATAGCTCCCAAGATACCAACAAACCCCCCTTTGGAGAAAAGGTGGTGAGACCCAACACATAAAAGAAGTTGCTACCACCTACCCCATCTGTACCAGACTCGCCATCTGCACCTCCTGTGTAATGGTAGTTTCTCCCATCAGCACAAGATCGGTCAGCTTTTTAGTCACCCCCTGGCTCCTGACTGGGTACAAGATATCGCTAGCCCCTCTTATAGAACCAAGGCTCACCCACAGGAAAAATAAGTACAATCATTTTAGGGGAACTCTCCAGGGCAGAGAACCCAAACTCAAACAAATAAAAATGCAAAAACGTAGATCTCTTGGGATAATAGATCTCTCTTGTAAAGCTGTTGCACATAAGTGTGGACACTCCTGCTCTTCAATAATGTTGTTGGTGAAGTTCTTAAGAATGCACCAAAACATATTGTCAATGTAACCCATGGAAACAGCTGTGTAGGGAATTTAGTACATGATCCTCAAAACTGCAATAGTCTTCAATGTTGGGTTGAGAAAATCAAATTGAATAAAAACCCAAATTTTTGTCTAAACCAGCTGCAATTTGTTGTAGATGGCCCAGCTTTTGCCGATTTTGGCCAACTTAGAGGAAACCCCAATTCAAGTATCACGCAGCATCTTGCTTTAAAGAGTCCATCAACAAGATATGGTGACAATCACCAAGGAGTCTTGTTCCTGAATCTGGTCAGCTAGAGGAATGGGCTTTCCATAGGGATAGATAAAGCCATCGTGAGTAATCACTCCTCAAAATGACTGGAACCAAGCTCAGCTATCAAAGGTCATTGACTGTGAGAAAGAGGACCAGCCTCTGCTGAGTAATGATCAGCTCATAGCAAAAAACGTTGACTGAAAATATTGCAAGTAGTCACACAGTCGTCAATAAAATTGATCAAGTATGAGAAAGAGAGGGCCACGTGTAGGTTATAAGGCGAGTGTGTCAGATTAGGCCAGAGCAGAAGCTACATGTCGAGTGGAATAAAGGAATGTCGAGCAGGACATAACGCAGCTGGTCTGCAGCTGAAATGATGGAACAGCAAACCTTTAGTGACAATTTTGTATCAGATCTGTGTCTCAACCAGGGCTGGAGCAGAATGGCGATGGCGGTCAGCAGGATCAGCGTGGGAGGGGGAATGCTGACCAGTAAGACAGTTGACTGTAGTCTGTCCTTCAGAAAGGCAACCACAAGTAGGGCCACAAGCAAGTCTTCTCATCACAAGATAGCGGCAGAAGCAGGCCGGCTAAGGCAGCAAAAAATCCATGGCTGAACGGCGGCAGCTCTCCTCTGAAAATAGAGGCACAACTCTTCCAAAAAAAAATAGATGGCGGCCTGTGCAAGAAGCTCCAGATCTGTGGCGGCGGCAATATCAGTGCAGGCAGGGCAGCTCCATGGTGATGGCCCAAGAAGAGGCGACATTTAGATCTGATCTAGGGGAGAGCTCAGAATGGCTGCAGTGAAAGGCTGAGCTAGGTGGCTCAGCTAGGTGAGCTGTTCTGATACCATATTGGAAGTCAGAGTGAATCACATGATGAAGAGACAATTGTGAGGCAAGATTCACTGATTTGATTTATTGATTGAAAGGTACAAGCTCCGCATTTTATAGGCAAAAGGATACACACCACCGATGATGTTAGTGAAGAGAATCTCACTAACATCATAGATGATGTCACACACAATTGTTGAAAATGGAGCTATGAGGTAAGGCAATGACAATGGAGCTGTTTCACTCATATTTTTATTCATGTTGGAAAGCCTCTCAGTTTGCAATACCATTACATCATAGATGAGATCACAAAGTGGTATCTCACGATCTGTAGGATCGATAAGCAAAAGAGAGAATACAAGGTACAAAGAGTCGATGAGAATCAGCCATCACATCAACTATAGTAGTAGAAAAGAAAGAGTACAAAGTACTTGTACCTAGACCTAGGCCTAAGTGTCCTAGGTGTCACATAAGACTAAGTGTCCTATGTGGCCTAAAAGGCACTAGAACTATAAGTGCCTATATTTATGCCTACAAGGCACATGCCATGGCCTATAGGGCATCACTAGAACCACTAGAAGATGGCCTACAAACCCCCCTCCATGGGATGGGCTGAAGTATTCTGGAAACGTCTCAGAATACCTGGTATTTTATGGTCATGGTGGCACATGTTCATCCAAAAGGATATAGCCACCTATGAATGTACAAGGGATGTCATATCATGTAGCAAAGGGAACCAAGTGTAAACCCTGTCGGAAGACTTCGAACTTGGGACGAGGAAGTGCCTTTGTAAACATATCTGCTATGTTGTCCTCTGTGGGAAGATAGGATAACTCTATGTCTCTTGCTGACAACCACTCCCAAACATAATGATAGTGAACTTCAATATGCTTGGTACGCGCATGAAACACGAAGTTACGTGCAATGGCCAAAGCACTCTGTCTATCAGTGTAGACCATAGTGGAGGATGTCTAGCGAATACCAAGATCTGTAAGTAATTGGCAAAGCCAAACACACTCTACTGTAGCGGTGAAAGCTGCCCTGTACTCAATCTCACAGCTAGATGTGGCAACTGTTGGTTGCTTCTTGCTAAGCCAAGAGATACATGAATTGCCAAGCAAAAAACAATTGCCACTATGTGACACTCTGGTGTCGGAACATCCTGCCCAATCACTATCCGTGTAAGCATGCATGGTAAGTAAACCCTGATCACCATAGAAGAGGGCTAAATCCTGAGTGCCTCTGAGATATCTGAAGACTCTCTTCACTGCCTGCCAATGCTGTGAACTGGGCATGTGCATGAATCTGCTGAGCTAAGATACTGCATACTATAAGTCAGGTCTGGTGTGACATAAATAAATAAGGCATCCAACAGCCTACTGATAAAGAGTGATATCACATGGTGGGCTCCTATCATGAGCTGAGAATTTGAAGCCAGAGTCCACTGGAGTAGAGATTGGCTTGCAATCCTCGAACTGAAAACGATCAAGGAGCTGTCCAATATACTTGGACTGTGACATCGTGATACCCCCCTCAACATGAGCAAACTGAATGCCCAAATAATAGTGGAGCTGTCCCATGTCTGACATTTCAAAAACCTGCTGCAAATCAGCCTTGAAAGCTGCAATATGCTGAGTATCTGGGCCCGTGATGAGCATATCATCCACATATAAAATCAGCACTAAAAAATCAGATCCACTCCCACGGACATAAAGAGTGGGTTCTGTGGGGCTATTCTGAAAACCAAGAGATAGTAACTGTGCATGAATTTTGGCATACCATGCCCGGGGTGCCTGCTTCACACCATAAAGGGCTTTCTATGCCGGCATACCTTGTTTTCAGAATTAACAACCTCAAAGCCAGGAGGTTGTGTGACATAGACTTCTTCCTGCAGATCCCCATGAAGAAAAGCAGTTTTGATGTCAAGTTAGTGCACTTGCCAATGGTGATGGGCTGCAATGGCAATGACACATCTAATGGTAGTAATCCTGGATGTGGGAGCAAATGTCTCCTCAAAGTCAATGCCTTGTTGTTGGGCATACCCTTTCGCAACAAGACGGGCTTTGTATCGATCTATGCTGCCATCAGATTTCCTTTTTAATTTGTAGACCCACCGGGTACCAATGGCATGCTTACCTGGAGGGAGATCTACTAATTCCCATGTGTCATTTTTAGCAATGGATTGTAACTCAGCTCTCATTGCATCCATCCACTCTTTGCTGTCAAAAGCATCTTTATAGCACAAAGGCTCTTCATTGCAAGCTGTAGCAAGGAGTGCAAACTCAAGAAAGTGACCATACATCTGTCTATTCCCTGATCTTGTCCGGGCAGCAAAAGGCTGATCTTGTTTGCTGTCTCTCAATGTATCAAGAAGCCATCTGGGAACTTGCCTTTGTTGTCTATTGACAGCTATTTCTTCAATCACTGCATCATGAATAGTGGGATTATTTTGTGCTGGAAGAGAAACCTGCAAATCAGCATGGGGTAGTGGCTGATCATTGCTTGTTGGAGGGCTTGCAGGAGGCTCATGTTGCTGGTCAAAGTCTTCCTCTGAGGAAGGCAGAGGTAACCAAGAGTCAAAGGCATCAAATATGTCAACATCTGGCTTAGCTTTGCAGTCCACAAGAGGAGAAGCTGAATGTTCAGCAAAGATTACATCTCTACTGACAATAATCTTCCCAGTATTTGGTTAGTATAACCGATACCCTCTGCTCTCCTAGTTGTAACCAATAAATATGCATTTGATTGCCTTGTCATCAAGCTTATGTCTCAGCTGAGATGGTACATGAACATATGCAAGAGACCCAAAAACTCTCACGTGTGAAAGTGAAGGCTTCCTGCCTTTCCATGCTTCATAAGGTGTAACAGTCTTCAATGCCCTTGTAGGTGATCTATTCAGCACATAGTTAGCACACATCACTGCATCAAGCCAAAATTTATTGGGCAAAGACTTGGCCTTAAGCATGCATCTGGCCATCTCCATTGTGGACCTGTTTTTGGCTTCCTGCCTTTCCATGCTTCATAAGGTGTAACACTCTTCAATGCCCTTGTAGGTGATCTATTCAGCACATAGTTGGCACACATCACTGCATCAAGCCAAAATTTATTGGGCAAAGACTTGGCCTTAAGCATGCATCTGGCCATCTCCATTGTGGACCTGTTTTTCCTTTCAAAAACAGGATTCTGCTGAGGAGTGTAAGGAGTAGTGCATGAGTGAACAATGCCTCGTGAAGACAAAAATGCATCAAACTCCTTTGACATATACTCTACCCCCCTATCTGTGTTGAGGGTGACAAGCTTGCATCCTGATTCATTCTCAACCATATTCAGCCACCTTTGAAAGCATGAGAACACTTCAAATTTGGCTTTTAAAGGATATACCCAGCAATATCTTGTGAAGTCATCAATGAGAGTCATGAAATACTTGTACCCCCCAATAGCATTTGTCCTCATTGGGCCACAGACATCACTGTGCACTAGCTGCAATTTCCTTTGTGAGAGTTTTGGACAATTCTTTTGAAAAGGGAACCGATGCATCTTACCCAAAAGACAACCCTCACACACATGTTTGGAAACTGTGTGAGTTTGAGGTACATCATTTGCCATCTGCTCTCAATGTAGCTTTGCAAGAGCTCTATAATTGAGATGACCCATTCTCTCATGCCAAAGATGAGTTTCAGCAAGCTGTGAATCTGAAATAGCAAATGCTTCAATAGAAAGTGTAGCTGAGTGATGATCAAGGTGATAAAGCCCCTTTTGCAAAGTGCCAGTGAGAACTATGGCATTGTCATCACGAAGATCATAAACTAGGCATCTGTAGCCATCAAAAATCACTCTGAAACCTGAAGTGGCAATTGCTGAAATTGAAATCAAGTTGACTTCAATTCTAGGCACAAAAAGAACATTTGTCAGAGTGACAGGATGGCTTGAAATGGATGTGAGCTGCACATCTCCAATTCCTTTTACAACATAGGAAGCATTATTAGCACATGTGACAGTTCCCCCTCAAGGTGCATCAGCTAAAGAATGAAACAACTGTCTGCAAGATGTGACGTGCTTGGAAGCACCACAATCAAAATACCAAGGCTGAGCATCATTAGCAGTAAAGAGTGCATCAGCTTTGGAGGGATCAAATGAGCAATGGACAGCCCATGCCCAATCATCCTGGAGAGCATGTGCATGTGAAGCATCTGCTAGCTCATGGGATTCAATAGCATGTGAGGCATTAACTATCAATCCTGCTTTCTTTTTCTCCGAAGCAATGCGCTTCCTGCATTCTGAAATGTCATGTCCAAGCTTGCGACAATAGTTGCATCTTTTCTTCTTTGACTTATCTGCTGTATTTTTAGATGCATGGGAGGAATTGCAGCTACTATGCGCAGATTTAGGTATGGAAGCCTTGCCTCTTCCTGTCTGCTGTGAAGCAAATGCATGATCAGGAATAATTGCTTGTCTATTAGCACGACTTTGCTCTTCCTGCAAAAGCAAAGTAACTAGCTGATCAAAAGAATAGTGGTCTGGATTACCCATGGCTACCAATCGAAGGGTTGTAGCAAACCCTTGATATGTATCTGGCAGTCCATTTAGTGTGGTACTGACAAGCTATGAATTTGGCACCACCTCATCAATGTTGGCAAGTTGTTCCATGAGGTCCTTGACCTTTGTCAGGTATGTATCCATAGAATCACCTTCATTCATATTGACTTCCTGTAATTGCCTTCTCAAATATGCAACACGTGCCTCATTACGAATCTGATAGAGAGAAGCCAATTTGTCCCAAGCATCCTTTGCTGTCCTGCAAGACCAGATGTGTGGAATAATGATTCTCTTGCATGATAAAACAATACATGAATGTGCATTTGCATCTCTTGCATCCCATCTTGACTGTTCCTGAGTTGGGGGAGCAATAGCAGGAGTGCTAGAAGATAAGGCATCAAGAGGAGTACTCCCTGCAGAGGGACCAACAATAGAGGCAACCACTGTAGCGTTGGCTGGCCTCAGATCAACCCCAGAAACAATATTCCACAAATGCTTTGCAACAAGAATATGTTTCATGAGATAAGACCACATCGGATAGTTGGTGCCATCCAACTTATCATCTTCACACCAAATAGATCTTGATTGTTGCCAACCATTGCAAATGGGATACCCTGAAAAAGACCTGAAAACCCAAAAGCCTCAAGGCTATCACTACAAAGAGCTGGCTGTCCAAAAATGACAGCAAATATCTGCAAATAAATATTCTGCAAATTTCCAACCCAAATCAAAGGGCAAATGCAGATCTGACCCAAATGTGACTGTGTCAAGCAATGTTCACTGCAAAAACAGCAAATCTGGCAAAAGCCCCAAATTTAATGAGGGCAAATAGGCCAAAAAGAGAGCAAATGCAGAAAAGCCCCAAATTTTGCTGAGATTTTTGCAAATGTGACCCAATGTATGAAAATCTGACTCAATGTCCTGCAAAAGTGACTCAATGTACTACAATCGAAAAGAAATTGCAGACCAAAGCCCAAATCCCTAGTGTTCTTGCAAGAAGTTGCAACTAGAGGAGATGAAAGGCACTGAAAGCCCCAAAATTTTGCAAATGTCCTGCAAAAACCCCAACGCAAGTTCACAGCCAATGCCTGAACAAGTACGAAACCTGATGATAGCTTTGCACGTGTAAAACTATACGAAACTCCTGAGAAAAGTACGATCTGTACAGAGTGCTGCTGTGTACGAGCAATACAAGTGTCCAATGTACGGTGTACGTACAATGTACGGAAGCTGTACGGAATGCAAGTACAATTGTACGGAATCCAATATACGATGCAAGTAAAAACATAGTATGGTATGCAGTACGGAGCAGTTACGTCTGCTGTATGGATCACTGTACGGAGCAGAGACATTTGTTGTACGGTGTACGAAAAGTGTACGACGGTGGTACGGATACAAGTACGTGGGAAGTATGATGTACGGAGTATGTACAGTGAGCGGCGCAAATACAACGCAGGTACATACGAAAGCAAGTACGTTATGCGATACGCAAGTACAAGGTACGGAACAACTATACGTACTTTGTGCGGGTTGTGTGTACGGGTGTCCGTACAATCGTACGGACTGTACAGATGGAGGAGCAGGTAGGCTGAGAGCAAGAGACGAGTCAAAACGTAGCTCTGATACCACTGTAGGATCGATAAGCAAAAGAGATAATACAAGGTACAAAGAGTCGATGAGAATCAGTCATCACGTCAACTAGAATAGTAGAAAAGAAAGAGTACAAAGTACTTGTACCTAGACCTAGGACTAAGTGTCCTAGGTGTCACATAGGACTAAGTGTCCTATGTGGCCTAAAAGGCACTAAAATTATAAGTGCATATATTTATGCCTACAAGGCACATGCCATGGCCTATAGGGCATCACTAGAACCACCTAAAGATGGCCTACACGATACACAATTATACCCATATTTTCTCAATCATTCTACGTGGCCTTAAAACCTCCATCATTGCTGATGTCACTTGTTTTCACAACTCCAGTGATGTTTTCCAAAAGATAGGCCCTTAATGACTTAGAATGCCCACTTGGCCTTAATGAAATTAGCCTCTTCTGAAGTTGATTCGGAGGCTTGATCATATACCAAGTTTGCATGTGTCTTCATTTTGAAATAGCAATCCTCCTCTATGTGATTGGTCCTGCAACAGTTGCACTTTAGCTTGCCTTTTGCCTTGTTTGATCCCTCATAGGTTCCTTTGGTAATGAAGTATTTGTTGGAGAAATATGCTGAGCCCCCTTGTTGCTTACTCTTGAACTTTCTTTCTTCTTCTTGTAGTGAATTAGTCACCCCTTCCAATGTTGGAGCTGGAATGTTCTTCAAGCTCCAAATCGCTTTTCAAGTTTCTCCCATGTCTCAAACTCTCTTCATCTTCGATTGCATTCCTACCCCTTTCATCGCCATTGTCGTCCGTTACAATGTTTACTATGTTCGTGATTGTGGAAGAGCGTAGAGCCAAAGCACAAGATGGGAGTGGTAGTAGTTGCTTGAATGTTGAACTACTTCGCATAAAAATAATATATCATATGGTCAATCGCAAGTCTAGAGAGATTGAATGCAATTTAAAGAAGAGGTGCACGTACGAAGATGCTCAACAAGTGGCACTTATAGATTGTTGCAAGTTGAAGTGTTGCCAGATTGCAAATCGTGGTTTGGTTTTGCAGAAATATGATGTATGTAACCCTTACTTAGTGCAAGTGTAATGATAGAGAAAGCTTTGTCACCCTTAGTAACCCTTTAGATTCTCCCTCTCTAGTACCAGACTGCGTCTCCTTCCTGTTAGCTATGCTCCATATACTCTCTCTCATAAGATGAGATTTTACCTTCATTTGCGATACATGGAACCCATTCCTGTCAAACTTATCAAAATGCATGTAATGAGATGTCATTGTGAGTGAAGGAAGGTCTTGCCACGTTAAGGTTAAATTCTTTGAGCTGAAAATCAAACTGCATGATTCATTTGTAATGTTGCTTCTCATATAAATCATATAAACCATATAAAAGCCTTATAATGCAGCTATGAGTTTCTACTCAAGAGCATGTCTGATGAAATCTATGGTGACATAGCAACAGCATTATAGGTCAACCTTGCGTACTTCCATCGCAAAGGGTAAAGCTAAATTCAGCTGGTCAGACAAAGCTTACAAGAAGTTTTTCAAGAAGCAGTACAGGGACCATCCCAAACTGTTCGAGGGTCAGAGGTGCCCGTTTTAAGTGTTTTAAATGTCATTCCAGGGGTTTTGGTTCGCTCCAAAGGTGTTGGTGATGTCAGAAGTACTAAATTCTACACCGTGCATCAGATATAATAAGGGAGCTCAAGTATATCCTCATTGAATGCAAACTTGACAATATTTCTTTTTTCTTTCGTCTAGTCCCTTACAAATACGCTTACTTTTCCTCACCATACAAGTGCATGTGTGTGCTCAAAAATCTATGCACTTGCACAAGATAGATCTAGTGAAATAAGAGCGCTACTCAACAATCAGAGAATAGGTCATTTATACCACATGTAGAGATATACCTTTGTAAGACTAGAATAAGCCCAATCATACAAATTTAGATTTTTTGTTGTTCTAAAGACCAAAAATCTACATAGAAAAGAAAAGAGAAAATGAAAGAGCAGAAAAAAGAGATAAACAAAAACTTTTATGAAAAACAAAAGGAAGACATACTTAGCAACCAAAGCAACACTTATGTCATCATCAGTGCCAAAGCATAAGCAGCTATACTGGGTTTCTAAAGACCCGTGGAGTAGCAAATGATCATTCATATCACGTTTAGAGAGCAGAGCAAGCCTCCCTAGCTAATAAGATCAATTGATAGCAACACAGAGTATTTCTCCATATCACTCTTCAACTTAGCATACACAATAGGATGTGAATTAATATTTAGTGCCCACAACACAGGTGTAAGCACTACTTAGCACTTTAAATAGCGAATTATAAGTGCTAATCAATACTCACTATATAGCAGTTAGTGCTAGTTAACATCATAGTGGAGTTGCAATTGGACAGAGCAACTGAACAATAATATGAAGAGTATAGAGCTGGGTGACACCTTATTTCTCCATATCACTGGTTGTAGAGGGACCACAGTAGCAATGGAGACTCAAATAACGGTGCAATATACTCAATAATGAAGGTGACGGCATGTAGATGGGAGGTCAGCAACTTCCACATGGCAACTATGTCATATTGAGATAGTATATGATCTCTGGAATAATGCCGATACGGTTTCCAGGTCTTGAGATGAAGAAACTGCAGGTGGCGCGATTATCTCATGCAGTAGGTTGAGCAGAGACTGTCCCAAGCAGACGTCTTCCAGAGGCATGAGTTGATGTAGACAAGCCTACAGTCAGCTGTGCAGCATTGCAGGAGGATAGCCGCCTATATAGACTAGATAAGAGCTCAGGAAGCAAGGCGGCCTGGAGTAGAAGCTGAATAACACTGCTCTGACATCATTTGTCGCTGTAAGGCAAGACTGTGGAGGGTTGAAGATAGATTTTGGAAACAATTTGTAGACAACACTACTCGTATATTTATGTTGGAGAGCCTCTTCTATGCTGACTTTGCAACAGCAGCACATCATATGCGAGATCACAAGCAGGTATCGCAAGATCCACAATTATCTACATGATTTTCTCAATCATACTACGTGGCCTTCAACCTACATCATTGCTTTTGTCATTTGATATCTACCAAGGCTTTGAACCTTTACCATTACTTGCACTCACATAGTGCCACAGGGTCTCCTTAAGGATGGATGGAGCTTGCAATTCCCAACAGCAATAGCCTCAATATCATTTGCTATAACTGTTTCTCTCTCTCTCTCTCTCTCTCTCTCTCTCTCTCTCTCCCCCCTCCTGTACGTTCCGTACGTAGCCTCCCGTAGCTTCCGTACATAGCCTTCCGTACGTAGCCTCCCGTACCTTCCGTACGTAGCCTCCCGCAGCTCTCCCGTCGTACCTTCCCGTACAGCCTCTCCAGTACCATCCCTTCCGTACAGCCTCCCCGTATCTTCTGTACCTCTCCCGTACACCCTCTCTCCTGTATAGCCTCCGTACCTTTTGTTTTGTACCGTGCCACCTGTTAAGCAACTACAATCCCCAATTTAGGGGCTAACATAACAGCAGCCAGCAGGGCCAAGCTGTCGGCCAGAATCAGGCCGACCAGCTGGTCTGGCCGACCCAAAACTGACCGACCAGCTGGCCGACCAGCTGGCCGACCTCCTAGGTCAGGCCTATAAAAGACTCCCTACCCCCTCACTCTCAGTGGACAGGACCTGCAGCTGCTCCTCACCTCCTCCATCCTTTGCTGCAGCCCCTCTTGCTCCAGTTCTGCCCCAACTCCTCTGTCTCTCTATTCCTCTCCTTCAGCTCTAGCCCTGAACCTCCAGCTGCTGCTCCAGACCAGCTCCTGACTGCTGCCTGACAAGCTTCCACATTTCTCCTCTTCATCTGCTGCCATCCTCTCCTACCTCTAGGGCAGCTCCAGCTCTTCATCATCTTCGTCATCATCGAGCTACACGGAGGACTGCGTTTCGCTCCCTCTGCTGCTATCTTTTCTACAGTTTCTCTATATGGTATCAGAGCCATGGTGATCTAAAGACCCCAAATCTCTGGGGATCTAAAGATCTTGCTTCTTCATGGAGGCCATAGGTACGGGGAGCATCACTCCTATGAACATATCTTCATTCCGCTGCACACTACGGGAGAGAACTCCATCTTGTACTCCCATCCCTCCCTCCCTTTCTAGCCTCCATCTTCTACTCCCATCCCTCCCTCCCTTTTCGGTTTCAGGCTTGACACTCCCCATTCCTTCGAACAAGGGGGTCATGATCCTTCACCTCTATCTCCATCGGCATCAACTTCCAAGATCTACAAGTTCTCCCTAGGCGGGACCCTTTCTGTTCAGATGTGACTTGATGACTGTTGTTTCGAATCTTGTCCAGCATGGAGGTGGGGTAGACTCCTCTCTCCCGAGGTCCAAGATCGGGCACACACTGGCTCACTGTTCAGCTACGACCTCTTCCTATGGCGGAATCCCACCATCTCTGCATTATCAGTGCTGCAAGTTGCACGACCATCTCATGGTGATGAATCCCTCCTCCTTTGATCTATGCAGCAAGGTGGCCATCCGTATATGTGACAATATGATGGACAAAGTGGATTCGGACAAGGCCTCGGTCCCCTCCGAAGTCGCCCCCTCAGTTAGGTCCTCGAGTGTAGAGTCAAGCAAGAAGGAGGCTAACGAGCCTAAAAGCTTGGATACGACATATTTGTTCTTTACCTTTGCTTTTCCCTCCACCTTTCGGCGGTGAGAGGGGGTGGCTTATTCTCTCGAGCTTCACAGTGTTCTTATTTCTGTTGATCATACGTGTAACTAAGGCACTTGAGGAAATGAACAATTCCCTTGCAAGGGCACTTCTCTTGTGACCTTCTCTGCATTTTTGCATTGCATCTCTTGGGCATTTCGTAGGGATAGCCACCATCGACATCTCTACACGAAGCTCCAAGCACACAATGTCTGCCCCTCCAAATTGGTAATTGAGAGCGGGTGTTAAGCAACTACAATCCCCAATTTAGGGGCAAACATAACAGCAGCCAGCAGGGCCAAGCTGTCGGCCAGAATCAGGCCGACCAGCTGGCCAGCCCACCGACCTAGGAATTGACCGACCAGCTGGCCGACCTCCTAGGTCAGGCCTATAAAAGACTCCCTACCCCCTCACTCTCAGTGGACAGGACCTGCAGCTGCTCCTCACCTCCTCCATCCTTTGCTGCAGCCCCTCCTGCTCCAGTTCTGCCCCAACTCCTTTGTCTCTCTATTCCTCTCCTTCAGATCTAGCCCTGAACCTCCAGTTGCTCCTCCAGATCTGCTCCTGACTGCTGCCTGACAAGCTTCCACATTTCTCCTCTTCATCTGCTGCCATCCTCTCCTACCTCTAGGGCAGCTCCAGCTCTTCATCATCTTCGTCATCATCGAGCTACACGGAGGACTGCGTTTCGCTCCCTCTGCTGCTATCTTTTCTACGGTTTCTCTACATGGAATCATCTTTCTGATTCGCCTAAGCCACGGTCCTTGAGACACGACGGCTTGAGGTTCTTGTATTCAGTTTTTCATATTACCGACAGGCACTATGTTTTCTGAGTTCCGTTCTTCAGTTGTGTCTGAGTATCGTCTATTTTTTATCGCTCCACTGCAAACCCTATCGTTTCTCTATACAGCCCGTATAGCCTCTCCCCTACCTTCCATACAGCCGTACCTTTACCCGTCAACACCTCTCCATCTTCAATATCTCCCGTCCGTACCTAGTCTAATCCTAGTCTAGTTCTAGTCCTCCCTAACCCCGAGTTGGGCTAAACCCCCAACCCAACCCGGGGGTTAGGTTAACCCAGGGGGTTCATCATACAGCCAACTATGGATTGGCCTACCCTCTCCTCCAAGTCCCCCTCAACCCCCTCAACTCCTTCAACATATTAGGATTCGGTACTCTACAGTTGCAGCCATGACACCCTCTCCATACGCACGGAATTACCAACAAGAAGGCTCAAAATGGCCCATCCTCGGGCAACAGGATCATATTTTTTATCTGTAGCAGGCAGTGAGAGAGCTACGATTGGAGCTGGCAAAAGTAAAGGCCCGACTTCACATCTTGGAAGGGCCTGGTAAGCAAGCAGTAATTGATGAGGCTGTAAAATCTTGTAAGGATTCCCCCCTACCCCGCAGCTAGTCTCTACAATCAAAGATCTTGTTCACACTGAAGTACAAACTGCTAGGAAGGAAGTGTTTGTGGAAGTGGACAACAAAAAAGCAAGTAAGTCTGATATCCAAGCAGAGATTAAAGAACACGAAGCCATGTGATAATGCACTGAAGATTAGAATAGGGGGGCTCCCAAAAGATTGGTACAAAGAGGAGGATACATAGAGTGAAATATTGACAAAGATCAAATCAAGTTTGCCCAACATTGAATAGGTGAATGATGATGAGCAGGATGATGATGACTCCAGGCCAGCTTCTATTTTGCACTATAGAGGTCATGCAATCCTTACACTGAAATCAAGATATGCGGATCAAGCTTCTTCGACAATCTTACAAGCTAAAGGGCACCAAAGTATGGATAGCAGAGGAGCTTACACAAACTCAACTCAAGATTAAGGCAACTGAATTAGCTAAAGTCAGGGCTGCCAGAAAGGATGGAAAATGGGCAGTGATGTATGGCTGTTTACTCTTCCAAAATATCATGTAGGTACTCTAAATAATTGGGGTTGCTTTTTGCACTCCTTGGGAGCTTCCATGTGCCCTCCCTAAAGCAGATGTACTAGAGGGTTTCTTGCTGTCCCATAGACATATTCTGCAACTAAGACCTAGCTGCTTTGACATCTCCACAGCATGCCACAATGGCAGTACAATCAGGACCATTGTACAGACATATTCTCTTCACACATATGCATGCATCCACACACCCACACTCACACATCATATAATACAACAGTCTTCAATCTGTTCTAACTCTAGACAAGAACGCTAGCATGTCATGTCAATAAGTAAACCACATTATTAGCTGGAGCCTGAATAATATTTGGGTTGCAATATGGGCTAAACAAACAGTAATGTTCCTAAGGTCATTGCCCAGAGATGAAGTGATGCGAACTCTATATTGAAAAAATCAGCTTCACGTTGCCAATTGCAGCCACAAAATCTAGAGGATCATATTTGAAAACAGTCTGCACACTTGGAATGGACAAAATTGAATGCAAAGCAGTGGCAATGGTCTGTAAGGTCAGGAGTCTCAAGTAACCAAAGCTGTAAATTGATAAGGAAACTGCCAAAGAGCTCCAACGCTATGGAAGGTCCGCATTGACTGCAAGTGTGCAATCGTTCGAGACAGGTTGACTGTAGCTCATAGGTACTATATATATATATGCACCATACACATTTAAAGGACGTTTTAGACTGGAAAAAGAAAAACTATGAACTTCGGATCCCGGCCACTATGAGCTTCCTGGCAGTCTGCGTTCTGAGCTCAATTTATGAACTGCGCCTTCTTTCCAAAGATTTGTTGATAGCCCTTTACCAGTATTACATTGATTGTGAGTACTTGTGTGATTAGTGGGTTTCTCACTTAAAGACTACGAACTTCCGATCCCGTCCACTGCGAGCTTCCAATCTCGGCACGTCTGCGTTCTGAGCTCAATACTGGGCCTCTTTCCAAAGATTCGTTGAAGCCTTTTACCAGCATTAGATTGATTGTGAGTACTTGTGCAGATTAGTGGGTTTCTCAAGCATGCTATCTTCAGACTCTTGAAAAAAGAATGATGCGAGGAAGCAAGCCGATCATCAACAAAAGTCGATCGAGGAAGTGTAGCTCGAATGTTACAAGCCTGGCTGAGAGCTTTAAGATAGGTACGTTTATTCTAAAGAACAAAAGGTATCATCCTTCAAAAGTTGCCATGCATTGATTGAAGAAGCAGAAACCTTTACGCATTTATAGAGGTCGACAGCTCGTACCGTGTATAGCTATAAGATCCACGCAGCCCCAAACAGCTCCGTCGTTGTTGTTCGATATACCTCAATGGCCACCTACAGACGCAATACGAAGATTGCTGAAGCTTGGAGAGACAAAATTTTGGCAATCAGCAAGATTGCCGGAGCTTGCCTTGGAAGAGAAATGCAAAGAAAAGTGGCACACACCAGGAAAGGCTCCGTCTTCGTTCATGCCAATTTCTTTCTCGTTGAAATGGACTGCCATGGTCTTTTCAAGTTAGCGCATTGCACATCGGCTCTTTCTTCGAGGGAAATCACAAGTACGTCTTCGAGATGCTACAATGACACTTCTTGAAAACATCGATCATTCATGCCGCCCATTATGAGGTGAGACACGACATTCGCCTCAACATTCTATGTTGCTACGAACTGCTTTGCGGCTCTGAACACGAGATTCATGTCGATGGCTGTCAAAGGTTGCTCAAACGTTGTATGGATGGTAACGATGCCTGGCGTTTGATTCCGCCGATCAAGAAAGAACCGACAAAAGGTAGACACAGAGAGACCCCCATGCACAGTTTCAAAACCTGCGCAATGGAGTCGCAACAACAACTGTGCAACGCGCAATCCAATTCCCGATATGCAACTTTAGCTCACAGGCATTTCCACACTTTTGCAGTCTTCTGCAAGGCTTTCCCACGCTTCAATGCACTTTGCAATCAGTCTACCTGTCAGGCAACTGCTGCACAGCATCGCAAAGACGGAAATTCCATCCCCTTAAGGCACCATTGATCGAATAAGCATCAGGAGGGGGGGATCCGAAGCAAGAGAAAGAAGAGATGCGGGAATCGAGACAAACAGAATCGCTGTCCAGCACCAGGATCAAGAATCAAACCGGGGGATAGTGCGAGATGATGAAACGGAGCTAAAATCGAGGTGGAATGACGGATTGAGAAGGAAAGACGAACGAAAATCAAGCGCAGAAACACAAAAAGATCGATCGGAGCTACGATTGACGGATGTAAAAGGGAAGAGGATGGGCCAAGAAGCTGATTTTAGAGAGAGAAGAGCCCGGGTAAGGGGAAGAGTAAGCCATAGCCAGAGCTTAAAGCTCAAGATGAGAGCTTTTATGTTAACCTCGAGTCTGGTTTATAAACCAGATATTGGTTCTCTAGCACATGTTATGATGAGGATGTTTGAGCATCGTGCTCTCAGCCTTGGTGTGTTACACTGTTTAGATCAACATCCTTGCTCAATCATTTCTTCTTATGAGGAGCACTCTGCAATGTCTAGATCAACATCCTTGCTCGATCACTTCTTCTTATGACAAGTACAAAGTGCCAAAGTGTATGTCCAACCTCTGTACAGTCAAAATATATCATGGGTACTGTGACAATATATCATGGGTACTGTGACGCCAAAAATTGATATATTTTATTTGGCATTGGTATTGTTTTCTTCTATGTTTGATAAGAGTTTGAGTATCAAGTGATAGCATAGCGACTCTAACTTATTTCTATTTTCTAAGATATTCTATGGGATTGAGAGGATGAGTGGAATGGATCATTGTAAATATCATAGATATGAATTATAAATACCTTGGTATGGGGTGAGGGTAATTTGTGTATGGGATATTATGGGTTTTTAGAAAATAGTAAGAGTGAGTCATATAAAAAGATTGGCTCATGTGAAAGGCATGTGAAAGAGTGTGGAGTCAAAAGGAATCCTTCTAGAATGAAAATCTAGAATCATCTACAGGGCAGCAATTATAAATGGGTGAAGTAGGATGACAAAATCTCTATAAAAGGAGCCCTCCTCTCCCTTGTTCATTATCTCTTCCACCATTAGGCCTCATGTTGCTGTAGCTCTAGTCTCTTTCATGAGCCTTCTCTCCCTCTTGTAGATATTCTCTTATGTAGAATCTTGAGTCCATCTCTCTCTAATTTATTCTCTCTATGACTAGTCTTGGAGCTTCCGCTCCCTCTTATACGTATGAAACCTCCTCTTCTCCTTTGTATTTGTAGTATTTTGAGTTGCATTGGAGTGGAGTCTCACTCTATTGGTAAAATGAAGGTCACTTCAGGTTCTCTGTCTTGAGTGTCTCTTCCCTTTTTCCAATGTTTTCTCTTCCAAAGTGCTCAAAAGTGTTATCTATTCGGCCGCTGATTGCGCATACATGATGTATCTATTTCCCAAGCCACAAAGGGAGCTTATGAAACTTATATCAGAGCGAAGCCCATTTCAAGACGCATCTCGATATGTGTTTGAATATTTGATATCATGTCTCTACTGAAAGTTATAGGTCTCTGTATCTAATGATAGTTTGCAGAGTGTTTTGAGCTAATTGTAAAGGTATCTATGAAGGACGTGCAATGTTTCCCCGAAACCTACCCATCTGACCTAATCATCGCCTTCAAACTCCTCGATATGTATCAGTTCATGTCATGTTGAGCCGCAAGATCTTCTTTCAACAACGTATCGCTCTTCTCTTTGGCACAAACCGGCTTGCTGAGATTATGGCCTCCGCTGATCCTTTCCTTCTTCCTATGCTTGAGTACAACATCACTTGGGATGTTACCATCTTCATTGTCATATAAGGAAGGATAGTATGGTGTGGTCTCTTGGTATAAAAGCTTATTTTAATAAATATCTCTATCACTTAGTTCGAAAGTAGTAGGAAGAGGTACGTGAAATTTATTACCCCCAACTTCATGTCAGAGTACTCTTCAATGGGGGAGAATGTCACACCAAGAAAAGGTAGCATGTAATGGGGAGTGATACTATACTTGAATTTGATCGGTTGGGGAATGGGTCCCCAAGCTTGAGTTGGCCACCAAAAAAATCTCTTATGATGGGCAGGAGATGTAGCTCACTCCTTTTGAAACACCCAAGATTATATTGTGTGTAAAGAGGAATGAGCCCATCCACCCCATTGAAGCATCCTCATAGGCTCCACCCATTAGGGCAATCCTTGGTATGAAAAGTAGCTGCATGGTCATTAACACAACAAGAGTGGCCCCATGAAGCATCCATGGTAGCGACCCACTACCATTCCTAGCCCCATCTCACACAAAACACAATGACGTCGATTGTATGCACCATAGTTGTATTTCAATTTTTTCTTTTTTGCGGCCTAAGGCCGAGAGGAGGGTCAAGGGATGGTCACTATCCATATTCACTCATGTGATCCGCTTTGCAGCATCCTTGTAGGATTCAAACGCCTACAACCGAGCCTCACTCGTTAGAGCTACCACCACATGGCAATATGTACCCAATTGTTATTTCCTCTGCAATATGTACCCAATTGCCATTTCCTCTATCTAATTACTTGTTGTTGCAAAGCTAAAGATGATAATATGATCAATAATGTTTTGAGATCCCTTATCATTTTGAACTCAGAGTTAAAGGATTTCACCTAGAATAGGCATCTAAGGGCCTTAGCACATGGATGGTGTAGCGAATCGGTGCCGGGAGCCGATTCTCGAGAGGAAACCAGGGTCGTCCGATGATCGGAAGGCCGAGAGTTGGTGCCTCAGTTTTTGACTGGAAATCGGCAACCGACGACGATTTTTGTTCGTCAACGGATGGGGGAGGATGCGAACACGTGTCGAGGCACAATTAGTCAATTTGGTGGCATGGTACGCATTGGCTCTGACATGTGTTGGTTGTCAGCGGGGCGACAACACGTGTCAAGGCGTGAGTCGTGGGTTTGGCAATGGGTAACTGCAATCTGTGCAAGGTGCATCGCGAGGTAATAGGCATTAGGTGGTAATAGTTAGAAAAAAACTGGTCAAAATTTTCATGTTACATTATGATTATTAAGAGGCTGGGATCGGACACTCAGGATCTCTCCTCCGCCGACCCCAGCCATTAACGAGGCTAGCATGGGTTTAGGATGGGAATCCTTTTGTCATCATTACTCCCATCCTAGACCAAACGGTCGAGGATGGATTAAGGGGCTTATTAGCACATGGGAAGAAATAGGATGAGGATGGGAAAAGGTGGTCCCATGCATGTTTCTATCCTATTCCCATCCCACCATGTGCTAACAAAAAAAGAACTAGGGATGGGTTTAGGTGGAAGAGGACACATGGCATCATTTCATGTGTTTAGGAGGTGGGGACAAGGACACTAGTCATCCTCCCATGTTTTGGAATCCCTCAAAAAGGGGAACCCATTCTAGTTGCCAAGGTCTAGAGGCCATGGTTCAGGATGGGAGAAAAGTGGCTACTCTCATTCTAAATCCATCCTAGACCATCTGGGATGGGTGTAATGCTGACCCCCATCCATGTGGTAAGGCCCTTAGAATGGGAGCAGCCACTTTTTCTCCCATCTTGGACCATGGCCTCTAGACCCTGGCAACTACAATGGGTTTCCATTTTTTAGGGATTCCAAAACATGGGAGGATTACATGTGTCCTTGTTCTTTTAAAGTCTATTCTCCATCATCCAACCCACTCAACACATGTAAATGATGCAAGTCACCCTAGGAAGAGGAATGAAACCAAGGAGAAGGTTTATGGCATCATCCGAGCTGCCATTTTCATGAGCATGGGGAGGAGAGAGAAAGTGGGTGCTGTGACGCCAAAAATTGATATTTTTTATTTGGCATTGGTATTGTTTTCTTCTATGTTTGATAAGAGGTTGAGTAGCAAGTGAGAGCATAGTGGCTCTCACTTATTTCTATATTCTAAGATATTGTATGGGATTGAGAGGATGAGTGGAATGGATCATTGTAAATACCATAGGTATGAATTTTAAATACCTTGGTATGGGGTGAGAGTTATTTGTGTATGGGATATTATGGGGTTTTTAGAAAATAGGAAGAGTGAGTCATATAAAGAGGTGGGCTCATGTCCAAGTGTTCCAATAATATAAGAGAGGCCACATGCCAAGCGTGTGGAAGGCATGTAGAGGAGTGTGGAGTCAAGAGGAATTCTTCTAGAATTCCTATGTGGAATAAGGAGGATGTGGACATATGGAAAAGAGAGAGTCCCTATGGGCTCCATGTGGGAAGACTCTTGACTTTCTCAATATTTTAAGAGTTTTGAGCATCTTTTGATGGGACACATGGCAAGAGTAGCCAAAAAGGACATGGATGGTGACATACGGGCTTATGCGATTGATGGGAAAAGGAATCTACAGGCAGCAATTGTAAATGGGTGAAGGAGGGTGACAAAATCTCTATAAAAGGAGCCCTTCTCTCCCTTGTTCATCAATCTCTCCACCATTAGGCCTCATGTTGCTGTAGCTCTAGTCTCCTCAAGCCTCTTCCATGAGCCTTCTCTTCCTCTTGTAGATATTCTCTTATGTAGACTCTTGAGTCCATCTCTCTCTAGTTCATTCTCTCTCTATGAGTAGTCTTGGAGCTTCAGCTCCCTCTTGTACGTATGAACCCTCTTCTTCTCCCTTGTGTTTGTAGTGTTTTGAGTTGCATTGGAGTGGAGTCTCACTCTATTGGTAATGAAGGTCACTTCAGGTTCTCTCTCATGAGTGTCTCTTCCCTTTTCTTTCTTTCAAAGCCTTAAAAGTTCTTTCTATTCGGCCGCTCATTGCACACACATGGTCAATCCATTTCCCGAGCCACCAAGGAAATTACTTACTCTCTTCTAGACAAAATCTATGAGTGGTGTATTGTTGATGAAGGTAGAGTCTTGAGGGAGCATCCTGCTCAGGTGAAATTAGCATGGGTGGAGGCAGTTTTTATGACAGTTTGACCCCCTGTTAGTATTTTGCTCATAACTTTCTGCTCGATAGTCTGATTTTGATGAAACTTATATCAACACGAAGCTCTCTTCAAGGCACATGTCTTTAGATTCTTGGATCTTGAATCAGATACTGTTGCAAAAAGTTATGAGTCTCTGTGTTTGACAGTCTGTTTTCATGACAGTTTTTACCCCCGTCTAGTAAACTGCCCATAACTTTCTGGTCGCTTCTCTGTTTCTTACGAAACATATATCA
Organism: Dipteris shenzhenensis; assembly: GCF_047967505.1. Taxonomy (NCBI): domain Eukaryota; kingdom Viridiplantae; phylum Streptophyta; class Polypodiopsida; order Gleicheniales; family Dipteridaceae; genus Dipteris; species Dipteris shenzhenensis. Next base: position 33,511,443 of record NC_141608.1, on the reverse strand, counting down.
ACGCGAAGCTCTCTTCAAGCTGCATGTTTGTGTGTTCTTAGATCTTGAATCAGATATTGCTGCAAAAAGTTATGGGTCTCTGTGTCTGACAATCTATTTTCATTACAGTTTTTACCCCCGTCTAGTAAACTGCCCATAACTTTTTAGCCGCTTCTTTGTTTCTTATGAAATGTATATCAACACGAAGCCTATCTCAAGATGCATCTCTTTATGTATTTTAATCTTTGATATCATATCTCTACTGAAATTTATAGGCCTTTGTGTCTAATGACAGTTTGAAGAGTGTTTTGAGCTAAGTGTAAAGGTGTCTATGAAGGAGGTGCAATGTTTCCTCGGAACCTACCCATCTGACCCAATCAGCCCCTTTAAACTCCTTGATATATATCAGTTCATATCATGTTGAGCCGCAAGATCTTCTTTCAACAACATATCGCTCTTCTCTTTGGCACAGATCGGCTCGCTGAGATTATGGCCTCTGCTGATCCTTTCCTTCTCCATATGCTTGAGTACAACATCACTTGGGATGTTACCATTTTCATTCTCATCTAAGGGAGGAAAGTATGGTGTGATATCTTAGCATAAAAGCTTCTTTTTAATGTCCTTTTCTCAATAATAAATATCTTTGTCAGTCAGTTCGAAAGCAGCAGGAAGTGAAGAGGTGCATGAAGTTTATTACCCCCAACTTCATGTCACATCTTTTGGTGGAGACGCCGGGTACATTTGGTATTGGATTCATCCCACCTTACTAAATGGTCTCGGGTGTACTTGATTGCATGTAATGCCTAGTATAGGCATGTGTTTTCTGATGTGATAAAGAAGATGCCTGGAAGAACTCCATTAGAAGAGATTGCCACCCGTTTAAGAGAACTAGAAGATTATGAATGTGATGCTCAAGCTATTCGCATAGTCATCATGATCATATCCTTTATGTTTGCACTGTTGAATATGTTGGTGAATCGACAACGCCGACAGTAGGGACAATGATAGATTGGGGATTGTTTCATGCATTGGCAGGTTGGTGGGAAGAAGAGGAGTCTTTGGATAGTTTTTAACTATAACAGTGAAGTGGTGATTCTCAATGCTTTCAAATTCTTTTGCTATGCAAGTGATGAAGAGTACAATATCTGGAAGCTGTTATGTGCACTTTCAATTGTGAGAAGGGTGATTCTTAAATGCATGTATACACAATGTTTTCGAGGTGCTGGTTGGTCACTTATTTTTAAAGATTTTGTTGAGGATCACATTGTGGAGGGTTTTCAACAAGTGGTTATGCATAATGATTTGGTCTTAGTATACTAAGGCTCTGTGGGATCTTGTTTGGATCTTGTTTGGGATATTATTTGGAAGTTGGTGTTTCCTATTTGTGTTTCATCATGGTGAAGATTCCAGTGTTTTGAGGGACCCAAGGGGAAGACCCGGAGTCTTATCTTCGAGATTTTGTTCGAGGATGCCGGATTTCTGGATGGTCCATAAAGGATCGGGCGGAGATTTTGCCTGATTTTCTTGAAGGTGTAGCCTTGAGTTGGCATGAGGCCTTGCCAGACTCTACCAAGGAGGACTGAGACCAAGTGGTGGTAGCAATGAAGCAGAGATTTGGGACAGTGGAGTCGCCAAATGCTTTGATGTTGCAATTGGACCAGTTCTATCAAGGAGAGGGTGAGATGGTCTTTGTGTTGGCAATCCGATATGAAACTTTATGGACAAAGTATGAAAGGGCAGCTTTGCGAGCTGTGGCATCTACATCATCGGCCCCTCAAAGTCTCTCAGGGATGGAGCAAATTTGTTATGGCTTTGGAGCCTCATCTTCACTCAAAAGTAATGAGTAAAGTTCCAACAACATACATGGAGGCACTTCGCATTGCGACCAAGAAAGAAGCTTCTCTAAAGATCGAATCCTCATTTGTGTCTTCAACAGCTTCAACTTCTAAGGTGGAGATAATGGGCACTCCTCAAGTACCAAAGTCCTCTGAGTTAGATCATAATATCTCCCAATTGATGGCAGAGTTTGCTGATTTGAAATTGCATTTGGTTAATGCACGACAACCTAGAGCACCAAAGAGTAAAGATAGGCCTCGAGATAAGAGTGGGGTCACTTGCTATGAATGTAATGAAAAACGTCACTATCGCCCCGAGTGTCCTAGATTGAGAAAGAAAGAAGAAAAACAAGTATCCTTGTTAGAAGCTTCTTCAGGGGATGAGGAAAGAGAGGTAATGATGGCTAAACAGGGGCGTGGTAAAGCAAAAGAAGAAGAAGAAAGCAAGGAAGAAGTAGAAAGCAAGGAAGAAGTAGATGAGGAACATCAGGAAGGAGAACACCATAGTAAGAAAAAGAAGGCATCTAGAAGGAGAATTAACCAGTCAAACTTTCCTTTAGGACAAGGCATTGGAGGCTATGACTTGTTGTTCGACCTTAAAGAAAAGGAGGGTCATATCACCTTTGGTCAATTACTTGTTTTGCCTCCAAAACTACAGAAAGAATGGGCAAAGCTAGCAAGCACAAGAGTATCAAAGAAGAAAAAGAAGAAAAGTTCCCTCCCTGTTGTTCAAAAGGTAGATATAGATGTTGGTGATGAAGTACCTGTGGTTGATGTGATCATTGATGGTCAAGTGATTTCTAATGTGTACATTGATGGAGGTGCATTGATTAATGTCATGAGTGAGAAGACCATGATAGATGCTAATTTAAAATACTCTAGTACTACCTCTCCTTATCGCATCAAATTGGCTGATAACACTAGGGTTAAGACCTTGGGAGTTGTGAAGAATCTAGAAGTGGATGTATGTGGAATTTCTGTGCCGACTACTTTTCAAGTGATCCCTACCAAGCCAGATGCACGTGCCTATCCATTGATTTTGGGAAGGCCTTGGCTACACAAGGTGAAGGCTGTTCAAAAGTGGGATACCGGAGAATCGATTTTGCAGGGAAATGATAAGAAGGTGCGTTACAACATCAGAAGTCACAAAAAGGAAGTTGTCAAGGAGGAGTCTTCAACATCAGAGAGTTCAAGCTCTGACTTAACCGATAAAGAAGAAGAGACAGGGTGTAGCTTCGAGGAGTCCAGCTCAGAGGGTGAGGTGGAAGGAGTGGCCTTTGGTCTTTGTCTTGGTGCTGATCGGGATGAGTCAGGAGGGAACAAGGTAGTGGTACAAGAAGATCCTGTAGAGACACTTCATGTGGAGAATGTGGAGCACACTAAATGACGCCAATGCAATGAAGAGCTTCTTGGTGATTCCCTATCAGGTAGTGAGAAGCTCCAGTACCTAGATATGTTAGATGATTTTCCATGTCTCTTTGCAACAAGCTATTCACAGGTTCGACCAATCTCTCTTGTGGAGCATAAGATTGAGTTGAAGCCATAAAGCAAGCGAGTTGTGCAATGCTTAAGGCGATTGGGGGTGATCCAAGCTGAGGCACTAAAGAAAGAGGTAACACAACTACTTGAGGCGGGATTCATCTTTCCTATTGATGATTCAGAATGGATATCTCCTGTAGTTGTCACACCAAAGAAAGGAAATAAGTAGCGGGTTTGTGTGGATTTTCGTCCTTTGAATGCATGCACTAAGAGGGATCATTTTCCTTTGCCATTCCAAGATGAAATACTAGACCAAGTAGCAGGGCATGAGATGTATTCTGAATGTGATGGGTATTCTTGGTACTTTTAAATTCGTATTCGGGAGGAAGATCAAAAGAAAACATCATTTGTCACACCTTGGGGAGTTTTTGCTTGCAGAGTGATGCCTTTTGGATTGACCAATGCACCAGCTACATTTCAAAGGTTCATGAGTCAAGTCCTTGAGCCTTACTTGGGAAAGTTTATAAGGGTATTTTTGGATGATTTTTGCATTTATTCTCGGCACATGGATCACATGGAGAAGTTAAAGATGGCCTTAGCTAGGATTGATAAAGCAAAAGGGTGTCTAAATCCTAGCAAGTGTCATTTGGCTCAAACAAAGTAGTCTTGTTGGGGCATATTGTGTTTGAAGAAGGCGTGCAAATGGATCCTGAGAAAGTTCGAGCAATCATGGCATTGCCAAGTCCTGAGAGTGTCACTGGTATTCATATAATTCTAGGAAAGAGCAAGTCTTATCAATGCTTTTGTGATGATTTCAGAGAGATAGTGCATCCCATGAACTTGTTGATAAGAAAAGGAGTTTCTTTCCAATGGGGTGTGGAGCAATAAGAGTCTTTTCAGCAACTTAAGGAGGCCATGAGTAAGGGTCCAATATTGAAGCCCCCTAATTGGTCTCAAGACTTTTATGTAAATCCAAGTGTATATTTGCATTCAGTTGGTGCTATATTGCTACAAAAAGTAGAGGCAGGTAGAATGCAACCCATCTATTATGCCAGCCGACAGCTTACAGAGGTGGAAACAAGGTATGAAGAAATGGAGTAGCAAGCCCTCTCTTTGGTGTTTTTAGTCAGAAAGTTTTGCTCCTATTTATTACCTCGGCCATTTTTCTTCCTTACCTCTCAGTCTGTATTAGCATATCTAGTTCGCAAGTCTATCCTGGGGGGAGATTTGCAAAATGGTTGTCAAAGCTTCAAGAGTTCTCTCTCTCTTTTATCACTGAAAGTACCACTAGGTCCACTATGGCAGATTTGCTCACATGACAGGAGGATCTAGAAGAAGAAAAGAAATGTAAGGAGAACATTAAAGATAAAAGGGATACACCACCAACAGCTTTTGTTTTGTATTTTGATGGGGCTTTTAGTCCTTCATGCCAACAAGGAGCCGGGGGGATAGTCTTGATGAATTCTGAAGGTCAAGAGGTGTGGGCAAGAGGACAAGAGATTCCAGGTATCACAACTAACAATGCAGCTGAGTATAATGCTTTGATTCTTGGTTTGGAGGGTTGTCTTCAAAGTCAAGTTAAAGAATTGGAAGCAAGAGAGATTCTCAGCTCATTATAAAGCAAATGCAAGGGTATTACAAGACAAGAAGTCCTCATTTGGAGGAGCTTAATCAAAAGGCTATGGCACTATGTAGTCAGTTTGATTTTTGCAAGTTTGTTCATATAAACAGAAAAGAAAATCAAAGGACAGATGAGTTAGCTACTCAAGCCATTGTAGTAGAAGACTGGGGGGTGGTTTCTTTAGTAAACAATGGATGGCCAGAACTGCAAGATGTTCAGCAATATGTGGAAGAAGGCATGTTTCCTTGAGGGTTAACTATGCAACAGAAGCAGAGATTTTGGTAAGGAAGGCTTGTCCCTATACTATTGTTGATGACATTCTTTATAAATTGGGAAAAGATAAGGTGGAGTCTCAAGCCAATAGAGGCCCAACTAATTGCAACAAAATAGCTTCCCCTTATTGAAGTGGTTTTGCCTTGAAGAGTGAAAAAGAACCTTAGAAATAACCTTACTCAAGGTGTTAAAGTCCATGAAATAGTCAAAGAATCAGTCGACATATGGCACCGACAACTACTTCCTTCTAGGTTGCCATAAGATTAAACAATGGCAAAAAATGACCAGTCTACCTTAGGTTGACCTAAGTTTAGGCAAAAAGATTTAAGTGCCAAAAATTAAAATAATTGTGTGTCAAAAGAATAAGGCACTCAAGAAGCTTACCTAAAAAAGATGTAAGAACCTTTGGAAAACAGAGAGTGTTTGCAAAAGAAAGATTCAACAAGAGAAAAGCAGCAACAGAGAAGCTCTCCTCAGTAAATAGGAGTTTATAACAAAAAAAACGAAAGTCTTCTAAAAGAAATTGATGAAGCTTGCTTGAAGAAATATTTCAATGATAGAAAGGGTCTTATAAAGGACTAATATCCCAAGGGACAATCGACTTATAGCTGTAAGATCCCAAAGAACAATCGACTCATAGCTACCGTAAAACTTTAGCAACTTTGGACCACTTCTTTTGGTTGCCAAAACTCATCACGGCTAGAATGTTTGACTGGTAAATGATTGATCAAGAGCAAAGCTTGCTCTATTAACGTTGATGAATATTGGGAATGAGCTATTTGTTGTGTAAACTCAAAAATTTCACTTGATTGCAACATTGCACAAGCTGCCTACTCACATTAAATTATTTAGTATTTTACAATCTGTGTTCAAGATGTCTGTGCTAGTATGATCGCCCTAGAAGAAGGTCGAGGGATCCATGCTATTGTTTCTTGCAATGGATGGGAGTCGGATGTTATTATGGGAACAACCCTCGTCAATATGTATGGCAAGTGCGATAGTCTCAATGATGTGAGGGTTGTGTTTGCAGAGATGCCGTAGCAGGATGTGGTCTCTTGGAGTGCCGTGATCTCTGCGTGTGCCCAGAATGGGCATGGCAAGGAGGCCCTACAATTGTTTACTCAAATGCAGGGTGAAGGCTTTGAGCCAAATAGGGTCACATCCATCTGTGTTGTGGATGCGTGTGCGATTGTTGTAGCCTTAGAAGAGGGTCAAGCGATCCATACTTTTATTGCTCGCAATGAATGGGAGTCACGTGTTGTTGTTGGGACAGCCCTTGTAAATATGTATGGCAAGTGGGGGAACCTGGATGATGCAAGGGCTGTGTTTAGAGACATGTTACAACAAAATGTTGTCTCCTGGACTTCCATGATTGCTGCATGTTCCTAGAATGATGACTACGGGTTCTCAGATGAAATCAAAATGCTTGGAAATATCAAGCATTGGCATGATGTTCGATTGCTTCTAAGGAAATGTGTACTTGCTCACAAATACATGCCTAACCATTTTAGGAGTTACCACTTGCTTTTAAGTGCAAGTACTTAAGCTACTATGTATTTTTCAGTTAAAATACAAATGCTTGGTAAATTAGAAAGACAAATTGCTAAGTCATATTAGTACTAGAGGATGATGCTCGCTTAGGCATCAAGACGAGAACTATCTAATAAATCACCAATGACATGTGGGAGTGAGGAGAGTAGGATGATAGCCTTTAAAGCTTTGATTAGAGCTTGTAAGCATAAAACCTAGCAAATTCTAGATAGAATCCCCAAGAAGGGTTCAAACAAAAGGTTTTGAGAACCACTACTTAGCATGGTGGTGCTAATAAGATGATGTTGACAACGGCCTATCAACTCATTAAGGATGATGCCTGCATGTAAATTATTTGCTATTAAAGTGGCAAATGCTAAGAATTGGTAGCTAGGGACAAATACTAAAGAATTTGGAGGGAATGTTACATTTATGGTCCCATAACCATAGCTTTACCTCCCAATAAGGGTTAAAGTTACCCTCACATATGGAATTCATATGCAAGTTTTGATCATGGATCAAGGTTACTTATGATAAATGCAAATTGGATCATATATCTCTAATCCATTGAGTTTCTAGTATGAGGACCATATGAAACTAGTATAGGCAACTATATGTGCAACAAGAATGTTTCTATGAAGTGCCACAATGGTTACTCGGCGATGGGAATAGCTCGAGGAAGTTGTAACCATGATATGGTAGGCTAAGAGTATAGACATACCCTTTAAATATTCTCTATGCTCTAAATAGATATACATAAAGAGAGAGTGATATCTAAGATGGCTAACTGTTGATCCTACAACTCTTTTATATGCTCTAATTAGATGTAGAGAATGATAAGAGTGACATAATTTTTAGTTCATGATATTGCATAAGTAAGGCATAATCCATGTTGAGACATGCAAAGGCCATACCCTAGGGAAAGGCATGTAATGGCCATGGCCCAAGTGTGAGAAAAGTTAAAAGCTACACCAAACAATTGCTACGGCTTTGGGAGGCAACAAAGCTACGCTTGCCAATGGACACACTTTAAGAAATGGGAACCACTTGATAAAAAACATAGTCACATGTGATGGGTGACTAAGGTGATGGCACAGTTCGATTGCACCTACCATAATCTACCACACCAAATGAAATTGAGTAAACATTGTGTTTTAGGATGAGGTTCAACCCATACATGAAAAATATATTGTTTATCAAGGGACCATTACTGTATTTTTGGGGGGGAGCTGTCAATACTGAGAGTCCATATGATTCAGAGGAGGATGAGCATGGTCATGCTCATATTTTCATGTATCTTGATGATAGACTTCTCCATTATTTTATTTTATTTTTTCAAAAAAGAGACTTCTATTAAGTATTAAAGAAAACCGTTAGAGCAAGCTCCATATGGGAATACGAGATACACCATGCAATGCATGAAAAGCTCAAGAGCCAAAAAGAAAGGATTGGGGCTGATAGTGCCATCTCAATCTGGTAGCAACCTCCGAGAAAAAGGAAGAAGCCCTCCAAACTCAAAGAAATACAGTCCTCCTAGAAGAGGCTGCCCGTGAAGGGCCCTGCATGCTAGCCCATATGGTTATCAAAGTGTGAACCGTGTCACTCCAAATACCAGTGAACACCTGTGATGTGTGTATCTGGGTGTCATCCAAGGCCTTTGTGCATCTAGCTCTCCAAATGTGCCAAGAGGAAATTCTAACCAAAATCTCCCAAGAGGTGTCCACTGAAACATGTGAAGCTCGAAAGGAATATGTGGTACATCCTGAAGAGAGCAGGGCTCTATCTCCTGTCGATGGATACTTCTCCATTATTTTGGAGAAGTCTTAATAGCAAAACATTTATGGGATTCATTGTAGAGGTCACCTTAATCGTGACACCTTTGGTTGAACAAAATTTTCTTTTGAGACCAGTAACATAGCACACCTAATCACATGCAAAATACCACAAAAATTTGCAGATGTTGCAGAATAACAACCAACAAGAGGTCTCGTCGATGATAGAGCTAAGCTAATTGACAAAAAAAATACCAAAGCCAATAAAGAAGAAAGCTCTAATAAAAATTACAAAACTTGTAATGACGCTTATTGGTGAAAGGAACCCAGATATAGCAATGAATAGTCCTCTAAACCTTCTTGGGAACAACTAGCTTAAGAGAGGAAGTAGAAAATACCAGAGATTCTCAAAAAAACCAGCCGCCTCAAAAAATGGTGACTTCAACTATGCCTTTGCCCTCCTAGGAGAAATCATTGTAGAATATGGTGGTGACTAACTTGATCACAATAAATAAGAGCCTTTTAAGATAAATTACTCTCTAGATGACTCTTTGTAAAGATTAGTCAGCTAGTTGCACGTCCTCTCCTCTAATGTTAAAGGTGTTTTGAATTCCACAAGAAATCTCACCAAATTATATGCTACGGGTGGCAAGAAGTAGAAGGGAAAGAGCTCAAAAAAATGGCAAAAGATGAGAGGGTGGGAGAAGAGCCTAGAGCTCTGATACCATGTTGAACTTGCAAAGAGAGTGCTCAAGAGGGCCAAGATGCCCACAAGGGGGTGAGGAGAGAAGAAGGGAGGATCACACATACGGGAACCAATAACCTTCATGAAAAGGAAGGCTAGAATGACCCACACCATACAAGGGGGGAGACACTTATTAAATAGGAAACCAAGTCCTCATCACCTAATCCAAATTCCATCCACTTTCCACATCCACCAATCATGTGAATGTAGATTAAGCCAACCCTATCACTTTGATGAACAAAGCTCGACAAATTTCCACCTCACAAATTATGGCATGTTGTTTGTTTGTATGTTTAAGTGTATATGTGTGTATTATATCAATTGGAGTATATGGAAATGTTTGAGTCTATGTGCATGCACACATGCATGCGAGTGTGTGTACGTGCATGTGCACACGTATAGTTTTCTTCAAGGAATAAAAAAATAAAATGTCCATTCATTGACAAATACCATATTCTAGGATATTTTCCTATCTAGAATATAGATATGCACAGCATAGAGTACATATTTTCAATTAAGATATGTATTGAGCAATTTATATTACATAGTATATATAGGAATGTGTTGAGCAAGAAGAAATCAATGCTTGAGAGATTGATCCATGATGAAAATATGTTTTACACATTCAAGGCATTAAGAAAGAGAAAATAGGCTTCACAAAATGGACATCGCTTATTACTCTACTTCTAAAGTAATAGATTTGAAATTAAATTGGCCCACTTTCATCATTGCATGATCCTGCTAATTTCCACATTAAAAAGGTAAGTAGAAATATGACTCTAGGGATAGGCTTAGAGAGCAACCGCATGGAAGGCTAAAATGCAAGGTAGAACTTGTGCAACGCCTCCATCCACTAGTGGAACAATGAAATGACTCGTTTGTCACATGGCAAAATAAAGAATAGAGCCTGTACAACACCTCCATTGACCTTGAATTTGTCATTTTAGGGTAGGGGGTGTATACCCACGAGGTAACCAATGGTTGTGACATGCCAGAGGCACCCATAACAAGAACGACAAGTGAATGGAGGGAAATAGAGGGCTTGTTTGCCCTCTCTATTTATGGGCGAAAGAGAGGCCATTCAAAAGTACATTTTGGCTATTGTGTCATTCCAATGTTCTTCCATTCACTCGCCGTGTGGTCATACATGTATCTGCCCTCTAAGGTCTTAGTTTGTTAGCACTGCCCCAATAGGGGGCGGGCTATAGCAAGCAGGAATGCGAACCCTTGGAATTCGGGTTGGTCAACACGTGGCAAGCATGAAAGTTTGTAGTACTAGCACTTGGAAGCTTTATTGGATGGTCATCCCCCTCTTTTGCCATTCTATGTGCCTTTATAACTTTCTCTCGAAGCTCGTAGCTGGTGGCTTTCGATTTTGCTCTTAGGGCAGTGTGTTTGGGCAACCATGCACCTTATTGGGAACGAAGAGGCGATAGTGTCTAATGACATGTAAACCAACCAAGGATACCTTGATGAAGTACATAGATGCCCTTGCTTACATTCATATTATCAGTGTTCATAGAAAACCACTAGTAAACTATATACCGATGAACCAAGCTGCGACAATTTCATTTTCATCTCTAAAATGTTTTTTCTCAATGTTGAAAAATCGGCAAAATGCGAGGCAATTTAGGTATATTTTAGCTTAAAATTATACAAATTCTCAATTGTTGAGAAAAATGTTTTTGTGATAAAGTTTAACGTGCAGTTGCTGACGCAACATGCTACGACGAAGTGAAGATTTTCAAGCATTTCTTTTCCTTTTCAACGACCATGAGGATTCAATACAGAATTTCTATCCCACCTTCGATGGGTCTTTGATTCAAGCCGGCCCTTCGTGATGTGCGGTTACGCTTTGGTATCTGTTTGTGTGGATCTACGTCGCTCGAACGGACGCGCATTTCTATATTAGCCCATCAATTCTTCCACGGGCGGCCAGGCGAACATCTGCGTCCCATGCTTCTAGACAATGTATAAACTCTCTCTTAGTTCAACCTCAGTTAAACGTATTGACCTTTATATAACAGCTTGCCAACTCAAGCAAGCTTAAAGATTACGTGCATATTTCCGTAAGGCCGAACGAGTTGTGGATATATTGGCCTTTTGCGAAGCCCGAGTAGTTCAATAACGAAGAACAGGCATAGAAAGAAGAAGCGGCATGCCTTGAAGATGTTGTCAATGCACTTGGTAATCATTCGGGCATTTAACTGCCTGCCATAGATATTAGCAATGTGTAGCATCTACAGACGCATCCACCACGCAAGGGAATATTGGTTATACAAGCACGGACCTTAGGGATTGAGGTAGTTGCTCCTCTTTTTGCTACGGCAGCACTCCTCGATGAGGAGCTAACTTACCCATAGACTCTGACAAACTTACCCCTAGGCTGTCATTACTGTAAGTCTTAAACGTGAACCACTCTCTTTTGGCCAAATTCATGTCACATCTTACAATTGACATGCTTGATAATTCTTTTTTACCATTGAGTAAATTCAATAGTCTGGTAACATTGTTTGATGATGATACACATTGAGTGTCCTTGGACCAAGTCAAGTATACTTCTTTTTTTTTTTTTCAAAGAAAGGAACCTTCTATTAATGCTTGAAAGATTTCATACAAGACAACAGCCCCGAAGGTGCTGAGTATGAAAAACTGGAAAAGGTTGAAAGAAAGAAAACCGGCCTGTTCCAGAGAAGCCCAGCTCACTTCCTAGGGGATCTCTGGAACTGGGGCTAACAGCCAAGTGGGGGGACTATACAGCGAGCGAATCCCTCGCGGTGTGAAGATGTAGAAAACACTTGCAGGCCAAGCCTTGCAGAAACAAGCACGCCTCTCGATAGTTGCCCTGGAGCCTGAAGTCCCACGCTCCCAGGTGGACCGTGGAGTGTAAATGATATCCTACCAGATGGCAACCAAGGCAGCCGAGGGTGGAACCGGGTGCTCTCCCATCACAAGACTGCATCGAGCCACCCAAATGTTCCAAGCCGTGATGCTGGCTACCACCTCCCAAACACTGTTCTCCCTAGGAGAAGGAGGAGCTAGGGTGTCGGGGGGGACTGCCTCGTGGAGTGCAATCCTCTGAATGCTCTGACTCTATATCCGGTAGGCTGGGGAGATCTCATCAATCTGAAACGCATGTCCTCCCTCTGTCAACCAAGCCACCATCCCCCAGGTGTAGTCTCTGTGTAGACTCTGCAAACATGTCATGATCCTGAGGGCTCTCATCCAGATCCTCGCTGCCCTACGACAGCTCCATAGGCAGTGTGGGATAGTCTCCAAGACACCATCTGAGCAGCAATGGCACTGCCCCTCCACTCGCATTTGCTCCAACCACGGGCCGATGGGCAAGCCTCCATGGGCTGCCAGCCAAAAGAAGTATGAAATCTTCCTTGGCCGCAAGCTGGACCACAACCGCGTTCAAAACCTAGAGCAAACATCCCGAGGCACTCTCTGGGTCACCCAGTGTCCACCTCGACGAGTCCATCTGAAGTCTCCTGCCAATCCGTGTGGTATAGGAAAAGAAAGGCACCTCATCGATCGTCTCAGCTAGGCTGCCCCTAGAGGGCCAGAAGCACTCCCCCGGGTCCCACTGGACCTCCCTCAGGGGTCTACCCTCCCATAGCCAGAGACGCCATCTAGAGGCGTCCTGCTCTGAGATACTAGGAGGATCAATGTGCCACTCCTTTCCCAAGTGTCCTACCACTCTGATCATCTGCCAGTGTATCCCATCAAGACTCCCATCCATCTCAGGGTCACTCCCAGCGAGGTGCTGAAGCAGGCCTCCGAGTCCTATGCGGAAGAAGTTGGGGTGCATGCTGCCGCGTTGCATCAAAATCCTCAAGGGAATACCAGTACGGGAAAATTGCCCCAACCATCTGCTGTCTGTCGAAATGTGAAGTCCTTCCCACTAGGACTCAGGAATGGCTAAGTCGATCTCGCCCATCCGCTGCCTTGCCCCTCTCAAATGTGCTAGTTCCACAGTTTCAACCTGCTAAAGATAAGATTCTGTTCTTATTGGAGAGTTTTCTCTTTATTTGGCCAAGTTTTCCACCTGATATCTGCACTGTTCCACAATTGGGTCCATGTTTGCAATCGCTTTCTTAAAAAGTAATTGAAAACCATATTAAATGAAGAGCCATGAAAGTGCTCTTGCCAATCCAGATTGTCTGAGTCTTTATGTCCTCATATGTAGATGAGATGGACCTGTATAGATTGCTGACCTTGGAGAAGCAATGTTCAAGATGAAATAGTGTAGAGAGTTGAGAGAAGTGTTTATATCTAGATTCTCTAACCATTTTGACAAGTTTGATATCTTTTAACAAGAGTTGGGCCCATATTTCATCTTATGAATAACAGCTTTGATGATCCAGGGTACTGATACCTGTTGATTGCTTGGCTGAATTTTGTATTTCTACAACCCTTAATGAAGGAACATGGTGGAGAGGGAGTGGGAGAGAGAGAGAGGGTAGGCTAGGGAGTGAGAAGATAGTACTCAAATGGAAACATAATAAAAGTGAAAGGAAATGGAAATGAACAATAGACCAAAATGGAAAGACTCACATTGATAAGCTTGATGTAGACTCCTTGATGTGTGTTGATGTAATACACAAGTACAATCATATATAGGATAGACACACAGGATAGACACACACTAGAATACTAAAATGTTATGGGATACACGTGGCACTCACACATAAGACTCTACTAGAACTCCTAGTAGAACACATTCAACTTGATTTCATGTTCTAACACCCCCCCATGAAGGAAAGGTGAGGGACTACTGGAAGGGAATCAAGAACAGAACATGACAATGACGGACTACTAATCTGTGCACCCCAAGTAACTCAGAGGCTAAAGGGTGAGCATGTTCATAGGTTGATCCAAGCACTCTCATGGATTGAGACTCAACATGACTCAGAGGCTCATGTCTTAGCATGGCTACATGACCAGCTCATAGGTCTAGGAATACACCACCATCCTGGAACTCGACCAGGCCTGATAAAGACACCCGATCAAAGCCAATACATGGCTCCCACAATACATTCCCCTCCTAGCTCCAAAACAAGGTGACATGGAGCCACACACCAATAGATAGCAAAACATCATTTTAGGAGGACTATCCAAGGCTGAGAACCTTTGTTGACTATTACATTCAATTTTTGGGAGACTACCCACGGCAAAGTACCCATATATATCAAGATCATGGACATATTTTAGAAGACATATTCATCATCCTCATCTACCTCCTGAGGGAAGGATAGATTTCGGAGATGAGTAGTGAGAGCAAAAGTTGGTGCCAAAGTGTCATCTTCTTCGTCTTCACTAGTGGCAGCTGCAGCCAAGTTAGCATGCTCCTTGAATTGTTGTTTGGCAAGCTTCTGAAAACAACGGTCCTATGTATGGACAAGCTTCTTATGATATGTACATTTGAAAGGTTTGAATGGCTTCTTACCCTTGGAATATAATGCCTGCTCCTCAAGGGCATCCTTGTGCCTTCATTCATGATTGAGAAGCATTGCAACCATTTCATCAAAGGACATATCCCATGCTACACAAAAGCACTGGTATGATATCACGATATTGAGGAATACCCTCAATGTTGGAAAGGAGGACAGCCACCTAATCATCTTCCCCAACAGGGGCCTTCAAAGCAGCAAGTCGGGTGATGAGGGATTCCATATGATTCAAATGAGCATTAAGAGAATCTTCATGCTTCATAGGGAGCTTAAAGAATTCATGTCTGAGAAATACTTTGGAATTGATAATTTTGTTGCCAAATAAGCGCTCTAGCTTGTCCCACAATTCATGTGCAGTGTCATCAAAATCCAAATGATGAATAACGTCATCAGGAAAACCCAAACCAATGATAGAAAGACCTTTGTCATTGAGATTTTCCCACGCTAGAATTTTCTTTTCATCAGATTCAAGTTTCTTGTCTTTGCCACTAACCACCTTCCTTCATAAGCAAAAGCCTCAGCTTGGTTTGCCGAGTTGGAAAGTTCTTGCCATAAAACTTTTTAATGACGATTCTTGCTTTGGAATACTTTTATGTCTGCTTCAAATGTTGCAGTAATACGGGCTGAAGTGCGAGCTTAGGGCAAAGGCTAGAATAGTATAGGCTGTAGCAGTAGCTCACTTGCAGTCGGGGCAGAAAACAGTCAAGAAAAGGCATTGGACGAGCTGGAATAGCGTAGGGAACAGCTCATGTTGCAGTCGGGACATATGCTGGTATTCTTGAGGCGTGAATAGCAGCAGCAGCAGAGCAGCACTCTTCAAGTAGGTCGTTTCTTCAAAAACGGCTCCAAATGAGGTCTTTTTTTTTTCTCCCCAAGAAAATTTCTTCATTAAGTATGAATGAAAACCGCGAGGGCAAGCTCAAATGCGGGAGTACATCATGCAATGCATGAAGAAAAAACAGCTCAAAGTGAGCTAGTAAAGAACCAAGGCAGAGGCTGAAAATGCCATCTCAACCCTGAAGGAAACTCAGAGAAGAAAGGAGATCCCCTCCAAACTTTGAAAAAAGTAACTCTCCTAGCAGTGGCTGCTCTGGAGGATCCCTGCAGTAACTCTCCTGGCAATGGCTGCTCTAGAGGATCCCTGCATGCTCGCCCAAATGGCCATGAGAGTGTGTACTGTGTCAGTCTAAATACTGGCCATAGTTTGGGAAGGGTGAACCTAGATACCCTCCATCGCCTCTGTACACCTGGCTCTCCAAATATGCCAAGCTGCAATGCTAGCCAAAATCTCCCAAGACATGTCTATTGAGGCATGAGCAGCTCTGAAAGGAGCGTGGGGAACATCCTGGAGGGAACAAGACTCCATTGAATGTTCCCGTACAATGAAAGTTGGATCTAGATCATGTCCCTCGAAAAACACCTGTGGGCCAGTAAGAGATAACCAAGCCACTGAACCCCAGGTCATATAGAAAGGTGTTGTATGAAAGATGCTGAAAATCCTAGCAACACCTTTCCAGATCGTCCTCGCCTGTCTACACTCCCAAAGGCAATGCTGTATTGACTCAACTGCCATGTGACAACGAGGACAAGTAGGGCCAGCCCCGAACCTGGATCTCCACAGGTTCACTGCAATCCCTCCATGAATAGAAAGCCAAAAGAAAAGAGTGATCTTTCTACTCCTGAGGGATTTTCAGAGCCTACGTAAAAAGTTCTTCCACACAGCTACAGAAATCTGAAAACTATCCACATGTGGCACTCTGAAGGGCCTCCAACCTCTACTGCTAAGCTGAAATCTCCGGGCATTTCTAACTGTATAGCGAAAGAAGGAAAAGCTGTTCCCTCGGTGCCCCTCATCAATCCATTCCCACTCCCCTGGGTCCCACTGCAAGAACCTAATAGGGGAACCACCATACAGCCGAAGTCTCCAAGACCGCAGCACAAGGAGAATAGGATCAAGATCAAAATACCACTGTGAATCCCTACCCCACTCCATGACTCCTGCAATCCTGACAGGCTGAAATGCAACCTCCAAAAGAATATCATCAGAAGATCTGATAAGTCTGTCTTCCGACTGAACATCAAAGACAAGGGTATCCTCATGTGCATCCCGCAATGCAATGACCTGTAACGGAATGCCTGTCTCTGAGAAAGCTCCCCACCAAGTGGACTCTGTAAACAGCATGTCATCTGTGTCAATCCACTTTGGCGAAACTGCTTGTATTTGCTGTATCCTGAGTGCACTCCCTCTGAGGTGGCCAACTGCTGAAAGTCTCTGATCCTCTGGAAGTCTCATAAAGGCCTGCCAAGCGCCTACAGTAGAGGCAGGTCCCCTCTCCCATCTAGACCACTGCATATAATGTGACACTCCGAGTAGCCTGCCATGATGATCCAAAATCGAGTCATTCCACATGACTGGCTGCCCTTGAATCTCTTCACGAGAAGTGGGTGGAACTCTGCGAAGTGTGTTTCTAAAGCAACCCCAAGCTTTCAGAATAGCAGCCATGAGAGGGGAAGGTGGGGATTTGAGATGGGCTAACGTAAAGATCCATCTGCTGCTATCCAACCAATCTCCCCCATGAGAAGGGGTGCAAGACTGAATGCTGCGTGAGAAAAATCCTTCCAGGGCTCCTATCCAAGCATCAATCCACGTACTACAAACTTGCAGAGCAAGGCCATACACTGCAAGCTTGGGTCAATAATATTGAGACCCCCTTCTCCTGTGGGGAGAATGAGCCAAGCCACCCTGGATACAACATTTGAGGTGCCATCTAAACCACTCCATAGGAAGTTCTTGATAGGTCTCATGAGTTGAGCGAGACAATCTCTAGATCTGCACCAACATGAGCAAACAAACCAAGTAGTGGCCAACAATACCTGGTTCACAACCACAACTCTGGATGCAAGGTCAAGTCTGGCTGAACTCCAAAAGATGAGTTTCCTCTTGATACTCTCCAACATCAGATCCCATGAGGTCGTTTTTAGGGTGACCAATAGTAGAAACTTGTCCACAATAGTAAGAAACTATTTCTCAGACTCAACCTTCATTATAGGATGACACTCTGTGGAGTCATGTTCTCTCTAGGATGTTCCCTTCACTCCTTTCAGAGCTACTCATGCCTCGGTCGACACATGATGGTAGATTCTGGATAGCATTGCAGCTTGGCATATTTGGAGGGCCAGATGTATGGAGGCGAGGGTTCCCAGGTTCACCCTTCCCAATCTATGGCCGAAATATGGACTGATACTATACAAACACTGATGGCCATCTAAGTGAGAATGTAGGGATCCTCTAGAGCAGCTACACCCAGAAGAGATACATTTTTCAAAGTTTGGAGAGGATCTCCTTTCTTCTTGAGTCTCCTTCAGGGTTGAGGTGGCATTTTCAGCCTCCATCTTGGACTTTTGTTAGCTCTTTTTGAGCAGGTTTTTTTTCTCATGCATGGCATGATGTACTCTCGCATTAGAGCTTGCTCTTGCGGTTTTCATTCATACTTAACGAAATAATCTTTTTGGGAAAAAAAAACATAGTTATCTCCTTTGTTCCGTCCTTGACCTCAGCCTTCATGCTTGTCTCCTCTATCTTGGCTTCCTAAAAGTCACTTCATAGCCTTATGCATTCCTCCTCAAGTTCCTTGATTTCTGCTTTGTTCCTCATCAAGTTGAACTCTGTTCCTCCCCGGTAGAATGAAGTTTTCTATTGCATGCATAACCACATTTGTTTCCCGTTGGAGTTCTATGTCTTATGTCTCATTGTATTGGTTGATGTCCTCCTTTGAATGTGGTACATATGAATTCTGGGGATTATGTCTCATTGTATTAGAGGACTATGTGTTATGTTTCATTGTATTAGAGGACTATGTATTGTGTCTCGTTGTATTGGTTGATGTCC
Source organism: Dipteris shenzhenensis (assembly GCF_047967505.1). Classification (NCBI taxonomy): domain Eukaryota; kingdom Viridiplantae; phylum Streptophyta; class Polypodiopsida; order Gleicheniales; family Dipteridaceae; genus Dipteris; species Dipteris shenzhenensis. The sequence continues at coordinate 33,492,864 of NC_141608.1, read as the reverse complement.
TCCTTCGAATGTGGTACATATGAATCCTCGGGATTGGTACATTGTTAGCAATGCAAGGAGGTTTCAGCTCAACTTTAGGGCTGGAAGCTGAACAAAGCCTCCACTAGGAGGAGTTTCAGATTTTCTGCAAACTTGTAGAAGTCTTTTTGGAGAAGGATCTAGAAGTTCTCAAGAATAGAAAAATCACTCTTTTCTATTCATGGAGGGACTCCAGTAAATCAGTGGAGGTCTAGATTTGGAACACCCTCTACTTGCCTGTGTTGCCTCTCCATTGAACAGTCTGTTCAGCATTGTTAATGGGATTGCAGACATGCTATGGTTGTCTAGAAGGGAAGTGTTGGAGTTCTGAGTAGACTTGCTCCCTTCCCTTTCTTCATCACCTGGGGCTCAGTGGATTGGCTCTCTCTGTGGGTCTCAAGTGTTTCATGAGATGCATAGCTCCTCTTGGGGTTTTTTGATTTGACATCATTTCGTTGTGAAGGCACATGGTGGAGAGGGAGAGAGAGAGAGGGTAGGCTAGGGAGAGAGATAGTGATACTAAAAGAGAAACATAATGAAATGGAAATGAAATAACAAGAAAGAAAGAAAGAAAGAAAGTTTATTAAAGTCTTCGGAAGACCGATGGGTCTATGAGGCTGTGAAAATCCTGATACAACGAGCTGTGGTAGTGGAGCTACTAAACGAGCGTCCATACCAATGCAAAATGCAAAATGCAAAATGCAAAAAATGCAAAAAAATGCAGAATGGCAGTACTAAGTCGTAAGTACAACATAGTCATGTCGATGGTCAACTATATGTCAATCTCAGCATCATCATCAATATCATCATCATCCCCAGCAACAGCAAGATATCAGGATGGATGAGGCAGTGGAGGCATGAAGTCGGCAATAGAGTCCTGTTGGCCAGTCAGAGGTGCGGTCCTGGCACGTCTCCTGGTCGTAGCTCTGCGTTTAACCAGGGCTACTCTGACCTTTGTCGGTCGGGCTCCAACTCTAAACAAGGAGGGGATGTCTCCAAGTGTGATTTGTGTGTCGACCCTCTGTCTAAGCTGTCGGGTCACGGGCTCTGGGTCACGGTCATGTCGAGGCCTCGTCTCGTTGGGGTCCATGTGATCTGGCTGAAAGAACTCCGTGATAGAGCTCTGAGAGGGATCAACCGAGGAAGAAGTCTGCTCCTGTCTCTGTGCTCGGAGTATCCTCTCGCGGTGGCTAAGTGCCTCATCAATGAAACCTGCCAAACACCGCTGGTCTAGGTAGGAGAGGAAATGAGCTAAAATCCCATAACTATCTCTGAAGAGGCAGTGGAAACATCCTCGGATCTCATAGTACACAGGACACCTGAAGATGAAATGCTCCTTTGTCTCAACCTCCTGTATGTCACATAGTGTGCATATGTGCCGCTCCTTGGGTAGACGCTCTGCTCTGCCGCTCTCGATGCGAAGTCTATGTGAAGAGACTCGGAACTGCCCAAGAGAGATCCTCATCGAGTGGGGTAGGTGAATCTATGTGTATCCTGGTGGGTCAATGAAACCCTCCGCTGTGATATGTAAGAAGTGATCTCTGTAGAAGCTAAGCTTCACTGGGAGTTCACTCAGTTCCAACCAGGTCCGAAAAGTGTGTAGCTGTAGTAGATCCTCACGGATAACCTGGTTGACCTCGTGTGATAAGAGGGGAGAGAACGGAGCATCCATGCTATACTGGAAGGGAGGTAGTCTATCCATGTGGAGCCCCAATCGCTCAAACCATCTCTCTGTACGTGCATACCAGCACCTCTGATCTCCTCCTGCTACAAGTGCCATAGAAGAGGATAGAGCTATCCATTGTAGCCTGCTACGCCCCGAGGTATAATCCCCATATTCCCTAACTCGGTACAGATATGTGATGACCTGAAATGCAGCATCTAGCTGTAAAGGGGGTGACCCAAACTCAGCCTGAATGATCTGGTGAGGAATGGATGACTTACCACGAATCATCCGTGATAGCATGAGAACCTGTAGCCGCTCCACACGGGCCCACTCTGTATCCGACAAGTCTGGCCCCCAACAAGGACTGCCGTACATCCCGGCTGGGCGAGACAAGGAGTCAAAAAGCAACCCCTTGGTGCGTGGATCCTGAAAGTGTGAGCGGAAGCACTGCCTCTCTAGCTTGGCCAATGAGGCATACCCTCTACTCAAGCGTGCCTGCATCGCGGGTCTCATAGTGAAGCTCGGTCCGGAGAAGATAACCCCAAGATAAGTGTATGATGAAACTATGTCAACAGATGACCCCGCAAATGTGAATTGCTCTTGACGCATGATGGCTCGAGATGTATTGAAGATCGTGACCTTGGTTTTACCCAGGTTGACCTTCAAATCATGAGACTCACAAAAGGACTATAGTGCGTCTAGGTGTCTCTGAAGCCCCTCTGCTGACGAAGACAAGAGAGCCACGTCATCTGCATAGAGCATACTCTGGATCAACGTGCCCACAAGAGAGCAACCTACACCCCCCTGTGTCTGCATCACTGTCTCAAGCTCGTCAATGTAGAGGCCAAACAAGGTAGGCGACAAAGGACACCCTTGTTTGACCCCGATGGTACTCATGATCTCGTCTGTCCACCCGGATCCTCCACCCGGATCCTACCTGAACTCTGCCAGAAACTCTCTCGTAAAGTGCCATGACAGCCCAAATGATCTCTTGGTCATAACCCAAGTCCTGTAGGCGCCGTATGAGGCGGGCTCTCGGGACCGTGTCAAATGCCTTGCGAAAATCCACAAAGCAACAATAAACCCTCTGCTTCCGTGACCTCGCCTCCTCGATGATACATTTGAGCGTCAGAATGTGGTCCATGGTTCCATGATCACGCCAGAATCCGGCCTGTCCTGCTGCACTGAGTCCTCGACACTCTTCAAGTCTGCTAACCTTGGAGTCAAGTATTGATGCATAAATCTTGGACATGACATGTCCAATCATAATGGTCCTGTAGTTCTCCGGGCTCATGGGATCCCCTGCCTTGTGGATGGGTGAGATAGTGTTAATGGTCCAAGTGTGTGGAAATCCCAAACAAACCGCTTCATTAAAAAGCTTTGCTAAGATCGGGGCTAGGAGGTTAATCCCATATGCAATGAACTCAGTGCATAGTCCCTCATGATCCTTCGCGCGGCCATTATGAAGTTTCATTACAGCATCCTTTACCCCTCCTCTAGTGAAGAGGGTGCAGGATGTGGGACGAGGCATGTGTGAGAGGCTAGGGACTGGCTGATTTGGGATGTCATAAAGTGTGCGTGCATAATCAAACCAGATCTGGGTGTCAGTGAGTGGCGGAGGGGACCATCCTTCTAGAAATCTCCGCCAGAAGTCCTTAGAGTTGTTACTAAACAAATTGTTTAGCAGCTCCTCCTCGTTTCGACGAACGAAGTCTAGTTTCTTCCTCCGTATGAGTCTACGATATTCACGTAGCGTATCTGGTGCGCTCGGAAGACTGTTTTTGGTTTCGAATCTGAGTTGACGGCATAAAGCCTTACACTCATCATCGTACCAACTATTACAGGGTATGGTTCCAGGGGGTGGTGGGCGGGTGGAGCGGGTGGTGTGGGGAAAAGCGTGAATGGCAGCCTCGTGTAGTGAGCGGGTGACAAGAGCAATGAGCCAAAATGAAAAGTACTCACATGTAGACCAAAGAGCTTGTAGGCTTGATACCTGATTGATGTGATACTAGATAAGTACATCTCTTATATAGAGCACACACACATATGAACACTAATGTATATGGGATAACTCCCAATGTGACATGTGGTGGACACAGTAGACTAGAACTCACTAGAACACCAAATTGACTCATCTTGACTCATTTCCTAACACCCCCCCATGGAGGAAAGGCAATAGGACACACTAGAACACCAAACTGACTCATCTTGACTCCATTTCCTAACACCCCCCCATGGAGGAAAGGTGAGTGACTATTGGGAACGGAACCAAGAACAGAACATGACAATGGCGGTCATCAAACTGTGCAATGATGGTCTAGAACTAGACATGGCTCCCATGGTAACTCAGAGGCAAGTGAGCATGGCTCAGAGGCTAGTGAGCATGGTATAGACTCAGAGGCTCAACTAACATGGCTTAGAGGCTCATCATGCATGGATACATGGCCAATTCACCAACATCCTCGAACTCACATGCCAAGTATGATATATAGACCTATCAAAGACAATACATGGCTCCCACAGTACATTCCCCTCTTGGCTCTAGGGACTCATTAGGGACATGGAGCCAGACACAAGAAAATAAACAAATGAATACATCATTTTAGGAGGACTATCCAAGGCAGAGGACCTTTATTAACCCAACACACATCATTTATTTCATTCATTTTTGGGAAACAACCAAGGGTAGAGTACCCAAATATTACTAACCATTATCTATCACTCAGAGAGTGATATATCATTCAATAAAATAGATAAAGCTCATCGGTCAGGTCTAGTAGATGTGGCATAAAGATTCTCGAGCTTGGCTTTGATTTCCGTGGTGGCTAAAGCAGTGAGGTCAAAGTAATGAAGTAATTTGTTATCCAAGCTCACATCGATAAGGGCCAATGCTTTCTCCCTAGATGGTGTGACTTCTCCACGAGACGAGATTCCATAAGAGGGCAGCACTTAAGGTGGCTAAGTGAGCTGTCAAAATAGGTCACAGGCAACTTCTACTACGGACATCAAAACCACGAGCTATTAGAATTGGTCGCCCTCAGCCAAAGATAGACGTGCCACGTAGGTATGGAGAGGTAGTTGGGGGCAGTGTGGGCAAGAAAAGACAGATGGAGCAGCAAACCCATGGGCAGATGAAGCAGCAAAGTGTGGGCAGCTCAGCTCAGCTTTGTGGGCACCAACTAGAGTGAAAAAAGATGATGGAGCTGTGGCGGAAAGTAGTTGGCGTGCATCTCGAGGGTAGGAGCAACAAAAATAGACGGGCTAGTAGCTGGCGTCAGTCCCAAGGGCAGAAGCGTGAGGTGCAACAGTGATCCCGAGGTGAGCAAATAGCTGGCGGCAGTCCCAAGGGCAGCAGCTCTGTGAGCAAATAGCTGGCGGCAGTCCTGAGGGCAACAGCTCCAAGATGGAAAGAATGGCGATAGAATGGAGCAGAATAGCCAGCAGTTTAGAGCACGAACAATGGCTGAGTGATCTTGCCTCTAGAGTTGCGGTGGTCAACCAGGTGCTCTTGCCCACAACCTGGTTTGTTTGTTCAAGACCCTCATCCTCCCTACACAGGAAGGGGGTCTCAATATTATTGATCAGATTTACAGTGCAGAGCTCAATTTACTGAGGGAGTGCAGGGAGGATCCACTGAGTGCAGTGAATGGACATCTCAGAGGGAGTGCAGTGAGGCAGCCCTTCCAGCGGATTGGGTAGACACAGATGATATGCCACTCACTTGCTCCACTTGGGCAGGTACTTTTACGAGAGGCGGTGTTTCTCTTCAGATTTTGGCCTTTTGAGATGCACATGAGGATGCTTTGGTTTTTGGTGTGCATGATGGTGGCAGATTGCTGATGATGGTGTGCATGATGGTGTGCATGAGGTCCACTGAGGACATCTTGCTTGATGAGTCTACTTTTCAGCCTATGAGGGTTGTAGGTCTTTTGGTGCAAGGATCAAATTTAGAGTGGTTCCTCGACCCAGACCCATGGCTTCTCTCCACCGGATCTTGGAGGCTTTGGCTCTACGGGGGAGTTCCCATTAGGTATTTGACAATGGGACCCTGGAGAGTGGGAGTGGATTGAGACAGGGCATCGAGAGAAGAGCATCCCCTTCTTTCGTTACACGGTCAGTAATGCCAAGAGATTCCAGCTCAATAGTAGAGGTTGGAGACCTTCCAGAGTTCCTCATTGGGAGACATTTGATATCATTGCGGATTTGCAGAGGTGCTTCTGGAAGAGACTCTGGAAATCCCACAGGAATAGAAAGATCACTCTTTTCTTTTGGCTTTCTATCCATGGTGGGATTGCAGTGAACCTTTGCAGATCCAGGTTCGGAGCCGACCCTACTTGCCCTCGTTGCCTCTCTGCTTTGGAGACGATTAGCATTGCCTATGGGATTGCAGACAGGCGAGGATGATTTGGATGGGGGTAGCCAGGATTTTTAGTCACTTTGTCCACTCCCCATTCTTTATGACATGGGGCTTAGTGGCTTGGCTTTCTCTTACAGGGCCTTAGGTATTCTATGAGAGACTTGACTCCTCCTCTCGGGCCATTTCGATTCGACATCATCAAGTTGAGTCCTGTTCTTTGGATGTGATACCACACCTTTCTTTTGCAGCTGTACATGCCTCTGTGGATTCCTCTTGGGAGATTCTAGCGAGCATAGCATCCTGGCATATCTAGAGAGCTAGATGCACAAAGGCATTGGAGGGAACTTAGGTTCATCCCTTGCACACATTGGCTAGTATCTGGACAGACACCATACATACCTTGATGGCCGTATGGACGAGTATGCAGGGAGACACTCCCGTGCAGCCTCAGCTAGGAGGGCTTCTTTCTTCAGGGAATGGAAGGATTCTCCTTTCTTCTCTGAGACTCCTACAAGGTTGAGGTGGCGCTTTCAGCCTCAGCCTTGGTTGTTTTCCATCTCATTTTAAGGAGGTTTATTTATCCTCATGATTTCATGATGTATTCCGCTTTGAGCTTGCTCTCGCGGGTTTTTTCTCTTACTTAATAGAAGTCTCTTTCTTGAAAGGAAAAAAAAAAAAAAAGAAGAAGTGGAGAGGTTGTCCCTTCTTGGTCAGGAGGTGGAGAGGTTGTCCCTTCTTCTAAGCACTTTCAGCCTCAGCCTTTGTCAGGCTTTTTTGATGAGTAGGGCTTGACAATCTCGGGATTTTTCTCATGCTATGTATGGCGTACTCTAGCCTCGAGCACTTGTTCTTGGGGATTTTTAAATCCTTAATAGAAGTCTTCCTCATGAAAAAAGAAATCATTATATTCAGCTCACTAAATTTGTCCCATGTATAATTTATTTTGTTCTACTCATTGGGCTTCTTTCCATTTCATTGTCCCTATTGGGATCTTCTCTGCTTCGGTTCTTTGTCTAACCACATTTTGGCTCTTTTATCCTTTGATACTTCATCTAACTACATTGTGACTTTTCTCTTAGTTCCACCAAGGGCTCTTTGTGCTTCAATACCTTGGTTATTTAAATGGCAAACTTCTTTAGTTCTTTCCATGAATCTTGGCTCTTTTTGGGTCGTCCGGCTTCGTTGGGTCCTTTGGGCTACCCCTGTGGCTTTATGACCGCATTCATTTTGATGTGTGCCAAGGCTAGGCTTGCTGTCGATGCCTCTTTCTCATTTGCACATGATTGTGCAACATATCTAGCTGCTTCTTCCACAACCTACAATCCTTGTTTCGGTGTCCTTACTTACCACAGGAGAAACATGCAATGCAAAAATTATTTGGTCTATTTGTTTGATAGGGTCTTCTTCCCTTCCTCTCTATTTTGTTGACCGCTGTAGCTCTTTTTCTTTTGTTGAATCAGCATTCCTCGTTTGTGTGGCTTGTACGACTACATATGTTATAGTATCATCCCAATCTACATTCCGTATTGGTGTGCCCATCAACTTTGCACTTTGTGCACCATACCTCTCTTTTCTTCGGAGCTTGTCTTCACATTTCGGTGAGAAGCTTTGTCATCTCCTACCTATCATCTTTGATAATTACTTCTTGACAATCATCTCTTCTTCTTTGTCATCTTTGATATCAATGAAGACTGTCTTTTCCTTCCTTCTGGGCTTATGATGATCTCCTTCTTTATTGCAATTGCCCTTGTAGGAACAAGAATGGAGAAGAGTTGTGAACACAAGAGAACAAGAAGTGAACCCGATTGAACTCCAATTGAAATGTTCAACCAAACGAAGTACAAGTACTTGGTATATATAGTCCAAGTACTAGAGCACACAAAAACTCTAAAATAGACTAAATCCTAGTCTATCCTACACCACCATATCATTGTATATATCTTCACAAATCCCGCCTCAATGATATGGCTGAAATGCTCTGGAATGATCTCAGAATTACCTGCAATACCTAAAGTACCATGGTTGCACAAATTCATCCACATATGGATATAGCAACCTATGGGAGTACAAAAGAAAACAATGTCATTTTATAACCCTCCTTGACATTGTTTGATTGTCTCGTATCCCCAAGCCATGTCAATGTTGTGTGATAGAGTCACTGATAGGATTTTAGTGAAGATATCTGCCACATTGCCCTCAGTGGAACAATATGTGAGATCAATGAAGCCATCAGTGATACAATCCCGCACATAATGATAGTGATTTTCTAGTGTTTCATGCGAGCATGAAATACATGATTGTTTCCAATAGCAATGCAACTCTGGATATTACAGAAGATTGGAGTTGCGTCACCATCCTGAGCATAATGCAAGTCATGCAAAAGGTTCCTTGACCACATACATGCCATAGTGGCTGAATTTGCAGCTTTGTATTGTGCTTCACTGGAGGAGAGAGACACACGGTCTTGCTACTTACTGAGCCTTAAGTGTTCCAATTCTAGAATTGGTTTGGTTCTCAGCCAATGCTTTGAACTCCCTAAACCAATTGAATACTTCAGATTTTCATTTTATGAGAAAGAGCCAAGTGAACCTAGAATAATCATCAATGAATGTGACAAAATACCGATACCCTCTATGGGTTGTGACATTCATTGGTCCACAAACATCACTATGCACAATCAGTAAGACCCGTTGTGCTCTTACTATACTTGTACCATCCTTTTGGAACAATAGGCGATGCAACTTTCCAAGAGCACAAGCTTCACACACCTCGAGCGGGGGCTGCTGTAATTTTGGCAATCCTTCAACCATATTATGATTATGCAAATATGCCAAAGCTCTGTGATGTGCATAGCGGGATGACATCACTCTTCATCAGATTTCCCATCCTTCCTCAGGTGTACCATCGACTTTTGTATTCCATTGGAGCCGCCTTTGGGATGGTTACCGAGATCTCCTCTCTTCCTGGGATGCCTTCCTTAGTAGCAGAGAGGCAGTCAGGTTAGATGGGGTACCGCGTGTTAGCGTCATTCTCTATGACCCTAACATCTCGGATGACCACATTATGCTTCAGCGTCTAGATGGCTCCTACTTCAAACAGAGAGTTGAGATTGCAGGGAGACAGGATTAGTGTAGGATTTGCAAGACCCTTGGGCACTTTGCTAGAGATTGCCCAAGGAAAAGAAGGAAGAAAAGACCCAAAAGATCCACGGGTGCGCCTCATAGCTCCACCCAACCTGGACCTTCCTCGCGCAGGAATAGACACCGGCTCTCTCTCTGCATAAGCCTTTATTGCTTCTGGACTTCTAATCAGATTCTTAGGCTCCTCTTGCATGCCAAGCTGCCTCAGTCTCTTGACTTTCCACTTCTTCTCCCTGGCCACTCTGATTGCATCCTCAAAAGTATCGATATTACTTAGCTCCACCTTCAAACGGAGTGAAGGCTTCAGGCCTGAAATGAAGGGGTCTCTCTTAATCATCTGAGGAGGTACGTCTAGCACAAGAGCTTCACACTCAAGACTCCATAATCTCCCAAACTGACTCAGGTAATGGTCAACCTCCTGCTCCTCCTCCTGTCTCACTTTGCACAGCTCTTTCCAAACTTCATTAGGGCTCCTGGATTGTGCAAACCGTGCAAGAAAAGCTGCTCTCACCACTGTATACTTTGGATTTTGTTGCTGAGGATGAGCAGTCCTGAAGGTAGCAACTTGAGTCTGTAGCCATGCTTTTGCATCTCCCTGCAAGCAATAATTCATTATCTGAAACAAAATCTCACGGGTTGCCCTATCTTTCATAAGTGCTGTAAATTCCATCCTTTCTAGGAATCTGGTTGCATTTTCATATGGCAGCCCCCAGAACTCTGGAAAGTCCTGCGCCATCTCTCTCTACTCTTCAACACTACAACTGACTGCACAACTTCACACTTGTAAACTGAAGTGCACAATCCTCCGTGGAGGCACCAAAATGTGGATGGACAAAAGCAGTAGAGCCCAAACCGCCTTCACAGCCACCCTCATCCACATATAAATCAAGTGAACAACACCATCAGAAGGTAAAAGGCTTTCATTGAAACTCCTTGTCTCTACACACCTCCGGATACAACTCATACTCTGGCCACATTTCCACTGAAAGCTAAAAAAGAAAACTCAAAAAGAACCCAATGGATTACACCGCTCAAGACAAGCTCTCCAACTGAGTGAGATCAAGCTCAGAAAATACATAGAAGACCCATGAAACATAAATCCCAAGAAAATGACAACTTCAGAACTGTATAGCTGCCATGAACACACTTCGTGACAGCTCAAGGTATAGACAACCATGCATGCTATGAACCCATATTCCACCGGAGAGCTTCTCTTTGTGTATGCATGCCAGTCCAAGAGCATCCCTCTCTTATTGTCATCAAGAAACAGTCCTAGTCATCAGCTCATCTCATACATGTGATGATAAGGAAGTTCTTCACATCAGCCCACAGGCCAGCTACTATCAACCATCGTCATGATCGTGAACTCATAGGGAACCAGCCCATCAACTGCAAATAAGCACACCATGCTTCCAGCAACACGATCATCAACCATCAACCTCAGGATCAAAAACAATTAGGGTCCTCTTTCTATTCAGTAACCATCGTTCATTCAATGAAGAAAGCATCGATTCCTTTTGGATTACCTCTCTCTCTTTGTGCATCCAGCTCCACACGATGTGCTCCTGAATCCTGCTAGCAATCTCTCACAGCTTGTCATTGTCATCCTCCACGCAGCTCCAACCTTGCTTCTTCAGGTCGGCACCTTTACCATGGCCTCATGACTGTTACTGCTTGTCCAACTCTATTGCCTGCTGCTCCACTTCCCATCGGATCATTTGGGTTTGAGGTGAGCCAAGCTCCCATGTCACAGCTCACTATCCCTGGAGTTCCCAAACAGCCGAGATTTCTTCGGCTAGTACTTGGCACCCGTCCAACCAAAGGCCTCTTTGCCTTTCGCCGTGAAGCAATTGTGCACCCATTTGATGTCTATCCAGCCCGTACTCTTGCTTCACCACCCCCGTCGCCCGGCCTTCACATGATGATAAATACTCGCGATCTCTCCTGCTCCAGCTCACGGCGTCCTATCATCCAAGATCCTCTAGACACCCATTTTAGCAATGCCCCAGCCAAGTTTCCTAAGCCTTCATCAAGAGCAACAGCTCGTAATTTGGCACATGATCACAATAACATCGCAATTTCTCTTGCTCTGACACCCAAGCCCCACAGACTACAGTCGGCTCCTCACCTCTTAGTCGTCATCAACTGCTCACAGAGCTCTCTTCTTCACACACTACGATAGCTTCCTGCTCCTGGAATACCCACCAACGTCCATGCATTCCCGCTCCTCTCCAATTCATGGTGTACTCAGCTTATGGGTCGTGCCACCCCTAGCTAGCCAAAAAACTCCCACACAGGACACCGTCAACCTCCTTGTGCATTCACGATCCCCCTCCAGCCCCTCTTTGTTGTACCTCTCCAACCAAGCTTCCCTCAGAGAACAGACCCTCTGAAGGACCTCCAGGCCTGTAGTAGCAACGCCACCCCACTCCCCAAGCTCCTTCTCCCACCAGTCCCCTTGCTCCCTCTCTGTCGATCCTTTCAACAAGCCCCCCAGACCCGCTTCCAGCTGCCATTTTCACGTAGCTCTAGCTCGTAGTCCAGAAGCTCCCTTTCATCCTCATGTAGCCATGGTTGCATGCATGCCTTTCTTGATTCCAGCCACGTCATCCTTTATTAGGCACCTCACGTTTTCCTTTTTACCACTCCCAAAACTTCCCCACAAACTAGACCAAGGCAATTAATGCACCACACTTAGACCTTGTGCACACTAATGCATATCACAAATGCTTAGTACCTAGTTGCCTACCGACTTATCCACATATAAGCCAATCCCGACACACTGGAAACAAGGCATCCTCAACGAAAAAAACTCATACTTTCACGCACATATGGCTCAGGACAGCCATGAAGAGCACATGCCATCCTGTAACAAGAGATCGTCGCACACTGGATGCCATGCTCTGGATTGTCTGGTGCACCTACACTGCACTTCATCATTTCCCAAAAGTCCCTGTAGAAGTATCTACCATCTCAAGAAAATAGATACATCAGTGTAGAGTTTTTATGAGAGTGTCCATAGCTCAAAGCCACCACCTACTAGCTATGTACATAGCTATACACTTACCCATCAGCATGCAACAAGTGAAAAACATATTTACATTTTTATCCACACAACGTCTATATGCTGCTAATAAAAAATGCCTTCCATGGCTCCTGCCTTGGCATAAGTCCTCGCACCACCATCTTGCAGAGTAAAGCTCTGCACTGTAAATCTAGATCAATAATATTGAGACCCCCTTCCTGTGTAGGGAGGATGAGGGTATCCCAAGCCACCCTGGCTAAAACATCTGCTGTGCCATGAAGCCCACTCCAAAGAAAATTTCTGATCGGTCTCCTGAGCTGAATGATGCAATCCCTAGAACGGCATCAACAAGAACAAACAAACCAGGCCGTGGCCAAGAGGGCCATTATGATTGGACATGTCATGTCCAAGATTTATGCATCAGTGCTTGATTTCGAGGTCAGCCGATTTGCGGAGTGTTGAGGACTTAGAGCAGCACACTCAAGTGTATCATCGAGGAGGCAAGAGCATGGAAACAAAGGGTTTACTGTTGCTTTGTGGATTTCCACAGAGCATTTGATACGGTTTCGAGAGCTCGCCTCCTCCAGCGCCTACAGGATTTGGGTTATGACTAGGAGATCATTTAGGTTGTCATGACACTTTCCAAGAGAGTCTCAGGTAGAGTCTAGGCAGGATTTGGGTGGATAGACGAGATCATGAGCACTATTGGGGTCAAACAAGGGTGTTCTTTATCACCTATCCTGTTTGGCCTCTACATAGACGAGCTCGAGATAGTGATGCAGACACAAGGGGGGGATGGATGTGCTCTTGCTGGCACGCTGATCCGTATATTGTTGTTAGAATTATTGTTATAATTTAGCAGTGACCAATGTAATGTAATAAGTAGGTTAGGGACACTTTTCCCTCAATTAGAGGTTTTTTCCCCTAACCACAGTTAGTTCACTAACTACGGTTAGCGAAGGATAAGGTTTTGTCACTTAGACAAAACCTAGCACTCTCTTCAGTTGTATCACACTCTTCTATTGCAACCATCGCTTTCAGCTCTCACTCTCCTGCTCTCACACTCTGCTCTCTCTCTCCCTCTTCAACTCACATTTGGTATCAGAGCGGGTTGACCCTGCTCCCTGCTTCCTTGCTCGCAATCTCCCCACTCCAAGCTCAACAGCTTGCTGCCCATCCGTACCAGCTCCTGCACCGTGCAGCTTCCATCCGTACAGCCGTACATTTCATATGGTATCCGTACAGATCGTCATGCAGCCGTACAGCTTGTCGCCAGCCCGTATAGATCGCCGTGCAGTCGTACAAAGTTGCCAGTTCCGTACATCGCCGTACATTCGGTCAGCCCGTACAGCTGCCGTACGCTTGTCCGTACCTGCACGCATCAGATCCGTACATCGCTTGTATAGATCATCGTCCGTACAAGCTGCCAGTCAGATCGGTACAGCTTGTCGTACAGCCTCGCTAGGTTCTGTCTGTACAATGCCAAGTTATGTCCGTACAGTTTCGTACATTTGCGCTGAGATGTCCGTACAGATTCAGTACATCCGTACGGGTGCACGGATTTCGACCGTACAGGCTGCACTGTACAGTTCTGTACAGCTGCATTCAACCGTACTGACAGTTTCGTACTGTTAGTCCATACAGTTTGAAGGTGAAATGTCGTTCACATTTGGTCACTTTGTAGGTGGGCTTGGAAAGTTGCATTTTTGCAGGGTTTTCTTTGCAGGCAGACAAATTGCAAATTTGGGGCTTTCAGTTAAGTTGCCGTTGATAGGACTTCTGTTGCAGGAAGAGCAGACCAGGAAAAACATGGCTTCACGAGCAGGTGAACGTGCCATGCTTTCAAAATTCAAGCCTAAAGTAAAGGGACAAGCAAAGACATCAGTAAATCAGCCTTCCAGTGGTTCAGGACAGCCTTCTCAAAAGGCTAAGGGTGATGCAGGTAAGCCCAAGAAGAAGGGAATATGTCATTACTGCAAAAAGCCAGGTCACTACATTGGAGAATGCAAGAAAAGGCTTGCAAAAGAAAAGAAAAACAGCTCCGGTATGGCTGTTTCAGATTCAACTCCTCATGCATCTGACAATGAGCAAGCTAAAGCCAACTTTGTGGAGCACGACTATGCCTTCTTGTCTTGCATTTCAGACTCTTAGTTGGCTGCTCCGGATAGTACAGCCACTTGTAATGATGACTCTTATGCTTTTCTGACATGCATTTATGATTCTTCCAAGGATGCATCAGCTTTCAGTGTCAATGAGACACAAAATACATGGTATTTTGATAGCGGTGCCTCAAAGCATATCACTTCTAGGAAGTGTCTTTTCACATCTCTGCATCCACCACCCGTTGGTAAAAAGGTCACGTGTGCCAACAACTCCTCCTATTCAGTTCGTGGTACAGGAGAAGTTGAACTTACAGCCATTGATGGCTCAACATTCAAAATTTCTGATGTCTTGTATGTGCCTGGTATCACAAAAAATCTACTTTCAGTGTCCACTCTTAACAGAGCTAGATTTCAGGTCATTTTTGGAGATGAGAAGTGTGCAGTCCATGACAGAGAGCATAACTATGCCTTGAGATTGTTTGGCACTTTGTTACGTGGTCTTTTTCAGCTTGACATGTATGATAAAAGACCAGCACATGCTCTTGCAGTTTCCACTCCTACTGCTGCTATGCAGAATGCGGAGTTATGGCATGCGAGATATGGACACATGCATTATGGCAGCTTGATGACACTTCAAAAACATGCTATGGTTGATGCATTGCCTACTCTTGAAACACCTCCTCCACATGCCTGTGAAGGGTGCATTCTTGGTAAAATGCACAGATTTCCCTTCAAGAAGGATGGATCAGTAAAAGCTGTTCGAAAATTACAGCTTATTCATAGTGATGTCTGTGGTCCCATGAGGACTCCATCATTGGGTGGTCATCTTTACTTTGTCACTTTTATAGATGACTACTCCAACTACACTTGGGTTTATGGGCTGAAACGCAAATCAGAAGTGTTTATGGTTTTCAAACACTTTGCAGCCATGGTTGAGAATGAATCAGGACTCAAGATACAAACATTACGCACAGATAGAGGAGGGGAGTATTTGTCTGTAGATTTTGATGCTTTTTTGAAAGACGAGGGCATTGCACATCAGCTTACAGTGAGGCTAACCCCTCAGCAAAATGGCAAAGCTGAGAGGAAAAATCGCACTCTTATGGAGATGGATAGATGCATGCTAAAAAGCAAAAAATTGCCTCACAAATTTTGGCTTGAAGGTCTCATGTGTGCCAATTATGTTTTGAATCGGGCACCCACAAAAGCTTTGAAGACCAAGACTCCCTATGAAGTTTGGCAAGGGAGAAAGCCTTCTGTGGATCATTTCCGTGTTTTTGGATGCCTTGCATATGCTCATGTGCCCGTTGAGTTTCGGCATAAGTTGTCTGATAAGGCAATCAAATGCATTTTTGTTGGGTACAGTGCAGAGAGCAAGGGCTACCGTCTCTACAATCTTGTCACACGCAAGATTATTGTCAGTAGAGATGTTATATTTTCAGAAAATTCAGCTCACACTCAAGCTGAATTTGATTTGCCTACTTCTTCCACTACCCATTGCCTTGGGTTCCCCTGCTGATATATCTAATGCAAATCAAAATTTTCAGATACCTCCACATGCTCCGATTCAGCCACATGATATCTTACCCCCTCCACAAGCAGTGGAAGAGGTTGTTCAGCAAGAAATTGCCGATATACATGCAGCAAAAACAGTCCCAAATTGGTAGTTACAAACTCTCAGGGAGAGTAAAATTGATGCTCCATTACATGGCAGAACTCGGAGTGCAGTAAGGCATGGGGGAGGTGCTCTTTCAGTTGAATCAGCTTATGTAGGTACTCTTCTTGATGAGGAGGAGCCTGAGACATTTGAAGAGGCACAGGATAATGTGCATTGGATGAATGCCACGCACGATGAGTTGCAGTCCATTAAGAAAAATCAGACATGGGAAGTTGTCGATTTGCCACCAGGTAAACATGCCATAGGTACACGGTGGGTTTTCAAAGTTAAAAGAAAGCCATATGGGACCATTGATAGGTACAAGGCAAGGCTGGTTGCAAAAGGATATGCTCAGAAAAAGGGCATAGACTATGAGGAGACTTTTGCTCCTACATCCAGAATGACAACCATCCGGTCAGTTATCGCCATGGCTGCAAATTTTCATTGGAATGTTCATCAGTTGGACATTAAAACAGCTTTCCTTAATGGAGACTTGTTGGAAGAGGTTTATGTCAAACAACCTCCAGGCTTTGAAAATTCAGGAAATGCACTTCAAGTATGCAAGCTGAATAAAGCTTTGTATGGGTTGAAACAAGCCCCACGTGCATGGTATGCAAAAATTCATGTCTTTCTTTTTTTTTTTTTTTTCCCATGAAAAAGACTTCTATTAAGTAAGAACAAAAACCCGCGAGAGCAAGCTCAAAGCGGAATACATCATGAAATCACGAGGATAAATTTAAAAAAAACCCCTCAGAGTGAGGTGGAAAGAAGCCAAGGCTGAGGCTGAAAGTGCCATCTCAACCCTGTAGTAGATTTAGAGAAGAAAGGAGAATCCTTCCATTCCCTGAAGAAAGAAGCCCTCCTAGCTGAGGCTGCACGGGAGTCCCCCTGCATACCCGTCCATACGGCCATCAGAGTGTGTACGATGTCTGTCTAGATACTAGCCAATGTGTGCGAGGGATGAACCTGAGTACCCTCCATAGCCTCTGTGCATCTGGCTCTCCAGATATGCCAAGCTGCTATGCTCGCTAGAATCTCCCAAGAAGTATCCACAGAGGCATGTACAGCTGTAAAAGGACGGTGTGGTACCACATCCAACGAACAGAACTCAACCCGATGACGTCGAACCGAAATGGCCCGAGAGGAGTCAACTCCCTCATAGAAAACCTGAGGTCCTGTAAGAGAAAGCCAAGCCACATTCATGTCTTTCTGACCAGCAAGGGGTTGCATAATAGTCCAACTGAGAGCACCCTCTACATCAAGAAGGATGGGGGGGATATTTTAGTCATCATTCTTTATGTAGATGACTTACTGCTCACAGGGTCAAATGAAGATAATATTACAGATTTTAAAGCTGAATTGTAGACCACTTTTGACATGTCAGATTTGGGGCTGCTCCACTTTTATTTGGGGATCCAGTTCACTCAAGAGAAAAGTAGCATCGTTATGTCTCAATCCAAGTATGTGTAGAAACTCTTGGACAGATTCAACATGTAGGATTGTAAGCCCATAGCTACTCCCATGGAGCCGGGGCTGAAGCTTACAATGCATGATGCAGGTGAATCAATTGATGTCACACTCTACAGTCAGGCTGTTGGATGCCTCATTTATCTCTGCAATACAAGACCTTATATTCAGTTTGCAGTTTCTCAGGTTAGCAGATATATGCACAGCCCAAAGACTATGCATTGGCAGGCTGTAAAACGCATCTTCCGTTATTTGCAAGGTACCAAGTCTTTTGGCTTGATGTTTCCCAGGGGGAGTGACTTGCAGATGCATGCCTACAGTGACTCAGATTGGGCTGGAGATTATGACACTAGGCAGTCCACAAGTGGAATTGTTTCTTTCTGGGGAAAGCTTGTATTTCTTGGTTGAGCAATTATCACTTAGACAAAACCTATCACTCTCTTCAGTTATATCACACTCTTCTATTGCAACCATCGCTTTCAGCTCTCACTCTCCTGCTCTCACACTCTGCTCTCTCTCTCCCTCTTCAACTCACAATTGTTGTATGCAGATGACGTGGTTCTTTTGTCTTTCTTAGCAGAGGGGCTCCAGAGACACCTTCCTTGGGACTTTGAAACAGAGGTTGAAAATGCTCAATTTGAAGATCATGTCTTTGACAATGACTTAGCCATTCTGCATGCCCGAATGGTGGTCGAGCTTCCCAAAGTTGAATAATAGCAGAAGATCCTGCAAGAATGCTGAAGGAGGATATCGCCACAAAGCTAAGGCTGAACACTTCAATGAGTTCGAATGAGTCCAAACTAGGATCATTGAATTGTATCTTACCAAGCCAGCTCCCTTAAAATCTGAGCCACCTCCTCTTGAATGGTCCCCTGATGGACTTGAAGGAGTATGCACATCAAATGAACCCTTACTTGGAAATACTTTGCTAGTGGAAAAGTTACCCCACAGTTCTCAACGTAAGAAGTTTCGAAAGTATAAGCCACGCACTACAGTCTTTTTGTAAGTCTCATGATTTGAAGGTCAACCTGGGTAAAACTAAGGTTATGATCTTCAATACATCTCGAGCCGTCATGTGCCAAGAGCATTTCACGTTTGACGGGTCACCAGCAGGCTACCATGGCTAGCATTATCCTCCTCTATGGCTCTTTCAATAGGAGGTGACCAGAGATGCTGGTATGCACGCACAGAGAGATGGTTTGAGCAACTGGGGCTCCACATGGATAGACTCCCTCCCTTCTAGTACAATTTGGATGCTCCATTTTCTCCCCTCTTGTCACATGAGGTCAACCAGGTCATCCATGAGGATCTCTTACAGCTACACACATTCCGGACCTAGCTAGGACCGGGCGAGCTGCCTCCAGTGAAGCTCAGCTTCTACAGGGATCATTGCTTGCATATCACAGAGGAGGGTTTCATTGACCCACCAGGATACACGCAAATCCACTCATTCCACTCACTGAGGATCTCTATTGGGCAGTTTCAGGTCTCTTCACATAGACTTCGTACAAGAGCAGCAGAGTAGAGGGCCTACAGAGGGAGAGGCGCATATGCACATTACGTGACATACAAGAGGTTGAGATGGAGGAGCACTTCATCTTCAAGTCTCCTGTTTACTTTGAGATCCGAGGGCGTTTCTATTGCCTTTTCAAAGATAGCTCTGGAATTTTGTCCCGATTCCTCTCCTATCCAGACTAGAGATGCAGTCAGGCACCGCAAGAGGCTACTTCAATCACGAGACAGAAGCAGACTTCTTCCTTTGGCAGATCCCTTTCAGATCTCTATCACGGAGTTCTTTCTACCAGATCACATGGATCCCCACGAGACGAGGCCTCGACATGATCGTGACCCGAAGCCAGTGACTTGACAACTCAGACAGAGGGTTGATGCGCAGATTACACTTGGGAATATCCCCTCCCTATTCAGAGCTAGAGCCCATTCGATAGGGGTTATTGTAGCCCTTGTTAGGCACAAAGCTATGACCAGGAGGCGTCACGTGAGTGGCCAACAACACTCTATCGCCGCTTTCATGCCTCCATTGCCTCATCCACCCTGATGTCCTGATGTTGATGATGATGATGAGATTGATATGTAGTTAACCACTGACATGACTATGTTGTACTTAGTACTTAGTACTACCATTTTGCATTTTTTGCATTCTGAATTGGTGTGGATGCTCGTTTAGCAGCTCCACCCTCACAGCTCGTTTGTACCAAGATTTTCACAGTCTCATAGACCCATTGGTCTTCCGAAGACTTTAATAAACTTTCTCTCTCTCTCTCTCTCTCTCTCTCTCTCTCTCTCTCCCCCCCACCCCCCCTATCCCCATTTCCTTTTCTTTTTCTTTTCTTCCCCCTTATCTTATTTTTCCACAAACCCCCTTTCTTACATTTTGCAAAAGGCAAAATCTCCGGTATACACTTACTGACTTTAGAGAAAGTGTCAGTTTTAGAAAAGTTGTTATTAATTTCTTTCTTCCAAATGTGATCCATTTGAATAAAGAGTAAGAAAGGGTAATTGGTCCTGTCCCCCAATTCCTTGCTTCCAATGTTAAAAGAAGGAAGCTCATACTCAGATTATCTCTTTGTGAATATTATCTGAAAAGCAGTGTTATACTTTTCTTTTGTAACTCATCACATATTCTTTAGAGAATGATGTGATTTGTTGTGATGGGAGTGGTGAATATTTATGATTGATTTTGTTTGAGATTTGGGTGTATGCCATGTCCCAAAAAAGGTCAAATTTGGAAACTACATCACAAAAAGTCAAGACTATGTTGATTTTCAAGCCTTGAATTACAAAATTGTGCATAAATACATTCATATGCATGGCGATTTGTGTAATAGCTAATTATGTGTATACTCTTTTGTGGAAGGATGATGGATCTGAAAGAGTGTAATTTTATTGAAATCACAAAAGAGGACCTACAAAGAATGCAGGGAAGTCCTCAACGTAACCATAACCACAAATTTCTAAAAGAGGTGAACACAACTTAAGAAATGAATAAAGCCCACTCATTTCACATGAGTAGTTGGTCATGTTAACTGCTACCATCTATTGATTTCTAATGCTAGATTATTTCAGGTATCTTAAAAATACAGTTTAACAACTAATAATTGTCCTTCAACATATAATTGTTCTTTGCATGGATGTAAAAGCCCAAGGAAGGATTTTCGCCATGCTTAAATCTGTTAAAGTTGAGCATTTATTTGAAGGATGATTGAGTTGATGATTGAAGGATAATTATTAGTCTAACAACTAATAATTGTCCTTCAACATATAATTGTTCTTCACATGCATGTAAAAGCCCAAGGAATGATTTTAGCCATTCTTAAATCTGTTAAAGTTGAGCATTTTATTGAAGGATGATTGAGTTGATGATAGGCATGATGCCATTTGATTCTTTTCACGTTTTTGCTTGGCCAAAAATGCAACTTCGATGATACTATGGAACATTGATTATGAACTTTATCCATGGAACCCTTAACATTTCAAGTTCTTCAAAAACTTTTCTTGCAGGGAACTTTCAGGGCATGACCATTTTAATTGCATATATTAGGCTTACACTCCCATGGATCCGATAATGTATTCACAAAATGTCTAAAGTGTTCAAGGTCTATATAATGAAGGAATGATGTAATATTCCCAAAGCACAAATCCACTATAGAGGATCCATTTATGAGAGTCTTGAGCATAGGTGGCAGATATAGAGGCCTTTACACATTTTATGGGAAGTAATGAAATGGATATTAGAACAGCTGACTACATATCTTTGGTATAGAAGGGTGGCTCACATCAACCTTAACAGCCCTTTGCACATTGAAGACGCTTAATATGGTGGATGCCTTGGATTTGTTTCAGCCACCCTGATCTCCTTTTGTGAGGGATATGTTTATGGAAAGATGCATTGGTTGCCTTACCAAAGCATAAGTAAAAAGGGCACAAGTCCCTCTTGATCGTATGCGCTCAGATTGGTAGGGGCAAAAGATAACCATTACTAGGTGGAGAGAGAGAAATTATTATTATGTTTTAAAAATGCAGCCAAAATTTATATAGATGGAGAATTAAAAAGGAAGAGGACTTCCTCACCTTTGTCACCCAAAAGTGACCCCTCTAAGGACTAGAAAGAGGATCTAGTACAACTTTACTACATGTATAAAATATGCCTCAATCTCTGTTAAAGCGTTATCGAGTAGCTGCTCTACTAACCGTTGAAGTTGGGCAAAATATGAGGGCGTTGAGACATTTTTAGAGGTTAGTTGTTGATCAGATGATGGGCAATTGTACCCCTTTGCACTGCAAAAGCCTCTTGCTGTCTCTATGCCAAGTTTCAGCATCTCGTAGTCAAATCCTCGAGTAGCCCACTTGTAGGTCAATACTCCCTCAATACATATCATTTTAGGGGGACGACCCAGGGCAGAGGACCCCAAAACACATCAAGCTGTAGGAATAATAAAAACAAAAGTCCCGATCATCAGGTATATAGAACTCTGAATAGAGAGAGAGATCTCTGATGTCAGCAATAAGAGCATGAGTCGGTGTCGAAGCATCATCTTCTTCTTCGTCTTCACTTGTTGTAGCCCCAACCAAGTTGACACGATCCTTGTGTGTTGCTTGGCAAGCTTCTGGAAGTAGCAATCCTCGGTGTGACCAAGCTTCCCACAGTGATTGCATTTGAAAGGCTTGAATTTGCCTTTGCCTTTGCCCTTGGAGTACAGTGGAGTCCGGAGTGTCTGCATACCGTCTTTCATGATCAATGAGCATAGCAACCATATCATGATAACCCATTTGTGTCACACGCAATGCTGGTATGATCTCTCGGTACTTAGAATTTTCCTCAATGCTCGAGAGGAGCACAATAACTTGATCATCTTCCCCTACAGGGGGCCTTCAGACTAGCAAGCTGAGTGACAAGGGATTCCATATGATTCAAGTGAGCAAGAAGAGAGTCTTCATGCTTCATTTGCAACTTCAAGAATTCCTGTCTGAGGAATACCTTTGAATTGATGATTTTGTTGCCGAACAATTCTTCAAACTTAGCCCATAAGTCCTGAACAGTGGAGTCAAAATCAAAATGATGAATAACATCATCACCCAACCCCAAACCAATGAGAGAAAGAGCTTTGTCATTCAGATTCTCACAGTGTGCAACTTTCTTTTCATCTGATTGTGGCTTTTTCTCCTTGCCACGCACAACATTCTACACTCCATCTTTCATAAGTACAAGACGCATCTTTGTTTGCCATGTAGGGAAATTCTTACCATTAAACTTCTCGAACAAAATAGTACTTGATTTGGAAGACTACATGGCTGGAAAAGAGTAGAAATGCAAGTGTAACTATGGAAAGATCACCTTGATAAGTTCTTCATAAGCTGGAGCAAGTCTGGAACTTCTTCATGGCTGACAGAAGTAGAAGGATAGCAGCTCCAAGAGAATGACGGGCAGAATACGGGCACCAACTTGCGGGGGCAGCAGCTCCAAGAGAATGTTAGGCAGAAGGAGCAAATGGTGGGCTAGAGCAGAGGTCAACGATGAAGAGGATGGAAAGCTCCACGTTGAGCTGGCTGCATCATGCTTGGGCTATCAAATCATTGAGCTCCAGAACAAAATCCGCTCGCAGAAACAAATTTCGTCACTTCTTACAAGGGCTACAACTTTTCACAGAAAACTCGGATTGCAATGATGTAAAAACGAAATTTGTAGTACTCAAGGTCCTCTACAACTTTGCTGAAGACACAAAGCCGTGATTCTTCTTCTAGATCCGGATAGAAGCGTCACATCGTCCGTAGGTCACAGAAAGATGTAGCTGAAGGAAGGAGAAGAGAGGTGGCAGATCATGGCATGGAGAAGAGGGCTCAAGGAAGGAGAGAAGAGGGCAGCCTTCCAAGGAGGAGAAGGTAGAGTAGCTTCATTGGCCTCCCTCACCTCAACCTCTTGGAAGGAAAAGGAAAAGAAAGAGCAGGGCTAGGAACATGGCCTTGATACCACATGAAAGATCATAGTGGTAGGGAGAGAAGCAAGCTAACACTAGGAATGGAAAGGATATGAAAGATAACAAGCATAATGGAAATGAAATGGAAAGAAAATGAAAGCAATGGACAAGTACTCACATGATACCAAAGAGCTTGATGTGATAGACAATAGACAAGTACAACACTATTTAGTGTGCCACTCGACTCTAGAAAGTCACAATGTCTATGGGATATCTCCCAATATGACACGTGGCATGTCTAGGACTCACTAGACTATAAAACCACACCTAGACCACCTAGAACACTCATTTTAGACTCACTTTGGCTTCATATTCCAACAATGAGGTCCACAATTTTACTCACGATCGCCTTGTCGTGGAGGGGCTGAACTGCTTGCTGTACCTGTTGCTTGTCAGCTGGGGAGAGAAGGACCTTAATGCATGTGGGATTCGAGGGTGTTGCCATAGAGCCGACCAAGGGTCACCACCAAGATTTTCTTTTTCTTTTTTTTTTTGCAAAAAAGAGACTTCTATTAAGTAAGAAAGAAACTCGCTAGAGCAAGCTCTGTGCAGAAATACAACATGCTAAGCATGTAATAAAAAACACCTCAAAAGAATGAGGTAGAAAGAAACCAAGGCTGAGGCTGAAAATGCCAACTCAACCGTGTAGAAGTCTCAGCAAAGAAGGGAGAGTCTCTCCAATCTCTGAGAAAAGCAACTCTCCTAGATAAGGCTGCTCGAGAGGATCCCTGCATGGTCGCCCAAATGGCCATCGATTTGGCTCTCCAAATGTGCCATGCTGCAAGGCTAGCTAAGATCTCCCATGGAGAGTCAGAGCAGCCCTGAAGAGAGTGGCCGGAACATCCTCTAGAGAGCACGACTCCATAAGGTGTCGTCGGATGTGAAGAGCCCAAGAGGAGTCCATGTCTCTCAAAGAAAACCTGGGGCCCTAAAAGAGTGAGCCAAGCCATTGATCCTTAGGTCATATAGAAGGGGAGGCGAACAAAAGTGCTGAAAAGTCTTGCAATCCCCTTCCATATGATTCTCGCCTGTCTGCAATCCCAAAGGCAGTGCTGTATTGTCTTCGAAGCAAAAAGGCAACGAGGGCAAGTAGGGTCAGTACCGAACCTGGATCTCCAATGGTTCACTGCTATCCCACCATGAATAGAAAGCCAAAAGAAGAGAGTGATTTTTCTATTCCGAGCCTCTGCCAAAAAATTTTATGCAAGTCAGCAAAAATCTGAAAGTTCTCCCGATGAGGAGCTCTGGTAGGCCGCCAACCCCTACAGCTGAGTTCCTGGCATTACTAACCGTGTAATGAAAGAAGGGGATGCCCTTCTCTGGGTGCCCTTCATCTATCCATTCCCATTCTCCAGGGTCCCACTGCAAGAACTTAATTGGGACACCTCCATAGAGCCACAGCCTCCATGAGCCCAGGGCAATGAGAAGCGGGTCAGGATCCAAGTACCACTGTGAAAGAGAGCCATGCTCCATGAAGCCCACTATCCTGACTGGCTGAAACGGTACCTCCTGCCCCCTGAAGAAACATCAAAGACTAAGGCATCCTCATGTGTGTCATGAAAAGCAATCACCTGTAAAGAAAATCCCAATCTGAAAAATGCCCCCATCCAGGTGGAGCAAGAAATAGGCATGTCATCTGTGTCCACCCAATCCAAGGGCAAGGCTGCATCAATCTGCTGGACTCTCCCTGCACTTCCTCTGAGATTAAGAACCATCTGTGCCTGCTGGTCTGCAGGAAGCTTCCTGAATGCTTTCCATGCTCCCATGGTAGAAGCAGGGCCCCTCTCCCATCTTGGCCACTGCATGTAAGGAGAAGCTCCAAGTGGTCTACCATGCTCATCCAAAATACAGTCATTCCACATGATAGGCTGCCTTTCAATCTCTTCATGGGTGGATGGGGGAATCCTGCAAAGTGTACTCCTGAAGCTGGCCCATGCTTTCAGGATAGCAACCATAAGAGGGGAAGAGGGACATCTGAGGTGGGCTGTGGTAAAAGCCCATCTGGTGCTATGTGTCCAATCCTCTCCTGAAGTGAGCGTGCAAGACTGTATGCATCTGATAAAGAAATCCTTCCAAGGCTCTTGCCCTAGCATAAGTCCTCTCACAACGACCTTGCAAAGTAAGGCTCTGCACTGTAGATCCGGGTCGATGATATTCAAACCCCCTTCTCTTGTAGGAAGAATCAAGGTCTCCCAAGCCACCCTGGCTTTAACATCAGTTGTGCCATCTAGACCTCTCCATAAAAAGTTTCATACGAGCCTCTTAAGCTGAGTGATACAATCCCTATAGTGGCACCAACAAGAGCAAACAAACCATGCTGTGGCTAGAAGAACCTGATTAACCACCACCACCCTGGAAGCCAAGTCAAGTTTGGTTGAGCTCCAGAAAAGGAGCTTTCTTCTAATGCTCTCCAACACCGGAGCAAACTGTTGTGAGGGAGAGATGCCCATCCCAACCTGGCAGCCCAAATATCTGATAGAGACGCCCCTCTGTACCCAAGTCAAGGCAATATCATTACCCCAATCTGGTGTGTCACCATCACAAATCCAAAAGCCATTGGATTTATGCCAATTAATGTGTGCACCTGCAGCCGTGCAAAATAAATCCAAGGCTGTCCGGAAGGAAGTGAGTGTCCGGGGGGTGGCATCCAAAAAAACAGCCGTGTCATCTGCCAGCTCACTATCCAGGAGCTCTTCTTCCCAGCGGATAGGAAGCCTCAGCCCATAAATATCAGCTTGAGATCTAAGGTAGATACTCATAGCTTCCGCCACAAACAGAAAAAGAAAAGGGGCAAGAGGACATCCCTGGCGGACTGATCTGGAAATCTGAAACCTGTGCCCTCTTACCCCCCCAATGAGCACTTGGCTATGGGCTGATCTGTAGAGAGAGGATACTCCTCTAATCCATGCATGTGAAAAACCAAAGCGGGATAGAGTACCCTCTAAAAAATCCCAGTCTACTCTGTCATAAGCTTTCTCAAAGTCAGAGAGTAGAATGGCCAATCTCTGGCGGCTCTACATGGCCCATTCTGAGGCCTCCCAAAATGAGAAAATGTTATCAAATATACTTCTGCCATGCACAAACCCTGTCTGCGTGTCATGAATCAAATTTGGAAGAAAAACCTGTAGCCGCAAACTGATGGCTTTTGCCAGAATCTTGTAAAAAGTGCCCAATAGAGTGATGGGTCTCCATTGAGACACTAGATTCCTATTACCCCCCTTTGGGACGAGATGAATGAGACCATCTGTAAGTGAGTCTGACATCTCACCAGAGTCCCACATGCCCTGCAGGGCTGATGTGATGTGATCACCAATCTGCTCCCAAAAAGTAATAAAAAAGGAAGGGGTAAGTCCATCCGAACCTGGGCACTTGCCCTTGTGAAGGGCAAGTAATGCAGTCTTGAATTCTGCATTGGTGAAAGGTGCATCTAGAGAAACATACATCTCATCCTTCACCAGTACAGGGATACACTGCCAAATAACCTCTCTGGCATCATCTATAGCCTGTGTGCCCGGATTTGCAGTAAGAAGGGATGCAAAATAATGTGAAGCTACACGCATGGCAGCATCAGGATTTGACTGTAACACCCCGTCTGAGTCAACAAGCTACAACACACTATCTCTACTATGTCTGGGCCCATGAGTAGAGAAAAAGTGTTTGTTGACCCTACCACCCATCTGAATCCAAAAGGATTCCCGTGCATGAAAGGCATATTCTGCTCTCTGATCCAACAATGTCTGCAAATGAGTCCTTGCTACAGCAAGGCGCTTCTGAATCCAAGCATCTGTGGGCCTCTTCTGCTCTTCCCTCTGAAGGGACGCTAACTGCTGGTGTATACCAATCTCACGTCTAAGAATCTCGCGTCTCTTGGAATCAGCGACTGTATGATAATAGTCACTAATTCCGGATAAGGCTGCAGCTACCTGAGAATGGCGGACAGCTCCACCATGTATGTGAGAAACCCAAATCTGTAAAATATCCTCCGTGAGGCTCTCCTTTGCATAAAAAGCATCCGGAATCCTGACACTGACAGAACGTCCTCTCCGATGAGGCTCAAGGATCTGCAACACCACTGGAAAATGATTTGAGGTGGAAACCCCAGTAGAAATGCATACAGATCCTCATCTGTCAAGTGTCCAATCGTCTACATAAAATCTGTCAATACGTGCATGAATGGGCATGTGTATTCTCCTGTTCGACCAAGAATACAGGAGTGACTGTGGCATAACATGAAAGGCATCATCCAACCAAGTGTCTCTACCACTGTACTGAAAAAGAAAGGCATCCCAGGCTGCCCTCTCCAAAGAATGAATTCCACCCTATCTGCCTCCCTTTTTGTCTGATGGCAACTCAACCATGTTGAAATTGCCACCAATGATCCAAGAATCTGCAATGGGAGCCCAAGAGAGTAACTCCTTCCAAAAGGAGATCTGCTCCCCTCTGTTGTTGGGAGCATAAAGATTGAGAAGACCAATCTTACGTCCTCCAATCAAAATAATGATCCATTGAGCTCTAGAGGGGAAAATAATACCATGACCAGCAACTAAGGGGAGAATAGAGGAAGAGACCGAAATGCAAGTACCTCCCCTTGTGCCCATAGCAGGCGACCAGAAGGTATGTACTGAGAGCAGTTTGCCCGATTTAGAGCAATCACTTGCATCCAACTTGTGTTCCTGGATAAAAAGGATATCAATAGCACCTCCAGTGACACCTGGATGAAGCTGATTTCGGATCAGCTGCCTATGGCGACGGTGTGGGACTCTGCCTAGGCCCTGTATGTTCCAGCTGACTATCCTCATTGATGGGAGGATGCTGGATGGAAAGGCTTACCCGACCTAGTAGAGGAGACCATCTTCCCCTGGGCCGAAACACTCCTGCTGAGGGCAAGAAACTCAACAGGTGAGAGGATCCCCACACTTGCTGAAGAAGATGCCCTATCAAAAGGAATCCCCATGACCGGGACCCCTAAGGTGGAGGGCACAAACTCCTCATCATCCATGAAAGTCGCCGAATCTGCCAGTGCCGAAAAAGAGTTCCTGATAAGCAAGTCTGGCCGAGGAGTGCGAAGAAGACCTGCACTCGTGGAAGATGGAGGAGAAGGACCTGCCAAGCCTCTATCAGCAGAACTGGAGCTGGGTGCTGAGGAGGCCTGTGGTTGGGCTGAAGAGGAATCTGGAGTCCTCATCTGTGCCTGCACTTTCTTAGTCGTCCTGACTGTGGCAGGAACAATCTGCGGGGAAGAAGTGCCTATAGCCCCCTCGTGGTCAGCAACCAAGGTGACTGGGGCTAGTGCATCTAAAGGCCCCTCCTGATGTGGAACTGTAGTGTCTGGGGCTGAAGCAACATCCACCTCTGGAGTCTAGAAGGCGTCTGTCTGAACAGGATCAAAGGTCTCCTTTTGAGGTAAGGGAGCGGCTCTGATAGCTCTCCACCGTAGTATTGGGTGTGCCGCGGACATTGGGCGCTCTGCTGCCCTTGGTGGTTGTGGGGTGTGCGAAGCAGGGCACCCTGCTGCTCTAGGGTGCTGGGGAGGTGCAGTCGGGGGAGTACATGAAGGAGCCGCACCAAAAGACCTCTTGGGTCTTTTTCTCTTCCTTGGGCAGTCTCTAGCAAAGTGCCCAAGGGTCCTGCAAATCCTGCACTGGTCCTATCTACCTGAAATCTCGACACTCTGTCGAAAGAGAGAGCCGTCTGGACGTTGAAGCATGATGTGGTCATCTGAGATGTTAGGGTCAGAGACAATGACCCTAACACAAGGCACCCCATCTGCACTGACTGCCTCTGCCGAGGAAGAAGGCATGCCAAGAAGGGTGGGGATCTCAGTGACTACTCCGAATGTGGCTCCGATAGTGACAAGCAGTCGATAGTAGACGTGAGGAAGACGTGGAAATCTAATGAGCAGTGATGTGACCTGCCTGTCCTCCTCGATCGGATCGAAGCCCAAGGTGTAGGGTAAAAGAAAGATCCTCCTTGAACCCAAAGCCAGGGGATTAGCTTTGAGAACAAGGGCTGTGGACTCGTGGGAGTCGAAAATCACTTGGAAGAATCCACGTCCCAGGAGTCGAATATCCCCGAGGTGTGGGGCGAGATCTCCTGGTAACACCGCCAGCATCTAGTCTCTAGCCTGTGATCTGGAAGGGTGTGACCCAACGATGCAGGCGAAAAGTGATGTAGAGCCCTCTAACTCCACATCTTTCTTGAGCTGCTGCAACTCGTCTTCTGAAAAAATGACGGTTCTCGCGGTCGGTGGAAGTGGACAGAGATTGGTTGAATGGGGATCCATTCGCCAATCGAAGCGAAAAGGCCGATTCCAACACTGAAAAAGCTCCGTCCGTGAAACTACTGCCCAGGACGCCCTCGAACAAGCACAAAAGCTCCCGCTGTAAGAGAAAAATAAAAAAGGCGGGTGAGGCGGAGAGATGTCAGAGGAGAAGGCGGAGAAAAGGCGAGGAGGGGAGCGGAAGAGAACAGGCTGAGGGAAGGAGGGAGAAGGCGAGGAAGGAGGCGGGAACGGGGTGGTAGGGCGGCGGGGGATGGCAGGGAGGAGGGGGCGAAGAGACGGGGGGAAAGAGGTGGAGAAGGTGGGGGAAAAGAGGTGGAGAAGGCGGGGAAGGAGGTGGTAATGGGGTGGTGGGGCGGCGGGGGATGGCAGGGAGGAGGGGGCGAAGAGACGGGGGGGAAAAGGGAGACGGGGGGAAAGAGGTGGAGAAGGCGGGGAGGATGGGAAGGCTAAGAGGAGGCGGGGGGGCAGCGGAAGGAGGGGGGGGGACAAGGGGAGGCGGAGGAGATGGCGGGGGGGAGGGGGGGGCGAAGGAGATGGCGGGGGGGAGGGGGGTGCAGAAGAGATGGCAGAGGGAGAAGGCAGGAGGCGGAGGAGTTGGCGGGAGGGAGGAAGAGATGGCCAGGGGGAAGAGATGGTGGGAGGGAGGCCGAGGAGAAGGCGGAGAACGGAAGAGATGGCGAGAGGGAGGCTGAGGAGAAGGCGGAGGACGGAAGAGATGGTGGGGGGGAGGTGGAGGAGGAGGGCGGGGGGGAGGCGGAGGAGGCTGCGGAAGGGAAGAGATGGCTCGGGGGGGCAGTGTTATCAGCCAGGGGCAGCAGCTCCAAAGGTGGTGGGATGTTCGATCATCTCCACTGGGTGTGCTTTTGAGTCGTGATCTTCCCAATGCGTCCTCTTGATCTTGTGTCCGCTTCTTCTGTTACGGGCATCCACAGGCTTCCCAATGCGTCCTCTTGATCTTGTGTCCACTTCTTTTGTCACGGGCATCCACAATCCTGTGGCCAACGCAACAGCCACGCAGGCATCTGGATTCTGTACAGCCATGCAGACAGGCCCTCTCATCCCCATTCACAATGTCCCATAAGCCCTTTCCAACCAAGATATTCTTGAGTGTAAAGGACCACAAGGCATAGTTGGGTCCATCCAACTTATCTGCCTCAG
Organism: Dipteris shenzhenensis; assembly: GCF_047967505.1. NCBI lineage: Eukaryota > Viridiplantae > Streptophyta > Polypodiopsida > Gleicheniales > Dipteridaceae > Dipteris > Dipteris shenzhenensis. The sequence continues at coordinate 33,461,998 of NC_141608.1, read as the reverse complement.
TCATGGTGCCAAAGTTCTCATTGAGAGACATGATTACAAGCTCAAGAATAATTGCAAGTGTACGTACAAATGGACAATTGAAGGACCACAGATTGCTATGTGATCACTGTAATGGCATTCACTGACAGTGGGTGCTTTGAAATAGCAATAAATCTGCCCCAAAATTTCTGCTCAAACATCAATCCCTTCCGGGATACAAAATGCAATCAAGCACTATATTTCTGCCCCGAAAAATTGTCCTCAACCACAGCAAAACATAGGCTCAAATGCAATATCCTTCTGCCCCAAAAATCAGCCTGTATCTCACGAAAAATTGTCCTCAACCGCAGCAAAACACAGGGTCAAATGCAATATACTTCACCCCAAAAATTAGCCCGTATCTCAACCAAACAATGGCTCACAATACAATAGAAAACTCTTGCTCAATAGGCATCCAAAAGTGCATCAACTTACAGGCAACACTTGGCTTCAAAAATGCACAACACCTGAGCAATGACTTGCACTCAATGTGTAGCCAAAAACTGTCCCAAATGCACTAACACCTGTGCAATGCAATCTGCAAGACACCTGTGTAATGTTGTCTATAACAACCAACTGGGAGAGGCTAAAAATGAGCTGAAGCTAGGATTGCGAGGCGGAGCAGAAGCAAAAGTCAAACCACCAGGCTGAATCCGGGGGAGATGGAGATGCGAATGGCAAGTTGGAGAGGCAATGTGCAGCAATATTGGGATGTACAGTTAGAAGGAGCTGGCTCCGGGATGCAAAATCGAGGTGTGCGGGTGTATGAATGGCAGTACGGATGGCGAGGCAGCTGTCCGGGACTGTTTGTAGGCGCAAAGTACAAAAATCAGTAAAAATTAGCAAAACGTAAATGATATTGCTGGTATCTTCTGATCTGTTGCTCAGAATGAAATTTTGAGAGCACGAACAACTCTGAAAGGGGGGTAAAACCCTAGTATGACAGCTCAAAACTCCTCCCGGTTGCCCGACATTGAAGGAACCATGGAGAAGGGAAAGAGATACGAGGCAATCACATGATGAACAATGAGATGGGACCATGAACTTGATGTAGATTCATTGATATACTCTGATAGAAAGTACAAGGCCTCATTATATAGACTCATGAGGACACACACTAACATCATTGATGATATCACAGAAGAGAATATCTATGACATCATCAAAATCTAATCTAGACTCTTGACTAGGCCAAAGGACAATTGACCTTTCAAACTCACACAAGACAAACCACAACTATGGTCACACTAGAACCGTGTTCACACTACTGAAGCTCCAAAATGCTCCAACACCCCCCCTCGGAGTGATGGTGGTGAGACCCTTGGCAAGAAGTAACCGATCTCCAACTCTTCCGCAATACTACAGATGAGCAGACCTATATTGTCAACACCTCCCGTGTTACAGTAATCCCCTCAATCATCTTGCGACCAGCAGTGGAGACCATCACTTAGTCACCCCCCCTTTCTCCGATGTGGGTGCAAGTGGACATCTCAATGGCTAAGAATCACACAGAAAAAACAGAAATACAATCATTTTAGAGGGACTACTCAAGACAAAGTACCTGTTATTGACTTAAGAATGCACAAGGACACTTTTATTGCATTCATTTTGGAAAGCAACCCGGGTAGAGTACCCTACACGCAAAGACTGAACTAGAAACAAAAGGGGTCCTCAAAAGACTCGGTGACTTCAGCAATGCCTGCAAAGATCTCGCCTGGAGGGTCTTCAGGTAGAGTTTCCTTCTCTTCGGCAACCAAGTGTGCATGATATTGTGCTTGCTTTTTCTCTTTCTTGTGGTAAGAGAATTCTTCTTTATGCCCAAACCGCGTACAATAACGGCACTTTATCTTCTTGCTTCCTTTCCAAGCGGGATTGGAAGCAAGAGCAAGTTCGGTGTCAGGAGGCTTGTCCTTATCCAAATTCCTTCTATCTTTATCCAAAAGAAGAGCCACCATATCCTCAAAAGTAGTGGATGCAACTCGAAGAACTTCAAGTGAAGATTGAAATTGAGGAACATCTTTCATGCTTTTAATAAGTACAGCCATCTTATCTTCATCATCATGCTTAGATTTAAGACTAGCAAGTTGACTGATGAAAGAATTCATTGTAGCAAGATGATCACTAAACTTTTCACTATCTTGCATCTTGAGCTCATAAAATTTAAGTTTCAAGAATACCTTAGAATTGGTAAGCTTGTTGCCAAAGATACTTTCAAGCTTTATCCAGATGTGATTAGGAGTGGATGATAAGTCAACATGATGGATTAAAGAATCCACAAGACTAAGGCCTATAATGGAAATGGCTCGTTGACACCTTTGCTTGTACTTCTGGATCTCGTTTTCTTGCAGAGCTGGTTCTCCTCCCATAACAATGTCCCATAAACCATCTCGCATCAAGATAAGTTGAATATTTGTTTTCCATGTGGGAAAACCAGTTCCTGAAAATCTCTCAGATGCAGGCACAACAAATGCAAGAGTAGACAAAAGAGCCATTATGCTCAGGAAATGTCGCCCAGCACACGGGACTACATCAAGATTTTCTAGTTCTGCTCTCGAAAGATGAAGATTCGTCGCTTTTATGTTGTGTGATAGGCATCTTAATGCGTAGAAGGAGAGTATAGTCCAGTAAAACTTCACAACCTAGATCCCGGTTCGTCAGCATAACAAATCGTAACAGAATCATCTTCAAGAACTGTTGTAATGGGCGAATCTTCAAAAGATGATCACGCTGGTCTCGAATATCCCATCCTTCTAAGAGCAATTTTAGCAGCGATGAAACCCAAAGAATTCTCCATGTTCTCTCAACAAGGAGCGGTAAAGAAATTAGGGCAATTGAGGCTGCTTCTGATTCTTGGAATCTGCATGCATCAGGAACACTGAAGCAATATAGGCTATAGGTCACGAGCAATGGTCTAACATCATGAAGATGAAGAATAGAAGCACAAGCTGAACAAGGAGAGGCTCTGATACCACATGAAGGAACCAGGGAGAAGGGAGAGAGATACAAGGCAATCACATGATGAACAATGAGATGGGACCATGAACTTGATATAGATTCATTGATACTCTGATAGCAAGTACAAGGCCTCATTATATAGACTCATGAGGACACACAATGACATCACTAATGATATCATAGAAGAGAATATCTCTGACATCACCAAAATCTAATCTAGACTCTTGACTAGGCCAAAGGACACTTGACCTTTCAAACTCACACAAGACAAACCACAACCATATTCACACTAGAACCGTGCTCACACTACCTAAGCTCCGAAATGCTCCAACAGACGCAGCTACAAAACTTCCGGTATCCAAAATTTTCGGTATCTGCCTTGGGAGACCCTCATTCTCCCCACAGGAGAAGGGGGTCTCAATATTATTGACCCAAACTTGCAGTGTATGGCCTTGCTCTGCAAGTTTGTAGTACGTGGATTGATGCCTGGACAGGAGCCTTGGAAGGATTTTTTCTCACGCAGCATTCAGTCTTGTACCCCTTCTCATGGGGAGATTGGTTGGACAGCGGCAGATGGATCTTTACTTCAGCCCATCTCAAATCTCCCCCTTCCCCTCTCATGGCTTGGGGCTGCTTAGGAAACACACTCTACAGAGCTCCACCCACCTCTCTTGAAGAGATTCAAAGGCAGCCAGTCATGTGGAATGACTCGATTTTGGATGACCATGGCAAGCCACTTGGAGTCTCACATTATATGTAGTGGTCTAGATGGAAGAGGGGACCTACTTCTACAGTATGCGCTTGGCAAGCCTTTATGAGACTTCCAGAGGATCAGAGACTTTTAGCAGTTGGCCACCTCAGAGGGAGTGCACTCAGGATACAGCAAATGCAGGCAGCCATTCCGCCAGAGTAGATTGACACAGATGACTTGCTGCTCACAGAGTCCACTTGGTGGGGAGCGTTTTCAGGGATGGGCATTCTGTTACAGATTATTGCATTGCAGGATGCACATGAGGACACCCTTGTCTTTGATGTTCAGTCGGGAGGCAGACTTATTAAATCTTCTGATGATATTCTTTTGGAGGTTGCATTTCAGCCTGTCAGGATTGCAGGTTTCATGGAATGGGGCCGGGACTCATAGTGGTATCTTGACCCTGATCCTATTATCCTTGTGCTAGGGTCTTGGAGACTCTGGTTGTATGGTGGGTCCCCTAGTAGGTTCTTGCAATGGGACCCGAGGGAGTGGGAATGGATTGATAAGGGGCACCGAGAGAAGAGCTTCCCCTTCTTTCACTACACAGTTAGAAATGCCCGGAGATTTCAACTCAACAGTAGAGGTTGGAGGCTCTCCAGAGCGCCACATTGGGATAGTTTTCAGATTTCCGCAGTTGTGTGGAAGAACTTTTGGCACAGGCTCTGGAAATCCCTTGGGAATAGAAAGATCACTCTATTCTTTTGACTTTCTATTCATGGAGGAATTGCAGTGAACCTGTGGAGATCTAGGTTCGGAGCTGACCCTACTTATCCTCGTTGTCACATGGCAGTTGAGTCAGTACAACATTGCCTTTGGGATGTAGACAGGCGAGGACGATCTGTAAAGGTGTTGCCAGGATTTTCAGCATTTTCATACAACACCTTTCTATATGACCTGGGGTTCAGTGACCTGGTTATCTCTTACTGGCCCTCAGGTGTTTTTCGAGGGACATGATCCAGATCCAGCTCTCATTGTACGACGACACTGTTGGAATATGAAGCCAAAGTGAGTCTAAAATGAGTGTTCTAGGTGGTCTAGGTGTGGTTTTATAGTCTAGTGTAGACATGCCACGTGTCATATTGGGAGATATCCCATAGACATTGTGACTTTCTAGAGTCTAGTGGCACACTATATAGTGTTGTACTTGTCTATTGTCTATAACATCAGTCAACATCAAGCTTTATATCATGTGAGTATTTTGGTTATCATTGCCTAGCACTTGTTCTTTCATTTTCCTTTCCATTTTGCCTTTCATTATGCTTTCCATATTTCCATTCCATTCCTAGCTAGCTTCTAGGTCTCTTGATATGGTATCAGAGCTAGCTTTCCTCAAGGTATGAAGAGGCCTTGAAGCCCACATCTCAGACCTATGGAGAGGCTAGCTCTTTCCACTCTTGTTCCACTCTCCTCCTCTCCTTCCTTGAGCACTCCCTCTTCTTCCTTTGCCTCTCCTTCTTGAGCTCCCTTCCTACCCAAGCCTCACCACCGGCATTGGAGCTGATCTACCTCGTCACTATCCTCTCCATCGTCTTCATTTTCAATCCGCCATAACTTGCCGAAGAGCTGCGACATTCTCCTCTCCAAATGTGCGCCACTTTTCTGCCCCATGTTCTTGCTCAAAATCTGCCCCAAATCGTGCTGATTATGTTCGCCATCTTCCCATGAATCTGTCCGCAGTTTTTCAGTTCACTGTCTCCCACCATATGTTACAGCAGCCCGCCATCTAGCAGCCCACGCTGCTGCTGCTGCCCACGCAGCCCGTGCTGACCACGTAGCTCTGCTCTCTACCCGCCATCTAGCAGCCCACGCTGCTGCTGCTGCCCATGTAACTCTGCTCTTGCTTGCCAAATCTGCCACCAAGATTGCCTACCACTGCTGTGACAACCAAACTGCAGCAAGCTTCCATCACTACAGAACCGGCTGGGCTCGCTCCAACAACCACACAGGAAGCAAAAGGCTCTGTTCATCGACTGGCTTGCCACCTCCATTGCCAATGCTAATGCCCACGTCGCCTTCTCCAACCTTGATGTGAGCCCTTGACATTACATTGCGGTGACTCCTTCACGTGACTACTCCAACATTGGTGAAAACTTCCCGAGCTAGATGTGAGTTCTTTGATACTACTCTGACACACTCCACTACAGTGATCTTTCTAATTAGTGCATTACCTCGAGCTTGATGTAGACCACTCTACATCAACAAGTGACTTCCTCAACATTGCTTATTCGATCGGTGCCTGAGGTACTTCGCATTGATTGACTTCCCGATTGGTCGTGGACCTGAGGCTTCTACTTCGACATTGGTGACTCTCCTTTCGGCATTTTGAGAGTCATCATGTGAGTGCTCCATTTCGCTACCCATGGACTTCACCGACACATCTTTTGGGGCATTCCTACCTAGCACTTCATCGACATCGTCATCGTCTCACAGGGATGTGCACACATGTGCATTAGCTACTTGGAGGACATCTCTTACTCCTAAGAGATCTATTTTTATTATTCCTACAGCTTGATGTATTTTGGGATCCTCTGCCCTGGGTAGTCCCTCTAAAATGATATGTAACGAGTGTGGTTTTCATTGAGTCTAAAGGTCCTCTACCTTGGATAGTCCTCCTAAAAAGATGTATTTTCCTATTTTGTTTTGGTGTGTGGCTCCATGTCTCTCATTATTAGCCCCTGGAGCCAGGAGGGGATGTACTGTGGAAGTCATATGTATTGGCTTTGATAGGTCTATTTATTAGGCCTGGCTTGAGAGTTCCAAGATGTTGGTGCACTGGTCTCCTAGATCTCTTAGTTGGTCATGCATCCATGCATGATGAGCCTCTAAGCCATGCTAGATGACCTTTCTATGTTATGCTCACTAGCCTCTGAGCCATGCTCACTTGCCTCTGAGATTGTGTGGGAACCATGTCTAGTTCTAGACCGGCATGCACAGTTTTGATGACTGTCATTGTCATGTTCTGTTCTTGGTTCCATTCCAGTAGTCTCTCACCTTGCCTTCATGGGGGGGTGTTGGAATATGAAGCCAAAGTGAGTCTAAACTAGTGTTCTAGGTGGTCTAGGTGTGGTTTTATAGTCTAGTGAGTCCTAGACATACCACGTGTCATATTGGGAGATATCCCATAGACATTGTGACTTTCTAGAGTCTAGTGGCACACTATATAGTGTTGTACTTGTCTATTGTCTATTACATCAATCAACATCAAGCTTTATATCATGTGAGTATTTTGTTTATCATTGCCTAGCACTTGTTCTTTCATTTTGTTCTTTCATTTTCCTTTCCATTTTGCCTTTCATTATGCTTTCCATATTTCCATTCCGTTCCTAGCTAGCTACTAGGTCTCTTCAGACACTCAGTGGATTCTTGTTCCCTCTAGGATGTTCCCTTCACTCCTTTTCGAGTTGCTCATACCTCAGTAGACACGTCTTGGGTGGCTAGTATTGCAGCTTGGCATATTTGGAGAGCTAGGTATACAGAGGCGATGAAGGGTATCCAGGTTCACCCTTTCCAAGCTATGGCCAGTATTTGGACTGACACAGTACACACTTTAATGACCATTTGGGCGAGCATCGGGCGAGCATCCAGTGATCCTCCAAAGCAGCCACTACCAGAAGAGTTACTTTTTTCAGAGTTTGGAAAGGATCTCCCTTCTTCTCTGAGTCTTCCTCAGGGTCGAGATGGCATTTTCAGCCTCCGCCTTGGTTCTTCATTAGCTCATTTTGAGCAATTTTTCCCTCATGCATTGCATGATGTACTCCCGCATTTGAGCTTGCTGTCGTGGTTTTCTTTCATACTTAATGAAGTAATTTTCTTGAAAAAAAAAATTGCCAGAAAAAAATGCGCCCGCGATGCAAAACAAAGTCGCCCAGCTAAGGAGTGCTTCCTGGTGCAAAATATCGCAACCACATGTAGGAACAAAAATGGAGGAGAGTTGTGAACACAAGAGAACAAGAAGTGAACACAAATGAACTCCAACTAAAATGTTCAACCAAATGAAGTGCAAGTACTTGGTATATATAGTCCAAGTACTAGAGCACACAAAAACTCTAAAATAGACAAAGTCCTAGTCTGTCCTACACTACCATATCATTGTATATATCTCTACATCCCCAACCTCTTGGAAGGGGAAGGAGAGACATGGCTAGGAGCATGGCCTCTGATACCACATAAAGGCACATAGTAGGAGGAACATAATGGAAAAGAAATGGAAGAACTAGAAAGCAATGAAAGAAAATGGAAAGTTTGAAGCAGTGAAATACTCACATGATAGAAAAGCTTGATGTAGACCAATTTGATGTGACACTAGACTAGTACAACGCTATATAGTGTGACACTAGACTCTAGAAAGCCAAAGTGTATATGGGATGACTCCGAATATGACACGTGGCATGTCGAGGATTCACTAGACTATAAAAACACACCTAGAACACTCACTTTGACTTCATGTTCCAACACTGAGGAAGCTGAGATGCATCATCTTGGCTGTTTCTGCCACGTTTTGGGGAGTCGACCTCTCTTTCTTCTACTGTTGCTTCTATTTTTGAGAAAAAGTTTGGGCTCTTTGTGATTTATTTTGATGCGAGAAGGGCTTTGGGAGTTGGTTTTTGGGAACATGATCCTCCTTCATCAAATTCCATGGAGTTCAAATCTTGGAAGCAATGCAATTAGAGAGCAATTTGCCATTATTGGACTAGAGCTAGCTGACTCTCTTGTACATCAAATCGATTTTAAGTTGGCAGCACACCGAGCTCAAATGTACTTTTGGTAACAACATACCAATTCAAAATTCTTTTTAAAGATAAATTTTTACGAGCTTAAAATGTCTGAAAGTGATAAAACTCAATGACCGCTTGGCTGCAATGTACTCTCTTATCAATCAACTCACTGGTCTCAAAAGTGAACCAGATGATCAAGACAAAATGACAGTCCTAATCAAGAGCATTAAGGATACAACATAATTCTAATCTTCCCTAGAGTTGCTCTGTGTAGCACCAACCACATTCAATGACATGGTGGCCTTATTGCTGGAGAAAGATTGCAGAAACATGGATGAAACCTCTAGCAAAGATGAGTACATAGGCATTGCCCTTGCCCTTGCATCGTCTTCAAAGAAGGAGAGATGGAAAGAAAATTCAATGCTGTTACTGCAAGCACTTTAGTCACAAAGAAGCATTCTGCTTCAAAAAGAAGAAAAGAAAAGGAGCAACAAGCACACCATGCTAATCACATCACACAAAAGCTGAAGAAGAAGAATCCAACATTGACACCTTTGAAAATGCTTGTATTCAGGAACTTCATCTTTAGGAGGATTTCTCTGCCTTGGGTAGTCCCTCTAAAATTTTGCATTTGTATCTTTTGTATGGAAACCTTTGTTCTACAAAAGTCTCTTGAGATACCAGTTAGGAGTCATGGGGGTGACATTTGTAACAGTCTCAGTTGTTGGTCACAAGCTGATTAACGGGATAGTTGTGGCATGGGAGGTGTGCATAGCGAGACTGCATCTTTGCAGTATTGCAGTGGAGTTCGAGATTGGTTACATTTTACAATGGGTCTCACCACCCTTTTCTCCAAGGGAGGAGCTTGTCGGGATATTTCGGAGTCTGCCGTGTGAACAGGGTTCTAGTTTCAATATTAATGTGAATGTTGTTTGTCTTGTGTAATCTTGATGGGTCACTTGACCTTTGGGGGATTTGATTTTATTTGTGTGTGACACCATCTATGATGTCAATGAGATTTTCTCAAAACTTACATCATTAGTGATGCATATGTGTAGGGAAGACAAGGCATCCTCTGCCTATAAAATGAGGCATTGTACTTCCTATCAACATCAATGTAGCTAAAGCTTTTGCCTCACCCATGTCTCCATCTTTCCAATTGCCTCCCCCTCTCTCCATGTGATTTAATAGAAACACACTCTCTCTAGTATTGATAAGGAAGCATGTCCTCTTGTCAGCTCCTCTGCAAGTGTGAAAGTCTCACACTAAGCCTAAGTGTCATTAGTGTTAAAGATCATCACCTTGGTTCACCTAGGTTGACCTTCATCTCATGACCCTCACAAAAGGCTTTGCAAAGCTGTCATGTCTTAAGTCCGTGTGTTGTCTCTAACATCAACAAATAGCATGCTAAGACTATGTTAGAATGTATTATCAGCCTCCTAGTGTGTCTGTAAACAAAGGAGGTCAACTGATCAATGTAAAGGCCAAAGAGGGTGGGGAGAAGGGCATCCCTAGTTCATCTCAATGGTGCCGCTCTCCATCTTTGACACCCCTTGTGTGGTATGCATCCTACCTATAACTCTCTCATACAAAGACACGATTGCCCATATAGCTTCATGTCTAATATCCAAGGATCAAAGCGTGCAATGAGGTGCACTTCTGGTACAAAATCGAAGGCCTTTTGGAAGCAACGCTCTTTGTTTTTGACGTCAAGTCTTATCTATAAGAACTGTAAGGAGAAAATGTGATCTAGGGTTGATTGATCTCATTTGAAACTTTATTGCCTAATCACTCATGTACCTGTGCTATCAATATGCTCATGAATGTGAATCTCAAGAGCTCAACCATAAACCTTTTCCATCAATTGACAAATCATGATAGTCGGGTACTTGCATAGTTGCCTACATCCATGGGATTCCCTACCTTGTGGATAGGTATGATGGTGTCTTTGATCTAGGAGGCTAGAAAACCTTTGCAGAAGGGCTTCTTCAAACAGGTTGGCTAGCATTGGGGGAGAGAGAGAGAGAGAGAGAGAGAGAGAGAGAGAGAGAGAGAGAGAGAGAGTTCAGGTATATTTTGGTTACAATTTATAATTATAATTTTAGACATGTCTTATTTGATGTAGAAACTATGTTTGAAGAATTTATCAGATGAAAGGGCCAAAAGATGGCCTAATACTATAAAAGCACTACGTGAAACACGACTACAAGCAAAAAAGGAAGAACATGAAAAGCTTGAGGTTTGTCTCCCATCCTTAATACAAGAAATTTAACCAATTTAATGAAGTAAATTCAACAAACTATGTCTCTCATAGATCACACCAAGAGTTCACTATTAAAACTAATGAAGAAAAAAGTTAAAAATTATAGACGTGGTGATAGTTTAAATTTCATTTGGTCTATCCTGTGAAAATTCATCTGTCATTTACAATACATTATGTGATTGCTTTGTTTGTACTTTGCATTTACCTCTACTGTGGGACAAACATCTTATTAGGCTTAGTTTTTATGCAGCCTTAATACTATCTAAGTAAGATAGTTAACAAATTTGCACTAAAAAATCAATGGTTGGTTTAAACTATAAATGTACTCCCCCCCCCCCCCCCAAAGAATGACTTGTTATGGTTTGATAAATTATCCTAAAATTATTACAAGCTACCTAACCAAAATGGAGTGGTTTAGATGGCACCTCAGATGTTGTAGCCAGGGTGGCTTGGGAGACCCTCATTCTCCCCACAGGAGAAGGAGGTCTTAATATTATTGACTCGAACTTGCAGTGTATGGCTTTACTCTGCAAGTTTGTAGCTTCCCCTTCTTTCGCTACACAGTTAGAAATGCCTGGAGATTTCAGCTCAGCAGTAGAGGTTGGAGGCCCTCCAGAGCAACAAATTGGGATAGTTTTCAGATTTCCGCAGTTGTGCGGAAAAACTGTCGGCATAGGCTCTAAAATCCCTCAAGAATAGAAAGATCACTCGTTTCTTTTCGCTTTCTATTCATGGAGGGATTGGAGTGAAGCTGTGGAGGTCCAGGTTCGGGACTTGACCCTACTTGTCCTCGTTGTCACATGGCAGTTGAGTCAGTACAGTATTGCCTTTGGGAGTGCAGACTGTTAGAATGTGAAGCCAAAGTGAGTTAAAAAAAATGAGTGTACTAGGTGTCTAGGGGGTGTTTTAGACATGCCACATGTCATATTGGGAGTTATCCCATATACACTATGGCTTTCTAGAGTCTAGTCTCACACTATATAGTGTTGTACTTGTCTTGAGTCTCAAATAGTTGTCAACATCAAGCTATCAATACATTGTGAGTATTTTGGTTATTGCCTTGCACTTGTACTTTCTTTCCTTTCCATTTTGCCTTTCATTATGCTTTCCATATTTCTGTTCCGTTCCTAGCTAGCTACTATGTCTCTTCATGTGGTATCAGAGCTAGCTTTCCTCAAGGAATGAGGGGGTCTTGAAGCCCATCTCAGACCTATGGAGAGGCTAGCTTCTCCACTCCCTCTCCTCATGAGTTCCTCTCGACCTTAGCTCTCTTCTCCTCTCCTTCCTTCAGCACTCCCTCTTCCACCCAAGCCTCAGCAAGGAAGGTCCGCGTGGAGCTGCAGCACCCGCCATTGCTCAGTCAACTGAGCTGCCATTTTTTTGCCATTTTGGCCGCCTCTTTGCACGCCATCCTACTGCTCTTTTGCCCACCTCTCTGTCCGCCATCCTCCTGCTCCTCTGCCCGCCATTCTACCCGCCATGCTGCTTCTCTGCCTACCATTCTCTGCCGTATAATCTTCTTAGCTCCCCTCCGTTGGCCAACAACAGCCCACATTGGCTCCTAGCTGCTACTGCTGTCCACGCAGCTCTAGCTCTAGCTAGTCCCACTTGTTGAGCTCTCAGCAAGGGGCATCTCTTCTTCAATTTGACTTGCCCGAGGTGAATCTCCACTTCCTACTATTGCATTGGAAGTGAAGATGCTTCCAGGATGATGTAAGCACTCCGACACTACTTCGACACACTACACTATAGTGACTTCCCCAACATTGCTTATTTGATTGTGCATGAGGTACTTCGCATTGATCGACTTTCCGATTGCTAGTGATACCTGAGGCCTCTACATCGACTTTTGGGTGACTCTCACTCCGACATTTTGAGAGTCACGTCGTGACGGCTCCTAGCTACCCCATGGACTTCACCGACACATATTTTGTGGCATCCATGCCTAGTGCCTCATTGGCATCATCATCGACTCGTAGGGATGTGCACACATGTGCAGTGGCTACTTGGAGGACATCTCTTACTCTTAAGAGATTTATTCTTTATTTATTACTACAGTTTGATGTATTTTGGGGTCCTCTGCCCTGGGTAGTCTCCCTAAAATGATATGTATTGAGTGTTTGGTTTTCATTGAGTCTAAAGGTCCTCTGCCTTGGCTAGTCCTCCTAAAAAGATGTATTGGTTTTCCTATTTTTTTGGTGTGTGACTTCATCCCGGTTTCCCGATATGAAGCCAAGGCGGGATGTACTGTGGGAGCCATATGTACTAGCTTTGATAGGTTTAGACGGGGATGTATTGTGGGAGCCATGTATTGGCTTTGATAGGTCTCGGTATCAGGCCTGGCTGAGTTCTAGGATGTTGGTGTATTCCTAGACCTATGAGCTGGTCATGTAGCCATGCTATAACGTGAGCCTCTCAGCATGTTGAGTCTCAAGCCATGAGAGTGCTTGGATCAACCTCTGAACACGCTTAGACTTTAGCCTCTGAGTTACATAGGGTGCACAGTTTGATGATCATCATTGTCATGTTTTGTTCTTGGTTCCATTCCAATAGTCCCTTACCTTAGACCATCATTGTCATGTTCCCTTCTTGGTTCCATTCCAGTAGTCGAGACACCTTGCCTTCATGGGGGGGTGTTGGAATATGAATCCAAAGTGAGTTTAAAAAAATGAGTGTACTAGGTGTCTACGGGGTGTTTTATAGTCTAATGAGTCCTAGACATGCCACGTGTCATATTGGGAGTTATCCCATATACACTATGGCTTTCTAGAGTCTAGTCTCACACTATATAGTGTTGTACTTGTCTTGAGTCTCAAATAGTTGTCAACATCAAGCTGTCAATACATTGTGAGTATTTTGGTTAGTGCCTTGCACTTGTACTTTCTTTCCTTTCCATTTTTCCTTTCATTATGCTTTCCATATTTCCATTCCGTTCCTAGCTAGCTACTATGTCTCTTCACATCCTCCCTAAATCAGGCTTTCATCGATAGGAATCTTTTAATCATGTTAGATAACATATCCCTCCTTCGCATCTTCTTTCGTCATCTTGGTGAAGTTGATAAGAGAACCCATGTCGGGCTTCTAAATATGGGAAAAGCTAGATGCGGAGTGTGTCACAATTTTGTGATGGAAGCAGCTGGATGGTAACTGTTGGAACTTGGTGTGTGTACAGGGATCCATTTGGGAGGGGTTGGATGGCAAGTTTTAAAACTCAATGTGTCCAGAGAGACCAATTGGGCAAGGATGGATAGCAAGTTTTGAAACTTGGTGTATCCAAAAGGATCGATTGTAGACGGGCTAGAGGGCAAGCCTTGAAACTTAGTGTGTCTAGAGAGATCCATTGTGGGGAGGGACTAGATGGAAAGTTTTGAAACTAGATGTGCCCAAAGGGATCTATTGTGAGAGAGGATGGAAGTTGTAGGAAGTTCAGGATGGCTGTGTGCAAAGGATAATGTCGAAAACCCACTTGCATGCATGTATAAGTAGCCTCACCATTGTGGTAATTGCTTGGATGGCCATGTATGGTGCCCCCTACCCCTGCTTCTCATCCCCTCTCCCCCGCCCTCTACCCCCGTTCTCTACCCCTACTCCTCAGCCCCCTTTCCCACGCTCTCTACCCCCGCCCCCTCAGCCCCTACCCCTACCTCCTCCGCTGGCCCCCCCAGCCCCTTTCCCCCGCCTTCCTCCCCCGCCCCCTCCCCCTGCATCCCTCACTTCCTCTCCCACCCTTTCAGCCTACCTCTCCCCTCCCCTCCCCTCCCCTCCCCTCCTCCTTCATCCCCCCTCCCTTCATCCTCGTCCTCACCCTTCTTCCTCCCTTCATCCTCACCCTCACCCTCACCCTTCATCCCCTCCTTCTACCTTCACCCTCATCTTGGACTCTCCTCTGCCTTCACCCTCTTCCTTAGCAACTTTTTAGTCGGACGGTGCTCAACAGTGTTCGAGTCGGCCTTTCCACCCTGATTGACGATGGCTCTGCCTTCAGTCAATCCTCGCCCGCTTCCATCAGCCACGAAACCGTCACATTCTTAAAAGACGAGTTGCAGTAGCTCAAAAAAGATATAGAGCAGGAGAGCTCGACATCACTCTTTGCTCACATCCATGGGTCCCACCCTTCTAGGTTATAGACCAGGGACTGGATGCTTGCCGCTCTTACTGGAGACCTCGCAGAGCACCTCATAGATATTCATTTGCTTGGTCGAGGTTTCTTTCATGTTGTTTTTGACTCCTTGGATGGAGCAAGTACATGGCTTCAGGCCAATCCTTTGGCACTGAGCTCCACCAGGTTGATTTTCTTGACACCCTTCTCGCTAGGTTTTGACCCTATGGAGGAGGATGGCTGCACGTTTTCACTTTTCTCAGATTCCCCGGCCTCCCTTAGTTGTACCATCAAATCTTATTGTCCATTATAGCCGCTTTTGGGATGATCATCGAGATCCCTCCCCTTCCTGGGATGCCTTCTTCTGCAACAGGGGCAGTCAGGACGGATGGAGTACCACGTGTTAGGGTCGTTGTCTCTGACCCTAACATTACGGATGACCACATCATGCTCCAGCATCGAGATGGCTCATTCTTCAAGCAGAGAGTCGAGATTGCTTGGAGACAGGCTCAGTGTAGGATCTGCAGGACCCCTAGGCATTTTGCCAGAAATTGCCCAAGAAGAGAAAAAAGAAACGGCCTAAAAGGTCCATGGGTGTTGCGCCTCTTAGCACCACCGCAGTTGGACCTACTTTCCGATCTATTGCATGTCCTATCAATTCTCGTGCTGCTGGATCTTTCACCTCTTGTCCAGGACCATCAACATCTCGTCCCGAACCTTCTTCTTTGCAAATAGGACCATCAGCACGTCCTATTCATGTCATCCCTTGTTGGGTGCCAGTCAGAGTTGAGGAGCCAGTTCTACCTCAGGAGGCTTCTCATGACGGCACGGACCCTACCTTACAGGTAGGAGATATTCCTGTCCTAGTTCCTTGTGCGGATGAGGTTGCTCCTGTCCCCTCAGATGCTTTTGTGAAGGAGCTTCCATCTTTGGAGCAACTCATTGCCGAAACCCAGACCATAATCTGTTCCAATGACATTTATTTAGCCAAGTCCCGTCAGGAGCCAGCTTTACCTCTTGAGAGGGGCAAGGGGATTATAGCTTCTACTCCACCCTCCATAGGGATCCTCCACACACTTGTGCTAGTTGCCTCATTTAGTAATTCTTTTGCAGTTCTAGCAGACATGGTAGAGTTTGAGTTAGAGGAGGAGTTTGTACCCTCTACCCTTGGGGAGCACCTTGTTCAAATCACTGTGGATAGAGCTTCCCCTTCTGCAGATGTGGGAGTGCTTTCTCCATTTGACTTCCCTCCTCTTGATAGGAAGATTCTTTCCCAGGAGAGGGTTATCTCCGCTACCAGGTCGGGTAGGGTTTTTCATATGACCTCTTCCTCACGCCGATGAGGGTTGTCAGTTGGAACGTTCAAGGTCTCGGGGGTGTACCTCACCACCTAACTGTTGGCGATACCTATCTCTTGCCTGAGGATCTCACCTCTCCTGAATCGAGCAATTGAGTGATAAAAGTCGCTAATATCTAAGAGGGCAACTGCTATATCTGACAGGGAAAGCAGCCCATTGTGCATGTGAGATACCCAAGTCTGCAACACTACCTTTGTGAGGCCCTCCTCTGCATAGAATGCATCTGGGATCCTGATACTGGCAGAGCGACTCCTCACATGAGGATCTGAAACAAACAGAACAACCGGAAAGTCATCTGAAGTGGACACCTCAGGTGTAATGCATATTGTCCCACCTTTGTCCAGAGCCCAATCATCCACATAAAATCTATCAATCCGTGCATGGATAGGCATCTGAAATCTCCTGTTCAACCAAGAAAACAGGAGTGATTGCGGTGGAGTGTGGAAAGCATCATCATGCCAAGCATCTCTGCCATCATATTAAAAAAGGAAGGCATCCCAAGCTGCTCTCTCTAGGGAATGTAAACCACCTTCCCTACCACCTCTTTTGTCTGTGTGCATTTCAACCATGTTGAAATCATCCCCAATGATCCAAGACTCTGCAATGCATGACCAAGAAATCAGCTCCTTCCATAAAAGGACATGGTCCCCTCTTGAATTGGGGGCATAGAGGTTTAAGAAACCAACCTTACGTCCACCAAGCAAAAGAATGATCCACTGAGCTCTAGAGGGAACTATGATCCCATGTCGGATGACCAAGGGAAGCATCGAAGAAGGAACAAGAATACAAGTACCTTCCCTGGTGTCCAAGATGGGTGACCAAAAAGTATGCCCTGTGAGAAGCTTACTTGACTTGGAATAATCCGTGACATCCAGTTTGTGTTCCTGAATCATGAGAATATCAATGGGGCCCCCGGTAACACCTGGATGAAGTTGGGTACGAATCACCTGCATACGGCGGCTGCTCAGAGGGAAGAGCAGAAGAGGCCTACAGATGCTTGGGTTCAGGAGTGCCTTGCTGCAGCAAGGGTTCAGCAGCAACAATCATTGTTAGATCAGAGAGCAGAGTATGCCTTTCATGCCAGGGAGTCATTTCAGACTCAGATGGGAGGTAGGGTCAACAAGTAGTTCTTCTCTACTCTTGGCCCCAGACATAGTAGGGAGAGTGTTTCACAGCTTGTTGAGTTTTACAGACACATCCATAGGTAGCCACAGATTTCTATGCCTCCTTACAGTAGATCTTGACACTCAGGCCAGAGATGATGCTCGAGTTGTTATTTGGCAGCATTTACTATGTTGGTGACCGGAGATATGATAGTCTCACTTGATGCACCGTTTACCAACATAGAGTTCAAGACTACTCTCTCTGCCCTTACAAGGGTAAGTGCCTTGGTTCAGATGGGCTTACACACTCTTTCTTTATTTTATTTTGGGATCAGATTGGGGATCACATTACCTCAGCCCTGCAGGGCGTTTGGGACTTGGGTTAGATGCTAGACTCACTTACTGAGGACCTCATTCCCAAAAGGGGGTTGCAGGAATTTAGTGTCTCAGTGGAGACCGATCACTTTGTTGGGCACTTTGTACAAAATCCTAGCAAAAGCAATCAGCCTACGTTTGTAGCCTTTTCTCCCAGATCTTATACATGATACGCAGACGGGATTTGTGCATGGCAGGATAGGCATCTTCAATAATATCTCTCATTATGGGAGGCTTCTAAATGGGCCATGCATAACGGCCATAGGCTTGCCATTCTACTCTTAGACTTTGAAAAAGGTTATGATAGAGTAGACTTGGGTTTTCTAGAGGGTACGCTCGCTCGCTTTGGATTCAAAGATGCATGGATCAAAGGGGTGTCAGCTCTCTAAAGATCAGCCCATAGCCAGGTTCTCATTGGTTGAGTCAGGGGAGATAGATTTAAGATTACCAGATCGGTCCATCAGGGATGCCCCTTAGCTTCCTTTCTCTTTTTATTTGTGGCCGAAGATATGAGCTACTACCTTAGAGCTCAAGCTGATATTATAGGCATGAGTTCCATTGAGGCATGAGAATTTGGATAGTGAGTTGGCAGATGATACGGCTGTTTTTTTGGATGCCACACCGCAAACACTCACCTCTTTCAGGACAGCCTTGGATTTGTTTGGAACTACAGCAGGGCCCATATTAATTGGAACAAATCCAATGGCTTTTGGATTAGTAATGAGGACACTCCAGATTGGGGGATCGAGATAGGATTCACTTGGATTCAGAGGGGTGTTTCCATCAGGTACTTAGGATGCCAGGTTGGGTGGGCATCTCTCCAACACAGCAATTTGCTCCCATGTTGGTGGAGAGCATTAGGAGGAAACTCATTTTTTGGAGTTCTGCCAGACTTGACCTTGCATCCAGAGTTGTGGTTGTGAACCAGGTACTATTGGCTACTGCTTGGTTCGTTTGCTCTTATTGGTGCAGATCTAGAGGCTGTATATCTCAGCCCATGAGACTGATCAGGAACTTTCTTTGGAGTGGGTTAGATGGCACCTCAGATGTTTTAGCTAGGGTGGCTTGGGAGACCCTCATCCTCCCCACTAGGGAAGGAGGTCTCAACATTATTGATCCGAATTTGCAGTGTATGGCCTTGCTCTGCAAATTTGTAGTAAGAGGATTGATGCTTGGACAGGAGCCTTGGAGAGATTTTTTCCTACGTAGCATGCAGTCTTGTACACCTTCTCACGGGGGAGATTGGATGGACAGCTCGAGATGGATTTTTACTTCAGGCCATCTTAGATCTCCCTCCTCCCCTCTCATGGCTTCCATTCTGAAAGCTTGGGGCAACTTCAGAGACACTCTTCGGAGAGTTACACCCTCCTCTCATGAAGAAATAGACAGGTATCCATTTATGTGAAATGAATCCTTTTTGGATGAGCATGGTAGATTACTAGGAGGTCACATTATATGTAGTGTTCTAGATGGGAGAGGGAACCTGCTTCCACTGTAGGTGCCTGGAAGGCTTTTAGACAGATTCCAGAGGATTAGAGACTCTTATCAGCTGGCCACCTGAGAGGGAGTGTAATCAAGATGCAACAGATAGATGCAGCCATACGAGTAGAGTGAATAGATACAAGTGACTTGCCGATCACAGAGTCCACTTGGTTGGGAGCTTTTACGGGGACGGGTGTTCCCTTATAGGTCATTGCCTTGCGGGATGCACATGAGGAGACCCTTGTATTTGATGGGTCATTGCCTTGCGGGATGCACATGAGGAGACTCTTGTATTTGATGTTCAGTCGTCGGGAGGTAGACTTCTCAGATCTTCAGATGATATTCTTTTGGAGGTTGCCTTCCAACCTCTTAGGATTGCAGGTTACTTGGAGTGGGGCACGGTGGACTCATAGTGGTATCTTGATCCTAACCCTGTCCCTTGGCACATGGATCTTGGAGACTCTGGTTATATGGTGGTTCTTCCATCAAGTTCTTGCAGTGGGACCCAGGGGAGTGGGAATGGATTGGTGAAGGGCACCGAGAGAAGAGCATCCCCTTATTTCATTACATAGTTAGAAATGCCAGGAGATTTCAGCTTAGCAGTAGAGGTTGGAGGCCCTCCAGAGCTCCTCATTGGGATAGTTTTCATATTTCTGTAGAGGTGTAGAAAAACTTTTGGAGGCGGCTCTAAAAATCCCTCAAAAATAGAAAGATCACTCTCTTCTTTTGGCTTTCTATTCATGGAGGGATTGCAGTGAACTTGTGGAGATCTAGGTTCGGGACTGACCCTACTACTTTTTCTCGATACCCTGTAGCAGTTGAGTCAGGTTCAGCAATGCCTTTGGGAAAATGCCCCTCCCCTAGCTATCTCAACATTTGGAAAGACGTCTCTAAGTTCCACCTTTGTTAGGTGTGCAAGTTGTGGTGCTTCTAATCATCTTCGCATGCTCTTGTTAAAGTCCATGTTTATTCTCTTTTCAAAGGTCTTCATGCCCTTGAGTTCTTCAGAGTGTATATTTCCACTCAAAGAGTGCTTACGTGACCTAAAGGCCTTATAAAATTATGATACTTTTATGTGAAATATGCCAAGGTAGCATGTGGTGCCTGCCTTTTTTTTCATTTTTCCCCCCACAAAACCAACGAGCTCTTGAGGTCAATGGTTTTAAGATGGTTGATAATGACATTAAATCCACATTTTCATAAGACGATATGATGTTGAACATGGAGAGTCATTTTTCCCCCAAAAAAACCCATCTCAGGGTGCACGGAAATTGAGATCAATGTAACTCTTGCTTGCTGTGTTTAAGTGCAGACACGCAAGGAAAATCTGGAAGGGTGTTGCTAGGATTCTTTGCATATTTTATAAAACACCCTTCTCTCGTACTGGCCCTCAGGTGTTTTTCAAGGGACATGACTCAAACTCATCCTCTATTATATGACGTCATGCTCTCTCCAAGATGTTCCTTTCACTCCTTTTAGAGCTGCTCATGCCTCGGTAGACACAGCTTGGGAGATTCTGGCTAGCATTGTAGCTTGGTATATTTGGAGGGCCAGATGTATGGAGGCGATGGAGGGTTCACAGATTCACCCTTCCCAGTCTATGGCCAGTATATGGTGTGATATTATACACACGTTGATGGTCATCTGGGCAAGCATGCAGGGATCCTACAGAGCAGCTACAGCCAGGAGATATTATTTTTTTAAATTTTGGAGAGGATCTCCATCTTCTTTGAGTCTACTTCAGGGTTGAGGTGGAATTTTCAGCCTCCACCTTGGATTTTTGTTAGCTCTTTTTGAGCTGTTTTTTCTTTCATGCATGACATGATGTACTCCCGTAGTTGAGCTTGCTCTTGCGGCTTTCATTTATACTTAATGAAGTAATCTTTTTGTTTTAAAAAAATAAATAATAAAAAATATATAAATTGTAGATTGAGAGGGAGAGTAGCATCTAACTATCATAATATTGAAGGAACATGGTGGAGAGGGAGAGGGAAAGAGAGAGGGCAGGCTAGGGAGAGAATATAATACTCAAATGGAACATAATCAAAGTGAAAGGAAATGGAAATAAGCAATAGAGCGAAATGGAAACACTCACATTGATAAGCTTAATGTAGACTCCTTGATGTGCGTTGGTGTGACACACAAGTACAATCATATATAGGATACACACACACAAAAATACCAAAGTTTCTGTTTGCTTCAAATGTTGCAACAATATGGACTGAAGTCAGAGCTCAAGCAAAGGCTATAATAGTATGGGCTGTAGCAGCAGCTCATCTTGTAGTCGGGGCAGAAAGCGGCTAAGAAAAGGCATCGGATGAGCTGGAAGAGCATAGGTAGCAGCTCATGTTGCAGTTGGGGCAGATGGTGGCATTCTTGAGGCGTGAATAGTAGCAGCATAGCAACACTCTTCAAGTAGGTAGTTTCCTAAAAAACGGCTCCAAATGAGGTCGTTTTTAAGGCGACCAGTAGTAGAAACGTCTCCACAACAGTAAGCAACTATTTCCTTCACAAAAAGGCCCCCAAAACAGCAAAAAACGAGCTGTCTTGGAGTAAAAATGGACTGCTTTTGAGCAAAAAACGAGCTATTTTTTCCTCTACGAAGACACCTACTAATGCCCACAAGAATGGTGACCGAGTTGCTCCAAATTTAACCACAAATATGCATTGAGCTCGAGGCTGATGGTACAACAAAATCCGCAACAGCTCCAACTCCACAAATTAGCTCCAATGTCCAGCAGAATCCGCAGCTCATGGAGAGGCTAAGCGTAAAGAAAGAAGGGCTGCCTTTCAAGGGAAAAGAGGGAGAGTAGCTCCTCTTTCTTGGCCTCCCTCACCTCAATCTCTTGGAAGAGCAAGGAGCAAGAGGGAAAGCACTAGGAGAACACCAATCTCTCGTCTCTTGGTACTAGCAACCAGATGGTATCGGAGAGGGCAGCTGGCATATGTGAAGGGGAAGGCACTCCACCATGCAAGTGAGAAACCGATGATTTAAAAAAAAAAGGAAAGACAACCAGGAATTATGTTCTTCACCATGTCAAATAGCTGAGACTTCATAGGGATCAGTTGCAATGTGGGCTCGTAGATGATGAGCTTATGAACTAGGTTCCAGAGCAGATATCTAGAGCACACAAATAACAAGTCAATCTCCCACACAATCTGACTAGAACACACACATAGGAACACAGAGACTCTTTGAAAGAGGGGAAAGAAGGCTTTGACTTGTTGTAGCTCTGTGTCAACCAAGAATTGTTCATACACCCAGTCGTTCTTTGTACGACAAATCAACCACACATGATGTATCTACAACACCTCCTTCCAGCAGCTTGTATACGATAAACAGCTCGCACTTATGCTTCTTGTATGGAATCCTCATGCACAAAGAACCCCCAAGAATGCTAATCCCTCGAGTCATCCCCTCCACCTATAGACTCATGAATCCTCAACGATCAAAGTCCCTATCATGACTTCCGTTCAGTCACTATTGCATCTGCACACAAGCTGTACGTCATACTCAGAATTGTAAGCAGCCACATCACGAGTGCTTCCAACAGCGACAACTCCCAATCTGTCTTCTGTTCCAGCTAAGCTCCCCCACGCAGCCTGCACATTTGTGCGTGATTAAAGGTAACAATAATCGATCATACTTCATGTCGATCAGCCCGTTAGCTCTCCGCTCAGCTAATCATCCATCAGCCCTGTGTTTTTTTCAGATCATCACACACCGTTGACAGCCCGTACACAGCCCAATCGCCCTCTTAGATCGTCACAACCCTCTACACCTTGACGCACTGCTTTTGTACAACACTTTGAAGCCCATGAACCATCCGTTCATCGACCAGCAGATCCTTTCCTCTCTCTTCCTTCTCCGCTTTCTCCCCCCCCGCGCAATCTCTCTCGCTCATCAACGTTTTCCAGCACTCTCTAGTAGCTGCCATCCACGTCATCACGTAGAATTTGCCACTCTTCCATTTAAAAAATGCAAATATCTCCCAAGGCACATTAAATGCACATTTTGGACCTTTGGTCACACAATTCCCACACACATTAGCATGCACATTAAGACTTGCATGCTTCCCCGTACACACACATGAAAAGCCCCTTGACATGGACACCAGAACATATCAAATTCCTGTAACATGTAAGTGCACATTGAATCAGGAAAATAAAATAAAAAAACCCTTCATGACTTGATTTTTATGACCCCAAAAACATTTCACTTGACCACACACTGGACACCCTTGCTCTGGAAGTCTGGTACAACCACATTGCATTTCATCATTTCCCATGAAGTCCCTACGAAACATACTTTATTGTCTCAAAAAACTATACATTAGTCCATCATACTTGTGAAAGAAAAATCCACAAATGCCAAAAGCCCACACCTACCCTAGATGTGTACAACTATGTGCCTACCCACAGCTATATACAATGTTAAAAAACTTGATACAGGTATTGTCCTATCACCGAGATCTACAAAGCTATCTCTGTGAGGTCCTTCTCTGCATAAAAGCATTGAGAAGCCTAATACTGGCGGATCGACCTCTCAATTGCAGCTTAGGAACCAGCAACACCACCGGAAATTGGTTCAAAGTGGAAACCCCAGGGGCCATGCGTTTTGATCCTTTTCTATCCAAGGCCCAACTATCCAAGGCCCAATCATCAACATAAAAACGGTCAATCAGTGCATAGATAGGCATCTACGGTCTCCTGTTCAGCCAAGAAAACAGGATTAACTGTGACTGAGTGTGAAAGGCATCATCAAACCAAGCATCTTTGCCACTGAAACTGAAGAGGAAGGCATCCCAAGCTGCCCTCTCCAAAGACCCTCTCTGCCTCCTTTTTTATATGAGGGTAACTCCACCATGTTGAAGTCTCCTCAAATGACCCAACAATCTGCAATGGGGGCCCAAGAGAGCAACTCCTAGAACAAGACACGATCCCCTCTATTATGGGGGCGTAGAGGTTGAGGAATCCAATCTTACGTCTTCCAATCAAAATAATAATCCACTGGGCTCTAGACGGGAGGATAACTCCATGTCCAGCAACCAAGGGGAGAAAAGAGTCTGAGACTAGATGCATGTACCTTCCCTAGTGCCCAAAATAGGTGACCAAAAAGTGTGGCCTGAAAGTAATTTACCTGTCTTTGCGCAATCTGTGGCATCTGGTTTGTGCTCCATTATGAATAAGACATCAATGGAGCCATCAGTAACACCTAGATGAAGCTGATTCCTAACCAACTATCTATGGCGGCAGATGAGGGAGTCCCTGTATGTTCCAACTATCAATCCTCATCGACGGGAGGAAGAAGCATGGAACATCTTACCCAACCTAGTGGCGGAAACAAACCCGTCAATGGGGGAATGCCTCCTACTAAATGAGCGAGGGAGGGAGCCAAGTAGAGGGAAGTCCATTGGTGAAAGTACTCGTCCACCTAAGGAAGAAGACACCCTGCCAACAGGACGAAGACACCCTGTCAACAGGAACCCCAACCATTGTCTCACCAAAAGTAGAAGTCACAAAGCCCTCCTCTAGGAAGCCCGTGAGTTTTGCCAGGGCTGTGAAAGAGTTCCTGTGAACCAAACTTGTCATAGGAGTGCGAAGAATCCCCTCAAAGGGAAGCAGATCAATAGTCTACAGAACCCCTTGCCCTCTATCCAAGAGGGGAGTCGAGGAAAAGGGCTGCTCTGAAATGCCATGATCCTAGAAAGATGTGGAGGCCTCTCTAACCGGAGAAATAACATGAAGTTCCTTGTCAAGAAGTAGGGATACCGCTGAGTTAGGGGGAGAAGCTGTAGCCAGGGCTGCAACTGGAGCGCTAGTGCCCTAAACTGTGTGATGTGCGACATCAATGGGAGCACCTAGAACGGGAATATCCAAAGGCGTCCTGGACGGCGGCCTCATGATTTGGAGGGTGTGAGGGAAAGAAGTTATTGAAGGAGAAATCAAAATAATTTGAATTTGTGCTGATGAGTTAGCCTTGATTATAATTGGGAGGGAATGTATTTGAAGATTATAAATTGTGGGAGGAAATCTATTTGAAGACTTATATGTTTTGGCATTCTTAGCACCTTGGCAGTAGTCTAGGTGCCAGCTTGGCCTGATCATGGATAAAGTATCGCCTTGATTATAATTGGGAGGAAATCTATTTGAAGACTTATAAATTTTGGCATTCTTAGCACCTTGGCAATAGTCTAGGTGCCAACTTGGCCTAATCATGATAAAGGCTCGCATCACATACTGAGCAAAGGTGAATTAGTATTGCTCCCAGCCTCAACATGCCATTTGAATCAGTCATTCATGGAGATCCTGTACCTACCGAGATGACCTTAGTGAAATTTATATGTTTTCTTGCTTGCATCCCAGGCCATCTTTGGTACCTCTCATTATTTATGGGTTTGATCGTGATTATATATCTGAAAACTCTTTACAAAGCTTGAATCTCTATAGGCTTGTAGCTATTTCTAGGACCAACCTTGAGTAAGGTGTGGTGGCCTTGACCCATAAATGCCTTCTAGTGAAGGATTTTTCATCTTCCCTAGTCATCCCAAGTTGACTGTGAGATACTACCACCCCACGCTTCCTCTGTAAGTGGAGAGAAGCTTGTAGTTGTTGGAGAAGCATGGTCCCCTCTCCACTTGTGAACCTCCATATGAGGAGGACATGGGGGAGGAGGACAAACGGCATAGGATGGAATGAAGGGGATGGAGAGGAGCTGCCATGTGGGCAGCAATCTGGCTGCCACGTGGGGCAGCAGGTGTACATCCATCGTAGATGAGATTTAGGACAGCCACATGGGGAACCCTAGTCAGCTTCCTTGGCTCACTGTATGCCTTGCTTTCGGGCTGGCATAAGGGCTGATAGAAGCCTAGCCCAAACAGGGGACCAAGGGCTAGGCAAAAGGCCAAAAACTAAGGTCGTTCTGTAGTCGGCGGTTGGACAGACTATAGTTGTGACAGTATGTCAGGGGTGGTCAGATCTAGGGCCAAGTTGGCCCAAGTCTGATTGGCCAGGTCAGCCAATCCTATTATGCCTACTCTTCCACTCTCCCATGCTGGCTACCATGCTGATTTCCATGACACTGCTTTGCACCAGCTCCTTGAAGAGACATGGCAGTAGGAGAATACCAAGCTAACTAGGAACGGAATGGAAATATGGAAAGCATAATGGAAAGAACAAGTGCTAAGCAATGATAATCAAAATACTCACGTGATATAAAGCTTGATGTTGAAAGATGTGAAATGACTCAAGACAAGTACAACACTATATAGTGTGACACTAGACTCTAGAAAGTCACAATGTCTATGGGATATCTCCCAATATGACACATGGCATGTCTAGAACTCACTAAACTATAAAACACCCCCTAGACACCTATTACACTCATTTGTTACTCACTTTGGTTTCATATTCCAACACCCCCCCATGAAGGCAAGGTGAGAGACTATTGGAATGGAACCAAGAACAGAACATGACAATGACGGTCATCAAAACTGTGCATGCCGGTCTAGAACTAGACATAGTTCCCACACAATCTCAGAGGCAAGTGAACATGGCTTAGAGGCTAGTGAGTATAACATAGAAATCTCATCTAGCATGGCTCAGAGGCTCATCATGCATCGATGCATGACCAACTCAGAGGTCTAGGAGACCAATGCACCAACATCGTGGAACTCTCCATCCAGGCCTAATAAACAAATAGACCTATCAAAGCCAATACATATGGCTCCCACAGTACATCCCCCCTTGGCTTCATAACAGGACATGTTAGGAAGCTACACACCAAAAAAATAGGAAAACCAATACATCTTTTTAGGAGGACTATCCAAGGCAGAGGACCTTTAGACTCAATGAAAACCAAACACTCAATACATATCATTTTAGGGGGTCTACCCAAGGCAGAGGACCCCAAAATACATCAAGCTGTAGGAATAATAAAAATAGATCTCTTAGGAGTAAGAGATGTTCTCCAAGTAGCTAATGCACATGTGTGCACATCCCTGTGAGTCGATGACGATGTCAATGAAGCACTAGGTATGGATGCCCCAAAATATGTGTCGGTGAAGTCCATGGGGTAGCTACATGGAGCACTCACATGGTGACTCTCAAAATACCGGTCGGAGAATCACCAGATGTCGGAAAGAAGCCTCAATGGGGGTTAATTTTGCTTAAGGTAGCAAAATCGCCAAATATAAAATACAGATAAATGATGATTTTACATGAATTTTGCAAATCCCCAAAAGATTTACATAGCAGAGGCTTCAAGTATGCCAAGGGAAGACAAGAAACAAAAAAGCCCCAAAATTTTAGGAAGCTAATTGATCAAATTTCTATGTTGAAGTAATCGAACACAAAATATCCAGGAGATAGTGTGCAACAAAATGTCGAGCAACAGATTTGGAGATGGCAAAATTTTGATGGCGTTTGAAGAAAATCAACAGCGTAGCTCCAAATAGAGAAAGAGGAATGTCATTAGATCAGAATCTAGACTCCAGCTTGCAAATTAGGTAATCACGAACTAGGTAGTTTGCAGAGGAAAGAGTGGGCAGAATGTCAGAGATGCCTTGGGCCTTCAGCTGGGGGAGAGGTCACATATCATGTGGGACAGTTGGATGCGGGGGCCAGCCCGGTCCCTTCGAGTTTGGAGGGACACTTACAGACACTTGGAGACCATTGCTCTAGCAGCCGCCGCTGGCGGTGTCCGTGGAGCTCAGGCGAGACGCACAGAGATAGACGGAGCGATTCCTGCCGGTTGGCTGGCTCCACCCGAGATTCAGATGCTCATGCCTGGTGATGACCGTTGGCTTGGACAGTTCACCCCCCGTGGCATCCCACTGGTGGTTGCAGGCCGGATGGACAACACCTCTGTTTCCTTCTTCGCGGTTTTGGGGGACAGCCGACTCAGGAGAGAGGGTGTGCTCATCGACCCCCTTCTCCCGTGGCAGAGGGTTCGGGTTGTAGGCCTCGTGGGGAAGGTTTGGCGGACCGATCCTAGTATAGAGCAGGATCAGCTGCAGTTATGGCGACTCTGGCTTTGGGAGGGGCGGGCCTTGTCAGAGCTTGATTGGGACCCAGGTGAGTGGGGATGGCCAGAGGTTGTGACAGGCCAGGGGCCGACGCCTTTCTTCGCTTACAGCACGACATTGGGCAGGAGAGTTCTCGGGAGGATGCAGAGCCGCCCGCCCATCCAGCGGCCCAGTTGGTATGCTCAAGGTATCTCCAGGCTATTTTTGCAGGCCTTCTGGAAGGCCTTGTGGGAGAGCTGGCGGCCACGGAAGATTTCCTACTTCCTTTGGCTACTCGCCCACAAGGGTCTTCCAGTGGGGAGCTGGTTGCGGCAGGTTAGTCAGGATGGACTTTGTCAGATCTGTCATGAGGACGAGGAGTCACCAAAACACTGCCTGTGGAGCTGCACTCGCGCCCAGGAAGTGTGGAGGTGGACCTTCGGGATCCTTACTCGCGCAGCACCGGAGCTAGGTTTGATCACTTGGGGCGCGTTCTGCTGGTGCAGCACCACACCTGGCTTTCATCAGTTGTTCGAGGCAGGCCCGCAGGACCCCATGTTCCTTATCACACAAGGGACTTGGGGGCCGCTAGAGGGCATTCCGCCGCACCTGGCAGAGGCTGACACAGGATCTCAGGAGAGGCAGCCAGTCTTGGAGATTATTAGCAGCATCGTTGGATGGCACATTTGGACCTCGCGTTGTGCGCAGATCCTCGGTGGCACCTCTCTTTCGACTGCCCAGGTCATGACCGACATCTGGAGTGAGATTATACACACACTCAGAGGCCAGTGGGACCAGATACAGGGAGATTCCCGGGCTGGCCGGGAGAAGCGGAGACGATTCCTCCGTGATTGGGATACGCACGGGACGATGGTTTCTACAAATACCAGACGGAAGCATACTTCTCAGGGCCTTCAGTGGCACTATTCACCACCTCTCTGGCTGTTCATTCACACTCGCCTGATCCCTCCGTGAGAGAGAGCTTTCTGTTTCCTTTTAGGGCTGCGTCCGATTTGTGAACGCAGCCCCGTCAGCTGCAAAACTGACCTCATGTATCTTGTTTTCGAAGTAATATAATCAGCACTGTTTTTTAAAAAAAAAAGCGTGGGCAGAATGCAAACGCAGAGCAGCCACGTAGAAAACTATCACGATCTGTGATGTATTCCTTTCTCTATTTCTAGACTTATGGATGGTTTGATGAATGGACACTTGTGGAAGGGTATGCCCTTTCGACGGGACACTTCCTATGAGGCACAACCCTATGTCCTTTCGACGGGACACTTCCTATGAGGCACAACCCTTCACAAGAGACATCCTATTGAAGAGACATTCCTATTGTAATGTACCCTCTCATCAAGGGTCACACCCTTCACAAGGGGTACACACCTCTTCATGCACACACACTTTGGAGCACACACCTTTTCATGTGTGACTCTTCACTCTCTATATAAGAGAGGCCCAATTGTATGGATCACACAACAGATACCCTATAGACATTCAAGCAATACAATTATTCCTTGTTCTCTGCTATTTCAGTCTCCTTTCTGTTCCTTAGCACATTTCTAAATATAGTAAATCTAGGATTCCTTTCAGTGGTATCAGAGCAAAATTCGCTCCTGCTTGTAGGAAATGCCCCCCACCTTCTAGCATCGATCTGATACATCTTTTCCGCTAGAAGGATATCCGTGCACGTTGTGCATGGAAGAGATGGAGAGGATGAGCGTAAAAATTTTGTGCGCCAACCCTGCCTAAAGTCATCTATGGCCTCTCCATCTCCCACACATCACCAGTTGATGTGAATGGACACGACAAAAATCATGTCTTTTCAGGTGCTTGGGCTGTCCCAAAACCAAGGGACGCACCTTTTCCACCATCGGACACACCTTTTGATATAGAGTCTCGACTCCTCACTCAAGGGACACACCGCATCGTGGAAAAAAGGACACACCTATTCATGTAGGGACACCTCTTTTAAAAACAGGGACACACCCCTTCATGAAAAGGTGCACCTATTCCAAGGGTCACACCCCTTCGAATAGGCACACCTTTTAGGCACCAAGCACCTATAAAAGGGTACCTAGAGGGGTTAAAATGGAAAACCCAGCTCCAAACCTTAGGTTTACCCTAGCTACCCTAGGGTTAATTAAACCCCCCATTTAATTTTTTGGGCAACTACCCAACCTTAGGCAGCCCCCAATGAAAAAGGGGCGCACCTCTTTGACGTTCCGTACGCATTTGCACTGTACGGATTTCCACGTAGCAGCAGCTGCCTCAGCCATCGCCATTTCGCTGGCAGCCCATGCAGGGTCTGCCCGCCTCAGCCCTCGCCATCTCGCTGCTAGCCCACGCAGGGTCTGCCCGCCTCAGCCCTCACCATCTCGCTGCCAGCCCGCGCAGAGTCTGCCCGCCTCAGCCCTCGCCATCTCGCTGCCAGCCCTCTCAGATTCGCTGCCCGCCTTGGCCTCGCCATCTCGCTGCCAGCCCTCTTAGATTCGCTGCCCGCCTTGGCCTCGCCATCTCGCTGCCAGCCCACGCCACCTGCTGCAACCTTCACGCGCCATCACGCTGCCAGCCGTGCCACTTCCGCTGCCAGCTCTTTGCCTTTTTCGCTGCCAGATTTCCTTGCCCTTACAGCCCGCTGGTTTAACAGCCCTGCTCCTCTCCAGCCTGCAACGTGAGCACAGCACCAGCCAGCTCTTCGGTTGCAAAACAGCCTGTAAATAGATTTTCGCCATGACAGCAGCAACCTGGTGCACCAGCCCCTATTGCGATCCAGAATCGGGTACTTGCAGCCTGTTGCGCAATTGATAGCCTGCTCTCCTTGCCAGGTGGAGACTTTCCATTCTGCTTTTAAGGATTCTCTTGTCATTATGAAATTACAACAAATGAAAGACGCTCCCATAAAGCATGGAAACCCCTGGTAATTCACCCGGCATTTCAAGGACACCTCAGGCATCATCTACCACACAATATCATGTTCAGATTGCACAACCAGCCCATTTCGGAGCTTTCGCATCGTGGGTCTTCTGTGTCACGTGCCCTTCTAGTGATTTGGACCACATCCTATATCTTCTGCATGAGGCACCTCAGTTACATTACTTCCTCAGCACAGTATAGGTTGTGTTCCACGAGACACGAAGATACCCAGAACCCGATATTCCTAAAGAGTTTGTTGTCCATCTTTGGAGAGAATTTTACCCCACCTTCGGCATCTCCAGGGTACTCTCCACCTCCTTCAGCTCCCAGATATCCTCCTGTACAGGTTGTACCTTCTCCACGACAGTATTTACACTCTGAAGGCACCCCTTCTCCTGGATATCCTCCACTTTCGACAGCAGCTCCTTATCCCTTCTCAGATCCGTGGACTCTGCAACCTACTCCCGTCCTCTCACGAGCAGTAACACCACTTTCGGCTTCACCAGTGTTACCTCAGACAGGACCTCCTTTACCAGATTTCCACTGGTGGTTCCATCCTGCCTCGCCTGCCCCCTCCAACATGAGCAACCTCAGGGAGCAGCCCGAATCCTCTTCCAGGAATGGTACAAACTAGAGCACAAGTTCACGCTTTTCTCACAGGGATCTCCGATATGTCGCAACGCTCGCGTGAAGCCTCTCCAGAGATCAAAGACTCAAGTCCAAAAAAGACCCCTGAAGTCAACGTACAAGGCAAAACACTACTGCAACTTCAAATTTCCCAGCTTCAGGAGAGCATATCCGACTTGGTCCAGAAAGCTCAACAACTTCAAGATTCTCGAAGTACCACACATACAGAGGATGACATGACGCAACCAGACGACTATGCGGATTCATTCCCCCCAGAGGTAGAAAACACTGAACTACGTGCCCCCTACCGTTTACTTCAAGCTTCCAAAACTAAAAGACTTGACATCAAACTTTCAGAAGCCTACAATGGTCAACGCAATCGCCGAACAGTTGACCAATGGCTCGCAAAAATGCGCATGTATTTTGATATTGTTGACCTCACTGAAGGCAAAAAGATCGCCTTGGCAGCCTCCCTCCTCAAGGATATAGCTTTTCTATGGTGGCAAAGACGCATAAAGGACGGCAAAAGTGTGTTAACATGGGAACGATTTGAACACGTGCTCCGTAAGCAGTTCATACCTGCCAATGCGGACTTCCAAGCACGTTCAAAACTTCGACAGTTGGAGCAAACGGGCTCCCTGTCTTCCTACATCTCTCAGTTCACCACATTGGTGCTGGAGATTGATGGTTTAATTGAGGATCATCTCAGGCCTAAATCCCTCGTTACGCATTGATGTCCTTAAAGCAAACATCACCACCACAGCTGGCGCTATTGCTTACGCAGAGCGCATTACAGATTTCCAAAACACAGGGAGGTAGAGTGCTAATCGCACACAGAACTCTCCTATGGCCAAAGGTGCTCGCCCTCAAGATAACACCAGGTTTCGAAAAAACTCCAGTAATCAAGGTCAGCGACAGTCTCAAGATCCCAGAAGACTCAGAAATCATATGCGGGATTCCAACAGGAGCACTCCTCCAAGGATCGCGCCTCTTCTTCTTCACAAAGTCATTACTGACATCCCCAACATAAAGGTGCGGCCACTGACAAGAAGAACAACTCCAACACAAAAGGACTTTGTACCATCTGTACAGGCGACCATAGATGGTTCGATTGTCCCAAGCGACCAAAGCAAAATTCCAATATGGAACCTAGTACTTCCCAAACAGAAGATGCTACCCCAGCACAAGACAAGAAAGGAAAAGTTGTTCGAATGATGAATACCATCCATCTGAGCCTTGCCAGCAACCCCGAACCTTCCCTGGCCACTCAAGTACTTTGTGTTCAAGGATCGATTCGTGGAACAACGGTCACTATCCTCATCGACAGTGGCTGCTCTCATAACTTCCTAGCTAGTTCTATGGTCGACAAACTTCGATTGACCACCAGTCCTAGTCTCATGGACTATCAGATTAAACTCGCAAATGGAACTACCTTCTTGTGCAACACCAGGATCAAAAACTTGTCTTTTCGCATCCAACATTATATGGACAAGTTGAACTTCGACATCTTGCCTCTTTCTCGGTATGATGTCATACTTGGACAACAGTGGCTCTACGACTATGATCCATCAATCAGTTTTCACAGCCATACTATCCAGTTTGTCCACCAGGGAAAACTTATTGAGCTAACTGGTTCTAGGGACTCTCCTTCAACCCCAGTTGCCTTTGTCCTACAAGTAAAGAAGTGGATTCGTAAACGTTAAGTAAAGACTTCACTTCTGTTGATTACGGCAGTCGAGGAGACACCAACAAAGGATCCTCTTGAATACCTCAACCAACCTTTTTTCCAGCCCTACCTAGATATTTTTCCACAGGAATTGCCAAAGCAGTTACCACCTCGACGACCAGTGGATCACCCAATCGAACTTATTCCCGGCAGTAATCCACCGTCGAAACCTCCTTATCGGGTTTCTTACACTCAAAATGAAGAAATCCAAAGACAGGTCACCGAACTACTCGACAAAGGTCACATTCGGCCCAATCGCAGCCCTTTCGGATCTCCTGTACTACTTGTGGAAAAAAAGAATAAGTCAATGCGCCTCTGCATCGACTACCGAGCCCTCAACAAGCTCACTATAAAAAGCAAGTATCCATTGCCTCGCATCGATGACCTCTTCGATCAACTTCTACATGCAACACAATTCTCAAAGATTGATCTTCGTTCAGGTTATCATCAAATACGCATACGAGAAGGCGATGAGTACAAGATAACTTTTCGAACAAAGTATGGACACTATGAATGTTTGGTCATGCCTTTTGGGTTAAACAATGCCCCGGCCACATTCATGACACTCATGAACGACATCTTCAGGCCTTTCCTCGATAAGTTCGTCATCATTTACCTTGATGACATCCTCGTTTTCAGCAGATCCCTACATGAGCACAAACAACATCTTCACCAAGTTTTTGAAGTTCTCCGCGCAAATTCTCTCTACATCAACATTGAGAAGAATGAGTTCTTCAAGACCCAACTCGAATATTTGGGACATGTTATTTCCGCTCAAGGCATCTCTGTGGATCCCAAGAAGGTCGAGGTAATCCGAAACTGGCCTACTCCTAAGAATGTTCATGATGTCCGCTCTTTTCTCGGATTGGCAAACTTCTACCATACAAAGGTCTATCAATTTTCTGAAATCGCAGCTCCTATGTCCGAATTATTGAAAAGCACAGCAATTTTTCAGTGGCTTTCCGAAACAGAGTATAGTTTCCAACAACTCAAGCAAGCACTCACTACCACACCAGTTATGGCTATTGCTGACCCAAACCTTCCATTTGAGGTCATGACCGACGCTTCCGACATCGCTACAGGAGCAGTCTTGATGCAAGAAGGCAGAGTTATTGCTTTTGACAGCCATAAACATTCTGATATCCAAACCCGATACCCGGTTTATGATAAGGAGTTTCTTGCCGTTGTACATGCTTATCGCTCTTGGAAACATTATCTCATGGGAGCCGACTCTGTGGTCAAGATAGACCATCACTCTCTAAAGTATATCTTTACTCAGCCAGTCATGAACGCTCGAGATCTGAACGACTCCGACGCTACTTGGCAATCTGATGAAGACTTACAGCAGTACCCTGACATTTTACAGTAGTATTTTCAGAATTTACAGTGATATTTTCTACATCAGTTCATTATCTCCACCAGGGTTTTATTTTGAGTGGGAGGGGATGTCACGATCTGTGACGTATTCCTTTCTCTATTTCTAGACTTATGGATGGTTTGATGAATGGACACTTGTGGAAGGGTATGCCCTTTCGACGGGACACTTCCTATGAGGCACAACCCTATGCCCTTTCGACGGGACACTTCCTATGAGACACAACCCTTCACAAGAGACATCCTATTGAAGAGGCATTCCTATTGTAATGTACCCTCTCGTCAAGGGTCACACCCTTCACAAGGGGTACACACCTCTTCATGCACACACACTTTGGAGTACACACCTTTTCATGTGTGACTCTTCACTCTCTATATAAGAGAGGCCCAATTGTATGGATCACACAACAGATACCCTACAGACATTCAAGCAATACAATTATTCCTTGTTCTCTGCTATTTCAGTCTCCTTTCTGTTCCTTAGCACATTTCTAAATATAGTAAATCTAGGATTTCTTACAAAAACCTTTGCCTACCTCGCTACCTGTACTCAGGAGATCAGCCCAAGAGATAGGCGATGAACAGCTGTAGATAAGTGATGCAACTTTAAAGGATATGTTGGGCAGTAACTAGAGATAATGGCGCGCAACATCTTCAGGAAGATAATGGGCAGCACATCCAGCGTGAGTATCAGTAGCACATGTCGATGTAGATCAGCTCCTTCATGCAGCAGTTGTGACAGTATGGCCCATCAGTACGAACGGCAGGCAAGCAGGACAAAACGTACAGCAGACGTACAGTGCAGGTATGGTCGTACGGCAGGCAAGCCCTATAGGCTATACGGCTGATTTGCAATGGGTTGTACGATCTTCTTGTAGGTTGATGAAGAGGCTTCGGAGCTGACTAAAGGATTGGCCGTTGGTGAGGCATAGGTCCAGGCTGAAGGGGCTGAGAAAGAGGGCAACGATGAAGAGGAGAATATGAAGAGGAAGGACAGCTCCACGTTGAGGCTCAAGGAAGGAGAGGAGGAGAGGCTAGTCCTCCAAGTGGAAGAGAGGACCTTCCAATGAGGAGGAGGGAAGGCAGCTTCATGGCTACTCTCTTACCTCAACCTCTTGGAGGTGGCTCTAATACCATATGAAGAGACATGGCAATAGGAGAATGCCAAGCTAACTAGGAACGGAATGGAAATATGGAAAGCATAATGGAAAGAACAAGTGCTAGGTAATGATAATCAAAATACTCACATAATATAAAGCTTGATGTTGACTGATGTGAAATGACTCAAGACAAGTACAACACTATATAGTGTGACACTGGACTCTAGAAAGTCACAATGTCTATGGGATATCTCCCAATATGACACCTGGCATGCCTAGGACTCACTAGACTATAATACACCCCCTAGACACCTAGTACACTCATTTTTGACTCACTTTGGCTTCATATTCCAACACTCCTATGAGTGCCTCACCACCATCATATGGGAGCAAGCTACTAATGTCATACCTATAGTTAGGTATCTCTGAGGCTGTCACGAGAAAAGTGGAGACATGAGCATGAAACGTACTATGAATGTCAATAAGTGGCATTGATCCAAGATCTCCCTAGTCTATCCCATGTGTAGCAAGTCCTTGACTGCGCCCTCTTTATCGAGGGGTCAACTAACAGCCTTGAGTGGGTGAAAGTCCTTTTGGCACAATGTTGTGTGGCATTTGGCATTTGTCTCAATTGGCATAAGTCACTTGTTTTTTACTAGAGTAAAAGAGCCCTATTACTTTGGAGATATCATGGGTCTTCACATGGATTCTCTAGGGTTAGACATCACATTCCTTGGGGCTTATACTCGAGGCTATGAAAACTAAAAACCTGAATCAAATCAGAACAGGCATAATATGCATCATGATATATTTATTTTATGACACCTAGTGTAAACTAGTATTGCTTTAACATAATATTAGGCTTTTCATGGGTTTTAAGAGTCAAATTTGTAAATCACAACATAATTCTCAAGTTATGTATTTAGGAATGCAAGAGCAGCCTCTTTAGAGAAATTGTTGTCGCTAAATGAGATGCTTTAGATTACATGACCTGTTCTTTATGAAATATTCTTTATCATTCTTTTTCAGAATGAAAGATTAAAATTAGATGCAATTGAAGCAAGTCTTAAAGCTGAGCAAAGAAGAAAAATGGTAAGCAGTGATGCTTTTTTTTATCTCTGTATGTGACAAATACCAATGTCATATTCAAGTTAAGCAAACCAGAAGCTGCCAAGAAAAGAAACCATGACCAATGCTATGGTTCACTTAAAAAATAATGACATACATTGATACATTTTAAATCTAAGAAACTTAACGTGAAACACGTAGCTTTTTAGTCAGAATTGTATTGAATTTTTCCAATGATTTTTTGAATTGAAAGCATGTTGTACAAGTAGATACAATAACAAATTTGGTATCCTTAATGCTGTATTTCCCCCCTAGAAGAATGGCACATGTTATCCAAATTTTCAAGCTAGTCCAATGACTCGCCATCTCTAAATGGAGCTAGTTGTAAAATTTTATAGTAAAATTTGCTGGGTACACTCAAAGGATTTTTATTTCAGTATTTCATAAGTCTTCCAAGAGCTTATAAAAATGTTATGGCTGTAGATAGAACGGGCAAATACATTGCTTCTACTACCCCACATGACCAAGGCATTGTCAAGGAGACATAAAGACAACACGTTCAAAGTAAGATAAACAATACTTTCTTAAAACTATGGTAGTGTTTCTGTTTTGATTGCACAGTTTGTACACTTTTGTGCATGTAAGACAACATTTTAACACACATGAACATGCATTCAAACGTGCGTCCATCCACACACTAGCACCCATACCTAGACACAGCTCTAGATCCAAACCCACCTCCACCCAACCATCCCCCCCCCCAAAAAAAAAACAACACAAAACAACACAGCGCGCACACTTGTTTTTGTGTGAAATCCATGTATTTTTATATCACAAGAGGCTGTCCCCAAAGTGGAGATCAGAAAATACAAGATTAGAAGATTTCATTGTAAGACAAGTAGGCAATGTAATCTATATGAGGAACAGACATGCAATCATAAAAGGATTGCCTGAGTGACATTCGAAAATAGTGGAACATGGAAGAAGTAGGCTCTCTAAAGACTCGGTGGTTCCTATCTTTCCATAGAGTCCAAAGTGCCCAATATCGAACCCATGTGTCAAACTCTGCCCTCCATGGGTGAATGCTGCCAAAGATCCAAACACTCTTGCCAAAGCAAGTAGTGGGAAAGTGGGCCTGGAGGCGGTTGATGAAGAAATTGCAGGAAGTCGCAAGTGACAGGGCAATTCCAAAAAGGACGGAGCAAGGATTCCCTGGGAGCCAAACATCTATGATATAGAGTAGTTGAGATATGCATTTGTGCCAAGAGTTGGCCAAAAGGAATAACACCAAGCATCACTCACCATAGAAAAACCTGTTGACAAAGAGGAAGTTTATAGGACCAAAGCTGCTGCAATCTTTTACGCCACCATTTGGCATTACGATTCAAAGACCAAAGCTAATTTCCATATTGCAAAATCCAAGGAGGAGGCGTCAAAACCCTGTATAAACCAGCCCACTGAGATATCAACCAAGCATAAGGGACAGGTAGCAGAGCCCTGGCGATGTAAGGTCCAATCAGTAAGGCGATACATAGGCTCCAATTTGGGTACTGGTAAAAAGCAATGGAGCATATGAGAAAGATAGTGCCAAGGGGTTGATAATGCATGCCCAATCCATATTGTATGACCGCCAAAGGAAAACGTAATGAAGTGCCATCATCACGAAGCACATCATCAACCAAAGTAATCTCTTTTGATGAAAATAAATATCACGCCTCGGTTTTTGCAAAGCAAGGGGTTGAAAAAACACCTTTGACTAGTGTAGACTGTTGGAATATGAAGCCAAAGTGAGTCTAAAATGAGTGTTCTAGGTGGTCTAGGTGTGGTTTTATAGTCTAGTGAGTCCTAGACATGCCACGTGCCATATTGGGAGATATCCCATAGACATTGTGACTTTCTAGAGTCTAGTTGCACACTATATAGTGTTGTACTTGTCTATTGTCTATTATATCAGTCAACATCAAGCTCTTTGGTATCATGTGAGTACTTGTCCATTGCTTTCATTTTCTTTCCATTTCATTTCCATTATGCTTGTTATCTTTCCTTTCCATTCCTAGTGTTAGCTTGCTTCTCTCCCTACCACTATGATCTTTCATGTGGTATCAGAGCCATGTTCCTTGCCCTGCTCTCTCTTTCCCTTTCCCTTCCAAGAGGTTGAGGTGAGGGAGGCCAATGAAGCTACTCTATCTCCTCCTCCTTGGAAGGCTGCCCTCTTCTCTCCTTCCTTGAGCTCTCTTCTCCACGCCATGATCTGCCACCTCTCTTCTCCTTCCTTCAGCTACATCTTTCTGTGACCTGCGGATGATGTGATGCTTCTATTCGAATCTAGAAGTAGAATCACGGCTTTGTGTCTTTAGAAAAGTTGTAGAGGACCTTGAGTACTACAAATTTCGTTTTAACATCATTGCAATCCGAGTTTTTTGTGAAAAGTTACAGCCCTTGCAAGAAGTGACAAAATTTGTTTCTGCACGCGAATTTTGTTCTGGAGCTCAATGATTTGATAGCCCAAGTATGATGCAGCCAGCTCAACGTGGAGCTGTCCATACTCTTCATCATTGACCTCTGCTCCAGCCCGCCATTTGCTCCTCCTGCCCGACATTCTATCTGAATCTAGAAGCAGAATCATGGCTTTGTGTCTTCAGAAAAGTTGTAGAGGACCTTGAGTACTACAAATTTCGTTTTAACATCATTGCAATCCGAGTTTTTTGTGAAAAGTTACAGCCCTTGCAAGAAGTGACAAAATTTGTTTCTGCGCGCAAATTTTATTCTGGAGCTCAATGATTTGATAGCCCAAGCATGATGCAGCCAGCTCAACGTGGAGCTGTCCATACTCTTCATCATTGACCTCTGCTCCAGCCCACCATTTGCTCCTTCTGCCCGACATTCTCTTGGAGCTGTTGCCGGCAAGTTGGTGCCCGTATTCTGCCCGTCACTTGATGTGAGCTCTTGACATTACATTGCGGTGACTCCTTCACGTGACTACTCCAAACTTTGGTGAAGACTTCCCGAGCTAGATGTGAGTTCTCCGATACTTCTCTGACACACTCCACTACAGTGATCTCTCTGATTAGTGCATTACATCAAGCTTGATGTAGACCACTCTACATCAATAAGTGACTTCTTCAACATTGCTTATTCGATCGGTGCTTGAGGTACCTCGCATTGATTGACTTCCTGGTTGGTCATGGTACCTGAGGCTTCTACTTCGACATTGGTGACTCTCCTTCCGGCATTTTGAGAGTCATTATGTAAGTGCTTCATGTAGCTACCCCAAGGAATTCACCGACACATATTTTGGGGCATTCCTACCTAGCGCTTCATCGACATCGTCATCAACTCGCACGGATGTGCACACATGTGCCTTATCTACTTGGAGGACATCTCTTACTTCTAAGAGATCTATTTTTATTATTCCTACAGCTTGATGTATTTTGGGGTTCTCTGCCCTGGGTAGTCCCCCTAAAATGATATGTATTGAGTGTTTGGTTTTCGTTGAGTCTAAAGGTCCTCTGCCTTGGATAGTACTCCTAAAAAGATGTATTGGTTTTCTTATTTTGGTGTGTGGCTTCCTAACATGTCCTATTATGAAGCCAAGGGGGGATGTACTGTGGGAGCCATGTATTGGCTTTGATAGGTTTAGAGGGGGATGTATTGTGGGAGCCATGTATTGGCTTTGATAGGTCTCGTTATCAGGCCTGGCCGAGTTCCAAGATGATGGTGTATTCCTAGAACTATGAGCTGGTCATGTAGCCATGCTATAACGTGAGCCTTTGAGCATGTTGAGTCTCAAGCCATGAGAGTGCTTGGATCAACCTCTGAACACGCTCAGACTTTAGCCTCTGAGTTACATAGGGTGCACAGTTTGATGATCGTCATTGTCATGTTCTATTCTTGGTTCCATTCCAATAGTCCCTCACCTTAGACCGTCATTGTCATGTTCTGTTCTTGGTTCCATTCCAGTAGTCTCTCACCTTGCCTTCATGGGGGGGTGTTGGAATATGAAGCCAAAGTGAGTCTAAAATGAGTGTTGTAGGTGGTCTAGGTATGGTTTTATAGTATAGTGAGTCCTAGACATGCCACATGTCATATTGGGAGATATCCCGTAGACATTGTGACTTTCTAGAGTCTAGTGGCACACTACATAGTGTTGTACTTGTCTATTGTCTATTATATCAGTCAACATCAAGCTCTTTGGTATCATGTGAGTACTTGTCCATTGCTTTCATTTTCTTTCCATTTCATTTCCATTATGCTTGTTATCTTTCCTTTCCTTTCCATTCCTAGTGTTAGCTTGCTTCTCTCCCTACCACTATGATCTTTCATAGACTCTCAGCACGCAAGGAATTCCCATGTAGAGAGTCATGATCAATATAGTCCGAAATGAAGTCCCATGGAGTGGGATGCGAATGCCCAAAAGCAATAGTAGTTAATTGTGAAAGTAGGCGACACATTGTGGCAGCCCACGGCTGATCACCCTGCAAAAATTGCAGCAAAAGCAATAGTAGTCAACTGTGAAAGTAGGTGACACATTATGGCAGCCCAAGGCTGATCACCTTGCAAAAATTGCATCAACCTCTTTCCTTTGTGAGCCAAAATATGGGCGTGAATATTTAATATGTTCAAGCCACAATGCATCTTTGGGGAGCAAAAATGCTCTATAGAGAATAATATGATACTCCCATGGCCATGTTTTGAGCTTCAGAAAGTCTCCATAAGAGCAGAAATCAAAGAAGTGTCTTTTTTGTCAAAAATCATCAAAGGCAATAAAAACTGAATATAGGCCCCAAAATTGATTGTACAATTTGGAGTCAAACATGAAGAGGTCAAGTGGCTAGCTTCCAATATTATAGTTTCTTCCTGAGCTTTGCAAGTACCCAATCTATTTGCTAACGGAAAGTGATGGTCCATCCCAAAGAATAGCCAATATGACAAACAAGCTGGTTGGGCAAAACAATCCAATCCTTAGCATGCAAAGCCAAAAGCTTGGACTTTTGAAAGTTTACGTGCAAACCAACAACTTTTCCATCGAGGATAAAGCACTCATGAGTTGTGAAAGATCAGTTTTTGTGTTCATTGGAGTGAAAGAGATTGTATCACTCAACTTAAAGAGACTGGTAAGGAATTTTATATGGAGTGGCCTTGATGGCACAGAAGATGTTACCGCTAGGGTGTTTTGGGAGACTTTGATTCTCCCCACTTGGAAGGGGGTCTTAATATATTAGATCTAGCCCTCCAGTGCAGGGACTATCTCTGCAAGATGGTTGTGAGGGGTCTTGTGCCTCGACAGGAGCCTTGGAAGGATTTTCTCATTTGCAACATACAGTCCTGCACACCTTCATCGAGAGGAGATTGGATGCATATATATATGTGTGTGTGTGTGTGTAGATATATATATACATGTACACATACACACTTTTTTTTTAGTGAAATCTTTATATTTCTGTGTGGGAAACCTCAAAAGAGGTAAAAACCCACCAATAAGTACAAGAAAAAAGTTTTTACAAGTAAAATCTTAGAGCAAAAGTCATGAGGTAGCCAAGTAAAAAGTTACATATCAAGCTGGAGGAGAGTCAAACACAGCATCCTCCAGCTTCAAATTATTCTGCTGTAAAAACTGATGCAATGATGAAACCACACCATCAATAAAAACAAGCTGTTTTTTGCCCTTGTGATTCTTCTTGATATAGGCTGGTACCCAAAATTTTTGAATCAGAGGGTCAAAAACTTGTAACATGGGATGAAAAGATTCCAGTAAAAAAGGTACTTCTGCATCCCTGATAGAAGAAGACTCTGACATAGGCATCAAAGGTAGAGAAGCTAAATCAACATCCATATCTTCCGATGAAAAAGCTGCATCTGATGAAGCAGGGTTCAGCATTTGAGCTTCATTCAGAGGATCAATCTGAGTAAGAGCAGGGGCAATATCCTGAGAGAGAGCATGCATGTCATCCTGTAAATTGCCCTCTGCAAGGGGTACATTTATATCCTGAGTAGAAGAAAACTGATGGTGCTCAACAAGGGTGCAATCTTGAGCTTCTTCAGCAAGAGGAAGATTTGCCTGTGATTTATCAACCTTCCTCCAGTAGTGCTTCGGAGCAGTAGAGGGCTTCGCCAAAGAAGCCATAGCAGAAACCGGAGGAGAAGGTAGAGTAACCTTGACAGCTGAAGAAGGAGCAGGTGGTATGGGCCTGGATATAGAAGGGCAAGCACGTGCAAAATGACCAACCTGTCGGCACCGATAGCATGCAATGGGGAAAGATGCAAAATGGAGCTTGATACGCATCGGATGAGCAAATCCCAAATCAAGATCCAAAGTAGATGGCACGGGCTGTGTCATATCCCACAGGATGCAAAGACGAACATCACGGGAGGCTTGCAAGAACTCCTATCTCGGAATATGGAGAGGCCTTCCCAAAAAAGCTGCAAGAGTTGGAAGATGCTGAAAAAGAGGCACATGCAGCGCTTTGAGAGTAATCCAAACCGAACAGTGAGTCAGAAGTGTTGCAGAAGGATCCAAAAGTGGATCCCAGGGCATAACATAGGCGAAGAAACCCGCTCCAAGATCGCCAGCATCATTGACAAGGCGCTCTACCACCTCAGTCGAAGTGCATTGGGCATAGTTAAATCCTTTGCCTAGAAAGACAAAGGAAGAAATACAATCCAGACCCACTGCAACATCAGCCCAATGACGGAGCTGAGCTGAAGATAAAATCCTGCCCATGAAGTATAGGTAGACTCCAAATTGCTGAGCCTGTTGAAGACCAGAGACCAAAAGGGCAGAATCCAAGGAACAAACAAGCGGGAAACTCGATGAAGGAACTTCAGTAACAGAGGCAGAGCACAATTGGCGAAGAAGATCCAGCTGGAGAGAAGACGAAGGGCCATCAGAATTATCCAGCTTTGCCGATTTGATGAAAGGGGAGGCAGGCAGACCACCATGCTTTCGCCGAAGGAACACACGAGTAGGAGCAGAGGTAGAGGAGGTGCCGAGGCTGAGAAAACAAAAGAGAGAGGGG
This sequence comes from Dipteris shenzhenensis, assembly GCF_047967505.1. Lineage (NCBI taxonomy): Eukaryota > Viridiplantae > Streptophyta > Polypodiopsida > Gleicheniales > Dipteridaceae > Dipteris > Dipteris shenzhenensis. The sequence goes on along the minus strand of NC_141608.1, from coordinate 33,418,044 downwards.
ATTGCGCAGGGGACTGTACAGGTTGTATGGTCTGCCATACAGACTGTACGGTCGACTATACAGCCTGTACGGAAGTCCGTACGGCAAGAACGGAGGGTTGTACGGGGGGGTCCAGAGGGCACGGGAAGAGTACGGGAGACTGCGCAGGAGATTGTATGGGCAGCGGTACAGAAGGCAGCAGCCTGCACGTCAGTGGTACGGAAAACCATACAGCTGACGGTAGCTGTACGGACGACAGAGGAGCCGGCAGGGTCTGGGATTGTATGGACGGGGATTGTACGGACGGCGATGGTACGGACGGTGATGGTATGGACGGCGATGGTACGGACGGAGACAGGGAGGGAGAGAAGGAGGGCTCCATCGCTCCTCACCCACCACACCACACACTTCACCTCAGACATGTACACATACACACACACACACACACACACACACACACACACACACACACCAGATGCATCTTTACTTCAGCCCAAACTCAAGACATGGAAGCAACGCAACTCAAAAGCTATTGCTATCATCAGAATTTGCCTTGATGATACTTTGATTCATCAGATCAACTTCAAATAAATGGCCAAGGCGATATGGGTGCATCTCGAGAATCTTTTTGGTAACAAAATCACAAACTTCAAGGTTTTCTTGAAGTTGCAATTTTATAACTTGAAAATGGATGAGTGATACCTTGAGTGCACGAATCTCTGATCTCTTCTTTAGATACTACAAAGGCTCTTGTCTTCACCAGTGGATGGAAACCCAGGCCTACACCAGCACATGGAAAAACAAAGCCATTCAAGCTTCTTAAGTGCACCTTTTGTAACAAGCTTGGTCATACGGAGGACAGATGCTACCAGAAGCTTGCCAAACAACAAACTAAGGACCATGCCAGCTAGACTGGAGGTGCCATGAGTTATGATGAAGATGACGACCCTCCAACACAAGTTCATGCTCTTACTGCTGAAATCCGACATCTCTCTTTGCCTCCAGAGAACGATGGATATGATGACCCATATATTTTCTATTTGGGTACTCTGCTCTGGGATGTTTCCAAAAAATGAATGCAATAAATCATGTGTGTTGTGTCAATAAAGGTCCTCTGCCTTGCTATTTTCTTGTATGTGGCTCCATGTCCCTCATTAGTACCTGGAGCCAAGAGGGGGATGTACTGTGGGAGCCATGTATTGGCTTTGATAAGTCTATTTATCAGGCCTGGCATGTGAGTTCCAGGATGTTGGTGCATTGGTCTTCTAGACCTCTGAGTTGGTCATGCATTCATGCATGATGAGCCTCTGAGCCATGCTAGGTGAGCCTCCGAGTCTATATCATGCTCACTAGCCTCTGAGCCATGCTCAATTGCCTCTGAGTTAGCATGGGAGCCATGTCTAGTTCTAGACCGTCATTACACAGTTCGATGACCGTCATTGTCATGTTCTTGGTTCCATTCCAGTAGTCACTCACCTTTCCTCCATGGGGGGGTGTTAGGAAATGGAGTGAAGATGAGTCAGTTTGGTGTGTTTTAGTGTGAGTTCCAGTCTAGTGTGTCCTATGGATGCCATGTGTCACAGTGGGAGTTATTCGATATACATTGGTTTTCATATGTGTGTGTGTGCTCTATATAAGAGCTGTACTTGTCTAGTGTCAAATCAATCAAGTATCAAGCCTACAAGATCTTTGGTCTACATGTGAGTACTTTCATTTTGTTCATTGCTCTTGCTATTTCATTTGCATTTTTTTTTTTTCATGAAAAAGACTTCTATTAAGTAAGAACAAAAACCCACGAGAGCAAGCTCAAAGCGGAATACATCATGAAATCATGAGGATAATAAAAAACCCCCTCAGAGTGAGGTGGAAAGAAACCAAGGCTGAGGCTGAAAGTGCCATCTCAACCCTGTAGTAGATTCAGAGAAGAAAGGAGAATCCTTCCATTCCCTGAAGAAAGAAGCCCTCCTAGCTGAGGCTGCACGGGAGTCCCCCTGCATACCCGTCCATACGGCCATCAGAGTGTGTACGATGTCTGTCCAGATACTAGCCAATGTGTGCGAGGGATGAACCTGAGTACCCTCCATAGCCTCTGTGCATCTGGATCTCCAGATATGCCAGGCTGCTATGCTCGCTATAATCTCCCAAGAAGTATCCACAGAGGCATGTACAGCTGTAAAAGGACGGTGTGTGACCACATCCAACGAGCAGAGCTCAACCCGATGATGTCGAACTGAAATGGCCCGGGAGGAGTCAAGTCCCTCATAGAAAACCTGAGGTCCTGTAAGAGAAAACCAAGCCACCGAGCCCCAAGTCATAAAGAGTGGGGAATGGGCAAAGTGACTGAAGATCCTGGCTATCCCCATCCAAATCAATCTCGCCTGTCTGCAATCCCATAAGCAATGCTGAATAGACTCCGAAGCAGAAAGGCAACGAGGGCAAGTAGGGTCGGCTCCGAATCTGGACCTCCAAAGGTTCACTGCAATCCCTCCATGAATAGAAAGCCAAAAGAAGATAGTGATCTTTCTATTCCTATGGGATTTCCAGAGCCTCCTCCAGAAGTACCTCTGCTGATCCGCAGTAATACCAAAAGTCTCCCAATGAGGAACTCTGGAGGGTCTCCAACCTCTACTACTGAGCTGAAATCTCCTGGCATTACTGACCGTGTAACGAAAGAAGGGGATGGTCTTCTCTCGATGCCCCGCATCAATCCACTCCCACTCTCCGGGGTCCCACTGTAAATACCTGATGGGAACTCCTCCATAGAGCCAAAGTCTCCAAGACCCGGTGGAGAGTAACTGGGGGTCAGGATCTAAGAACCACTCTGAATCTGATCCCTGCATCAAAAGGCCTACGACCCTGATAGGCTGAAAAGCAGACTCAAGCAATATACCATCTGTAGATCTGAGCAATCTGCCACCATCCTGGACACTGAAAACCAAAGCATCCTCCTGTGCACCTCGGAAGGCTAAGACCTGAAGTGGAACCCCGCCTCTCGAGAAAGTACCTGCCCAAGTGGAGGTAGTGAGAGGCATATCATCTGTGTCTATCCAAGCCTCTGGAAGGGCTGACTCAATCTGCAAGATCCTCCCTGCACTCCCTCTGAGATGTCCTGTCAACCCTGACTTGGTTTCCTCTGGAAGCCTACGGAAGGCTTTCCAAGATCCCAAAGAAGAAGCAGGTCCCCTCTCCCACCTGGCCCACTGCATGTAGAGTGAGGCACCCAGTGGTCTGCCACGATCATCTAAAATACTGTCGTTCCACATGATGGGCTGCCTATCAATCTCTTCCCGGGAGGAAGGAGGAATCCTCCGAAGAGAGCTTCTGAAACTAGCCCAAGCTTTCAGAATGGCAACCATGAGAGGGGATGAAGGTGATCTGAGGTGAAAATCCATCTAACACTGCTCATCCAGTCTCCTCCTGAGGAAGGTGTGCACCTCTGTATGCTGCTGATAAGAAAGTCCTTCCACGGTTCCTGTCCTGGCAAAAGTCCTCGCACCACTATCTTGCAAAGTAAGGCTCTGCACTGTAAATCTGGATCAATAATATTGAGACCCCCATCCTGTGTAGGGAGGATGAGGGTCTCCCAAGCCACTCTGGCTAAGGCATCTGCTGTGCCATCAAGCCCACTCTAGAGAAAGTTCCTGATCGGTCTTCTGAGCTGAATGATGCAGTCCCTAGAACGGCACCAACATGAACAAATAAACCAGGCCGTGGCCAAGAGGACCTGGTTGACCACCACAACTCTAGAGGCAAGATCCAGCTTGGCTGAGCTCCAAAAGAGAAGCTTCCTTCTGATGCTCTCCAACACGGGAGCAAACTGCTGCGTGGTAGAAATACCCAAGCCGACCTGGCAGCCCAAATACCCGATAGGCACACCCCTCTGAACCCAAGTGAACCCTATGTCAAGTCCCCAAACTGGAGTGTCCTCATCACTGATCCAAAAGCCATTGGATTTATGCCAATTTATCTGCGCCCCTGCCGCCAAGCAAAATAAATCCAATGCTGTCCTGAAAGAAGTCAATGTCTGTGGAGAGGCATCCAAATAAATCGCTGTGTCATCAGCCAACTCACTGTCAAGCAGCTCCTCTTCTCTTCTGATAGGAAGTCTCAGCCCAAAGATGTCAGCTTGAGATCTAACATAGATGCTCATAGCTTCGGCCACGAATAAAAAAAGGAAAGGAGCAAGGGGGCATCCCTGACGGACTGATCTCGAAATCTGAAATCTCTCACCCCTTACCCCACCAATAAGTACCTGGCTATGGGCTGATCTGTACAAAGAGGAAACACCTCTGATCCAAACATCAGTGAATCCAAAGCGTAGTAGGGTGCCCTCCAAAAAACTCCAATCTACTCTGTCATAAGCTTTTTCAAAATCCAACAGTAGAATGGCAAGATTCTGGCCACTCTGCATGGCCCACTCTGAAGCTTCCCAGAAAGAAAAAATGTTATCAAAAATACTTCTGCCATGCACAAATCCCGTCTGAGTGTCGTGGATAAGATCAGGGAGAAGTGGCTGCAATCGGAGGCTGATAGCCTTGGCCAGAATCTTGTAACAAGTCCCCAGAAGTGTGATAGGCCTCCACTGGGACAATAAATTTCTGCTACCTCCTTTTGGGATAAGGTGGATGAGGCCCTCTGTAAGCGATTCAGGCATCTCGCCAGAGTCCCAAATGGCCTGCATGGCTGAAGTAATATAGTCTCCAATCATATCCCAAAATGCAATGAAAAAAGACGGAGTGAGGCCATCTAAACCTGGGCACTTGCCCTTGTGAAGGGCTGAAAGTGCAGTCCTGAACTCTGTGTTGGTGAAAGGTGCGTCAAGTAGAACATGCATATCCAGATTCACCAACACTGGGATACTCTGCCAAATAGCCTGTCTAGCATCCTCTATATCGTGTGTCTCAGGATCAGCAGTAAGGAGGGTGGCATAGAAATCTGAAGCTATGCGTAAGACGTCATCTGGCTCTGTCTGTAAAACCCCATGTGAGTCAATAAGCTGAGATACACTCTCTCTACTATGTCTAGGGCCAAGAGTAGAGAAGAAGTGTTTATTGACTCTACCACCCATCTGAATCCAGAAGGACTCCCGTGCATGAAAGGCATACTCTGCTCTCTGATCAAGCAATAACTGCAAGTGAGCCCTCGCTGCAGCAAGGCGCTCCTGAATCCAAGCATCTGAAGGCCGTTTCTGCTCTTCCCTCTGCAAAGCTGCTAACTGCTGGCGAACACCAATCTCACGTCTAAGAATATCTCGTCTCCTGGTAGAAGCAACTGAGCAGTAAAAGTCGCTAATACCAGAGAGGGCAGCGGCTAAATGTGAAGGATGTGGCTGCCCTCCCTGGACATGAGCAAACCATACCCGTAGGGCTGCCTCTGTAAGGTCCTCCTCTGTGTAAAAGGCATCTGGGATCCTGATGCTGGCAGATCGGCCTCTCAAGTGAGGCTCTGAGATAGCCAGAACAATAGGGAAATGGTCTGAGGTGGAAACCCCCGCAGCAATGCATACCGATCCCCCTCTGTCAAGTGCCCAGTTATCTACATAAAATCTGTCAATGCGTGCATGAATAGGCATCTGTTGCCTCCTGTTCGACCAAGAGAACAGGAGGGACTGTGGCTGAATAAGAAAGGCATCATCACACCAAGTATCTCTGCCACAGAAATGGAAAAGGAAGGCATCCCAAGCTGCTCTCTCCAAAGAGTGAAGTCCGCCTTCTCTACCCCCTTTTTTGTCTGAAGGTAACTCGACCATGTTAAAGTCACCTCCAATCACCCAAGAATCCACAATGGGGGCCCAGGAGAGCAAAGTCTTCCACATAAGGACACGTTCCCCTCTAATGTTGGAGGCATATAGGTTGAGGAAGCCAACCTTACGCCCTCCAATCAAGAGAATAATCCACTGAGCTCTAGAGGGGATAATGACTCCGTGCCCAACAACTAAGGGGTGAACCGACTGCGAAACTGAAATAGAAGTGCCTCCCCTAGTGCCCAATGCAGGCGACCAAAAAGTATGTCCTGAAAGCAACTTGCCTGACTTGGCACAATCTCTATAATCCAGCTTGTGCTCTTGAATAAATAATATATCAATGGGACCCCCAGTAACACCTGGATGAAGCTGATCCCGGATCAGCTGTCTGCGGCGGCGATGTGGGACGCCACCTAGGCCCTGTATGTTCCAACTGATAATCCTCATCGACGGGAGGATGTAGAGTGAAACACCTTACCCGACCTAGTGGCGGAAACAAACCCCTCAACAGGGGAAGACCTCCTGGATGGAGGGAAGGAACCCAGTGGAGGAAAGTCAATAGGGGAAAGAATCCTGGCACCTGAAGAAGAAGCCCTGTCAATAGGAAATCCAACCACTGGCTCCCCAAAAGTAGCGGGCACAAACTCCTCCTCTGGAAAATCTGAACTCTCTGCCAAGGCTGAAAACGAGTTCCTGTGGAGCAATCCAGACACCGGAGTACGAAGGATCCCTTGTGAGGGAAGAGGATCAACAGTGTAAGCTATCCCCTTCCCCCTGTCCAAGGGAGGGAGTGAGGAAGGCTCTCTACCCGGTGTCTGCCCAGCCGCGGAAATCTCTCCATCCTCAAGAGGAACATCTGGCAGTGCTGGATCTAAGGAAGAAGTTGCAACTGGGGAGGAGGTCGAAGCTGCAGCGTCTCGGACTGTGCAAGGTGAGACAGGAAGGACAGCTCGAGGTGAAGCAGAGTCTACTAAGGTACCCTCGTGAACTGAAGGAGGGACCTGCACACGTACTGGAACCCACTGTAAAGCGTCGCGTGTGCCTGAGGGAGGTGGGAGTCGAGGAGCAGGACCTGTACCACCCCCCTGAAGAGGCCGAGGAATAGGTACTGGACCTGTACCACCACCTGACTGAGCAGGACCGCCACGTGAAGAATGAGGAGCAGGAGCTGGACCTGTACCACCCCTTTGTCGAGGTCGAGGGGCAAGTGCCGGGTCTAATCTCCCCCCCTGTCCCCCCTGTCGATGCCCTGAGGCGGTAGCTGTACCAGAGGTCTTCTTAGGGATTTTCTTCTTTCTGGGACAATCCCTGGCAAAGTGTCCCGAGGTCCTGCAAATCCTGCACTGGTCCTGCCTGCCTGAAATCTCCACTCTCTGGCGAAAAAAGGAACCATCCGGGCGCTGTATCATGACGTGGTCCATCTCGAGGTTAGGATCCTTGCAAAGGACCGTAACTCTAGGAACCCCATCAGCCTTGGTTGCCTCTGCTGCAGTCAATGGCAACCCAGGGAGGGGTGGGATCTCAGCAACTACGCCAAAATGCTCCCCAATAACAGAAAGAAGTCGATAGTAAACCTGGGGAAGCCCGGGGAACCTGATGAAGAGCGAGAAGAATTTCTTATCTGCCTCAACTGGGTCGAAACCAAGGTGAAAGGCTTCAAAGAAGATCTTCCTGTGTCCCAGGTGTAAAAGCTCGGCCTTGAGCACAGTGCTCGCAGCCTCTGGAGTGTCAAAAACAACCTGGAAGAAACCTCGTCCCAGAAGGCGAACATCTACCAATCGAGGAGCGAGGTCTGGGGGGAGAGCCGCAAGCATCCAGTCTCTGGCTTGGGATCTGGAAGGGTGAGACCCGAAGATGCGTGCTAACAAAGTGGTAGAGCACTCAATCTCTACATCCTTCCTGAGCTGCTGCAACTCATCTTTAGAGAAAGTGATAGTTTTCGCGGCCGGTGGAGATGGAGTAGGATTGGCTGACAGGGAATCCATCGCCAATCAAGGTGAGGAGGCCGACTCGAACAGGAAAAAAGGCTCCTTCCGTTCCAAAAAAACTGCGAGGGGCAAGGGAGGGGAAAGGAGGCTAGGAGGAAGCAGGGGGGAAGGGGAGGGAAGGAGGAGAGGGGCTAAGGCTGAGAGGGGAGAGGGGCAAGGAGGGAGGGGAAGGGAGAGGAGAAGAAAGGGAGGAGTGAGAGGAAGAGAGGGGGCGGGAGAGCAAGCAGGGAGGGGGCGGGACAGCAGGGGAGGGGGCGGGACAGCAGGGAGAGGGAGCGGAGCAGCAGGGGGGAAGGGGCGGAGGCAGGGGGAGAGGGGGAGCAGCAGGGGGGAGGGGGCGGAGGCAGGGAGAGGGGGCGGAGCAGCAGGGGGGAGGGGACGGAGCAGCAGGGAGAGGGGGCGGGACAGCAGGGTGCAGAGGGGAGCAGCAGGGGGGAGGGGCGGAGGCAGGGAGAGGGAGCGGAGCAGCAGGGGGGAGGGGACGGAGGCAGGGAGAGGGGGCGGGACAGCAAGGGGGAGGAGGCGGAAGCAGGGAACAGAGGGAGGGAGCGAGGGACAGGCAGGGGGAGGGGGCGGAGCAGCAGGGGGGGAGGGGGGGAAGCAGCAGGGAGGGGCTAGGGACAGGCTGAGGGGGGAGAGAGACGGGCTGAGGGAGGGGGAGCAGCAGGGGAACGGGGAGGAGCAGCAGCTAGGTGAGCCCTCGAGAACCGATTTTTTCATTTGCATTTCATTATGTCTCTCTTTGATATTATTATCTCTCTGCCTAGCCTACCCTCTCTCTCTCCCTCTCCACCATGCACCTTCAAGGACACACTAGAGTAGAAATCACACTAGAACACACCAAATTGACTCATCTTGGGCCTATTTCGTAACATGGTTCTAACTTACAGTGGTACTTGGATCCTGACTCTCTTCTCATTTCCATGGGATCATGGAGGTTATGGCTTTATGGAGGTTCCCTAGAAAGTTCTTGCGAGGGACCTAGGAGAGTGGGAGTGGATTGACAAAGGGCACCAAGAGAAGAGCCTCCCCTTCTTTCATTATACTGTCAGGAATGCCAGAAGATTTCAGCTGAAATGTAGAGGTTGGAGTCATTCGAGCTATAGTTTTCATATTTCTGCTGATCTGCAGAAAATCTTTTGTGGGAGACTCTGAAAATCCCACACGAATAGAAAAATCACTCTTCTTCTGGATTTCTATTCATGGTGTGAAATGTTCGCGAAGAGTCCACCGAGGCATGAACAATCATGAAGGGATAAGATAGGAACGTCATCCAAAGAACATGACTCGTCGACCAAATGTCGTATGATCGCTAGGGCCCAAGATGAGTCATGTCTCTCAAAAAAGACATGAGGCCTTAAAAGAGAGCGCCAAGCAATTGAGCAAGTCATAAAGAAGGGGGGTAAAGCTGAAAATCCTAGCAATCCCCTTCCAAATATTCCTCACCTACCTGCAATCCCATAAGCAATGTTGAATCGTCTCCATAGTAGAAAGGCAATGAGGACAAGTAGGGTTGGCCCCAAACCTGGATCTTAGGTTCACTTCAATCTATCTTGTAGATTGCATTGCACAAGTATCAGTGCATTTGGGACAGTTTTTTGGCTACACATTGTGAGAGTGCTCTCAATGGAAGCGGAACGGAAGAGGGAGAGAGAGAAACAAAGAGCCACACACGTTTTTTGGTGGGTGCAGAACACCTTAATCTTCTTTTTCATTCATTTATATATGTGTTTGAGTGTTGTACATAACCGGGGTAAAGGCACAATGACCTTTAACCCCCACAACCTCCCACTTAAAGGACAATGTGCCTTTAAGGGAGAACAACCAGTGAGCATACTATCCAATGCCCATCAATACACGACAATACTCAAACCGCTGACTAGGTAGACTCTTCGTCAGCATATCTACAGGGTTATCATCTGTATGAACCTTGAAAAGCTCTCCTTAGCCCTTTTAATGTAGAGGCAGTGATCAGTTTCACTCCTTCTAAAACCCTGGGACCGAATGAAAGCATCAAACTTTTGATACCATTCTCTAGGCGCTTGCTTAAGACCATAGAGACTCTTCTTTAGCTTGCAAACTAAATGCTCTTTTCCCTTTTCTTCAAAGCCTTCCGGCTGCACCATGTAAATTTCCTCATGCAGATCCCCATGCAAGAAAGCTGTCTTGACATCCATCTGCATAAGCTCCATATCTTCTGTTGCTACTAGTCCAAGCATGCATCTAAGTGTGGTCATCTTCACAATCGGAGAGAATATCTCATCAAAGTCCACACCCTTCTCTTGCTTGAGCCCTTTAGCGACCAAACGAGCCTTGTACCTAGGCACATCATCACCTGTGACCTTCATCTTGTAGACCCATTTACATGGCAATGCTTTCTTTCCATGTGGTCAAGAAACCAAGTCCCAAGTCTTATTCTTGATAAGTGAACTCATCTCTGATTGCATAGCATACTCCCACTTGCATTGATCCTCGCGCATCATAGCCTCTCTTTAGCAAGAAGGCTCCCCACAATCAGTAAGCATCACATAGTTTACCCCTGGAACAAACCTATTAGGCGGTCTAGACACTCTAGATGATCTTCTCAAGGGCATTTCAGCTTGCTGTCCCACCTGCATATCAGCCACATTTGGCTCATCATTTCCACCAATAGATGATCCATCATCTACCCTTGATTGTATACCTGTGGGAGTACTTGGTGATACCATTTCTTGCACATTTGGTGCATGGACAGCTTGCTGTCTATCAACATATGCAGGTGGATTCACGTCCTGGAAAGTGATTCTCCTCATTTCCACATCCCTCATGGGTGCCTTATGCATCTTCTTCTCATTGAAGACTACATCATGGCTGCGTATGATCTTCTTTGCTTCTGGATCCCAGAGATGATAGCCCATCTCTCCACTTTCACCATAACCCAGAAAGATGCATTTCCTAGACTTAGGATCTAGCTTCTTTCGAAGCTCTTTTGGCACATGTGCATATGCCTCACACCCAAATATACGCAAATGAGAGTGAGAGGGCTTCTTGCCACTCCATGCCTCTTCAGGAATACCACCATCCAAACTCTTACTAGGTGATCTATTGATCACATGCACTGCAGTCTTCATTGCCTCAGTCCAAAAACCACCAGAAAGACTTGCATTGAAAAGCATGCATTGCAACCTTTCTTGAATGGTACGGTTCATCTTTTCTGCAACTGGATTTTGCTCTAAGTACGAGGGGATGTGAGCTCCCTCTTAATTCCACGTGTATCACAGAAATGCTGAAAGTCATGAGAGAGATACTCTCCACCATTGTCAGTCCGTAGGCATTTAAGGGTTCTACCTGACTGATTCTCAACCAAGGCTAGCCATTTCTTAAATACCTGAAACACATCACTCTTTTGACGAGCTATAGCATAAGCCCACACTTTCCTAGTTGCATCATCAATGAATGTCACATAGTATTCAGCCCCGCCTAATGACCGTGTAGGCATGGGACCACATACGTCTGAATGCACCAAATCAAGCTTTTCAAACTCTTTCTTTTCCCTTCTTTTATGGGCTGATTTAGTCTACTTCCCATAGAGACAGTGCTCATAAAATTCAAAATCAGAGAAACTCGAATGCGATACATAACCCAAATGGCATAAGAGTTTCATCCCATTTTGGCTCATATGGCCTAACTGGCAATGCCATAAAGAAGTGCTTTGATCAAATACCCCTGATACATATAAGGGATACAAAGTCCCACACTTGGCACCCCTAGCCAAAAGCATAGAGCCCTTCTGAATTTTTCAACTCTGAAAGCCAAAAGTGGTGTGAACCAGCATCATCTAGCTGACCCACTAATATAAGACTCTTGGTCAACTTAGGTACATGTCTCACATGTTTCAAAACAAATGCAGACCCATTTGAAAAAGAAAACTTTATGTCACCTGCTCTCACTATGTTATAGTCATTTCCAAGATGCACACAACCTGTCTTTCCACTGTCATAAGTGGAGAACCATTCCCTATGGGGAGTAACATGGAATGAAGCACCAGAATCCAAAATCCAATCCTAGGAATATGTATCATCTAAAGTGGTAAGCAACTCTGCAGATAAACTAGACATGAAGAGAATGTCATTGTCACTATCATGTGTGAGTGCATTGATCTCCTTGATCTTCACTTTTCCTTTGTCCTCCCTTGGACTCTCTTCCTTCTGATTTGCACCCCAATTTGCATTCTTTTTCTTATCCTTTTGCTCTCTTTTCAGCTTGTAGCAATCCTTTTTCATATGGCCCTTCTTGCCACAGTGGTAACACTCAATGTTCCGTGCCCTGGATTTGCTACGAGACTTTCCTCTTTCTTGGGACTTCCCCCTGAACTGTGATCTGCCCCTTTGCACATTTAAGGCTGCATCCTGCTTGTTGCCATCCATAGACTTACGTCTAATCTCCTCGGCCAACAAGCTACCTACAACATCATCAAATTTCAGTACTCCACCAGGTGCAGAGTTACTAACAGCTGTACGGAAGGTATCCCATGAGGATGGCAATGAACATAAGAGAAATATTGCCTTAGTCTCCGCATCAAAATTCATATTCTAGGCCTGAAGTTGGCTGAAAATAATATTAAATTCATTCAAGTGAGAAGCAATGGAGACCCCTTCCTTGATCTGCAGCTCAAACAACCTCTTCATGAGGTAAACTTTATTAGAGGCACTTTCCTCCTCAGAAGTGGCACACAGTTTCTTCCACAAATCTTCCGTAGTCTGCTCATTTACTACTGTGAAATAAAGTGATTCTGCAAGATGAAGTCTAATAGTAGACTTTGCTAATGCATCCAACTCATTCCAATCATCCTAAGACATATTTGCTTTAATCCTTGCCAAGGGTTTAATCTGCTTCTTTTGAATAAGCACATCCCTTATCTGTTCTTTCCACAAAGAAAAGTTTGTCCCATCAAACTTTTAATTGTTGAAAAACTCCTTTTCAGACATGAAAGAGGATGCCATGATGCAAATAAAGCAAAATCCCAAATGCTAGTGCCTGCAAGAGAGAATCACATCAAATACTAGGTGCACCCAAATGTGTATGCCATAATAGAGTGAAATATCACCAAAACTCAAAGCTCAAAGCATCAAAAGATACAGCTGACTCATGTGCATGTACTATGCATCCATGTGAGCAAATCTGGCCCAAAAGAAAATGCCAACTGCAATGGCAATCCAAAATGCCAATAAGTGCCAAATGGCTCAAGCATAAACACCGTCCATGGGCATATGCATTACCAATATCTCATCCAAGAGAGCATAACACTATCAGTGCATCACTTGCAATGTGTCAAAGCTGTCCCTCAGCATAAAATAGCATCCATGTGCAAAGCGTCCATAAAAATAGCATCCCACAAGGCAATCTGGGCTTATCAGCGCATCCAATAAGGATTGCAATGCTTCCAAATGGCCTATAAATCATCCACTGCAACCCAATGCACACCACGAATGAGCGCACACGGCTCAAACTGCAACCAGAGTGATCTGCATAAGGTATGCTCAAGAAATCATGGTCCCACGGCAATGACCGCTACTAAAAATAGAACCTGAGATGCCTCAAAACATGGGCGCCATTGCATAATCGGACTCAGCAAGAAAATCTGCAAATATCTCTCTTCTACTGGAACTCCAAAATCCCAACCAATGAGTGAGAAATGGGAGTAAACACTTATCCATTGCCATGTGGCATAAATCTAAGGTTTCAAAACCTTAAAATGAAAAAATGCATAACAGAGAGACAAAATCCAATACACAGAGATCTATAACTCTGAAAATACTCCACTGAATCGCGCAAGAACTGACAGGTAGGGGTTTTTAGGTGTCTGAAACGCAATGGGATAGACGGTTTTGGAAACCATGGTCTCAATCACTGGGTCCAACACATGAACTGAAAAACGTTTTTGGAAACTAAACTGTTTGTAAACTTCACCGGAGTGCGAATGATGAGCAACATAGAAGTTTTAGGACCTCTTGAGTCCCACAGAGCTGTTGAGCTTCCAGGCATTCATGCACGCTCAGCTAGATCACCCGGGCTCTGATACCAGTTGAGAGTGCTCTCAACGAAAGTGGAACGGAAGAGGGGCAGAGAGAAACAGAGAGCCACACACGTTTTTTGGTAGGTGCAGAACACCTTAATCTTCTTTTTCATTCATTTATATATGTGTTTTAAGTATTGTACATAACCGGGGTAAAGGCACAGTGACCTTTAACCCCCACACATTGAGTGCAAATCATTGCTCAAGTGTTGTGCATATTTGAAGCCAAGTGTTGGTTGTAAGTTGATGCACTTTTGGATGCCTATGAGGAAGAGTTTGCTATTGCATTGTGAGCCATTGTTTGGCTGAGATACAGGCTGGTTTTTTGAGATAGAAGTACATTGCATTTGAGCCAGTGTTTGGCTCTGGTTGAGGATAACTTTTTTGGGGCAGAAATATAGTGCTTGATTGTATATTATATCTCATCTAGCATGATCATGCATGGATGTATATTGTATCTCATCTAGCATGATCATGCATTTTTCCATCTGGGCAGTTACTTGCGCATAGACATATTGCTCCGGCTGTTTGCCACATATGTCTACATTCTGCTGAATCTGTGCTTCACATCTTCTGGCACTGTCCACACACTCGTGATTTCCTCGCTCTCATCCAACAGAGGCTTCGAGCGAGGTTTCCTACTGTTACTTTTGGCAGGTTCTTCTGGTTGTTTGGAGTTCATCCAGCTAGACAGGGTTTTGATTTATTTTTTGTTTGGGTATGCTACTGGGCACTGTGGACTCTATGGGTGGACAGAAATCATAGTCTTTGGTGATCCTCTTTTTTCATCTTTTGTTTTTTTCAAACGATCTCTGCAGTAGTAGTTACTCCACTTTGAAGTAACTATGAATGTAATTATTTTACAGCAATAAAATATTTCTTCTCACCAAAAAAAAAAAGTGTGTGTTGTAGAGGCACATCTAGTGCTATGATGTGTCTAGTGTGTGACCTAAGTGATGATGTAAGCACAAAGGCCCCCACATGGGAGGTTCCTTTGATTTAGGCCAGTCCCACTGATGTAGGGGCTGATTGCCCCACTGATGTAGGGAAGGTGCCTATGATCTAGGCCACCCTCTTCCCATTTCTATAAGAGAGAGTCACCTCTCTCACAATCAATAGAACACTCATTTCTATATCTCATGTGTTCTCACTCCTTGCCATGATGCACCTCTTTTATCCCACTCACCTCTTCAGGAAGGGCCAACACGAACACGAGGATGCTTTGTCCGTCCGACAACCTGCTACCAGAGAGAGAAAACCTCTTTCTTGTTCCGTCAGGGGATGAAGAGGGGGGAGAGGGAGGGAGGGAGGTGGTGAAGTAGAGGCAGGGGCAGAAGGAAGGGGCGGGGGAGGGGAAGGGAGGCGGGGTAGGAGGAGCGGGGAGTAGAGGAGAAGGGGAAGAGGAAGGAGGGGCAGCGGGGGGGTAGGGAGAGGAGGGGAGAGAGCAGCGGGGGGGTAGGGAGAGGAGGGGAGAGGGCAGCGGGATAGGAGGTAGAGGCGGGTAGGGGGAGCGGGGTAGGAGGTAGAGGCGGGTAGGGGGAGCAAGGGGTAAGGAGGGAAGGGCAGCGGGCGGGTAGGGAGAGGTGGGGTGAGCAGCAAGGGAGAGGAAAGGAGCGGGGTAGGGAGGGAGAGGTAGCCGGGAAGGGAGGGGGAGCTAGCAGGGTAGGGAGAGAGGGAGCGGGGTAGGGAGGGAGAGCCAGCGGAAAGGGGAGGGGGGGGGGAGCTAGCGGGGTAGGGAGAGAGGGAGCGGGGTAGGGAGGGAGAGGTAGCAGGGGTAGGGAGGGAGAGAGGGTAGCAGGAGAGGAAGCGAGGGGGGACAGCAGCGGGAGGAGGAGGCAGCAGCCCGGGAGGAGGGGCTGGCAGGGAGAGGAGGAGGGAGGGGAAGGGAAGGGCTGGGGGGGAGGGGAGAGGGGTGCAGGACGGAGGGGAGAGGGATGCAAGACAAAGGGAAGGGCTGCAGGACGGAGGGCAGCAGGGAGAGGCAGGACGGGGAGCTCAGCAACTCGTCAATTAAGTTCCCCCTATGACTTCTAGCACCGCTTGTGTTCACTTCTTATTCTCTTGTGTTCACAACTCTTCTCTCAGTAGACTCCATAGTACTTCAATCATATCATTGAGGGGGGATTTGTAGAGATATCTAAAATGATATGGTGTTGTAGGCCAAAAGTCAACTATATGGTTGACCGGTACTTGGGTACTATATATACCAAGTACTTGTATTGTTTCATTTCAACATTTCAGTTGGAGTTCACTTGTGTTCACTTCTTGTTCTCTTGTGTTCACAACTCTTCTCCATTCTTGTTCCTACATACCATGTATATACCTGAGAACCCTTTTTGCTGCGTTCCAATGTGTGATTGTGGAATAATGCAAGAACTGGCTGAGTAACCCTGTGGATAGAAAAATGTTTGGTCTAGTGGAACATAAGTAGATAAGACTACCCACCAGCTACTTGTAGAGTGTGCTATCAAAATTTTCAGCCTCATCATGCTTACTCAGCTTGATTCCCTTTTCCAATGGAGTGGCCACAGGTTTACAATTTTCCATGTTAAATTTCTGCAAGAGGCCCTTGGAATACTTTGTCTGTGACATGCTAATCCCCCCTTGGGTATGCCAAAACTCAATGCCAAGAGTAACCCCAGATCTGTCATGGCATATATCTGACATAAGACGGACTTCTTTGCTGCAATTTTCTGCAAATTACTGCCAGTGAGTATAATTTCATCCACATATAGCACAAGAATGACCAAATCTGAGTTTTCTTGTAGAACATAGAGATTGGGCTCCGTATGTGTATTCACAAAGCCCTAAGACAACAAAAACTGATGTATCTTGTGATACCATGCACGAGGTGCTTGCTTGAGCGCATATAATGCTTTCTTCAGCTTGCATACTTTGTGCTTATGTCCCTCCACCACAAAACCTTGGGGCTGCTGCACATAGACCTCCTTTTTGAGATCCCCATTTAGAAAGGTGGTCTTGATATCCCTATGAAAGACTGGCCAACCATAATTTGCAGCAAGAGAAATGACACAACGAATGGTAGTCATTTTGGCTACCGGAGCAAAGGTCTCCTCATAGTCGATTTCCTCTTCCTAAGCATGCTCCTTGGCAACAAAACGGGCCTTGTGTTTCTCAACAGTACCATCTGCATGATACTTGACCTTGTAGATCCATTTGGTACTAACAACATTCGTGCCTATGGGAGGATCAGCTGAATCACATGTACCATATTTCTCAATATATCTAATTTCTGATTTCATGGCTTCCTTCCCATGCGGGATGTCCCTATGCATCCTGAGAACGCTGAGGTTTAGTTTTAGCTTTCATCACTGTGGTCATCAAGGCAAAATTGACATGCTGCTGAGCACTTTTGGTGCTGGCCCTAGTTCTCCCTAAAATGGGCTGACTCTGGCATCTGCAAGAGTCAACCTAGTCCATCTTGGAACTGATTTTTCAATTGTACCACTCGGAATAGCAATTGGAAGTGCACCGAGTTGCATCCTTTGCACGATGGTGATAGTGCTTCCAAATATTGGGCTCTCCCTCTCCATGAGCTGGCTGCAAATCTAAACATTCGAGGGAGAAGCACCCTCAACTTGTGGCAACTCAGCTGGAGTTCGAGATGTAGAGGGAATATCAACTGAAGAACCCAAATCAACTAAAGGACCGAAATCAGCATCATCCTCAAACTGAACAATATGCAGAGGTGTATCATCATATGGAGGCAAATCCTCATTGATGGGCTGCATGCTATCATGCTCAGCAAATAAAACATCCCAGCTTATGATTACTTTCCTTGTAGTTGGATCATAAAGCCCGAAGCCACTACTTTCAGTGCTATACCCCACAAAGATGCATTTAATGCTCTTATCATCAAGCTTGGATCGATTATGAGCCAATACCATATGCAACTGACCCAAATACCCTAAAATGATTTACCTTGGGCTTGTAGCAGCCCAAAAAATGCCTCAAAAGGAGTACTGTCAACCAATGATTTTGTAGGGCATCAATTCTGAATATATGTAGATGTAACTATTGCCTCACCCCAAAATGCTTTGGACATTTCCTTAAATTTCAGCATACACCATGTCATCTCCATGAGAGTCTTGTTCTTCCTCTCTGCAATTGGATTGTGTTGAGGCATGTATGGCACTGTTTTATGATGCCTTATCCCATTCTCTTTCAAGTACCCTTCAAAGGCATTTGAAACGTAATCTCTCCTATTGTCAAAATTGAGTGTCCTAATTCTAGAATTGGTTTGGTTCTCAGCCAATGCCTTGAACTCCTTGAACCAATTGAACAGTTTAGACTTGCATTTCATGAGAAAGAGCCACGTGAACCTAGAATAGTCATCATGAATGTAACAAAGTGCTGATAACCTCTGTGGGTAGTTACATTCATTGGTCCACAAACATCACTTGGAAAGATAGGCGATGTAACTTTCCAAGTGCACACCCTTCGCACACCTCTTGAGCGGGCTGCTGTAATTTTGGCAAACCTTCAACCATATTATGATTATGCATGTATGCCAAAGCTCTGTGATGCACATGACCAAACCTAGCATCCATCTGCAAGGTACCTACGCGACAATAAGCTAAGGCAGGTATGCAGGTCCGAGGAGCAGAAGCAATGAGCTAATGGCGGGTGTACGGACAGGGCAGCAGCAGTCGTACACATGAACATTGCATGTAACCTTTCCTATAGTGTATCTCAGTGTGTTTCATGTGAGCATGAAACACAAGATTCCGTGCTATTGTCTGACTGTCAGTGAGGATAAGAGTAGGTGACTGCGAATTTCCATGAAGACCTCCCAACAAGGTCGTAAGCCATACACCCTCAATTTTTGTTGTGAAGGTAGCCCTGTACTCAACCTTGCATAAGGACATGGGCCATAGCGGGTTGCTTCTTGCTCAACCAAGATATGCAAGAGCTTCCAAAAAAGAACTAGTTTATATTTTGTGGACTGCATACCATCATAGTCACCAACCCAATCTAAATCTTTGAATGCACGAAACAGGAAGTCACCCCCCAATATAGAAAATCCAAGACGTTGGGCGTCCTACAAGTATTTGAAAATACACCTAATTGCATGCTAGTGTGTGATCTTAGGACAGTTGATATATCTACTCACCAACGACATCTCAAACTGAATGCCAGGACATGTGGTGCTTTGGTAAATGAGGCAGCCAACAAACTAGCTGTATAAAGTGACATCTAAAATTTTACCACCATCATACATTGATAGCTTATGACCAAGTTCAACCAGAGTTGAAATTTGCTTACAATTCTACATTTTGAACCTGTGTAACAACCCTTGTACATGCTTGCATTTCATCAAAGAGCAATAACTCAGCCTTAGCTAGTTCCCATGTTAACATGAATTTGTGTTGTTTAAAAGGGTAATGCCACATGCCTCAAAAAGCAAGCAAGTTGCAGTGCTTTGATCTAGGTATCTAAATAATGACTAATTTGGAATGGATTAAGAGGAAAAATTAATACTTTTATTTAAAGGGCTTCATTAGTCAACTTAATCCTCATTGTTTATGCTTTTCTAGTTATGGGGAGCTTCATGATCGGAATCACTTCATCCATTATTAGCACAATCCTAGAAACAAAAATATTTCATTTGTTATTTGTAGGTTTTGGGAGTAAGAATTGGTGTGCCTCTTCTTCTAATAAACAAATGAGATTTTTCCTACTTTCTATACGTCAAGTGTAATGTTTTGTGAAATAGTATAGTAATTTACTAGTTGAAAATAAAAATCTTTTTGTTTTTAATTTTACACAAAAACTCAAGGCAAAAACTGCAAAGTACCATGAAAATTTATTATGCTCTTTACACAAGGTGCATTTATGCACATCACGATTCATTTTAAAAGGATTATCCTTTGAATTTTATAACTAATTGTGGATCCCTCATACTTTTTTAATAAAATTAACTCAACTTACCTAGCTTATCCTTGTAGGAGAGGGAGGCTCAACTAAGCTACAAAAGAAAATTGCAACACGATTGGGAGAATGAAGAGAAAAAATGGCAACTTTCTCAAAAACAAAAAATAGAAAAGTGGAACAAAGAGGAGGAGCTAAAACTAGTGAAACAACGAGAAGCAATAAAAGAGTTGGCAAATGCACGACGTAATCAGGTTTTCTTTAAAAATATGCTATAACTCATTCCAATTAAGTAGCAGACAATCTAAACTAATTAAGCAATAAAACTAACTACGTTACTGAATTTGGATTACTCTTGAAAATTAATGGAACGAGTACCTACAGTCATCTGCTTGATTCTTCTACAACTAATACCAGTTTACCTGCTAGGTCATAGGAGTTCAAGAAAGGGCAATGCATGTGCTATTTCTATATTTTGAACAATAGGGAACATGATACCTTTTCTGTTCAACATACTTTCCTATTACATTAAAAATGGTATAAAAAAGATGAGCCCAATGTACACAGAATAATAAAACAACATTAGGTGTGGTAGGATGGTACTTTCTCTCAATTTAAATCAGCACATGGATTCTACTTTGTCTCAAGATTTGAAATCCCTGAGCGATCTAAACATGATATGAAATTTCTTTAGGTCTATTCATGGTAAGGAGAACATGATGGATATGGTGCCCTTATTAAGTGATATCTTTATAGAAACCAATTAACATGTCCTTAAGAAAAGTTATAGAAAGCCCACAATGCTATCACATGCTTGTGGTTAATCTTTCCACAAGGGTGCCATTAACATAGTAAATAAAGCTTCAGCAATAGTTGAGTGTGCAGAGTGTTTCATGAAGTGAAAATGGATGAAGTGTAAGTAGATAAGATTGTGAGGCTATTAAAGAAACACATAGTCTGTACAACATATGGGGATTTTCAAGCAATTTCCTTTTGCTCAAAATAAGAAAGCTTTCATAGGGGATCATGACAATTGTAAGGACATTGTAACTGTGAAGCAATGGTAAGTATGTCATGTTCTTCCTATATGTGGAGACAGCTTCAAAGAGATTATTGACACACCACAATTTGAGAATATTTTTGATGAACTCACTGACACTCTAGAAGAGAGGCTATCGCTGCCTCTACGGAGAACAAGAAAGATGACCCATACTTTGTGTTGCAGTGTACCAAACCTAAATATTAGGTTGAGGAAGTAATTCCTGATCATTGGGGAACAACATATGAGACGTGGGATGTATTATATTGAGGTATCTAGTACTAAAAAACATTTAAGAAAGACCAAAATTATAGCCTATTACAAAAGAGTCCACTGACATATTTGTACTCTCATCTAATAAGAGCTATTAAGATAGTACCAAAAAAATTATTCTCATTATATGTAATTAGTTTTTTATAAGTCTATAATAAAATGATGGCAAATAATTTATCATTAGACTCAACCGCGTTGGTTACAGTTAATCCTAAACCAAGAAAAATATATTCCACTTATCCAATAAAATTTAACATTATTATGATTGCAGACAATCCTAAACCATTCACCTTATAAAACGACCATGCTGAGTTTCAGGTTAATCCTAAGCCACTTATCTTTTACACTCATTGTGATGGTTGTAGTTGAACCTAAAATAATTTGTATAAAAGAAAATTATATTCTCATTGCTAAATATACAAGAACTCTAGAAAATGATTAGAATTAAACAAGTACATCTCAACAAGTGCATTTCTTTTAATAAATAAACAACTATATCTCATAAATTGATGCAAAACCATCAAGTCCACAACTTTTCTTTCTACTTTGATCACCCTACATCACGTGCACTCCCTGATGGAAGCTTGATCTTAGGCTTCTTCCATTCATTAGGAGGCTCAAGATTGGGCTTCTTCTCCCCTTCATGAGGAGTCTTCTTCTTCCCTTCATTAGGTGGCTGCATCTTCCCTTCATCAAGATGAGCCTTTCTTTTTGTGGCCAATGCACATGCAATTGCTACTCTCTCTGGGTAGATAGTTGTAGCATGCAGGCACAATCGGTCTATCCATGACTTGACAGTGGGTATATTACAAGCTCTGCATGCAGAGGTTGCATGCACAAGCACCCGGCTAGAAGTCCGGATATGCCAGCCTACAATACTCCCTATGATCTCCCAAACTGGGTGCCGAGTCATCGCTCCTGCATCTGTCTCTATCAGATGCCAAGGGAAGTTGTCCATGTATGCCCAGGTGGCCTGCGTGATGAAGAAAACTGGATCCTGCCTAGAGAACTCATAAGCCAAGTGATGTCCCATCTCGGTGCTGCACCAGCAAACGGCTCCCCAAGTGACCGGTCCTAGCTCAGGTGCAGCCCTCGCTAAGATCCCCATGACTCCCTTCCACACTATCTGAGCATGCGAGCAGCTCCAAAGGCAGTGCTTCAGGGACGACTCCTCCTGAAAACACATTTGGCAGTGCCCCTCCTACCCCATCTGCCTAAGCCAGCTACTACCAGTTGGTAGCCCCTTGTGGGCCACCATCCAAAGAAAGTAAGAGATCTTCCTCGGCCGCCAGCTTGCCCAAAGAGTCTTCCAGAATGTGCCAAGAAAAACCAGAGATATCCCTTGGGCATACCAACTATGTGCCTGTGTGGGTAGCCTACACTGGAGAGCCCCAAGAGCACACCTACCAGTACGCGCACTGTATGAGAAGAAGGGGGTAGGGTTCTCTGAGGTCTCCAGTGGTGGCCAGCGCCACTCCCCTGGGTCCCACTCCACCTCTGTCAAGGAGCGGCCCTCCCAAATCCAGAGTCTCCAGTCCTGGTCCTGCATAATCAGGGGGTCTATATGCCACGTTTTCCTTTGCAGCCCTATGATGCGAAGGTGCTGCCAGGGAAGCTGGGGGTCGATCACGGCCTCTGCTCTGGAGACGACTACCATCGGCGATGGAGAAGAAGTGAATCGAGGAGTCCGAGAAAAGGCCTACAACCACCAAAGGAATGCCACGGGGTGTGAACTGCCCTAGCCACCTCTCATCTCCCGGGAGGAGCTGTCCGGTAATCATGGGAATCCTCTAACCTTTAGGAATGGCAGCATCGATCTCCGCTCACCAAGCTTGGATCCCACGTGCCATACCTACTGCTGTTGCCAGCTCGCCCGGGCTCAACTGGCTATAGACCACTCCAAACTCGGAGCGAGCGCGCAGGCCCACGCGCCCAGAGCGCCCATGAGATATGGGATCTCTCTCCAAGCTGGCGACATGTATCATCTGTCACCTGGCTGCTCCAGATCAGGGGCTGTCTGTCTATCTCCTCTCGGCAGGTGGGGGGAACCTGAGAGAGGCTGTGCCGCAGCTTCCTCCAGACCGAGACGAGGCTACGGAGGAAGGGGGAATGGGGCTGAGTCAGTGGTGCAGAAGTGAAAATCCACCGAATAGATGGCTGCCAATCACCTCCTCTTTGGGGGATACACGCGTTGAGACCATGCTGAAGCAAGAGCTTCCACGTCTGCCCTCCTGGGGTCAGACCGCGGATGACTAACTTGCCAAGTAATGCCTGACTCTGCAGTTCTACATCTATGATGCCAAGACCGCCCTCTGTCTGGGGGAGAATGATCGTCTGCGAGGCGACCCAGGCTCTGGTGGTGCCAGAACCATATGAGCCAGACCAAAGAAAGTTTCGCACCAGTCTCCTCAGCTGGGCTACACACGATCTCGAGAAACACTAGCAAGATGCCACGTACCAAGTGGTGGCAAGAAGGACCCGGTTGACCACAAGGGCCCTGCCTGCCAAAGATAGCTGAGCCATGCTCCAAAAGGCTAGCTTCCGTCGTATGAAGACTAGGACCGGTAAGAACTGCTGAGCCGGCGTGATATCCAGGCCTACCTGGAATCCCAAGTAACGTGTCGTCTGTCCTCTAGGGATCCAGCGAAACCCCAAGAAAATACCCCACTGTGAGCTGGCTCCTGGATCCGTAAGAAAACCAACTGACTTATGCCAGTTGATTTTTGCCCTAGCGGCTAGGCAAAAAACCTCTAAAGACAGTCTCACTCGCTCCAGTGACTCGATATCATCCTGCACATACAGGGCCGTGTCGTTTGCATACTCGGAGTCCAGAAGTTTCGCATCGTCCCGAATAGGGAGGCGCATCCCTCGAAGACCAATGGTACGGGCTCGTAGGAAGTGAGTCATGGCCTCCGCAAAAAATAGGAAGAGGGTAGGGCGCAAGAAGGACCAGTCTACCTTGTCGTATGCCTTCTCAAAGTCAAGAAGGAGTATGGCAAGGTGCTGGCCACTGTGCTGGGCCCACTCCGTCGCCTCTAAGAATGTGAAAATGTTGTCCAAAATGCTGCGATCTTGGACAAAACCAGTCTGGGTGTCATGGATCAAGTCATGTAGCAGGGGGCGGATGCGGCTACTGATCATCTTGGCAAGGATTTTGTAGGCAGTCGGGAGGAGGGTGATAGGGCGCCACTGTCTGATCTCCTGACGGTCCCCCCCTTTGGGGATGAGGCAAATCAAGCCTGTTGCAAGGCTCTCTGGCATCTGCCCGCTGGAGAAGATATGCTGGAAGGTGTGAGCAAGGGCTGGTGGACCTGCTCCCAGAAGGTGGTGAAGAAATCTCTAGAGAGCCCATCCTCACCTGGGCATTTCTGCCCATCAATAGCGCTCACCACATCCTGCATCTCTGCCATGGTGAAAGGGGCAAGAAGGGTTTCACTCATGCTAGGTTGCACGAGCGACGGTGTATACCTCCACACCTTCTCGCTGCAACGGCGGGCATGAAGGTCTGGGGGCTCTTGCTGGAACAGGGATCTATAGAAATCTGTCGCCAAGTCCCAGACCTCGTATGGATCTGTCTTGACACTACCATCCTGCGCTCTAAGAGATCGGAGCTGTTCCCCTACTGATCTTTGGCCATGAGTCCTGAAGAACTCTTTGCACATCCTGTCGCCTTTCCTAGCCCAAAAGGACTTGGAAGCATGAAACGAGAACTTTGAGTGTCACTGGGTGATCTCCTCTAGCATGGCTCGGGCTCTAACCTCCTGTCGTCTGAGCTCCTCAGAGCCTGGAGAAGACTGCTGCATCCACTGTATCGAGGCAAGATCTCGTCTGAGACCCCTCTCCTTCGCCCACCATTGCTGCCTGACCTGAATCGCCTCCTGCTAACAGATGAGGCTAGACTCGGCAAGAACCTGAGCTACCTGAGCTGCCATATCCCCCATGGGGTCCCAATCCTGCTCCCACAGGTCCACTATCCTGCTGCGAACCACTGCTCTAGAGTAGATGGAGTCTGGGATCCGGCACGAGCGTGGAGGTAAGGAGTGAGAGGCTGAGTCCAGGACTAGGATGACTAGGGCATGGTCAGAGAGGGTCGTCTGTGGAACCACTCCTGACTCTCCACCTCTGCCTAGCGCCCAATCGCTGACATAGAAACGGTCCAACTGCTCCAGAAGTCTGCCTCCCTCCCTCCTGTAACCCCAAGAGAAGTCCAAACTCCCTGTCCATCTGCAAAAGGAAGGCTCCCTCCAGCTGTCCTGACCTCCCACAGCGAACAAGGAGTCCCAATCTGCCTGCTCCGCCTGAGCTATACCGAGGAACTCTGGGCCTCGTCCCTACTGATCCTCTAAAGTCTCAAGGTTATTGAAGTCCCCTCCTACAATCCAAGAATCCATCTTTGGCAATAAGTCTGTTAAAGAGCTCTAGAAAGTGGCTCTCCGTCTAAGGTCGGTCAGGGCATAGATATTGAGGATGCCGATGTGGGATCCCTCAATATTCAAGCCCACCCAAAGCGCTCGTCCTAGGATCAGGGTGCCAAAACCACACACATGCTGAACTAGAGAAGCGTCGATGGAGGTACAGACACCCCCGCTCCTCCCCTGCTCGCCAATCGAAGGTTCCCAGTAGGTGTGGCAGCGTCCTGTGAGGACCTTCCCACACTTACTGGTCTGAGAAGCCGAAAGCTTGTGTTCCTGCAATAGGAGCACATCTACCCTTCCCACCAAGGCTGGCTGGAGGTCCTGTCTGAGCACCATCTTCCTGGGGCCGCGGGTTCCTGATGAGTGGAACCCGTTGACATTCCAAGAGATAATGCATATACTCATGAAGAGGGGAGGTTGGCCAGAAACAGCTGTATGCTTGCGGTCGATGTCGAGGTGGTTGGAGGATGTCCAGTGTGCAGATGAAGGTGCTTCTGTGAGGGTTTCGAAGGAGAGGCCGGATCATTGGACCCATCCTCTAAAACCTTCAACAGAGGGGAGAGGCCCTTCATCCCATGGTGGTAAGCTCTCTCTAACCAACTCGAAGCCTCTGCTAGGGAAATACTGTAGAAGCCCGTTACCTCTGAGGTCCTCCATGGGCAGAGCCCTTCCACGTAGATCCACTCCAGAGGCAGTCGAATGATGACCAAAAGGCGGAATCGTTTGGTGCTGTGGCGCCATCTCAGACGAACGTCACCCTCCTTCCACTGCTGCTGAAGAAGCTCCGCTGCTCTGCTACCAATCCAGTCCTGCACCCGCTCCTGGGACTGATCTCGAATCGTTTCCCAAACATTTTCATTCGTCCATTGCTCATTCCTATCACTGGTGATAGTGAAGAAATAGCTAGGACCATCATGGGGGACAAGGACAGACACCTTACCCTCCGCCCCCTTTCGGAGGAAGAAGATGCTGATGTCTAGGCATGCAGGGAAGGAGCCAATACCCGCTGCATCCAAATAATCCCAAGGTCCTGCTCAGTAAAACTCCAAAGGTAGAGCTCTAGGAGCTGCCCTTGGGTGTGGGGACGAGGATGAGGAGTTTGAACCAGAAAGAGGGGTGCTGGCTGTCGAACAAGCTGGAGTGGTGCTGGCCATCTGCGAGGAAGGGCCTCTCCCCTCCACCGGGCCAGGAGAAATAGGCGCGGAGGAGGTCTGTGCTGGCTTCGGGGCCGCAGGCGGTAGGGGGGGTTCCCTCGGGATCATGCTCGAGGGAGAGAGGGGGGCTGAAACCAAAGGTGCTAGGGGGGATCCTGGAGGGGGGGAAGGTAGGGGGACCGAGGAGGAGGGGGGAGGGGGGGGGGGTGAAGGATGAGGGGGAGGCTGGCTGATCTTCTCCTTCCCTTTCTCCTTCCCCTTATCAGGCTGCTGCTGATTGGTGACCACAGGGGTCTCTTGCTGTAGATGGGAAGGCTTTTTTGGTCCTGTTTTGTTTCCTTTCCGTTTTCTTTTGACCTCAGTCCAGCCTTCCCCTTCGGGAGGGGGTGTCGATTCCTGGCGGGGGGGATCCTGAGTTGCTTGGATGGGGGCCATCTGAGGTTCTGTCCTCGTGAAGCGAGGGCAAGAGCGTGCCTGGTGCCCGAAGCCATGGCCTCTCAGACACTGATCTGGGCGACCAGTGACCATAATGCGCTGCGTCACCACACCTGTGTCCGTCTCAATCTCGAACTCCGAGGGGATACTCTGCAGATCTAGGACTGCCACTTTGACACGTGGCACCCCTTGGGTTGCCGCCCCATCAACGAAGGTGTCCTGCATGAGCCAACCGAAGTGCGCCCCCAGGTCCTTGATGATCGGGCGAAGCTCTGTTGCGAGGCCTGGGAAAATGAGGGTAACTGGATGGCGAGGAATGCGGAAGCAGGCATCGAAGTCCGCTACACTGAAACCCCTATACCATGGGACCATAAGGATGATCTTCCCACCCACAAAAGTAGGGGACCGTCTGACCATATCGCTCGCAGCGTGTGCTGAGAAGAGCTTGAGCCAGAAGATACCACGTCCCATGAGTGCGACCTCCTCAATGTGGCTGTCCTCAAGGTAGATGGTGGATTGCAACCAGTCCCTGATGTCTGCTCGTGAAGGGGCGTAGCCAATGACTCTCCCATAAACGGATGTCTGGGAGAAGTCCGTGGCGGCCTGCTTCACCAAGGAGGCCTGATGCTCTGTTAGTGTTATGCGGTAGGCTGATGGAAGGGGGGGTCCGTCTGGGCCATCGGTTCCGGGCTCATGGCCGCCATACCGCACCGACAAACTGCGAACGCTTCAAAAGGCAGGGCAAGGAAGTGGCAGAGGCGAGGGAGGGGGGAGTGGGATGGAGGTAGGGGAGGAAAGAGGGAGGGATGGAGAAGTACGGGGAAGTAGGGGGAGGAGAGGTGGTGGAGAGGGAGCGAATGGCGAAGGGGGAAGGAAAGGAGGAGGGAGGGGGGGGGAGTGGGATGGAGGGAGGGGGGAGTGGGATGGAGGCAGGGGAGGAAAGAGGGAGGGATGGAGAAGTACGGGGAAGTAGGGGGAGGAGAGGTGGTGGAGAGGGAGCGAATGGCGAAGGGGGAAGGAAAGGAGGAGGGAGGGGGGGGGCAGCGCAGCGCAGGGCGGGGAAGAGGAGGAAGGAGAGGGGGGGTGTGGCAGCGCAGCACGAGAGGGGGTAGGGAAGAAAGGTGAGGAGGGAGGGGGAGGGGGGGTGGCAACGTTGCGCAACAGCGGGGAGGGGGAGGAAGGGGCGGGGGGGGAGGCGGGGAGAGGACGGAGGGGCGGAGAAGGAAGGAGAGGGGGGGGGGATGGCGGGCGGAGAAGGAGGAGAGGGGGATGGAGGGGCACAGCAGGAGGCAACAGAGAAAGAGGAGGGGGAGGGGAGAGGGGGCCGAGAAAAGCACGAGGGGGGGGTAGACGGGAGCGGGGGAGGGGGTGGGAGCATTTGTAGGAGCCGAACAAGTTGCTATGGAGTGCTAAGTCTACCAAAATTCTTTAGAGTAGTGACATTGATCGAAGTGGGCATGCGATTGTTCTTTTATTTTTGTTACATTGCCCTCCATTTTGTTCTCATTCATTCTAGTTCTTTTAAGCTATTGATGCAGGTACTTGATGTGCTTGTCTACTTCTTCTCTTCTCTGCCTTTACTTACTACTCATTTTTGTAGCTTTTGTTGCTTGGGCCTTAGTGGTCTCATCTTTCTCTTGTTCCTGGATGACCTTCTCTTCTACCTGGTCTACCATGGCTTGTGCCTGTTCTACGGTAATCATGGTCTCTACATCCAAAGTGAGTTTAAAAAAATGAGTGTACTAGGTGTCTAGGGGGTGTATTGGGAGTTATCCCATATACACTATGGCTTTCTAGAGTCTAGTCTCACACTATATAGTGTTGTACTTGTCTTGAGTCTCAAATAGTTATCAACATCAAGCTATCAATACATTGTGAGTATTTTGGTTGTTGCCTTGCACTTGTACTTTCTTTCCTTTCCATTTTTCCTTTCATTATGCTTTCCATATTTCCATTTCGTTCCTAGCTAGCTACTATGTCTCTTCATGTGGTATCAGAGCTAGCTTTCCTCAAGGAATGAGGGGGTCTTAAAGCCCATCTCAGACCTATGGAGAGGCTAACTCCTCCACTCCCTCTCCTCACAAGTTCCTCTCCACCTTTGCTCTCTTCTCCTCTCCTTCCTTGAGCACTCCCTCTTCCACCCAAGCCTCAGCAAGGAAGGTTCGCATGGAGCTACAGCATCCGCCATTGCTCAGCCAATTGAGCGGCCATTTTTTCGCCATTCTACCCGCCTCTCTGCATGCCATCCTGCTGCTCTTCTGCCCGCCTCTCTGCCTGCCATCCTGCTACTCCTCTGCCTGCGATGCTGGTTCTCTATCCGCCATTCTCTGCCGTATGATCTGCTCAGCTCCCCTCTGCTGGCCAGCAACAGTCCACATTGGCTCTTAGCTGTTGCTGCTGCTGTTGTCCACGCAGCTCCTACTGCCCATGCAGCTCTAGCTCTAGCCAGTCCTACTTGTTGAGCTCTCAGCAAGGAGCATCTCTTCTTCAATTTGACTTGCCCGAGGTGAATCTCCACTTCCTACTATTGCATTGGAAGTGAAGATGCTTCCAGCATGGTATAGTAACTTCTCCGATTGGTGCATTGCTTCGAGCTTGATGCAGACCACTCTACATCAATAAGTGACTTCCTCGACATTGCTTATTTGATCGGTGCTTGAGGTACTTCGCATTGATCGACTTTCTGATTGCTAGTGGTACCTAAGGCCTCTACATCGACTTTTGGGTGACTCTCACTCCGACATTTTGAGAGTCACGTCTTGATTGCTCCATGTAGCTACCCCATGGACTTCACCGACATATTTTGGGGCATCCATGCCTAGTGCCTCATTGGCATCATCATTGACTCGCAGGGATGTGCACACATGTGCAGTGGCTACTTGGAGGACATCTCTTACTCTTAAGAGATTTATTCTTTATTTATTACTACAACTTGATGTATTTTGGGGTCCTCTACCTTGGGTAGTCCCCCTAAAATGATATGTATTAAGTGTTTGGTTTTCATTGAGTCTAAAGGTCCTCTGCCTTGGATAGTCCTCCTAAAAAGATATATTGGTTTTCCTATTTTTTTGGTGTGTGACTTCATCCCAGTTTCTCGATATGAAGCCAAGGGGGAATGTACTGTGGGAGCCATATGTATTGGCTTTGATAGGTTTAGAGGGGGATTTATTGTGGAAGCCATGTATTGGCTTTGATAGGTCTTGTTATCAGGCCTGGCCGAGTTCCAGGATGTTGGTGCATTCCTAGACCTATGAGCTGGTCATGTAGCCATGCTATAACATGAGCGTGTGAGCATGTTGAGTCTCAAGCCATGAGAGTGCTTGGATCAACCTCTGAACATGCTCAGACTTTAGCCTCTGAGTTACATAGGGTACACAGTTTGATGACCGTCATTGTCATGTTCTGTTCTTGGTTCCATTCCAATAATCCCTCACCTTAGACCATCATTGTCATGTTCTGTTCTTGGTGCCATTCCAATGGTCTCTCACCTTGCCTTCATGGGGGGGTGTTGGAATATGAAGCCAAAGTGAGTTTTAAAAAATGAGTGTACTAGGTGTCTAGGGGGTGTTTTATAGTCTAATGAGTCCTAGACATGCCACGTGTCATATTGGGAGTTATCCCATATACACTATGGCTTTCTAGAGTCTAGTTTCAAACTATATATTGCTGTACTTGTCTTGAGTCTCAAATAGTTGTCAACATCAAGCTGTCAATACATTGTGAGTATTTTGGTTAGTGCCTTGCACTTGTACTTTCTTTCCTTTCGATTTTTCCTTTCATTATGCTTTCCATATTTCCATTCCATTCCTAGCTAGCTACTATGTCTCTTCACATCCTCCCTAAATCAGGCTTTCATCGATAGGAATCTTTTAATCATGTTAGATAACATATCCCTCCTTCGCATCTTCTTTCGTCATCTTGGTGAAGTTGATAAGAGAACCCATATTGGGCTTCTAAATATGGGAAAAGCTAGATGCGGAGTGTGTCACAATTTTGTGATGGAAGCAGCTGGATGGTAACTGTTGGAACTTGGTGTGTGTACAGGGATCCATTTGGGAGGGGTTGGATGGCAAGTTTTAAAACTCAATGTGTCCAGAGAGACCAATTGGGCAAGGATGGATGGCAAGTTTTGAAACTTGGTGTATCCAAAAGGATTGATTGTAGACGGCGGGCTAGAGGGCAAGCGCTGAAACTTAGCGTGTCTAGAGAGATCCATCATGGGGATGGACTAGATGGAAAGTTTTGAAACTTGATGTGCCCAAAGGGATCTATTGTGAGAGAGGATAGAAGTTGTAGGAAGTTCAGGATGGCTGTGTGCAAAGGATAATGTCGAAAACCCACTTGCATGCATGTATAAGTAGCCTCACCATTGTGGTAATTGATTGGATGGCCATGTATGGTGCCCCCTACCCCCGCTTCTCAGCCCCTCTCCCCTGCCCTCTACCCCCGTTCTCTACCCCTACTCCTCAACCCCCCTTCCCACGCTCTCTACCCCTGCCCCCTCAGCCCCTACCCCCGCCTCCTCCGCTGGCCCCCCCCGCCCCTTTCCCCCGCCTTCCTCCCCCGCCCCCTCCCCCCGCATCCCTCACTTCCTCTCCCACCCTTTCAGCCTACCTCTCCCCTCCCCTCCCCTCCCCTCCTCCTTCGTCCCTCCTCCCTTCATCCTCATCCTCACCCTTCTTCCTCCCTTCATCCTCACCCTCACCCTCACCCTTCATCCCCTCCTTCTACCTTCACCCTCATCTCGGACTCTCCTCTGCCTTCACCCTCTTCCTAAGCAGCTTTTTAGTCAGACGGTGCTCAACAGTGTTCAAGCCGACCTTTCCACCCTGATTGACAATGGCTCTGCCTTCAGTCAATCCTCGCCCGCTTCTATCAGCCACGAAACCATCGCATTGGGAAAAGCTAGATGCGGAGTGTGTCACAATTTTGTGATGGAAGCAGTTGGATGGTAATTGTTGGAACTTGGTGTGTGTAGAGGGATCCATTTGGGAGGGGTTGGATGGCAAGTTTTAAAACTCAATGTGTCCAGAGAGACCAATTGGGCAAGGATGGATGGCAAGTTTTGAAACTTGGTGTATCCAAAAGGATCAATTGTAGACAGGCTAGAGGGCAAGCCTTGAAACTTAGTGTGTCTAGAGAGATCCATTGGGGAGGGACTAGATGGAAAGTTTTGAAACTCGATGTGGCCAAAGGGATCTATTGTAAGAGAGGATAGAAGTTGCAGGAAGTTTAGGATGGCTGTGTGCAAAGGATAATGTCAAAAACCCACTTGCATGCATGTATAAGTTGCGTCACCATTGTGGTAATTGCTTGGATGGCCTATGTGTTAATTTTGATAGTCCATGATGGCTACCAAGGTGGTGTCAATTTAATAATGTAATGATGCACGTGCAAGAGACAACCACTGGGCTTGCATGTGATTAAGTAGAGTAAGTACCACGAAGATTGCATGTGATTAAGTAGAGTGAGCACTTAATTATGAGTCATCGAGACTTAATTTGGTGGCCCAAACATGGAAATGAAGCCAATAGACTGGCACACGTGATTAATTGAATGCAGTATATGCCTTGAATTTTGATTCATTGAAGGCAACTCATGATTATTTCGACGTGCCACCGAGTTGGCATGTGTATATTACTTCAGCTCAAATTTCACTGCCTAACATGAGAACAATACCACCATATGATTAATTAAACGCGGTATATGACTCAAATTTGGTTGATTGAAGGCCAACTCATGATTATTTGCATGCATGCATAAAAGAGCATTGAAGTTTGATATCATTTGATTCTGTCATGATGTTTTACATGGAAATACCTGACACTGGGATGGCATGCATGATAAATTTGGCTCAAAGTTTGATTAATAGAAGGATGCGTACATAAAAGATCAATTGAAGTTTTGATATTATCTTTATTCTAGCCATCGTGATGGTGTACATAAAATTACTTGTCACCACGATAGTTTGGTAGGTGAATGACATCATCAAGGCACATATGGCTTGTGTGTGTGGCCCTTACCAAGGGGACCCCTCAAGGTCCATATTGAATTTGATTAATTAAAGACCACTCATGATTTGGACATGCCGATTGAAGTTTGCTTGGTACATGGGCCACCATGGTGGGACCTGCTTGCAAAATGTGCTAGCTTATATTGGTTAAATGGCACTTTGGGTGATTAGGAGTTACCTTTGGCAGGAATCATTGATACCATTGGGCTTCTACTACTTAGACAGGGGCATAAAAGAGCGTACATGGCACCCTCATCTCCATACAAAGTGCTATTTCTCCACTATTCATGGTCTATCCCGTTTATCTTGCTCTAGCACCCTCATCTCTATTCATTTTTTCATCTTGTTACCATGCCTTCTTGTATCAACCTCATCCCTCTTGTGTCTTCTTCTTCCTACAAGGTGGTCACATTACATTGCACACAAATTATAATGTCATGTGTTGTGTATAGGCTTCGTACTCTCTAGCTATTCGCGAGAGGTCTCAAGATCACTAACTTGTTCTAGATGCAAGAAGTCGGCCTATATCTATTTGCTTTCTATTAATGAATGAATTGGAATTTTTATGGAAGAGTTTGCTCATTTTGCTCATTAAGCATCCTCCTTATCTCCACCCTCATCTTGAACCATGCTTGTATTATCCTTCTTAGAGGGTTATTTTGTTTGGGCCTCATTCCCTTGTAGACTTTGATTGGACTATTGTAATAAAAAATTTGTAGCAAGGTGTGGGGTGATAAACATTTCTTTCACAAACATGGACGATGTCAAGAGTAGAATGTTGACTTGGACCGCTGCTGCGAGTACATTCCACCCATTGTGATGGCTGGGGTGAGCCTATGTCCACCAAGAGTCTTGTTTCTTTCCATTGTGGTGACGCTCAAAAGTGCTAAGAGATTTCTAATATACACCTTGAGACGCACGTGAAAGTCTAGTTTTCTATATATTGAACCCCTGACGTTTTAGATAAAATGTTGAAAGAAATATTTTAAATCCTAAAATATGAGTACCTCTGTGCCATCATGAGCATGCACTAAAAGAGGTGAGAATTGGCATAGTGGGCTCTAGACCAACACGGTGGACATAAAGTTAATCATATTTTAGACCTTTTTAAAAAACAAAGGTCTAAAAAGTCTCTTAAATATGAAAACATGAGTGTCTCTATTTCATCATGAGCATGTAGTAAAAGAGCTCTAAAATTCTAAAATAGATCTATTGTAAGATAGATTTGGGAAAATAGCTATAAAAAAAGGTAAAATAGGTCTCTTCTAAGGTGAACCAACACAAGAACAAGTGTAGCGGTTGGTGTACTGCTCTTTCCAACAAAATGTCTATAAAATGCTAAGATAGCTCTTGAGCTTGAGGTGTCTCCAAGAACCAGCATAGTAGTCACACCAGGCTAGCGTGACCACGATGTTAAATAGCTTGTAAATAGCTAAAGTAGATCTCTTGTAAGGTGAGGTGAACAAGCACAATGGTCATAGTGTGAGGTAAACAAGTGCAGTGGTCATAGTGATGTGAAGGTCATCCATACTATAAGGTAGCATGGTGGCCATGCACAAGAACTAAGGTGGTGGTCTCACTCTATTAAACTACCATGTGTCTCGCACTATATGCATGTCCAATAAAGGCATAGAGTGTTGTCTGTTGAGCTTTGCATGGTGTTCAGAATGGTTGTATGCTCGAGAAATAAATTTGTGGTGTGAAGTGCATCAAGCTCAATAACATGTTCAGAATGATTATGCCAACGAGTTTAGACAGATTGGATCGGTAATCATTACATGGAAGCAAGAGTGCATGCATGCCTCAACAAATTGGAAATATCACCTACCGGCACATTGCAGTGCGGTGCCCCAAAAATAATTAGCTACTCCCGATTGTGCATTGACCATTTAATTGAAATTTTTCATACTACTCAAATTTACCTTGCAAAGAAAATAAATCATGAAAGGTTAAATATTTTGACTATACTACTTACATGTTGTGAATATGAATTTACTTTTGTGATCATCTTTATGGGTGGTTTCCATGCTATTATTAGTTTTAAAAAAAGAGCATAATATAGGATGGAATTTTTAATGATTCACAAAGTGACATAAATGCATCATACTTAGATAGTATGTATATCAAAAAAGTGGCAAATGTACAATACTTTAAAATTGAGATAGACAATTGTCGTGAACTGACTAATGTTTTCTAATATCAATTCTTCATATTCGATTCTTCATGCATTTCAAATTGTGTTAAACTAGCAATACAGTGATGCTATTTTCTCACTTTTGATATGACATTTGAGTGCTTATACATGGCATGTGTGACATACTCTTTTGTTTTAGTGTATCTACACATTAGAAAACAAAATAAAACCCTTTACTTATATTTTATTTTCCTACCACTTTAGAGTTGTATATATTCATGTTATAAGCTTTATATGGAATATGATTATAAGTCTATGGTGATTTGACTTTACCTTAGGGAACAACATAACAAGGATGGGAAATGCCATTTTTTGAATTTTGTGGCTAATCTCTTAACATGCAATTTGGAGGATATCTTTACAAATATTATCTTTAGTATTCTCATTTCAGTGTTTTTAACACTTCTCAAGCTAGATGAGCATGAAAAGATGTTGATTGAAAACAAGAAAAAGAAAGAACAAGAAAAGGAAGAGCTCCAAATTCTTGAAAAGCAAGATCAAGCATTTCAAGAAGAAAAGGAAAAGCTTAAAAAACAGAGAACAAAAGAGATTAATCAAGCAATGGTAGATACAAATCTAGCACAACAGGTACCATTTAAAATACGAAGCTAATTGTATTACGAAGCTAATTGTATTTTCTTTTTTCACATTGAACTAAAACAATACTAAGGCCTTGTATGTGTAAAGTTGAATTTTTTGCATTTCAACAAGATTTTCCCTCAGACCAATGACATTAAAATATTTCTTAAAGTGGAAAGAGAGATTTTTTCCCTTGTGTCTCTTATACTTTATCTATAGAGTGTTCTTTTGTCTGAAAAGCCATCAAATTTTCTACTACAAGGCCAAGATGGTAGCTAACCAAATGCTAACGAATGCCTTACATAATGTTTTCTATTTACATTGGAAATTTTGAATTTCCCCCAAATTGACTAAATAAGTACCCTTCACATTAACAAAAACTAGCATGAAAAACCCCTGTTGTTGAATACACATTCAAAGGTTACATGTTTCCTTTTATCCTCAAGAATCTATCAAATAACAAGACACATTCTCACAATTAACACATATTTATATCATTGATGCAAGTTAAATCTTAAGCTCAAGTAGTTTTGAGTGCGCTAGTAGTCAAGTTTATAAATTAAGAGAAATGAAATATAAGTTTAATCAAAATTTTCCTCAAAAACCTATTTTGGTAGTTCATATATGTATGCTTTGTCTAATAGTAGTCTAAATACAAAGTTTAAAGGTGAATGCATTGGTATCCATGAAATCTTTTGGTCATTCATTAAAATATAGTCCAACTAGCTACATTGACTATTCCCTTTCCCTATTTACCAATTTGGACTTTTAATTTTCCAAAAAAAAATATAACAACACCAATTTAAAGATCATGAAATAATTTTAAAAACATTACCTCTTAATTTTTAACGAAGATAGTAAGGAATTTGTAATTGGTTTAATTTGTACTATAATTGGACCAATGTAAAGGCAAGGAAAGATGATGACAAGAGAAGATCAAAAGAGTTAGACAAAGAGATTACTGCGTTTGCATTAAAGAAAGAAAAGATGATGGATGAAAGAAACAGATTAGAAGCTACAAAGGTTGCATTGAAAGCAAAGCAACATGATCAAATGATGGAGAGGCTATACAAGGTAGGTAATGAAATTGTTTCCAAAAGCACAAAATTTTATTTATCAACATAAGATAAATCTTATGGCATACTTATGGTTTCATACCACAATTTGTTTTGTACCAGGATTTGTTGGCTACTAAACTAGATACAGAGAAAAGATTACAACTAGAACAAGCTCAAAAAGAAGATGAAGAAGAAAAGAAACAAATCATGAGGATGGAAAGGCAAAAGAAGAGTTGGGAAGAATGTGATAAATCTCGAAAGATGCAGGTTGGTATAAGTATGAAAACTTGTAGGACTATGTATAAACTAAAATAATGTTATTTTGAATTACTATTGTTATTTTGGCTAATATGCATAAACGAAAGTATTGCTATTTTGGCTTACTATTGTACTAAACCTAAATTGCTTATCTTAGATCCATTTGAGGAAAAATCAACAAATGGAGAATGCCGAAAATGATAAATATGAAGCTGAAAGATCATGGCAACGTGCTTGGCAATGCAAATTGCAATGTGCAGCAGAGGAGAGAGACCAATATCTCAAAAACAAATCCTTTTCAAACCATCATAAAAGGATGACGGTAAGCTAAACATGAACTATGAAGGTTTTCAAACACCAATTTACACCTATAGTAGTCCCTATTCTTTTGCAAGATTATTTTGTGAACAAAGCAAAAAAATCTTAAACAAGTCGTACCTACCATAATTTTTTTTGCAAAGTTTGCTTGAAGAAATCTATGCAATCTTGGACACATAAATAATATGGTTCCATGGTCAAATATCTCCTTTGCAGCAAGAAGTCTCACTTTGTCATAGAATGGAAAAAATGAAACAACAAAAAATCACCCCTTATATAATTATATATTTTTAGCATTAAGTAATTTATTGATCAAAATCAATAGTTATGGACATTATATGAAATAAGATCAATGAATTAGCTCAATAATACATTCTAACATATCGATTCAAATATAGCCTTTAACCCAATTTTATCTAATGGATTTTCTATTTCCAATATTTTAATTTGTATCATTAATGACATCATGTAGGAATACAATAACATGAAGAAGATGGAAGAGGATCAATGTGAACTTGAGGAGGAAATACAAGCCCTAAGAAGGATGAAAGATGAAGAAAACTATGAAGATTTACTTGATACAATTAAGATATAGTTTTGTTTCTCACCAAATGCATTATATTATTTATATCATCTGTTTGTTATTGCACCTTTGAAAATATATTTGTTTAAACTTCAAATTTAAAAGTTCCTCAAAGTAGTAGCGCATTGTGAAAACATCCCTTTAAAGATAATAACTTTTATGTTTCAAGTATCTATAATGATGAGGAAAACAATGTCATGTACAATGTGTAGGAATTTACTTTACAATGATTAAGTTTAGAGGTGAATTTCAAGTAGAGAAAAAGAACCTACTATATTAGGACATTTTTGTTATGAAAATTTGTAGCATTTTGCATTTAGTACTTGACTAAGTATAATATATTTTAAAAGTAGGATAAAAGGGGAGGTTGAAAGTTATCATTGATTCTCAAAGGGTGCATCCTATTTAAATTTAAAATTTTAAATGGAAGCAAAGGTAATTTTAAAGATAAAGTATCAAGTTTTGTGTTAAGACTGGAAGATATGAGAGCGACAAGAATGGGATGCATGCTTAAAACCACAATGTTAATGGCAAACACTAGATGATATGCATGCCAGACTTAAAAAAATAATGGGGGGATTTTTATTAATGGGACAAAAAAAGAGTGTAGGGAATGACCCTACAAGGCTTACGGATTAAATTATACTCATGTGGTGAAGAAACCAAAACTTCTTTACATTTTGATAGAATACAAACATTTCGAGGGAATTTTTATGTTGAAAGGAAGTTTTACTTTGTTTAAGTAATATGGACCATATGAGTTTGATTTCTAATTATAGGGGAGAAAGAAATACGTCAAGGCAAGTTAGACTTGTTTTTAATAAAAGTATCATATACATGAAGGGAAATTCTATAATATATTGGAATATCAATTTCCACATTATGAAAAAAGCCTATGCACTTGAGATGGTTGTATTCTTATTTCACCAATAGTTTCTTTTTTAAAGATTGAGAGGGGAGTTTTACAAACTAGAATGCCTAGTTTTGGATTCATTGTAAGTATCTAGAACACTTGCTTGTGTGCCATGGCACTGGTTGTAGAAGCTACTTTGTAATTGCCTCTACCTACTTTTATTATAGCCAAATCTAATTCTAGAGTAGGATATGTGGCCTGAACATAGAGCAACATCACATAGACTCCAAGGTAGAAAATCGAGCACATACGGCAACACATAGTTACTCTACAATAACTACAGCGCCAAGTAGCATCTGCACAACTTGAACACCACTTCAATGAATCAAAGCATCAAAAGACTGTGATTGCTACAAACTTGACCAAAGAAGCAGGCCCACATAGCAAGCAACACACATACAATAGCACAAAGCAACCTACCTCAAGCTTACAACTGACAATGACACTGATAAAGGCTAGTCCAATGGCGCAATGAACCAAGTAGCAGTATAGCAGGCATGCTCAAGCCAACAATGCTTACACACAACTGCAAGACAAGTAAGACACAATGCATGACTCACCACAACCATGCTCAAAAAATACAACGTAGAGCAAGACTGAGAACCTTACAAAGATGAGCAAACGAACCTTACTAATACCTTACATACAAATCCTTACAGAACTCTCATAGAAATGTTAGAAAATAATGAAGGAACCTCATAAGGAAGAAAGCACTCAAACTGAGTTGAAAGAAGTTCTAGAAATCAACATCATGATCTTTATATCTCTAATCATAGATGGAGAGAAGCTCTACAAGATGAGCTAATAAGATGAAGTTTCCCTAAGAAGGGAGTGTACCATGACAAGATTAAGGGCTTACACCTTGATGAAGAGCAAGGCCTTGTACTCTCTCACAATAGATTAAACATGAATGGCTCTAATACCATGTTGAGGATTGGGGGAAGAGAGTGGAGTGCACTTGATAGATAACTCTGCACTATGAACTTCATATTGATCGCATAAACATGAATATATACATGAGAATCCCTCAGGTTTGCCCCTATGCCCTTATATGGTGTAATTTATGCCTATATAACTTGCAATACACTCTATTTGTGCATTTTCAATTCAAATCATGAAAAAAGTGGATTGATTTCGTGCTTTTTTTCCTAGACCTAGAGTCAGTCATCCCGATGATGGAACACCACAAAACCTAATTAATACAAACTTTATTCGAGTACTAGTCGCACTATGACCTTTGGTTGAGGTGGCAAGGTGGTACTCATATTGATTTGTTTCTAGAAATTGAAAGTTTTTATCTAGGGCATCATGCCTTTTGCACATTCTATCTACATGATAATTTGAACTAGAAATTCTCCAAGGTTTTAGTAAAAGAAAGATCATGTCTAGACGTGATTGCAATTTTCTTGGTCATAGGTCAAAGCATGTTTTCCTTGATCAATAGAATAGATGTGAGGCACCTAGTTACAGAAGTCAAGTTTTCACATAAGATCACAATTTGAAATGAAAAAAAAGTTTCTTTGGTTTAAAACTAGTCCCTTAGAAAGGAAATACTTCCCGTAGGAAGAAAGATGTACTGCACTACCACTCTCGTGCTCTACCTTTGGTATCTCAATTACAATAACAATAACAATCACAATCACAATCACAATCACATTCTCAATCTCAATCTCAATCTGAACTCAGAAGATGCTCCTGGAACCTTAGGCTTGATGCCTATCTTGATTTTGAGTCTTTATTTGCATGAGTATGTGTGAGACTGAATTCTACTTTAAAATCTTCCTTTTTGAGGTGTGAATTATGCTTTTTCAAAATAGTCAACATGCCATTTAACACCACTACCAAAGCAAAGATAGTACTCAGGGAAGTGCTTTACATGATCTCAAATTTTGCAACAATCTGCATCCTTGTAAAGCAACTTGCAAGAACCAAGATGTGCATGGTTTTTGATGTAGTTGTCATCCGATATAAATCCTTATGGATGGTATTGCAAAAATGGATAAGGAGGAAGGCCCCTATCGCATCCATGCAATGAAGGTCCAAGATGATAGAGATACCTTAAGGTTGTGACGTGAGAGATTCGATAATGTCAAATAGCCTATCTTGAACATGATTTAGAATTTTGGAATAGTGGATGGTTCCCATCATTCATCGACAGCTTGATGTATATTGGGCTCTGCATGGAAGGAAAGATCAAGATTTGTTCTTGGCAATAACAATGAACTGGGCCATGAAACCATTAGAGTTGTTTCACTCAAAATGGTCAGTCAATTCCTACAATATCCCTAGCAAATTGATTTACTTCCTCGCGTTCATTGATGACTATAGCCAAATGATGTGGGTATATAATTTGCACAAAAATTCTCAAGCCTTCAAAAAGTTTAAGGAATGGAGAGGGACAATAGGATGAGACTCATTGAAAGTTGAAGGCATTATGGATTGATAGAGGAGGGGAGTTTATGTTAATATGATTTGATAGGTACTATAAAATAGATTGTATATCACAAGATAGATGACCATGACAATGTCATCCCAACAAAATGACTATAGCCACGTATATTATGTTCATTGACGAGTACATACACATGATGTGGGTATACACTTCATCCAAGAACTCTCAATCCTTCAACAAGTCCATTATGTTCATTGATGACTATAGACAATGATGTGCGTATACACTCTATCCAAGAACTCTCAAGCCTTCAAAAAGTTTACAAAATGGATGTGATAGTGGAATGTGATATTGGTCAAAAAATAAGGCATTCTTGATTGCCAAAATGAGGGGAGTTTATGTTCGATAGGTATTGTAAATAGACATGACATTGATCACAACCATGTCATAATGGGGAGGAAAAAAGGGGAAAATACGTTATAGTGGAGATGGGGCTAGTCTGCTAAAAGAGAACAATCTTCAA
Organism: Dipteris shenzhenensis; assembly: GCF_047967505.1. Taxonomy (NCBI): domain Eukaryota; kingdom Viridiplantae; phylum Streptophyta; class Polypodiopsida; order Gleicheniales; family Dipteridaceae; genus Dipteris; species Dipteris shenzhenensis. The sequence goes on along the minus strand of NC_141608.1, from coordinate 33,376,240 downwards.
TCATGCAATGATACACATCCTAAATGAGACTAGGATGAACAAAGTCCAAACATCTCTAGCTATTCAAAGCTAATGCTTTGTCTTTGTACACAAAAATAGACAAATCAAGCTAGATATAGAAGTTGGAATTGTATCTTCATAGGTTATAACTAGTGAAGAATCAAAGGCTTACTTGTTATTCTTGATATGGTGACCTACAAAGTGGTGATCAATTAGGATTGGTTTTCCAAGGAATCCGCTACCTGATAGAGTAGACTTAAGATCACATTCCAATGGTGAACCGAACCCAATACAAGCACCATGATTTAAAATACATAGAGGATGAACTAGATACGAATCCATGGAAGAGATACTTTGATAACAGAGAAGAGAAGACCATTGTGGTATGTGAAGGCACTGGGAGACTCTAGAAAGACCAAAATCTTGGATACTAGTTTTGAGGGGTGAGGATGTCTAGGAAACTTTGAACCATACCTATAGTGACCTATGGTCAACTTGATCAAGGAGCCAAGGTCCTTTGAAGAGGCAAAGACCAATCTAGATTAACAATCCACACTGTAAAAAGAAATAAATTTGTTTGAGACTTGGGATCTAGTTCCTAGACTAGCCAAGCAAAAGATTGGATACACAAAGTCAAGTACAAGTCTGACTCGCTAATGGTAAGGGGGTTTGCAATTATAAAAGGTCTTGATTATACGACGAGATGTTTACTATAGTGAAGATGCAAATGGATATGATTTGAATGGTGATCACATTGGTAGGCCATTCAAAGAGGTCCATCGTCTAAATGGATGTTAAGATAGTGTTTTTGAATGGAGTCCTTAAGGAGGAGGTCTACGTTGTAGCAGCCACTCAAAATCTAGATAAAAGTAGATGAAATGTCCAAGACTTACAAAGATATTGTAAAATAGGCCCTGTACCATAGGATCAATGTAAAATTTTTCAAAATCATTCTGATCCACAGTCCATCAGATGCAAATCCCTATATCCATTTAGAGGGGGTGGAGTTTTGGCTCTTCTTTCTTCCAGGCCTTTCTGGCCTTCCACGAGAGTCAGATTTGATGCGATAAGATTTGATGATTTGATCATAACACTAGATCAAGAGGATAATATTGAAGATGTAAAGACTCTATTGAAAATATAGTCTGATATGACCATTCACCTCAGTCTTCTTCGTTACTTTCTTGGTAGTGAACTCTAGCAAGATTAGAGCAAGAGATACTTCCTCGATACTAAAGCAACTTTGGATGTAGGTAGATTCAAAGCATTAGGTTGAACTTCTCTAGGAGACTAACATGGCCATAATGTCATCCACAAATAGATGCAATGCAAATAGTTTACCAATGGGAAAACTTAGACTCTCAATGCAACCTTTCTCCACCCCCTTCCTAATCAGCCTAGTCAACAACACCGTTTCAAAAGTGAAGAGAAGAGAAGCCACTAGATAGCTTTAAAAAGAAGGGAGGCCACCAAAAATCATTGGCAAATCAAGCTTTGACAATCTTGGAAAAGGCTTCATCAAATCCTGACTATTCCAATGCCTAAAAAATGTATTTCCATCTAATCCTGCCATATGCTATCACTAAAACTACATTTTGCTTGCTCAAGCATAGGATTACCACCTAGAAGGCTAGATGATATCCACTTAGCAAGAACACATCAATGTGCTCATACTTCACATCATCCCTATTCCCGAAATACACATACATAAGCATCTCAGCCCTATTTGGATGCAAGCAATTTCTTGTGGTTGAGTGTATGAACTTGCAGTTACTTTGATTTTGTTCACTAGAGGAATTACCACAAGGTTGTGAGAGAACTTTCATGGCAGGAACTTGTAAGGAACCAATGCCCCACATTTTTCCCATCACTGCCACATGGGCATATTTCTTACCAACTATTGGATTCTACTATTCTTCCTTGTTTCAAAAAGTTGAGATTTCTTGAATAGTTAAAGAATATTTTAAGCTATCTTTGAAAAACTAATAGCCCATGCCATGCATGCATTATGTACTTGTCCATTTTCAAAGGATATTCCCACCTTGCAGAATCCAACAAGTGGCCAAAATGTATTGTGTTCTTGGCACGATCATCTTTGTATCCATATCTTAACAATGCATATTTGCGCAAATGTGTAAGCCTAATCAATAGGGGGGGCCTGCACCTTACCCCTCCTCCTCCCCCTCCAGATCCCTCCTCCTCTTCCTCTCCACTTTCCCCCCCCCTTCCAAGGCCCCCCCACCCAAGCCCCTCCTGCTATGATCACTCTCACCACCCGCCCCACTCTCTCCACCCCCTGCTCCCCTTCCTCCCCCACCGCCCCCCTCTCCACCTCCGTAGTAGGTTCTTACGCCTTGACACCCCTGCGAGTAGGCAAGGGAAAGATGACGCCCCCTTCTGCTTCCTCATCGCAACAGCAACCAGTCCATCCAGGGAGGGATCCTGAGGGACGGGGCTCGTCCTCCCGGTCAGCAGCTCCCAACCTCTAGCCTGGGCATCCCTTACCCATGAGACTTCTGGAGGTTAAGACCTTGGAACTATCTGGAGATTCCGGACTCATATCCTTTACCACTGGAGGTAACACTCATGATCATATAGTCTCGGAAGGGGGGTTTGATTGGTGCAGTGGGCTCTCAAACACACTCAGTTTGGAGATTCCAGTTTGCCTCCACAGAGTTAGAGAAGTGGTCCCCAGAGATATTTGATGCTATTATGGAGATCAAATTTCACACATGATGGACGAGTGGATGGGGCCACAGGAACTAGACCTTTGGCATGCCCATGATGCGACGGTGAACTTTCAGCTCAGCTTCACGCGCCAGGAGCCAATGTCTGGTTTGGCGGTAGGAGTTATCAGATTGCCGTTGGAGGCAAAGGTGGAGTAGGCATACTACTGGCCCCTTTAGAAGTGTGCGGAGCTGTTCGGGGTGGAAGTCTCCTTCATGATGAAGTGGGCATGGAAGATCGGTATTGAGCCAGTATCCACCCTAGTACGTCATCACACTGACACGAACTATTCGCCATCCAAACCCCCGGCAAAGTCACACAGGGTAGTCTTTCTGAAAGAGGCACCCACTCACAGGAGAGCCTTGTTCTTAGCACCCTCGTCCTCATGAGTTGGACCATAGTGAGTTGGAATGTGCATGGGCTCCATGATCGTGCTCGTAGCCAACCGCAGTACTTAATACTCCGACAGGAGTTGCAAAGGGCATTGCAGTGACATCCTTTTGATTCAAGAGCACTTATTTTCAGCATCAGACATCAGACGACGACTGCACCACCTTCTCCCAGGGAGAGGTCCAAAGGAGTGGTCTCTCGTAGTAGGACGGAGCGGAGGGATTTGCATCTCAGTCTCACAGACTTTGGCTCCAAAGCTCTATGATCAGGGCGAGCTCATTCAAAGACGAGTAGTTTGGATGGGAGTTCGGACGAGAGAGTCCAAGATTGGGATTCTAAACATGTATGCCCCAGCCCGTAGACAGCACCGCCCGGCCTTTTGGAGGAGGCTGTCAAAGTGTCTTCCGGATGTAGACTCCTGGATTGGTGGACGGGACTTCAAGAACCCCTTTGATACCTCTGACAACCTAGTCTTCGAGACACCTCAAGCACTCGAGAGAGGGCAGAGATTCCTGGCGTGATGGCTAAGCCCTGACATAGCTCTGCTCAACAGCGAAGGAGCCTCGAGGGACACGCTTCACAGCCACCCAAGACTAAGGAAGGCACACAGGTGAGTCGAACGAATTCACTCTCCCCCTCCCGCCCAACCTCGAAATGGCTTTTCCCCCCCCTTCACCTGGTGGGAGCTGCTCGCACTCTTGATCAGTCAAGAGGAGCCTCACCGCCTCCCCTCCTTCTCCATACGCCTCTGCACCCAAAAAGCTGGTGTGGAAACTCACGATGCTGGTTGAAGGCTCAGTTGAGCCTGATGAAGCAGCAGGCGACGTCCCACGGCCAACCAGAAGGCCCTTGCACCTATCGTGTGAGGCATTGTAAGCCATGAGGCACGTCGAGAGGCTGGAAGATAGCCGAACGTCAAACGGCCCTCCCTTGTACTCCTCGTATTTCGACCCCCCTCCCCCTCGTTATATTTCCGTCGCATAGCTGTTTGGTTTTTGGGAAACTCTCGTAGGAGAGGCTGAGGATGATTGGTCCGCATGGATCGGGCTTGAGATTCACTCCCTACAAACGCGTTCGAACTCTAGTCCACCCCCGCTAAGAGTCCTGGGTACGTGAGCTCCTTCATGCAGTTTGGAGGGAACGGAGCATGCAGTCTCTACTCCAAAATGACTTTTCCTACGCTCCAAAACCAATGGAGCTTACCCGTGAGGTGCCATCCCCAGGCACGGAGGAACTGAGGAAAATACGGCGCTACAAGCTTGTTGATCTCTCAGAGAATTCTCTGAGCGACACATACAACGAAATATACGTGCAAGTTATAGGACATGGTCGATAGCCCTTCGTTAGTCATATGCTTCGGTTTTGGAATCGCACCTATGTAATCGAAGCAGCCCTACTCACATTACCACACAGTTATCGTGAGGCACGCAGTGAAGTATTATTATAGGGCTCGATCCCTGAGCAACAACTCTAGACAAAGGAATGCATTAGTCCTGGAGCTCGCTTCTACTGGATGAATGCTCACAAAGACATGAGGAAGCACAGAAGTGCACTGGGATCTGAGAACGTTGTGGCTCGGATAACGTAACACGCAGAATCGCTCGCATGATGACGTAGCCACGTAGCTCTACAGCACCTTCACAAATATGCGTAACTTGACTCTTGTCGCTATGGACCCTTACCATAGCTTCTCGGGAGGACTAGGTATCACCGCGGGTCCACACTTGCAAGGCATACAAGTTATCGAGATGGAAACCACACCCCCTCATTGACCAGTAACAACTCCTTTTGTCTAGATCTTATTCCGTTAGTTTGGACCCGTAGAACTGACAGCAGAAATCCATTGAAATTTGGGAAGGAACTACATGGTATGGTGATTACGTGAGATCTGACTAATCCTGAGTTCATGGGTTTGGATCTGCGACAAATGTTAAAGAAAATGGGACTTTCGGTCGCAACTAAAGCATTAGTACCTAGCATATGATTCTCTCTTGGGATGTCTAGGAAAAGCATTAATAAAATGGGAATGATGATCATAGAAGAATGCTAAGATGCTACAAAAACAGTCTGGCACTAGGATAATTGGATGTTTTATTCGTTTTTTAAGGATTACTAATCCGGAAGACGCCCTGCAATATTTCATATATATATTTTTTGACAGCATCAGGTTTTACTGAAAGCTCACTGCTATGAGCTTTTTACTGGATCTTAGGAATCAGCATGGCTGTAAATTTTTTGCAAATTATCTAATTAGGATTCATTTGATGACAGCATGAAGATTTGGTGATGTATATATAGAAAGGCATATACCTTATGATCCTTATGACCTTTTAGAAAAAGAAGAGGTTATTAACGCCCCCTCCAAACATTAAAATCTCACAAAAATGACACTTCAACACATAAAAGTCATCATCATTAATGTCCCCTCCTTCATCAGGAATGTTGGGTTGGACAGAGATAACAACCGTAGCTAGGCCTTGAAGACTATAGTCCCACAACGCATTATATCCATGTTCTAACGTGTTATGATTGTGGATGGATGTAGGTGAGTCTGGCTACTTTTCTCAACATTTTTGAATGATAGGAAGGAGAGTATTGAGACACATGGTGACAACTCAAATCGACTTACGAATGACCCTCAGTTTAGGAGTATATACTTCAAAAAAACTCTATGTATGATTCCCAAGAGGATTTGGACATGTTTGGTACCCTCTGGGAGGCCCATTACAAGCAGTACCGAATCAAACAATGGACTGCTCACTGTAATGAGGTTGCTGTGCAGATTAAGTACAAGTGATGGATAGCATATATTATACCATGTTTTGGACAAACTAAAAACTGCAGCTTGGAACTTATATGAGAAACTATAGGACAAGATAGAAATTGAAAGCTACATTATATGTAAATGTTGAATTATCTTGAAATGACTTTCTGGGTATGATAATGTTTGTACATGAATGCATACTTGAGCATTAACATAAAGAGCAGGCTGCAACACTTGAAATCTTGCACTACGCCATGGAATGCACTTAAAAGCATGGGATTGAAGATGCATTGGATGGGAAGGGTAACTCTCTACATGAGAGCCAAGACTATAATAAGGGAGAATTAGACCTTAATGCTTGGATAGGTAACACACACACACATTTTTTTAGTGAAAAGTTTGAGTGCTTTATATTACAAGATAGCTATCCAAAGAAAAACTAGTAAGCCAAAATAGTACATCAAGCAAAAATGTCCATGTAGGAGAAATATACATCTTGATCTATGCACATTGAGTTTGCAAACAATTGAAGAGCGATTGTTGCAAAGAACAGCAAAAGAAAACAAAAGTAGAAAATTTTGGATCACCAAAGATTCTCTGATTCCTAGCTTTCTAGAGAGTCCTAAGTGCCCAATAGTAGCGAACCCCTGTAAAGAACAAATCAAAGTCTGGATGATTAGGATATATCCCAAACAACAAAAAATGCTTGCCAAAAACAACTTGAGAGAATTACAATCTCAATTTGTCCTGAAGGATACCCAAGAAATTATGTATCTCAGAGCAATGCCAAAAGATACGAGATATAGATTCCTTGGGAGAGAAACACTGATGACATGTAGTAGGAGCAATACATTTGCAGGATAAAAGCTATCCTAATGGTACAATCCCAAGCAGAACATGCCATAAAAAAATCTGTTGGTGTAATGGAATGTTAGAGTGCCAAATCTGCTTCAATCTCTTTCTCCACCATTTGAGTGGACGATGCAATGCCCAAATTTGATTGCCTCTGTCTGCCACCCAAGGTGGTGATATCGAAACTTTATATAAAGAAGAGACTGTTATATGAGACAGCTTCAAAGGACGAACAAATGAGTATAAAGGAAGAAGGGTCCAATCTTGAAGCCTATCTTGAAGCTCTAAAAGCGGTACTGGCTAAAATGGCTGAACCATTCGAGTAACGACTTGCCATATAGGACGATAGTCATACCCAAACCATATTTTGGAGTAGCCAAAGGGAAGGATAAAAGAGTAGCATCATCATTGATAACATCTGCAATAGTGAAAATCCCTTTTATATTAAGAAAATAAGAGCGTCGAGGCTCTTGCAAAGCCAAGGGAGTAGAAAAAACCTGTGACCAATGGATGCTCTCAGGTCGAAAGAGTTGCCCTATAAAGAGTCTCTTCCATTCCATGCCAAGTGTGAAAGAATGTTCCTAATCTAAAAACATCTGAGAGACCATAGGACAACCTTTGACAATGCAGCCCAAAAGAAAATCCCACTGCGTGGGTTGCCAAAAACCAAATGCAAGAGTGGTGATGTGAACCAGTAAAGAGCGCATCATAGCCGCCCAAGGTTGATCATCTTGAAGAAACTGAAGCATAATTTTGCCTTTATGAGCTAAATTGTGCACATGTATATTAAGAATATTCAATCCTCCATGCAATTTGGGCGAGCACAATCGTTGTACTAGAAGAATCACACACACACACACACAATTTTCTCTGTAAATTTTCTTCTTTGGTTGGTTCTTGTTCCATGGTTAAAAAACAAAAAAAACTATTAATTTTATTGCTCCCCACCATTTTAGTATCTGATTCTTATGTTTCTCTTCTTTACTTTCTAATTGTTTCATTTTTTTGCATTTTATAAAACCCTCTTTATTACCTCTTTATAACTTCAACTTTACTTGTAAAACGTTAGAGTTGTTGTATCCTATATGCTATATATTTATATTTAATTAATTTTACTAGTGAGAAGAAGACCTATAAGCTATATATTTATATTTAAGTAATTTTACTAGGGACAAGAAGACCCCCCTACTTTGATTACCCATTTACCTTTTTTTCCTTTCACCCCAACTTCAATTTATTGTTAACATTCTTCTATTTACTATCTTTATTTATATTTAGTCCATTAAACCCCCCCCTTTTTTTTTCAAATATTTAATACGCTCCTAGATTATACTTAACCCCAATTTACCCCGGTCTAATCATGCCAACCCTAACAAAACCTACCCTTAACTCAACCCTACCCTCATTCAACTAAACCCTATCCATTCCCACCAACCCCCTACCCCTTGCCCATCGTCACATGGCTGGGCGTTACGCACCGCCTCTCTTACTTATCCTATGCTCAACACCTATTTATTGGTTTGGTCAATGGTCGTAACAGCCTCAAGAACTTCTGCCACCTTGTAGAACACCCACAATAGAACTGCTCCCTCTCTCCCGGATCTTCTTTCTTCCTATTGATCGTCATTCCGTAGCCTCTCCACTACTAGTGCTCTTAAACACCATCACAAAGCTTTTTCTCAGGACCTTGCTCGCCTCGCTGCTCTTTGGATGGCTTTTTCAGGGAAGGAGGCCACCGTTTCCTCTTCATACCAGGTCGCCTTGCTTCTTCTACGCTTTTGCGGGCTTCAAGCATCCTTGCTTGGCCACATAGTTGGCAGCTCTTCTTTAGCGTATTCTACGTAGCTTCATAGCTTTTATCGAGCGGGTGGTCGACACTTTGTCTGTCTACGTAACATTCTCTGAGTATTGAGTCTTGTAAACAGTTGAAAACTCCCAGAGTCTTATTTCAAACAACTCACAACGCCACTATGCTCTCACTATTGTCGTTCCTACTCCAAATGTATGGCTACTAGACTCCTTGCGCACAGTTGCTTACTACTTGGCGGACTTTCATTCTGCGCTTAGTCATAAGCTTCATTATGGTGCTTGTTTTGCTAGGCTATCTAGTGATAGTTCTACTACGACGCCCTTGTCCATTTTTTGCTTTGTCGGCTCGGGTTTCACTTCGGGTGCTTACAGGACTCTATTTATTCAATGGTTCGATCAGTATTGCGTTTACGCGCTTTGTTGAACCCCGCTAGCTCTTTTTACGCAACGTCTTCAACGCCCAAGTTCATCTTCCTACCTCATTGTCTGCCCCGCTAAGCTGTCGAGATTCCCTGCTTGGCTTCTTAGGAGTTAACCTCTTCATACTATTTTACGTGATAGTTGCGGTTCCCTCCTCATGAAGGTCTTTACAGTGGCCCCATCTGCAGGCTCTATCTAGTTTCCATTCTATCACTGTTAGTCTGTAATTAGTAGCCTCTACTATTGCACTCACTACCATTGCTAGAAGTAGCCAACAAGAGTAGTCAATGCGTTAGCAGTACTAAGCGCATCAAGAAGTAGTGCATAGAGAAATCTCAACACAGCATAGGAGGAGCATAGTCCAAGAGTAAGCTAGAATAGTCAAGTACCAATGCAAAGCAATAGCAAGTGTCAAGCTAGCAATGCAAGTAGAAGTAAGTAAGGAGAAATAAGTAAAAATCAACACATCAATAGAAGTACTGTTATGGATAAATTTGACCAAAGTAAAAGGCATAAATATATGTGTGTGCTTGTATGTGTGGCAAAAGTATAATAAAATATGGTGTGCATAGGGCCCAGGGTTGAGGTGGCAGGGCATGACCATGTGCCACCCTTCCACGTAAGAGGACCCATAAGGTGTGTTCTACATAATCCAAGGTAGTAATAATATAAAATGTTAAGGTGGCATGGTTCCTCCATGTGCCACCCCTCCACCTAGGTGATCCTATGCCTGCATTTAGTGAGACACGGACCAAGGACCATCAGAGAAGTAATATAAAATAGGTGGAGATGGATATTGTATTGGATTATTCCCTCCATGTAGGATAGGCCCATGTGGGGGGGGGGGGGTTGTAGATAGTCCAAGAATGCCAGTTAAATAATGGGAAAAGTAGGATGAGGTAGCAACATTCCTTGTGCTAACCCTCCACTTGTCCTCCTAGATGTTTGTAACGTATTATAAAATTGGGAAGAGACCAAGGGAGTATCTTAGACTTGGGATATGGGGGTTGATGTATGTGGAAAAATGAGGCAAAGGGTTGTCGCACACAATTAAGAGTGTGTAACCGCCTAGCCCACATGGGAGACTCTTCCACACACACTATGCATGTGGGAGGATGCATTTATTGGGAGAGACCCCCTCTCTTGGCTATAAAAGGAGGGGGCTATTCCTTGATGGAACACTCTCATTCTTGTAAAGCCACCTAGCTAGTACTTTGATTTCCCCTCCCCCCATCCTTCCTTTCAAATAAACATGACTCTCTTCCCTTAATGTCTCCATCTCTACATTCCACCTCCCATCATGTACATGCTTCTCTTCCCCCTCTCCCTTCCCCCTTGTGGCATAGTCTCTCACTTCATTCCCACCCCTCTTAATCCTTTTTCCCCACCTATGTTAATGCTTCTTTCCTCATGTTCCCTTTTCCTCTATGGCCCTCGAGCGTCGCCATGCCTCGCATCTAGCATCATGCCTCAAATTCTTTTCTAGTTAATAGAATCGGTGTGGCTACTGGGATCGAAATCTTCACAGCTAGTGGTGTAAAATGCGTTACTTCTACGGTTGGGTGTAGTTTTGTAGCACCTTCTGTGTGCGGTTCTTTGCTTCTGTGTCTCCAATCTACATATCTTCTGCTCGCAGTTCTCTGTCTTTGCGGCTGCAGAACTTCTCAATTTATGTGCCTTTAGCCTACGGTTCCTGTGCATCTTCTGGGTTCCTGTGCCTTCAGCCTGTGGTTCCTGCGTATCTTCTGGGTTCTTGCGTAGCGCCACGCATCTTCTGGTCGACCGCACATGCGCATCTGCAACACTGCAACACCCGCATGCCCCCTGGTTGCAGCTAGCGCATCTGTGCGTCGTGGACAGATCGCGAATCGCGATTGTTTTCTGAGTTCTTGCGTCTTCTGGTGCATCTGCGCGTCGCGGATAGATCGCGACTGTTTTCCTAGGTTCTTGCATCTTTTGGCACACCTGCGCATCGCGGACAAACTTTCCAGGCTTCTGCAAAAGATCTCGCACCCCTATCCTCTTCTTCTTCTCCTTCTCTTCTCTTCTCCTCTCCTCTCCTCTCTTTTTATTAAGGAGTGGGAATTGAACCCAAGACCTCCCCATTCACGAAAGGAAGACTTACCAATGGGCCAGCAAATAGGAAGTGATGAAAGTGTAATGATATTGCTTATATGGTGAAATCTCATGAATTGTAACTCTCTAACCGTAGGGAGTTTCCTCTTGTTGTAAAAATCAAAAGTACTTCATTTCATGTGCTCTATTCATATCTGATACTAGATCATAGATTCTGAACTTTTTCAAGTTCACTCCTTGGATGCACCCCACACGAGGAGGGTGGATATCTATGTCACTTCTCGACGAGTTCAAGGATTTGGTGCTCGGTCCTCCGCTCATTACAGCTACCAATTGGTGAGATCTCTTTCTTGATCTTCATGTCGATCGTCAACAACTGATTGTACAATGCATTGTTCAAGGAGACGACGGGTGGGATGACACACCGTGGATGATTAGTGATACATTGAGAGGACTTTGATTTCAATTCTACTCATTATGCGGTGATCGACCTACTTACTGCATCGGAGATAATTAAAAGGGTGACATTCTTCGAAGGGTGGGATGCTTCCCAAGCTTGGGGGGAGATTTGGTGCATCTGCTTATTAATTCTTGTGGATAAGCTCGTCTTGAATGATTTCTTCTCTATCTCATTACAAAGGATTATAGGGCTCGGCTATGGTTGGTAATGTTTCGACCAAGGAATCCCTTTGTACCTAATCAACCTTTTGTGCCTTATTTTGAGCTTCAAGTTATAATTCTTTTTTGTCTAAAGATAAACTATCAACAAAGGATTGCAAGTTTATTTGGTGTTGAACGTCTTGCTCAAGTATTGAATTCTCCCCACCCTCTCCTTCTACCTATCTTGGACTACCAAGAAACTTGGGATGTTCAGATTTTAGTCTTGGTGTGATGGCATCTTGGCTCCTCCAATTCGACGGCACATACAAACCTTCGACCAAGGCTGCTGCTGTGGGTGTGAAGCTCACTTCACCAGGGGGTGAGGTGTATTATTATAGCAAGTCTGCACCATCAAGTACTTGCAACCAAGCTGAGTACTCGGCACTCATTTTTGGGCTACAAAAGGCACAAGAACATCGCATCAAGCAACTTGAGGTGCAAGGAGGAGGTAAAAATTCAGCATATCCCTCGAGCTCAAAATCTAGTCGTTGATTTCTTGGCACGTGAAGCTTGTACTTCAATCACGCATGAAACAAGCGAAAGCACCACCCCAACAAAGCCGCAAGCTATGAATGAGGGTGATCATTTGTAAGGAATGCAAAGGTTGTGGTCATCATGAAACTAAGTGTTGGGCATATTTAATACGAGTTTACCGACTTTGGAAGATCATCAGAAAGGTCCTCAAGGACATTGCTTAAAAGAAGGATGCCAGACCGCACACCCCTTGAAGAAATAGCATGGCGATTATAAGAACTGAAAGAATCTGAAGGTGATGTGCAAGCTCTCCAACTATTGACATTTGTCATGGCATTCTTGTTTGCCTTGATGAACAAACCTCATGCAGCGCCGTGTCTCTAACCCTCGCTTGTAAAGATGGATGCGATATCATGAGGGTTGGTCCTTTTAAGATTGTCTATGAGCTATTATGTGCTGAAGATTGTTCCCGTGTAGTATTTCACAATACACCAGTCACACCCTACCCTACCTCTGTGTGCTTTGTGGATGTATCTTCACCTGATTTTGAGTTCAAGCTACCTCTTCCATTGTTTGCCCATAGATAAGCCTCATTTCGTCTCTCTCTTTTCCATTTTCCAAGCATGGCTGACATTCCCATGTTCTATGGACGGGTTGAAGAAAATCCAAATGAGTATCTTGTGGTCTTCAAGCGCCGTTGTGTTTCTCTCAACTTTCTTACTGAAGATAATGGCTATTGGTTCTTCCCACATTTCTAGAGGGTTTGGCTCAAGTGTGGTATGAGAAGCAGGCTGCTGAAGACGTGCACCAAAGCTAGCCAAGGTTGACAGCAGTGATGATTGAGTATTTTAGCAAAGAAGAGGAGCCGAAGAATGTGTACCTACAGGTGGCAAACTTGAAGCAATCAGAAGGTGAGACGGTGCATTGATATGTGGATCGAGCAGCCATGCTCCTGGACCGTTTAATTGCCACGCAGAAGGACAATGCCGGATTTTGAGCTGGAATGACTCAACATGTGCTGGGCTACCTTGTAGCAGGAGCAAGTTACGAATTTCGTCTCAAGCTTAAATGGGAGAATCTAGAAACTATGGTGCTAGCACATGAGATTGCTCAAAAGTTTGATAAAGTTCAGTTTGACCCCACTTCAAAGAAGACGATTGTCCCTCTGCAACCCCCTCAATTCTTGCAACAACCTGGGGGGTCCATCTCAGGGGCATACCCCCACCCCTCATCAAGGATGTATCCACTGCCTCCACCTCAAATGTATGGTCCTCCCTTAGATGCTTACCCTCAACAAGGAGTATATCCTCAACCTCCGCCTGGAAGATTACCCCAGCCTCGCCCACGAGCCCCCCTCCTTCCTACTACCCCGGCCCCTCCTACTAAAGAACCCAAAGTCAATGACCTAGCCAAGGCCCTAAATGATCTTTGGCTTGGGATGGTGGGCATCAGAAATCAAGCCAATCGCCCTCCAAGAGAACGTGCCAATGTTGTGTGCTACGAGTGCCACCAGAAGGGTCATTATCGCACTAAATGTCCCAATATTCCAAGGGTGAATCTTCTAAGTGAATGAGGCACCGAGGATTCTGACATAGAAATCATTGACCTCGCGAAGAGAAGTCGTACCACCTCGGACCCCTCTCCAAACCATGGATCGGGCTGTCCCAGGAAGAAGGTGTCCTTCTTAGAGCCCTCAGATGCTGAGATGGCAGACCCACCAACAGAGAAGACTAAAAGATCTCGCAGGAGTAAGTGGTCGCCCTCGGATTTTCCTATCGGCTCAAGGCAAGAGGACTATTCGGTCGTTCAGGACCTTGCTCATCGGTCTTTGAGCATCACGCTTCCTCAACTAATAGCATTAAGCCCTAAGGTGAGACGTGAGCTGCAGCAAGGGCTCTCAACAAGGAAGAGCAAGAAAAAGGAAAAGGTACGAGAGGTTTCTTCTATCTTTGAACAAATTGATCAGCACCCTCATATAGTAGATGTCATCATAGATAATTTCCATGTCAAAAGTGTGTGTGTCGATGGGGGAGCTGCATGTAATATCATGGTGCCCCGTATCATGAAGAAATTGAATTTGAAATGCACAAGGCGTTCCTCCACTTGAATCAAGGTAGCAGATGGTCAACGACTCACCACCCTAGGAGTCATTGAGGATTTGCCCATCACTGTCAATGGGTTAACCACCACCGTCAATTTCTATGTAGTGGACATCGAAGATATAGGCAAGAGCTACCCAGCCATACTCGGGAGACCATGGTTGAGAAAGAGTGATGCAGTCAGCTATTGGAAGACATGACACATGTCTTTTGGTGCTTCTAAGGAGAAGATCCCAGTGCAGCAACTTGGTGCTTCTAAGAAGAAGATCCCAGTGCAGCAACTAGGTGCCACTGAACCAGAAGAAGAAGAGGACCAAGACAGTGATACTCTCTCATCCTCGGTGTCTGAATCAATGGAGGAATCAGACAGGGGGGAGAAGTTCTCAGAGGAGGAAGTTTACATGATGGGGGTGTCTCCGACCCCGCCACCTACAGAAAAGGTAATAGCTAGTCCTCAACAGCGCTAGGTGAGAAAGATGAGTTCCTAGAAATGTTCAAAGATTTCCCTGACCTCTTCGCAACTAGCTACCGCCACCTTCGCCATGTGACTGCCATAGAACACAAGATAGAGTTGAAGCCGATGCGAAGCCTGTGGCTCAGAAGTATCGGAGATTAGGGCCCCTACAGACCAATGCTTTGTGCTCAGAGTTGCAAAAACTTGTAGAAGCTGGGTTTATTGTTCCGGTTCACAATACTGAATGGGTTTCACCAGTGGTAGTCACCCCAAAGAAAAACAACAAGTGGCGGGTCTGCATCGACTATGAGAAACTCAATGCAGCCACCAAGAGGGACCATCATCCTCTTCCCTTTCAAGACCTCATTCTTGAGAAGGTAAGTGGTCATGAGATGTATACTTTCTGTGATGGTTACTCCGGATTTTATCGAATCAGAATTGCTGAGGAGGATGTGCTTAAAACCACATTTGCCACACCCTGGGGGACGTTTGCATTCAAAGTAATGCCATTCAGCCTCACCAATGCTCCTGCTACCTTTCAAAGATTTATGCAGATGGTGTTTGCTCCATATTTGGGGGTTTTCTTAGAGGTGTTTTTAGATGATTTCTGTATATTCTTGGCACGTAAGGAGCACATCATGAAGGTTAGGTTGCCCTTCCAAAGGGTCACTGATGCGAATGGTAGCCACAACCCTGATAAATGCACCATTGGAGCCACTCAAGGGAGGTTACTGGGACATATTGTCTCGTCCGAGGGCATCAAGCCTAACCCCGAGAAGGTAAAAGCTATGCTCAAGCTCTCCCCGCCAACAACCAAACGTCAAATACACTCATTTGTTAATCTAGCAGGATACTATCACTGTTCATTGATCAATATGCTGCTTCGACGTGACCCATGACTATGCTATTAAAAGATGGAGTTGATTTCTCTTGGGATGAGGATTTGATCATGGGTTTGTACAAATCAAGTGTGCTCTGGCTTCATAACCCATTCTATGCAATCCTAATTGGTCAAAAACTTTCTATATCAATCCTGGGTTTGGTGAGCATACTCTGGCAGGTATTCTTCTCCAGCAAGGGGAGGATCGGTTCATGTATCCCGTTCGATTTGCTTCTCAACAATTGCTTGAAACTGAACGACGCTGAGGCTGACAAGCATGCTTTGTCTTTGGTATTTTGCATCGAGAAATTTAAGCATTATGTGGCTGGAAAGTCCTTCATCATACTCTGCAGCAATGGTCTTGCAAAGTAGGTTCTTCAATCACCAAATCCCATGGGCCGGTTGGCCAAATGGTTGGCACTTTTACAAGAATATGATTTGTCTTTTAAAATTGTAAAAGGGGAATGTTCCAACTTGAAGAATGCTTTGATTAATTTAGAGGAGTGCCTCGATGTAACCCTTGTAGCAGCCATAGAAGTTGGGGATCCATGGTATGGTGGTATCTATAGATTTATGACCGCTTTCTCCTTTCCTCCAGAAAGTACTAGCTATGAGAGAAAGAAGATCCGCAGAGATAGTAGGCACTACACTCTCTTTGATGGGGTGTTATACTGCAAGGCCTGGATGGGGTACTAAGATGGGCCATTGATGCAGATGAAGTACCTAAGGTATTGAAGCATTATCATGATGGATTTTGTGGAGGCCATTATGCTGGTGACTATACAGCTAGGAAGATTTTACATGCTGGGTACTACTGGTCGGATGCGTCAATTTTACGAGCAAAAACCTATGAGCAGGTTTATCCGAGCGTGTTTTTCAAGAGATTTTTAAAAATGTTTTTCTTTAGGAAACATGGTTTTTACACTTTTATTTTCACTAGAACTAGATCCCTTTATCATAAAAATATACAGACTAGTCACTCATTCATTTTTACACAACATAATTTTCTTATTTAGAGACATCCCTTTGTACCCCTGTTATTACCTTAAAAAAGTGTTGATTCCTTTAAGAAACATTCCTCATAATCACTCTCAATGTAATAATACTATGCATATATAATTACTTATTAACACATTTATATCATATGGCAATATCTTTTTAGTGTTTTTATAGCATATTTATGGACATGTTTCTAAAGAAGTTTAAATTACTATAAATAAGAATTAACTTGGGCTTATATATCACTCTCATAAAATACATGTAATATTTAATACTATATATGAAAGATTTTCCAAAATATAACTCCACAGATGTGCTCAAATGGGGTGTTCCGATCAATTTGAGTGGTTGAATGACTATATTTGGACATTGGATATGAAAGTTATGTCACTTTTAAAAGTGCTGTCCAAGGTAGTTTCGCCAGCGAAACTACCTTGGGAGACTTGCTTCAAAGGGGTTTCGCTGGCGAAACTACCTGGATGGCTTGCTTCAATGAGTTTTCTTTGAAGAAACTCTTTCATGAAGATAGGTTGAGAGAGGGTTTTCAATGTCACCCCGTATTAAGTAAAAGTTGTAAGAAGGATCATAAGGGAATTTTCATAGAGAAGTCTACTCTACATGTGGGTTTCTTCAAAAGCCATCCCATTATGCTCTCACCATTCCTACAGATTCACCTAAAGATTTTTGTATAAAATAGGCATTGCTATAATACTTTGCATATTTCTAAGTGAAACTATGTTTTCTTCTGATCGATTTTTGCCATATTTATGCATAGTTGGAAGCTTTTTTTTTCCTTCGCTCGGACGCTCGGAAGATTTCGCTCAGAAAATGCTCGTCCCCCTACTGGCCGACCTTGTTCAAGGTATTGCAAAACTTGTGAACCATGCCAATTCTTTGCTAGGAAGGATTTGCGTCCTAGGCAACATCACCCAGTGATGTCCATCCATCCGTTTCAAAAGTGGGGAATAGATTTTGTTGGGCCCCTGCCCATGACTGCCCGCGAAAAGAAGTATCTTTTGGCAGCCACTCAGTATGTCACTAAGTGGGCTGAAGCTATCGCCCTCCCCGCTGCAAATGGTAAGGCAGTTTCGAATTTCATATTTGCACGTATCTGCACAAGGTTTGGGACACCCATGGAAATAGTATTTGACCATGGGAGTCCATTCTTAAATGAAGCAGTGGAGTTGCTCATGGATCACATGGGTATTTATCATCGCACTTCTAGCATCTATTATCCAACATCCATGGGACAAACGGAGTAGACCAATGGCCTCCTTTGTAAATCCATGGGAAAAATGGCCACAGGGAATAGAAGCCAGTGGCATCATAAGGTCACTGAAGCTGTGTGGGCTTACAACATCAGTCATAAAATGTCTACAGGTCACACTCCTTTTGAGTTGGCGTATGGCACTGAGGCAATTTTACCCCTAGAGATAGAGATTCCGGCCTTGAGATTGGCACAAGAATAGAGGATGACAGAAGATGAACATGTAGAGGCCAGGTTGGTACAACTTGAGAAGTTAGATGAATCCCGACGCCTTGCACTACATCAAACAGAGATCCAAAAGAATCGACAAAAGGCCCACTTGGATGCTAAAATTCACAAGGGATGGGAAAGACACTTTGATGAGGGGGATGTTGTGCTATGCTTTGAGAACAGATTGGACCACCAAATGGATAAGAAGTTCTTGCCACTGTGGACTGGTCCATACAAAGTCATCAAGGAACGTAGCAATGGGTCTGTACAAGTTCAAGAGCTGCATGAGCCATATGGTAAGAAGGTGATCAACAAGCATTATCTCAAGCCCTTCTTTGTGTGTGATGGTCCCAGGCATGGAAATGCTGTGCATTCCCTGCCTGGGGGGGGAACTATTATGGATAAATTTGACCAAAGTAAAAGGCATAAATATATGTGTGTGCTTGTATGTGTGGCAAAAGTATAATAAAATATGGTGTGCATAGGGCCCAGGGTTGAGGTGGCAAGGCATGACCATGTGCCACTCTTCCACGTAAGAGGACCCATAAGGTGTGTTCTACATAATTCAAGGTAGTAATAATATAAAATGTTAAGGTGGCATGGTTCCTCCATGTGCCACCCCTCCACCTAGGCGGTCCCATGCCTGCATTTAGTGAGACATGGACCAAGGACCATCGGAGAAGTAATATAAAATAGGTGGAGATGGATATTGTATTGGATTATTCCCTCCATGTAGGATAGGCCCATGTGGGGGGGGGTGTAGATAGTCCAAGAATGCCAGTTAAATAATGGGGAAAGTAGGATGAGGTGGCAACATTCCTTGTGCCAACCCTCCACGCACATGAGTAGCAATCAATAACATTGGAGAAGAAGCAAATTAGTCAAAAGATGTGAACAAAGCACACAAAGCCACAAGTAGCCATGTAACAGAGCAACAATGACACAAAGTAGCAAAGAGAATTGCAAGAGACTATGCAACAAAATAACTAAAGAAAGCAACTCAACAAATTAGCAATAATGCTAGTAGTAGCAAAGTCAACAAATTAGCAACAATGCTAGTAGTAGTAGCATCAACAAGCATTGAAGCAAGTAGTCATAATAGGCATAGCAAAGGCAAGAGTAGTAGAGCACAAGGACATGAAAGTTTCTTAGTAGCAAGAGGCAGTAGCAAAACAAAGTAACAAGGAGCATGACAGCACATAAGTAGCTCAACAAGGAGTCATAGTGCAAAAGAGAGAAGAGGTGTTCTTTGAAGTTATATATTCTTTCTGCTTCTATTTCCCATACAAAAGCTACTAAACAAGGAACTACTTTTGAGAAACATCAAGCTATTTGATGGAGAAGGCTTTCATACTTGGTAATGTATAAGGGATTGTGGCCTCATGTGAAAGGCACTAAGGTTGATATCCTCGACACTGATGAAGAGAATGAAAAAGGACAAGAAATGGAAGTGATAGCCCTAAATTGGCACCCCAAGCTTTCACTTGGTGAGAGGGTCTATGTACTCAAAGCTAGCATGGGATGAGTTGGAGTGGCTGGATGGAGTGATAAACAAGCACCTTCAAAGTGCTCTTAAGGTTCATTGTTTGGCCTAAGATTTTTTGAGGAGGAGAAGCTTAGTGGTTTCCTCAACGAGTTGCATAACATCATCGCTCAGCTGGCCTCTTTCGATGTGAAGGTGGAAGAGGAGGATAAAGTGGCAGTGCTCTTAAAGAGCATGGCCATATGAGAGCCTTGTGATGACCTTAAACATCTACTTAATCCTACAATGGGGAGCATCATGAATGCCTTACCTGATGAAGAGAACAACACCAAGGCAAAGAGGGGAGACACAACATCATTAATGGCATCCTCGTAGGGATAATCCCTAACCATGTGTCTCTGGTAAAAAGAATAATGTCTCAAGCTTATGAAGTACAACGACTATCTAGGAAGAAGGGTCACAATGAAGCTCATTGCTTCTTGAAAGATCCAAGAAGTGTAATACTTGTGGAGAGATTGGAGATCTTGCATGGGATTGCAAGAAACCTCGAGATGTCAATAATTATGTAAGCATATTGAACGACAATTAGGATGGAATCCTCTACTTACAAGAGGAGCATGTATGCATGAAGCATTCAACATTTCAACACATGTTCTCTACACATCTAGTGTAGTCTCATATTTATTAAAGATGAGTGTGTAATTCTCATCATTGTGTAATACATGATGGCATAGAGAGAGGGTGTTGAAACTCTCCATTTATGTAAGTAGGATACTAAGGGGGGGGGGGGGGTGGGAAAACAATGTAATGTGAGAGTGCATGTTGGAGTTAGGGATTTGGGACCCTAAATCTTTGCATAAATGGAGTTAGCATGGTAAAGAATGGAAATCCTACAAAGAAGTTGCATAAGGATCTCTCTGTCTCTCTCTCTCTCTCATACACACACACACACACACACACACACACACACACACACACACACACGTGCACATGCACACGAACACACACATGCACATGCACATGCACACGCACACATGCACACACACATGCACACACACACACACATGCACATGCACATGCACACACACACCACCTTGCCATGGGCTTCACGCACAAACTTTTACCTTTTTTTTATTAATAAAAATCTTAGTGAAAAATTTAGGATAGACTACAAATAACCAAAATTATTCATGAGAAATAACATCACAATTCATCATTTACTGAAACAACTAAAAATTGGTACAACAACCAACTTTGGTGTCCAAATATATTGTATTTTCAAAAACACATTACAACCTCAAAGATTACAGGATGGTTTTCCAAACCATTTATGGCATAAATGTTGGGTTGCCTATGATCCGCCTAGCCAGCTGCATGTCTTTGCTCATGATCATAACCCTCTTGATATGGATCATACACAAGTTGGTGTCATAAAAAAAAGATATCAGAGCCATTTTGCATGCCTATTGTAGACTCAACAATGCAAGAGACTGAATCCAAAGGCCATCGCTATACTCTTGCATGATCTTCTTTACTAATCAAGCAAATGGAGCTCTCTTAATTAGAGGCTCCACGCTCTTTTGATACTTCATGATTTCCAACAAAGACTTCATGCTAGTGCCTCCCTCTAGGGGGTCCTCTACCTCCTCCACTTGCACTTCCACCTCCACTGCCTTCACCTCCACCTCCACCTCCACCTCCACCTCCACCTCCACCTCTTCCAAGAGATGCTTTCTTCCTTAGGTTTAGCAATGACCTGCCACCAGTTTGTTGTCAAGCATGCATAAAATTTGTAGTATAATTCCACCATGGTGGGTGTTTCTACTCCAATTGTCATCGCCTTGTCTCTTGGGCCAATTGAATTTTGATTAGCCTGCTTCAGTTGCCTCTGCCCCTTCTTGAGAGTTTGATGATTCCCCTCGCTCGTGATCATCTTACTTGTCCTCCTGTCTATTGTCTCCACCTCCTCCTCCTTCTCCTCTTGTCTCCTCTTTCATCGTTCCTTAAGCATTTTCTTTTATACCTTAGGGGGGATCAGGCTTCTAGTTCTTTTATTAATCGATCTTTGAGTTTGCTTTTTTCTCACCATATGGGTGATGGTAGGGCTATATACTTGAAGAAATGAGAGTTTAATGGTATTAATAAAGATATTGACCTTTATATAGGCCTCATTTATTTTAAGAAGCCTTGGAAGTAGGTCTTTTTTAAATGAGAGTTCTCTTGAGTGTTCTCTATGAGAGTCCACTTCCGGTGAGAGATCTTCATCCATTCTTTAAGAGAAAATATTTCGTTCATTCCTTTATGGATTTTTTTCCATAATTATGTACATTGTGAGTTCATTTTGTGAGCATCTGAGAGAGCTCTACTAGAATTCATTGAGAGAGATTCCTTGGGTTCATTCCTTTTGTGAGAGATTCTTGAGAGAAAGAGAAAGAGATATTTTTTCTTTTCTGCCTACTGAAAGTTTTGAGAGAGAGAGAGAGCTTAATGCTCTCACTGGTGGCTAAAGCCACCCACACAACCTCCATCTACAAGCTACTAACATCACGGCCCAACCACAGTGACTCATCAAATGGCACCTCATTCTAGGTGCCTCCAAAGCTATACCTCCAAGTGACTTCTCAACAACTAGCAAAATTCAGCTCTTCAACTGACCGATTGATGGGCAGTCATACCTCCAAAGATGGGGACACGAAGCCTTCTCCAACCACCACATGCACAACGACCATGAATTCCTCTCACAGGCGACTCCAAGGAACCCGTGAGCACCAACTACTCCACAAGTATAGGTGGCTGACTATCTACATAGACAAACCCATCTTCAACCATGCTCCACGACCAGCTGCAAAAATTCAACGACTGCCTTAGCCCAGTAGAGCTGACTTGCAGGAACCCTTCTCACAGGCTCCTCCAAAGCAATCGACTCCACCAATGACCCTATCAAAATTACGCTACAGCTCTCGATCGACAATGAAGGTCCAACGAGCCTTTAGCACCGACTACCCTACTCAAGGCACTCAACCTCCTGAAGCTATCAAGATCCGCTACAATGGCGACCACAACCTCCAAGTGAGGTTCATGCAAATGAACATGAGGACCACCATAGCTACCACAAAGGCCACACAATGACTCACCAGCACCTACTCTCAACAAAGGTGACCTCTACTCTATTGCAATGCACGGCACTATAGCAACAAGCACTCTCCAACGCCACAAATGACTTCGCTGTAAGAACGACCGACGATGATGAAATCCTAACGATTTCGTCGAGCATCTTCTTGTGATTCCATCCACAAATTTTGGTAGCCTCGATGGAATCTTTTCAAGATTTTGATGGATCTAATCTCCACCAAGGTGTCAACACATGGCATCACCATACAATGGCCACGTGGCACCCCATCCACTAGGGCCATGTCATCATGCTTATCTACCACTTAGGCAGCTCGGTACTACCATGTGACATGTCACCATTCTCGGGCCACATTAGCCAATCAAAGTCAAAGTGCCACATCACCAAGAAGCCACATCATCATTGACTACCACATCACCATTGACTGCCACCTCAACACTGCCACATGGTAGTCCCCTTTGAAGCACAATCACCTCTCCACATGCACCCTTGGCTTCTCTCATGTGATCATGAGTGCCACCTAAGCATAGTGCTTCATAGGCATAGCCCCTCAGAGGCACATTTTTTCATGTAACTCTAAGTGCCACATCATCATTTTGCACCCTTTTTTGGCCCTTCACGATCAAGCCATGTCTCTTGATCTAGGAAGAATTTGAGGGCATTCCAAAAAAGAAAAACGCTCGATTTTTGTGCTCTACGCACTCTCACACACACATTTTGGCACAAGTATCACACACTTTTGAGCCTTGACGACAAATCCACTTCTTGCACGTACATCAACCTCTACATTGACGCATTTGACCCAGCACATAAAATGAACAAAGAAAAGGAATTATTTGCTGCTTTTTCCTTGCTCGACGGTTGGTCTAGATCTAGTTTAGAGTATATTAAATAATCCATAGCAGAGAGAACTCCAAAGCAACCAATTGAAGCCATGCCAAAAATTTCACAAATAGTTCCTACTCGGAGTCAGTCCCTTTGCTCACATGTGGTTTCACATCATTACATTTCCTAAAACCCAACATTCCACCATCCAGTAAGCAAACTTCAGAGCATTTAGAGCATCAACCAATTGATCAGAGGGCAGATTGCACATGATTTGATTTTGCACACACATGCCACTATTGTAAAGCCTGATAGGCTATTTTTTGGCATTGTGCACATCATTTAAGCCTTGTAAAGCCTCTTGGCTATTCCTGGCATCATTTGCCACAAGCCTTATAACAAATTGGATTATATATTGCAGTTCTATCTTCACCATCAATTCAGATTGCACTTGATACAAACAATGTATTACAGTTGATTCAAATAGTATTTTCACAGGCACTTTGAGCACATTTCTTGCACCATGTCTACAACTAGCAACCTCAATTCGGAGGCATCTGCTAAGCTAGACAACTCCAATTACGGAACCTGGAAATACAGAATGGAGATCATTCTTGTACTTCAAGACAAATGGGAGTATGTCTAAGGGTCTACAACTAGACAATTGAATGATCTAGCCACAGCAATAGCTCCACTTCCACTGTTGCTGCACCACCAGTGTCCACACCTATAGTAGATCTTGCCATTGCCCGAGCGCAAGCTGAATGGGACAAGAAATACAAATATTCATATCATTTGATCAAGCAGAATGTGCAAGATGTCATGCTAGGATAGCACAACACAATCAAGACATCAAAACAAGCATGGGATATGTTCGCAGCTCTTTATGAGTCCAAGAACACATCTAGGATTCTCACACTGAGAAACCAAATCAACCAGAGTTTCTACAATAGTAATGAAACTGGTCATGCTTATGTACTCAAGATCAAGGATTTCAACAATCAACTCGCAGCAATAGGAAAGACCACATGAATCTCGCAGAAATGGTTCAAGTCATCCTGAATGGACTAGGAGAGGGATACAAGAATCTACTTCAGAGTATTGCCATTCAACAACAAATTCCAACACTTAACAAGCTATAGTCAGTGCTACTTGGTGAAGAATTCAGAACTCAAGCCATTCACACACGTAAAGGTCATTCAATGATCAAGCATTCACAGCTTCAAATAGAAGCAAAGGCATAAGAAGAGGAAGAGGTAGATCATTTCAACAAAGTGGTCATCATCAACAAAAAAGTCATCAAAGTTAACGTCGACATCAGTATCATCCTCAGCAGCACCAACATGAGTAACCCTAAGAGGAAATCATTCCAACCGACGAGGAAGATTATAAGGATTAGGGAATGCATCCACCCACGTGTCAAACATTTAGTGCAACTACTATCATAAGTTTGGACACTATGAAAGAGATTGCCGAAAGAAGCAGTACGACCAAGGCAGTCAATCCAACAGCAATCAAGGGAATTTTAAAGGAAGAGGAAATCATCGTGGTGGACTTTCAAGTCACAATCATTATGCCAATGAACCTAAGAATATGTTTCTTGCAAGCCAGGATATGCAAAAGACTGAAACAGTGTATCTTGACATTGATTGCAATTCAAAAGGGGAATGCAGTTATCAAGTCGATCAACCAGATCAACAATGGTGCATCATCTCACATGACAAAACATCAAGAATGGTTCACAGAGATGAAACCATTAGAGAAAGGCATTGTCCCTATGAACAATTTCACTGATATAAAAGGATTGGTGAAAGATGTACTCTATGTTTCGAAACTCAGCAAGAACCTCTTGTCCGTTGGTCAAATGACGGAACACAGCTATCGAGTCATCTTCGACGGAGATCAATGCACTATCAGAGACAAATCTAGAGGATATCAGCAAGTAGGAAAAGCAGTCAAGGAAGGATTCTTATTTAAAATGCTAGCCTCAGTACCAAATTTGCATGCCATGTCATCTCAACTAGATTTGAATCAAGATTTTGAAATTCACATGTCCATATCTCTTGTGCCATACGGTGGAAAGTGGCATTGGCATGGCATGGCATGGTACTTTAGCAGACAGTGCTAGAGCAATGCTCATTGAGAAGCATCTTCCGAATCATAGTTGGGAAGAAGCAATTGCCACTGCAAACTACTTACTTAATCGGCTTCCAACTGAACCAATTCATGGTATGACGCCTTATGAAGCATTCACTGGACAAAAGCCATGCATTGGGCATCTCCACATATTTTTCTGCATAGCATATGCCCACATACATGATGATCATCACAGAAAATTGGATACGAAGTCACATAAATGCATTATGGTTAGCTATAGTGAAGACAGTAAAGCATACAAATCCCATCGATCAAAAGGTCATCATCTCCAGAGATGTAATCTTTGATGAAGAATCGGAATGGAAAACAAAAAATTCTCAGGTGATCGACACACCGATTATTCAGTCACCTACAGAAAAGGTTGATGAAGCAAAGCAAGAATTGCCGGAGACACCACGAGAAGAGCAACAACAACTTAGACGGTCTAGTAGGGAAAGCAAACCACCAGCCAAATTGACATATGCTCATAAAGGAAAAGCAATTCAGGTTCAAACACCAATTATGCTCTTATGACTATCATCATGGCTATAGAAGAGCCATTGTACTTCGAAGACGCAGTTGACAAGCCAGAATGGCAAACTGCTATGAATGAAGAAATGGAAGCTTTGTACAAGAATAATACTTGGAAATTATGTGACCTTCCACCAGTAAAGAAGGCCATAGCAAACAAATGGCTTACAAAGTGAAATACAACCCAGATGGAAGCATTGAAAGATACAAAGCTAGACTAGTTGCATAAGGATTTACACAACAATATGGTCAAGACTATGATGAGACTTATGCTCCAGGTTGACAGTCTCTTGAAGAAGTTTCATATGGCAAATTGCATGATTGTAGCCAGTTCCATGGAACAAAGTTTGAAACTTACCAAAGATTCAGAAAAGCCTACAATCAATGACAAGTATGATCGGTAGCTCATGGGATCTCTTATATATCTGACTATCACACAGCCATATATCTGTTATGCAATAAGCTCACTAGCACAGTTTATGGCAAATCCAAAATAGTCTCACTAAAATATTTCCAAAAGAGTCTTGAGATATGTCAGAGGTAGAAGACAGTTTGGAATAGAAGATAGAGGAAGTCATCCAAGGTTGCATGGGTTCTATGGCATTGACTACGCAGGAGATCATGAGACCAGGAGATCCACACAAGGATATGCATTTTTCCTTGGTAAAGGTGCTATATCATGGTTGTCAAACAAAGATCCAACTATTTCTTTGTCTTGAACTGAAGTAGAATATAGGGCACTCACTACAGGTGCATGTGAAGCTATATGGCTCAAAAGACTATTGTTAGAAACAGACTACTTTGATGAATCAAAGCCAACAATATACTAGGATAATCAATCGGCTCGAGCATTGGACAAGAATCCAGTATATGACTCCAGGACAAAGCACATTTATGTCAAAGAGCACTTCATCAGAGAAAGAGTGTTACTTGGTGACATCACACTGCAGCATTGTGATAGCAAAGAGAATGTTGCAGACATCTTTACCAAACCACTTGGCAAAGTGCTTTTTGAGAAGCACTGACAGAGCCAAATGTAAACTTCATGCCCATGCCCACATCCTTTGCAGTCTTTTCCTCTTGTATGATTGCACTGTTCTTGTGTCCACACGTTTGCAATCCATGTCTTCAAGTGTGGTGGTGCAATGCATTTTGAAGATGGCCAGGTCCTCTGCTAAAAAACTTTCGGCCACCTGGATTATTAAAGCTGCTCTTCATCGAGAGGAGCATTGGGCACAGCTGCTGATGAGAAACATGAGATATATTAGACCTTGCAAGGCCCCTAACTAGAAAAATTATTCTTTTATCTCTACTCTCTTTAACCTTGAACCCTGTAAATCCAAGGGGAGTCCCCTATGGAAGTCTATTTGGGGGGCTTTTGAAGAGATAAAAGCTTACCTCCTTTTCTCTGGCAAAGGCACCTTTATGTCCATTGATTCTATTTGGGTGTCATCAATATTTAGATCTACCACTCTATCAGATGAGCAGTTCACAGTTGCAGCTAGCTTATTCAAGAAAGGTCTTCAAACTTGGGGTCATCTTTGGAATAGAGAGCTTATCAGATGGAAATCTTGGCTTGAAATCAGAAGGGAGTTCTCCTTAACCAATCAACATTAGAGACTGATTATGGGAAGACTGGAACTATGGCAAGGGGATGTGAGTCGAAAGCGAGGCTCAATACTATACGTGCACAAAGAGTTTAGCTTGGTGGGGTGCTCCTCTTTATTACCTATTCCAACTCCCACTACTGACATGGAGGATCTTCTTAGAACTCTCAACAACAGGTGGAAACTGAATGATGACAGATCCAAATGGTACTCTAGATTCCACATAATTTGGATTAGGAATGTGCCTAAGAAAATGTCCTGTCTTGCTTGGCTAATCCTTCATAAGGCAGTATGGTCTAACTCAAGAGGACTCGACATTGGTAAAGGTGATGGAAAATGTATGAGATGCTTAGAATCTGTTGAGAATGTCTTCCATCTTTTTGTTGCTTGCCCTCATGCTAGAAAAGTGTGGAAATTCATTCAGATGGAGTGTGATGAGGCTGTTAACTGGAAAGCTATTCTGCTAGGTGATGCTTGCAAAATAAGGCATGAGCCTTGGTTTCTCATCAGGGCCCATGCTCTGGTTCATCTAGGTCTCTAGAAATAATCTTTAATTTAATCATAAAGATATTTGTACTGATGCTATGTTTGCTTTATGGTGGGACAGGAAAAAAGGAGACTTGACTTCTTTATTAGTGCATACAACCTTGAGCACCAGAGGTTAAGCTCAGATATCTCCAGACACAAACGTTCTTGTTTCATTTCAAATGATCATGCCAAGTTACCCCCCTTCCTACAAAAAAAAGCTGCAACAACTAAGGCTCCCTTACCCTCTTCCCCAAGTTCAGCTCCTCATCATCTTGATGGCTCTTCAAGCAAAGCTCCTTCTTCTTGTGCAGCTGCTGGTCCCTTCCACTCTTCTGTGGGTAGCCTCTCCACCAAATCCCCCTCTGTGGCTATGGATTCATCAAATCATCCCCATGATGCCTCTCCTGGAGCCAATACACAGCTCCTTGGTTCAGGATTTTTTGCTCAGCTCTCTCCTACCTTTGCTGATCTCACTCAGGTTCTCCCTATGTCAAGCCAAGACCTGTCTTCTATGTCCATTGACCCTTTTCTGGGCCTTGCTGCTGCTGCTCAAGGTCACTCTACAAATACTATTGCTACTCATGGACACTCCATAGATACTTCTGCTACTATTGCCTCAGATTCCAAAG
The DNA here is from genome assembly GCF_047967505.1 of Dipteris shenzhenensis. Lineage (NCBI taxonomy): Eukaryota > Viridiplantae > Streptophyta > Polypodiopsida > Gleicheniales > Dipteridaceae > Dipteris > Dipteris shenzhenensis. Next base: position 33,347,290 of record NC_141608.1, on the reverse strand, counting down.
AGGACACCTCTAGCTTTTCCTTTCATCTTTGAGAAGTCACTCTTGACATTTTTGGAAGTTGATACTTTTGTGTTTCTTCATGATGTAAGGGCTGTTGTAGCCACAACAGACAACTCTAGTGATATCTTTTTTATGTATTACATGTTATAACGCAATAAAGACACATTACTTTTCTACCCAATAGATATTTCTATGTTTCAAAGCAGAGGACTTCTCTCCAGCATGCATTTGCCTTCCTAGATCCTCATGAATGGCAGTAAACTTACCTAAGAAGCACTCAACTAGTTCCTACTTCTCAAAGTCTGAAGGAAATCCATCTGCTATGCACAAGTGCCATTTCATACTGACTCATAAGACTTAGAAATCTTACACAAAATGGAGATGTACAATGCGATGGTATTGTTGATTGATTGCTTGATGGAGCAAGGCACATGTCCTTCCCCATGTATATGTGTTGCACCTTTGCAAGCCATCCTTTCTTCCCAAGCTTGAACTTCATGATGCAACCCTTCCACTCATGCAAAAGATCACCTCTCTTGCTCTTGGGAAGATTATGTGGACCCTTGGGAGATTCTCTCATGACTATCCAATCATTCAAGTTGTAGGTGCAAGGCACCCATTCACCCAATGCATTTTGGCTCCTATGGGACACAGAGGACGTGTATGGTCTCCTCACCATGCTTGTAGAGAGGTCACAACAACAAGAGTGGACCTCAAAGTGTAGCTTGGAGGGAGAGAGCAGCTCCAATAGAGGGAAAGAGAGGGAGAGGGGGGGGCGGGTGAAGAGGGTGCAACGGAAGGTGGAGAGCAGCTCTAGGAGATGTTGTAGCTAGGAATGGAGGGAGAAAGAGCAGAGGGGGATGAGCAACTAGCTGCTGCTGTAGGAGGTGTTGTAGCTAGGAATGGAGGGAGAAAGAGTAGAGGGGGATGAGCAAATGCTGCAAGAGGTGTTATAGAGCTAGGAATGGAGGGAGAAAGAGCAGAGGGGGATGAGCAAACATTGCAAGAGGTGCTATAGAGCTAGGAATGGAGGGAGAAAGAGCAGAGGGGGATGAGCAGCTGCAGCAAGAGGTGATGTAGCTAGGAAAGGAGAGAGAAAGAGGTGGACTAGAGCGAAGGGGGATGAGCAACTACTGTAGGAGGTGCTGGAGAGGGAGAAAGACAGTGGACCAGAGAAGGAGGGGGCAAAGCAGCTGCCAAATGAGTTCCCACGTTTGACAAATCGAATGAGAATGGAGCTAGACCAAAGAAGAGGAGGGGGCAAGCCTACAACAAAGCTAAGGGGGGGGGGGGATTTACCCAAAAGGGCCTACAGCCTCTTGAATGCATTTTAGGATTGTCTGGGGGATGTGCACATGGGAGGAGGGTCAAGCATGGGTTGAGGGGGGTGGGGGGATGGTTTGAGTGGTCCCCGATGTAAGAGTAGTAGCCAATAAGGGTTGTTTGCAGGTCTGCCCACCCTCCACCTCAACATGGCATTGCCCCACAAAAAGGAGCACTCCCATTGGTACACCTCAAATACCTCACTAATCCCTTGAAATGAGGAAGCACTAATTGAGGGCCCTTGGGAGACCCCAATTCTGCCCTAATGTTTTAAGATGTGATCTAATGAAGCTTCAAGTTAGATATAATGAATCTTATTAGATCCAAATCCTCAACAAAGAAGTTTTCCAAGGTGTATAGAAGTTTGAAAATAACTTTGACATTGTATTATTTAAAAAATTTTATTGAAAAAAGACCCAAAGGCATTAGTCTATCTAGGTAAAGAAGTCATCTTTTATAGTCTCGAGAAGCAAAAACTCTAGTAAATTTGAGGAAATTAAAGGAATTAAAAGAGGAGGAAGAGGAGGAAGAAGAAGTGAGAGAAGCAAATCAAGATCAACATGTGAGACTGTAGGAGAACTAGGACAATCCCACAACATAAATTTTGGTTTCCATACAACTAAAGGTATAAGACTATGTTGGTAAAGAGGAATGTTAAAAGACTTGTTATGAGTTCTCCGCATCATAGGGTTCTTTTTAGAGGTTATCTTACAACGAGTTGTGTAAGATAGAATATATCAAATCGTACAAATTTAGACTTTTGTTGTTCTAAAGTCATAAATTCTACAAAGAAAATAAAAGAAGAAATGAAAGAGAAGTAAAGGAGCTAACAAAAAAAATTTTAAAAAAAAGGTAGACATACATAGCAAGCAAAGCAATGCTTATGTAGTCATCAGTGCCCAAGCATAAGTAGCTATACTGGGTTTATAAAGACCTGCAGAGTCTCTTGGGCAAACCCAGTGCTTACTAAAATACTTTTAAAAAACAAAAAGGAAAGAGAAAGAAAACAAAAAATAAAGGAAAAAGGTGACTAAGCAAAAATACACAAACAAAAGAGATCAAGAATAAACTCTCTCTCTCTCTCTCTCTCTCTCTCTCTCTCTCTCGTATTAATGAAAGAAAGTATGACTGAATGAATGAATTACTTACAACATAAAAAACTAAAGGAACCACTTACACTTATGTACCTCATGCAAAATTAAAACCCTTACTTAGAAAGCAAATGCATACTCAATTTAACTCTTTTTTGAAACTAGTTGACCTTAATGGTGTCCACTAGTTGATCTTTGGAAAAAGAATATAAATGATTCAAGGATGCTTCCACATCAACTAGAGGCGACCTTGTGTTTCTTAATCACTCTCTCAAGATTATCAAAAGGTTCAAATTAGTTCATGGATCCATGATAATCCTAATATGCTAGGTAACTTATAATTGTCTTTCCCCCTATTTTCCCCAGCATCATTGGAAGTATAAGATAAACATTTGGAAGCATATTATAACATATATTTTAGAATAATAATCAAACAATATTACGATATGCTAAATGTCTCACAATTGCCGTCTCCTCTCTTTCCCCCCTCATCAATGGAAGTAAAATGCATGTATTTCCTTTTTATATCTTGATTCTCAATGGTGTCATCAATAGAGAAGACGAGTACTGAACCCGTGCTTGCACGGACAAAGATGTATGACCATCCTCAACCACTCCCCATCTGAAGGTGGATCTTTGATTCTTAAATTGCTAATCAATTCACCTTGCATACTTGGATTGAATTTTGAAATTTTGGCTAAGTCTTAACCCATGGCTTTGAGACGTTGTATCTCCTCCTTTCATTCCATTAACCTTCCATCTCCTCCTCCCTCCCGAAAGTGACCTTCCATCTCCTCCTCTGAGACCTTCCATCTCCTCCCTCCTCCCGAAGGTGACCTTCCATCTCCTCCATTTTATTGACCTTCTATCTCCTCCTTGCCCCTAAAGCTGCCTCTTGTCTTTCCACCTCCTCCCCAAAGCCTGCCTCTTGTCTTTCCACCTCCTCCCCCCTCCAAGCCTCCATCCAAGAGCTCCTTCTTTGTGACACGTGGCAAGCTCTTCTCCTCCAAGCTCCCACGTGTCCTCTCTTTTTTTTTGGGGGCGTCTGTGAGGTTAATAGGTTAAAAATTATCTATGAGCAAATTTGATCCATTCATCAATAGTTAACAGCTCCAAAGTATGATGCTAAGTTGATGAAGGTATTGGAGATACTTGGAAAAAGGCTTTGCCTTGGCAATGTTATGTGATGCTTTAGAGGAAGTGGCTTTGAACTGAGGAGCATGTAATGCTAAATCCCTAAGCAGGGCTGGTTGAAACCACAAACTTCAAACGGATTGTTCGCTGTGGAAGAATGAGGTATCCTGTTGCATACAAGCTGCATGTAGGGCAATCATCCCAAGCTCTGAGTTTGTTTTGGAAATAAATTCTTAGAAGTTATGAGCTGGACCAATACTCTGTTCACGACCTAGGTCTCGCCATCAATAGGTGGATGCCAGGCTATAGAATGCTTCAGCTGAGTGTCCATTGACCTCCATAAGGTGGTCCACCTCTTTCTAACCTTGGAACCTCCTTCTAACCCTTAAACTCCTCCTGAACGGTGCAACCCCCCAATGAAGGCTCATTTTATAGACAATATGGCAATTAGCATAAATTAAAAGAAAGGCAATTTCAACAAGCATCTAGTTAATCTAAATTAGACACCATTGCTAGGTGCATTCCTCAACGTTCTTCAAAAAATTCAGTCAACAAGAATAATCAAATTACTATCAAAGTTCTTCAAAAAATTTAGTCAACAAGAATAATGAAAATATGTGGAGAAAAGGTTTCTTGCAAAAGATAATCCTCCATCAATGTGAGTATCTATTTGGCATGGGTAAACATTCGAGGACAAGGTTTCTTGCAAAAGATAATCCTCCATCAATGTGAGCATCTATTTGGCATTGGTAAACATTCAAGGAAGAGTTGAGTAGGCCTTTATCAAAGAGAGTTACAAGTATTAGGTTCAATAAGCCTCTATTTGGGAGCACCACTATTACTTAGGTTAAGCCTTCATGGGAGGGAGTACCTCCCATAAAAGAATCTTGAATACGGAGTACCGTCTTCATTGATGGTGTTATAAGCCTTCCATAATATCCAATATCACATCATGCACGCCTCTTGTAAAGAGCATTGTCAGCATTGCAGCCAAGGGTGTTAAGAAGGGTGTACATTGCACGTGCTATGGACATTAGGCAATCACAATTCTTCTGAAAAACCGTTCCCTTCTTTGTCAAAGGAACAGTTTTTACCCTAAGGTTGATAGTTGGGAAGGATTTACTTTTTTTGCCAACTAAGGTAACATTGTATTTCCATTATATAACAGATCCACATCTCATCCCCTGTATCCTATGCTGTGTATGAATTTTGAAAATATTATCTTTCTTCATTTTAGATGGATTTGTGTTTATATTTTCAGCTATGTGCATTACAAATTGGGGTCTATCTTCAAATGTAGTCGTGCAAGTCACCACAGCGTTCAAATCAGATCTGGAAGAGTACAGTAGAAAGAACAGCCTTAAGGACCTCTCTAAAACCCCACCAAACAAGTGGGCTACACATGACAAACAACACTCCGCCTATGCAGCTAATAGCCTACAATGCTCAGCCCAGTCCTGGAAAAATGAGAGGCAAAGTGCCTCAGGCAAGATAACTGGTTGCTACTCAGTGCTTTGCTAGGAGGCTTCAGTGTTTCATAGGAGAAGGGACGCAGTCAGCTCCCCCAACTCAGCCGCCCTAGAGGCCAGTTCTGGCAGCCCAAACCCCAGACATGTACAGCTATAAGACGAGCCCCAAAACAATTCCACATGGACTGAACAGTTCAGCCCTTAACTCTACAACAAAAGAGTCCACATACATGGGATTGATCCACAACTCCAGATGGACATATGCTCCCTCAAGCTTCACAGCCGTTTGGTTATGACAACACAAAGTATATGACCTTTACATTCGAATGTTCAGCTAAAGATGGGGGGGAAAAAGACTAGTAAAATTCAGTTACTATAACCCCTGGGGAAATAAGATTCATAAGCGCAACGTTCCTTGGTTATCCATTAAATATCTACAAACTGTGACAAATTATAACTTGCTTAACGAGAGTTTCCAGAAGTTAGGCAAGTAAATATATGAAGATTAACAAGACAGTCCCCTGCAATCCAGCATAAGGGTTAAAAGCAAAAGGAAGATAAGTAACATAACATCATTGTCCAGCCCTAAAAAGGGCTGCATACAAAAAGATTCAGAACTCAGAAAAGCATCTTGGATTGGTCACATACGAGTGTCCAGAAAATAAGATAAACATTCAGGGCCCTCAGGCACACGGTCATATAACATTCAGGGCCCTCAGGCACAAGGTAATACGATTTCCAAAAGCTAAAGACGAAATTTAAGCCCATCTGAAACGGCAGTCTAAGTGCTTACATAGCAGATATCAAAGTGATACTTACCCCAAACTCGTTATATTTTAGGCAGTCCAAAAGACTTCAGGAATCGCTCATTCCCTTGTTCACAAAAGGTTTAAGTAGCCTGAGGATGTGTGTACTGTGATGCCCGCCCAATTCACTCTCCAACCATCTCCATTTTCATCAGTTGCATGAAGGGCACATTATCAAACCATTCTCATTACAATCAGGGCAACGTGATTTTTTATCATCCCAAGAAATCATCTTGCAGCTCCCACCACAGGTCGTGCACGGTAGAAACCTCACCCCTCCACAAAAATGGCACTCATCCCTCCATTCAGTTGGCAATCCTTCCAGCAACTTTGCCAAAATGCCTTCCTCATGCAGCTGGAGTACCTCTTCAGCTCCCCCAATGTATCTGCCTTTAATAAACAGTCTTGGGACAGATAATGCCACCCCCATTACGTCAGTAAGCTCCTGCCTGAACTTAGCATGCATCCAGACATCTCTCTCATCAACATGCACTCTTAGTCCTTTGAGTATCAATCTGAGAGCGCAGCAGTCTTCAAACGTCTTTCTAACTCCTCGTAAACTAGTGAAGTAGAGAACTATCTTGTCCTCACAGCCAGGGGGGCACTTCATCTCAAAACTGTCTGCATAATTTTCCTTGTACCATTCCCTCTGGTAATTATCGAGAGGAGACACTTTTGAGAAGGAGTATTTCCTGCTATACACAGCATCCGCTATTCGCTGGGAAGTATTTCCGACTCCCTTGCAAGACCTGCCTTCCCTAACAATCCGAGAACTAGTCATTTCACAACTTTCTGTATTGACTAGACTTCCTCTCGGCAAGTCTGGACTATCGACATCGGAGCAGGTTTCAGGTGACGATGAAGTGTTTTCAGAAGAACTGCTGCTTGTGCTTACGTCGGAGCTTTGCCAGCTGTCGTCAGACAACGCCTCCACAGCTTTCTCAAACGTTGCCAGAATTGATGGATCAAAAAGAGGACTGCTGGACTCAATTAAATTACCTGTGATTGTCATCCACTCAGGTTGGGAAGACGTATCACCAATGGAATTGCCTCCCGGAATGTCGAGCGTTCTCGGGAAACTGCCTTTATTAGTACCGTCGTACCTCAAGTTGAATCGACCATTCGAGGACAGAGATTTGCTGAGAGCTGCGCCTCTGGCAGGAGATGTGAAAGTTTGCGAAAGAGTAGCCACCGGGCTCAGAAGCACCCTCAGACCACTGCTCCCATCCATCGGTTCCCTAAATGAGAAGCTTCTGAGAGGGGATGCAGAATTCGATGTCAACTTGGTTACAGATGCAGAACTCTGATCCCCAAAACTTGCCCTTTCAGTTGCAACTCCATCTTCTTTAAAGCTTTTGCGGCTGACAAAGAATCTGAAGTTCCCCTGCGAAGGTTGAAGAGACGCTGATCGTCCCAACGATCTGCCTTTCCGAGCACTCTGACCATGGAAACCATCTTCCAAGTCCATTGCCTCATCGTGATCCGTGCCGCCCTCCTCCTCTTTCACTGGCTTGAGTTTCGCAAAAGGTTTTGTTCGAGGAGCGGACATGCCAACGATAGTGCTGGCATCGTTCCTGGTGGCCTCCGATTTGGGCATGCTGTATACTCTGGACCTCCATGAGATCTTGTTGAGGCTCTCCCCCTCCACCTTGACACCGTTTGTTGGCACGGACATACTGCGCGAAAGCGGTGCATTCCAGCTATCCCGGTTCGATGGAGGCTTAGATGTTGTGCACCCCATGTTGGACGTCTTTGCGGAGGTTGGGAGTGGCCTTCTTCTATACTCTCTAAGATCTCAGGGCACTTGTTATGGCTATGACTATGCCGCTTGAAACCTCATCTGTCGGTCGATTGCAAGATCAGGAGAGGCTGTGCTTCGCAGTACCGACTAGCAGCAAATTCCATCTCAAGTGTCTCGGTACCCTGTAGAAACAAATGCGACATGAGACGCAAGTGCGAGAGTCCAGCCAGTCTCTGCGGATCCTTTCGGGACAGAGTCAGAAAGGTGTTGAGCCCCGTTTTTTCATCAATTTCACCTTCTCTGTCAAGTTTCTCCTTAAAACGTCAAGGCGCGCCTGAATCTTGAAATCACACAGAAGAGCGGAATGCCGAAAAGGAGACGTTGAGGATGTTGCCAAGCACTGAAGGCTTGGAGCCTGGAGGTTGTCCTGGGTGCGCTCAAAAGCCTGGCGCCGGGCTACGGAAATGTGACAAAACAGGTGCTTGGAATCCGTTGCTGGCTGTGTACGGTGTAATCTTTGCAGGGCAACTCTACCGCGTAGTGGATAAGCGGTGAAAGCTTCCAGGCAGTGCTTTTCTTCCTTTTTGAGAGGAACCGTCACTCTCCCCTTCCTTTCTGCGTCGTCGAGAAACAACGACTGGTGAAGCAGAGATGTATTCTGCAAAGGTGGAAGACGTCCGTCGAGCACGTCCTTGTCTTCTGAAACCCAGAAGAGCTAGAGCCTGTGCAGCGAGCCCGAGCCCGTGCGCGTGCGAGTGCTGCTCCCCATCCCAGTAGAGCTCCTGCCCTTCTCTCTCTCTCTCTCTCTCTCTCTCTCTCTCTCTCTGTGGAAGCCTATATTCTTCTTGCTGAAGTCGAGATCCGACGGTGTGTTCCGCTCCCCACCCCGAGGGACTGCGAAGCTGGGAATTTGAGCAAGGAGAAGGCGAAGCAAGGAGGGAAGGGGGGAGGGGGAAGGGGGAAGGGGGGAGGGGGCTAGGGGAGCATGGCGATGGCGATGGCGATGGCGAAGCAGAGCTTGCTCAGAAGAAGAAGAAGAAGAAGAAGAAGAAGAAGGTGAAGAAGAAGCGTTCTTGCTTTCTGGCTTTGTAAGCTTCTGGTCAGTTCGCATCTAATGCTAGTAACAAAATTTTAACATTTCCTTCATGTGTCTAGTCCCTTTTTCTCCGGCCTCCTAACATCTCTGGCCGGCGGCCTGAATTTTGAACTTTGAACATTTTCCCCTGACCGGCCGCGGGCCTCCTTGCCCGGCCCAACATAGCTTAGACGTTAGGGCCTTTCCACACCAAGCTCCTGAGCGCGCTCACGCAGGCTTCTGTCCGCAAAAATGTATTGGCTGTGAAAATTGCAAGCTGCTTGGTAGCCAAGACCGCCCACCCAAGCACATGGCAAAGTTGCCAATGGTGCAGGCCTCCATCCCCTATAGTGACCAGTAGGGATGCAAACCACTCCTGCAATAAACACCCCCAACTGCAACGTTTCCACCAAGCAATGAGGCTGGCAAGCACCCATTCTGCCTGTAAAGACCCTCAGCTTTACTACTCAAAGAAACTCCATTGCTTGGCTTAAGAGCAACCCCCCACTCCTATCAAATTGTTGTAACTTAACACAACACATGATGAACCCTACAAAAATATCAATACAGAGCCAACCTCTTAAATTCTCATATAAGTCACCATCATCAACAAAAGGCTCTTTTCAAGGCTCCCATAATTCAAGGGCATCAACCAAAGTTAGTTAATCCTCTACTTACTTGACTCATAGGTTGCTCCATGGTTAGCAGATCTTTCAACACTCAACAATTTTGCCAACATAGCTCATCGCTGACACTTTCATCTGTAAGACTATTCCAAACCCATGTAAACCCCAAATGGGCATTAGTCTAGTGGCAATGTCTCCTTGCAATGCTATTTCAAAGAATACTAGTACACAACATTGCTATTTCATACTCTAATAAAAAGAGGCCTTCTCACAACTCCTAAGCTTAGCCACACAAAGCTCCAAACTAGCTTTGAGTGCACACTGGTACTTGCACACCCTAGATACATTCCAAACACACACAACTTTGGACTGGCTCCTAAAAGGGCTTGCCTCACTAGCAATGGCCCTTACATATCTCGATGCAAAGTGTAGGAGTCCTAGTTTCATTTGTGTAAAAGCCTGCATTGCACCAAAGAGCTACCATGTATTTAAAATACCCTACATACAAATATATATTTATATTTTATTTTATTTTTTTTAACCCTACATTTCAAAATTTTCATATTTTTTCACCTCATCTAAAATGGCACATGTTTCCATGTTGAATATAAATGATCATGTGCACATTCACATAAAGTAATCACATTGGATAAGGACTTTTTTAATTCCTCATGCATGCGTATAGCATGTAAGTCACAAGTCAATGTCCTTGGGGAGGAGGTACTAGCTTTTGGAAAACAAGTAGAGTTTGCTCTTGTATGTGCTCTATTAAACAAGTAGAGATAGCAAAGGCCAAAACCAACACATGAAGATGTGATGGATTAAGATCGTGGGTCAAAGATCGTGGGTCACCATCCCACATGCCACCATTCTCTCTTGCTTACATAGCAACTTTCCCAAAGACCCATGCCTACAAGGGCAAGCAAAATGCACTAATAACTTCCCAACACAAGTAGAATCTACCTTTCAACAATGCTATGAGGTTGAGTCACATTATCAAACTGTCGAGGACTTTGTATCTCATTTGGCAATTTGTTTAAGGCACTACCGGTGTTACCCTTAGCGTCATTGGATGCCACAAATCTCATAATTGTCACCAAAAACATTTAATGCACTTAAATGGCACAAAATTAATACTTGTCAAGCCTTTATTGTGCTCACAATACAAGCATGACGATCTTGCAGAGCTCCTTATGAGATGGATTGGGTAATGGCAATGAGCTCATCATTGGGGTTACAAGCTACTACCATTACCTTATCTCATGTGAACAAGGTCAAGGCCTACCCCGTAAACAAAGATGGACTATCGGTGTAAGCAAGATGGACTAATCCCCACCAACGTGTAGTAGCTCAAGGGGATGTTCACTTGGCATTGAGGGCATTGGGGGGATTAAATGCCTCATCCTTCTAAACCTTCAAGCAAGGACTATTGGGCATTGCATACCGTATATTAATTTTTAGCCTAAATAAAGCCTCTTTAATACAATTCTTAAAGATTCTCTTCATTTTTGCCTTTTGTAACATGCACTTCTTGCATCATATCATCATTTCCACTTTTGTAGTCCCCCCTAGTAGCTCGCTCGTAGCGTCTATCACATTCAAAACAACAACACTTCACTTGCCAAGCATGCCTTGCTTGAAGGACTCTCTATACACAAGACACACTCCTTCATTGTCAAAAGTTGCATTACTCATGGGCTTTCCTCCTCCCAATCTACTCAACATAAAGTCTATTTTTGCCTCTTGTGCTTTAGCATTTTCAATACATATGAAAGCTATAAGATTTTACAGTATTCTACTTTTCTCCCTTTGTGAAATCCATCCTACTTATCCTCTGAGTCCTATTTCAACATTTCAAGTTTAGTTCCAATTTAATAGTATACTCATGATTGAGAGAATTGCAAATATAAGATTAAGCATCAGGAGAAAAAATGTCTCTCCATGGGATTATGAAAGTCTTTCCAAAGGATGACCATTCAAGATGATCATCCATCTCATAAAATTAGAATTAGATCATACAATTTATGTAGGTTTACAAATAGAACAAGGCCTTTGGTAGTTATATTTTCTTACCTGCAAGTCTGGCATGAGAATGGCAACCACTATTCACCCATGGTTTCTAGTATTCATATAAATTGATCTAAATTCCAGCCATTAAGAAATACTATATGATGAGCATGTTACATAATATGTCATCCCAAAGACATTCTATCATGACATGCATGCCTAGAACAATTGAAATGTAACCATTGAAGATTACATCTCAGCTTCGCTACAATTCAATAATGCTATTCCCCATTGCAAAAATTGCAAATATACGAGTAGACATTTGTTAACATAATATATAGGATACTATTTATTACATATGAATTATTTTAAAGAAAAGCACTAATCATGATATGATGCCTAAATTTAAACAAGATAAACATGACTATTAAAGATTACATTTCAACTTCCTCAAGTGTATTAATAATTGAATAATAATATAGCATTCGTTCCTAAAATTGCAAACATATAATTATGCATTAGAAGACCTAATGACTTTCCAAGGAATCACACTTTATCTTGCAAATGAGGATTAGATGATATATATACAAACATTTTTGTAGTGAAGGCATTTTGTAGCTATGGTTATTCTAGTTTTACACATAAATTCATAATTATCGTCCCACTATCTACCCATATCTTTTAGCATTATTTGAATATATCTTGCATCATATGTTTGCCCAAAAGGACTCAATCATGAAGTGCCGGTCTCAATTATGGCCCCACTATCTACCCATACCTTATAGCATGGTGTAAATGATCTGATCTTCAGCCATTGAAACATATATCGCATCATTTGTTTGCCTAAAAGCACTCAATCATGGAGTGCATGTCTAAATTTAAACAATCGATATATCACAATAAAACATTAAACTCCCCTAAAGATTTACTTTATAATTGCCTTGTGATATGGCAATCGATATTGTTTTGCCCCAAATGTGCCTTGATTCAATGCATGCATTTAATAATATCTTCATGTGCAAAAGATGGCTGCTATATGAGTATGTCCCTATCTATATAAATGCAAATCACATGCACTCTTGGTCAAAAGAGCTTCAAAACACAAATGTAAAGTCATAGGGGCCGTATCTTTTAAGGCCATGATCTTGTATAAAGAGGCATTCAAATCAAATGACAGAGTACAAAAAGTGGTTGGTTGGAATTTGGAAACCAAGGTCTTCCATAAAGGGTACAATGAGAACAAAAAGGAGTACAAAGATAATACAGCGTACACATACACACGCGCGTGCGCATGCACGCACGTGCAAATGAGGGGTAATTGTAGGACTCCAATGTGAACATATGTGCATGCAGGTGTGTGTGCATGCTACACACATGCATGCATGCTCGTCGATCTGCATGCACGCACTTGCGTGCACGTGCCCGCACACACACATAGACACACAAAGGAGGGGTCATTGTAGGAGTCCAAATGTGAACATGTATGCATGTGCATGCATGAACGTGCATGCACACACACATGCATGCATGCATGCCCATGCGCCTGTGCATGCATGCACACACACACACATGAATGCACGCACATGCATGCACATGCACACTCACAAACATGCATGCATTGCACATGCGTGTGCATGCATGCACATGCATGCACGTGCCTACAATTACCCTTACACCCACACACACATGCACCTGCGAACACACACATGTGCACGTGCACGTGCATACGCATACACACATACATGCAGGTACATGCATACATGCACACATACACACGCACGTGTACACACACACACCATGCACATGTGCGCATGCACACACACACATGCATCCATGCAAAAGCCCTCATACACATGTGTGCGTAGGTGTGCCAACACGTGCACGTGCATGTGCACGTGCATCGCATACGCACACACATACACACACATGCAGATACATCCGTACACGCACATGCACACACACACACATACACACACAAATACTCACGTACACGTACATGTACCAATGCACATGCACATAGATGCACGTGTGCACACACACATGCACACGTACACATGTACATGCATGCATCCATGAGCACATGTGCCTATAGGATTGCATGCATTTTCTTGTGCACACAAGTGCATGCATGCAAGAATACACACATGCACATGTGTGCATACACGCATGTGTATGTAGACGTACACATGCACCCAAACACACACAAGTACATGCACATGCATGCACGCGCTCACACACACACACAGACACACACAAAAAAGTGCATGCACACATGTGCCCACATACACACACACACACAAACACACGAGGACATGTGCCTATAGGAATGTATGCACATGCTTGCACAGACAAGTGCTTGCATGTAGACATACACACACTTATTTGTATGCATATACATGCATGTAACACAAAAAAGTGCATGCACACATGTGCCCACGTACACACACACACAAACACACGAGGACATGTGCCTATAGGAATGTATGCACATGCTTGCACAGACAAGTGCTTGCATGTAGACATACACACACTTATTTGTATGCATATACATGCATTGACACACAAACATAGACAATAGAGAGACAAAGAAAGATATATTAATGACAAGCCCTCACGAGGTATGAGACAAAATGCACATCACGAGAGAAGCCCTTACATCTTTGAGTGTCAGAGAGAGTTTAGGAGTGCACAAAGCATCTCAGCTTGAGTTATTTAGCACACTATTAAATTCTAATACTATTATGAAGTGGCCTTCATCACATCACTTTTAGACTGAGAGCCTTTGGGTCTAGATTTAAAGCCTCTGATTAGTGTTGTTCCATCTCGATAAACAGCCCACTTTCCCTCGTTCCGAGCTTCTTTCACTTTGGCTAATTCTAAGTTTCTTACTTTGACCTAGTTAGGGGCTCCTCTGAAACCCATGTCTTGGTACCTCTCAACTTGTTGGTTTGTTTGAGAACATTGCTCCTTGCTAGCTTATCCTAGAATATTACCCTTAGTTGCATCCCTTTTTAGAAAAGATAAGCTATGTTTCGAGTCCCTTTCAATCTGGGGGATTGCCTTCTTGAGATTATAGAGGTTTATTTCTATCTTGCCCTCACCTGCACTCCATCCCTTTGGTAGCCCACCTATCTGTACAATTCAATCATTAGCAACCCTAGTTTTTTGCTCTTTTACCTCCTTGAAGACACTGCATTTATCAATCTTAGAACTCACATTGGCTATGAGCTCCTGCTTCATGGATTTGAGTTGAGTAGTAACTATTTCCTACATTTTAATCGCAAGTTATAGTGCAGGTGCTATTGGAGTGCATTGCTAAAAAACCTCTTTGATTAGCTCTTGCTTTCCATGTCTAGGACTTGCTTCTCCAAGGAAGAAATTCAAAGCTTTGCGTCTCTAAGGTTCCGCTGCAAGAGATAAATCTACTCATGGGGTTTGAGCCATCTTTGATATCCATGGAAAGTGTGGGCAAAGGGGGGGAGGGTGTCGACGCTAAAGCAATGGTTGAATATGAGAGTTTCTTTGTTGCAGGAGTCATAGGAGTTGAGGTAAGAAGCTGCTTCTTTATGGTGGCCTTGGCTGACTTGTTCCTGCTATACCTTACCCCCTGGGCTAGGCTAGGGGAGTCAACCTAGCTCAGGGTTGGGATAAAGTGAACTGTCCCCCTTGAACTAGATGAGGTATGGTTGAGAACGGCTTGAATGAGAAAATACTATAGATCTATATTAGGTTCACGACTCAACTACAAAGGAAAAGGGTTTGTAGATGTGCTACTGCTAAAAGGCGATGTACTTTGCCTCATACATTAATTGACTTAGATTGTCAAGAAATATATTGCTACCCTACTAAACACATCTAAAGACAAAATATTAAAGGCTTGTTCATTTACACCTTTACTACAAATCTTGATTACATTATTTCATGGAAGCTAGTTAATAAAAAGTAAGTCTTCATGAAGGCAATGCTCAATGACATGAATACCTCACTGCAAGTATAAGTGAGCTCACATAGGTTGGAAACCCTTTAAAGATTAAGGGGTAGCAAAGAGATCTATATGAGCCACAATGACATTGGTCCCCCCTTACTCAAAGCTTGGTTGGAGAGTTCATATTTTATGAAGAGGATAATGGTCTCTACAAGTGGTAGAGCCTCAAAATGGAGGATCCTCATCATGTTAAAAAAGCCCCACCTTTTGTCAAGTGGTCCTTTCCAATTTCTCTACTTCTGTCAAGTGGTCCTTTCCAATTTCTCCACCTTTTGTCAAGTGGCCCTTTCAAGGTACATCCTCAAGGATGGATAATGCAAGGAACGTAACCCATGACCTATTGATCCCTAGGCAAGTGCTTCATTAGAACCGCTAACTACATTACTGGTTATTGTCAGAGATGTATCATTTTGGTCTCGATTGAGAACTGCATGGGCGAAGGTACAGTTTTACAAATTAATTTGTTTTCTCCAATGGATTTACTTCATCTTTAAAGATGTGTTTCTTTTAGTAAAGGGATTCTTCATGTTGTTTCTATAATGCTTGTAGGGATCATTCTCCTTATCAAAATTTGTTGCATTTTACATTTTATAATACAAATTCGTGTGCTCCAATGCATTTACTTCATCTTCAACCTTGAATGTGTTTCTTTCACTAAATAGGATTCTCAATGTCATGGTCATATTGCTTGTAGAGATCATTTCCCTTATAGAAACATTTGTATTTCTTTACTAAAGAAGATTCTCCATTGCATTGATATCGTTATTGGAGCTACTGGGTTTGAATCCCATTATAGCAAACTACATTCATGTATGGTGATGGGATAGACAAGTAGGCCAATTAAGATAGGGGGCAAGCACAATTTTAGGGCTAGGTCAAAATGACCAATAGGCCAACTTAGCCAACTAATTGTATCTGGAACTGCACGAAGCAATGTAAAGCAACCACTCAATACACACGAGGCAACGATCAATGGAGCCTGCACAGGTAAAATATTATGCAGGTTTGCCCTCGTGACGGCTCACAACCAAAGAAGGCTTGGTAGTTCACAGGCCCATGTTCATTATTTAAGAATTCCATGGAATGTTATAACTAGGTTGAGAAGTAAGATAGATCGGAACTATAGGAACACTGATACATGAGATCTATGCTCATCAACTGAATAGAGTAGAATGAAGAGATGCTCTTTTTCTAAGTTATACCTCGACTTCACTTGCCTAAAATGGCCTCCTTTCATGACGCATGGATCGAGACGTTCCTTTTTTTGCCTATCTTGTTCTTGCATCTTCTACCTCGTTGATATATCCACAACCACGACGAGTTGGTTGTTGAAGTCGTCCGTGCAGTTTTTGTTGTTACTACATACGTTATACTTGCCTTCCCATTTCTATGTCACTCTCATCAACTCTCGTTAAGAGTAATCTTGAGCACCCGGGTCTGCAAGGAATAGTGCAAGAATGCTTTGAGAAGAAAACAAGACGAGGAATATGAAGGGTATGTTTGGACTTCATGAAGGGTGCCACGTTGAGCTTGGCCATAGTCAACTACATGAGGATCCCCTCTACAAGGAAAGGGGCTATGTCTCCGAGAGTAGAGGACAAGGATACCTTGCCATCGTTGATTAAGTGACTATAGCGCTAGACAAAAAGTTTTTTGGATGCCCATATTGAAGGGAGGCTTATGTCATTGTGCTTCGTGGTCACTAGACAGTTGCAAGGCTCAGCCCTAATGAAGCTATACTTCCTGCTTGTCACATTATATTCTCTGTATATAGCTTCCCGATGACCATAGGTTGGAGACGCCATCCACTATACAAGCATTATTTCTTGGGCTGCAAAGACTTTTGACAGAGACTATGTCCGAAAAGATTTGAGCTTGAGGACCATGGGCCTGCCACTTTGTTCGTTATGATAGTATCGACCCTCGAAGAAATGTTGCCCAATACTCTATTCTGAAGTCGTAGTTCTCAAGTCTATTAGAAGATTACGGCTTCCATAGCTGCCCTAAAAGCTATATCCACTTTATTTAATTGCTGGAGAGTAGTCGGGTGATAGCATGGGTAATTGATACCTTGACTTGAAGTAGATACTCTCTCTCGGCCCCATCTCTGCTCGTCAAGGTGGGTGTTTAGACCTCTCATCTCACTTTACTAGCATGCACTTGAAGGTTTGGCTCGTTGGAAATATGAATGACAGTATTTAGAAGAGAGATCACCCAAGATTCGCCACCCACGACCCCTTGCATTGACTTCCCTTTGCAAGCAATCAGAGACCACACAGTAGCTCCTCTACTAGCATTGAGCAGTACTTTCCTGGATAGATTATTGCATGTCTCTATGCTTAACTCCTCGACGATTAATGAGGCATGCATTACATATGAAAAATGGGCATGATATATGCTTATATGTTTCCGCAAACTTCTTATTGTTACAGTGTGTAGAGTAGCCTTTGCAATGAAGCGTTGAAGAAGCACAGGCATAGAAAGACCACTCATAGCTCCATCAATTTCCAAGAATCTTAGAGGTATGAATGGATGGGCCTACATTCATAATAAAGAAGTTCATTTCTTTATAGGGAAAGGAAAGCATACAAGGTTTAACTACTACATTAGTCCATTGGAATACCATGAATCAAAATGGCTCATTTGAAAAGTAAATGTTTTAAATGTGAATAATAGAAAATTCAAGCATCAATTCTCAAAACTTACTAAGGCATAGAGTAACATATCAAGATGGCATGACTAATGACTAGCAAGCTACATACAAGAAAGGGGATGTCATGTAACGAACTATGTTAGATTGGATCAACCAATGTAGACCTTCCCCATAATCAAAGTTCTCAATGGAAGAATGATAGGGCATTGTAAAAAAAGGTCCTAAGACATTGAAAGTTTAGTAACTACCCATACTAGTTCGTGAAATGCACTAGTTCTCCAATTGAGAAATAGGAAAGAATTTTTATCAAAAAAACTTAATAGGTGATTTGTGTGTGTGTGTGTGTGTGTGTGTGTGTGTGTGTGTGTGTGTGCATGTGTGTGTGCGTGTGTGCATGCATGTGTGTGTGTGTGTGTGTGTGTGTGTGTGTGTGTGTGTGTGTGTGTGTGTGTGTGTGTGTGTGTGTGTGTGTGTGTGTGTGTGTGTGTGTGTGTGTGTTGTGTGTGTGTGTGTGTGTGTGTGTGTGTGTGTGTGTGTGTGTGGCAGAGACCTTCATTCCTTCCTACCTCCAAACTAGCTACTTGATTGAAAACCACTTAATAAGAGCTCAAGAGGCCCACAAAAAACGTCATGGAAAACTAGCTTCAAGGAAAGGAACCTAACCACTACACTCCTTTAAGGGAAACATCCTTGGAACTACACATTCAAATTATTCAACATAATTATCAATCAAGATAGCAAATAAACTACATTTATAGTTTAACACCAAATTCATAAAATACCAGCTTAAAAGTCTTCCAAATTAGGAAACTAATGATTATCACTTCTTTGACTAGAACATAAATTGAAAAAAAGGCTTAGATTTGAATACCGCTAATCCAAAATTGATAAAATAATTGAAAGCTGATAAAATTGGATTATTTTGGTTTTATCTTTGGATTAGCACTAATCCAAAGCTGAAATTATTTCTACTAAATTCAATTTTCATCCAATTACAATTGACATCAAAAGCCAAGAAAGGGGAAAACCACCTAGATAAGGAAGAAGCAGCAACCAAAATCACCTTCTCTATAACACCATCTTCTCTGCACAAAAACCAAAACGCATACACAAAGCCTAAAAAGGATCAATACAGCTAAAGAATCTACTCAATAAGAACATACCAATCCAAAAATCCAAGCATATAAGATCTCCATGTAGTAGAATGTGGCATAGTAATATGTAGATGAAATATGTATCTGGAATACTATAAATCGTTCAAAACGGATGTTATATGAAAATCATCCATTGTTTCCATATTAAGCATGAAAGTCCAATGAACCTTGCCAAAATTCATAGGGTGGAGTCTGATCCTTCACAAACCATGACACACACTCAGTCATGGTCTTTTGTAGTTGCATTGTAGTCTCCATGTTTTTTCCGCATACCGGTTTGAACTTAGTAGAATCCTTGTATGTCTTTTCAATTTTGATCTTGTGTGTGTTCATCCTATTTCTCTACTCATTTCTCAGCATATCATATTCAATCATCATTGAAGAATTCAAGAATCCCTTTCAACATCAAATCAAAGAGCCCTTAAATAGTGATGTTAAAAATATGCTATTCCAATTCAAATAATCACACCCATTTTTTGCTATATTACAAAGTCAATTGTATTCCAAGTTTTTTCATTTCCATCATAAGACACTCCAAAGGTATTGAAAATAAGCATAAAATTGTTGTCATTCCTATATCCGATGTTTTGGTGATATACACAAACTTCATCTAGCAAAAAGGGTAGCAAAGCTCTGATATGCAATTCATCCCACTCAAATCCATCATCTTGTCAAATGGGATAAATTTTGCAACAAAAAGACACACGTCTCTCGAAAACTATAGCTTAATGATCATAATCAGGGATATCTATGTTCTTCCAAAATACACCCACGTGTGTAGCAGTTCCATATGAAAATGGATCTCTCTTCAAAATTTTGGGTGATACCAAAAAGCTATCTGTAAAAGAACAACAAGTACTATAGGGTATAGAAAAGTGTTCATTCATCTCGCCAATGCTAGTTCGTGCTCCAATGTAATATTCAAACATATCCATCTACAAATCTGGTTGAGAAGCGTGCTACCTCACCTGCATCCATCCACATAAAGGACAAGTTAAAACAAGGACCTTACAATATGGGACTAAAGGCATCCATGTTGGCACGCAGTTGTTATCCATGTCACTCATCCAGATTTGTAGCATATAATAATTTGGCATTTGAGTCTTCAAGAAATCTCATTTGGCAATAGAAACATGATATAATGTCAATTTCTAGCAGCACTAGTAATAATTCCACTACTTCACTATAAGTCATTGCAACAATGGTTGCCAGTAAAGGGAAAATTGGCCCAGAGAGTTCATGTGAATCCAAGATGCCTTCTCTATGGTAATGCATTGGAGGAGATAAGTCACCTGCTATGGAAATGCTTAGTGGTGGAGCAGGTTTGGCGAAAGCTAGAGTCGGCTGTCAAGAACTCGGGGCTGATGTCCTAGTCTGTGCTAGGTCCACAATGGAGAGTCCCTATACTTGGGGACACCTGCAAGCTCTGATCAACATTGTCCATCCAACTAGCCCTATATTAGGGTAGCATTGTTGCTAGTGATATAGCAAATTAGGATTAAGAACATGTTCCAACATAGGGTACAACTTGGGTTCAAGTCTCAGTGATCTTAGTCCAGTGATCAAGATCTACCTTTGTGATTTTAGTCGAGTAACTAAGCGAGATGATTTTAGTCGAGTAATCGAGAGAGATGACCTAGTGGTTAATTATACAATGCATGAGGTTGAGGATAATCTTCCCATAGGGTAGGTGGTGGGGATGCTATTTGCAACATAGGCCAAGGGCAATTAGCCCTTAGATAGGCCATGTTTTGTACCAGGTATTTTTTTACTAGGGGTTGAACTTGCTTATAATCAACTCGGCTGTTTTACCCCCCCCCAAAAAAAAAAAGCAAAGTAAAGTTTCTATGTTTAGTGGATGTTCTATGTTCCAATTCCCAATCTTCTGCTTTTGTTTTTCCCAAATTGTTGATTTCCATAGGTTAAAGCCATATGCACCTATTTTTAAAGGTACCTTATTTTATGTCCTTGTCCTTTAATTTTTTATCTCCATCTTAAGATTCAATTCCTTGGAGATTTTTGTGGCAATACACTAACTTTGTTAGAGCCTGCTTTATATCGTCCAATTTGCCCAATGGGCGTTCACTTTGATAGACATATATAACAAAATTGTCAATTCTAATTTTTCCATAATCTCTCTTTCAAATACAATGTTGGCCTTTAGCTCATTGTGTACTCAAGACATCAATAACAAGTAGCTAAGGACTATTGACACTTGTCTTCCCATCATGAACTAACCTATTTATCATTTGTGTTGCATGATGATAGGTATCATGTCCTTGTTTTGGAGTAAATTTAGAGTTTGAGCATCGTTAATTGATGATTTTCATGTAATCTTTGTTTTGAAAAATGATTTCCTTTGAATAAAACACATATGATATGCAACTTTTCTATTGAGCAAGATGAGGAGACCCTTTGTCAACCAATTCCAAATACATTTTGGATATTTTTTCTATCACTTGCACTTGGATACTCACCTTTGCGTTTTGAAATACTAGCACCTAGTTTCTAGGAGTGAGATTTTAGGATGTGAACACACACACACACACACACACACACACATGCATGCATGCATGCACACAACGACACACACATACACACACTTCCTTTACCTTAACTTTGTTACTTCTTGAGGATATTTCCATGAGATGTTTGATGCCTTATTAACATCCCATGGAACTTTTACTAGTCCCTTTAGTAGCTTTTATAATGGAATTTATAGTTGGAGATTTGAGTCAAACCTCTAGTATATGGGCCATGTGGACTATTTGCCATTTCCAGAGAGGAAAAAAATTTCTTAGCGATGGACGATATTAGAGGTTATTGGACTAATATGCCACTTTTCTAGTCGTGAAATGTAGCTCCTTTATCCTCCATTGAGCTGATGGGAATTTATATTTATTTCTTCTATATGTCTTTCTTGATCTTTATTCTTCCATGATTGACCACCCATTATGGTATGATGCTTTGTGAGATAGGGTTAAACAAACTAATCATGAAGTCTGCATGCAAAGTAAAAACAAGTACAAGAGTTGTTTAGGGCACTTGAGTTGAATTGCATTGTTATTGGAAAAGTTGGGAAAAAGAAGGGGATTTAGAAACTTAATAGGAGGTGATTAGGACAAGAAAATGCTATGATGGGCTAGTTTTTAGAAAATAAGGGTCTTGGCCATAATTTACTTATCTCAAGAGGAGGGATTCATGCCTCAAACCTTTAGGGTTGGAGTCCACACCCAGTAGGGCCAAAACAAGTCATGAAATTAGACTCCATAAGTTCCATATAAAAATAAATTATTATCATTCTTTATCAAACTACAAAATACTCATAAAATTTCTTGACCACATATTCAAGGAACATTGGCATGGTAAGAGAAACACCAATTTCAATAAACTCCAATGATGCAATAGGGAATTCCAATTTAAAGAAGTAACGACAACATATGGATAACATTTGTACCATATTTGGAGTAATATTTCCAAGAGCAAAGAAATTGGCGGTTCTATGTTCGCTTATTAGACAGATCATTCAATAATATACATATTTGCATTCCATTTTCTTCGAATATAAATCCGTTTTAGGATATCTACATTAGCATTGCCACCTTGTTTGTATGTGTTGCATGGCAATAATCATTGATGGCTCACATTTGAGTCATATGTGGGGTAATATGTCCAAGAGCAAAGTAATTAGCAACTATATTGTTTACTTATTGAATCAATCATTCAAGAATATGCATTCACATTCTAATTCCTTCCTATATAAATCCATAGCAGGGTCTATAATAGTATTGCCACCTTGTTTCTATGTGTTGCATGTCAGTGAGCCAAGCCTTTGTTAGTGGGTTTGACATTGAGTTCTAACCAATTCTTAAAGATATTTCATTTTACCAAGAATAGTAGTTGTTAGTTATCTTGGAAGAAGAGAAGAAAGAGTGGTTGCTTCTTATAATGCACATATATATATGGAAGAGATTTGCATGAGACCCTTCAACCAATTCAATGAGTTGCAATGCATATGTAGAATGGCTATGTTTTTTCCATGTGTATAAAATGGGTTCTAGCGTTCAAATGGAGTGTGATAAAAAATGAATTGCACTCCCAATTTTATTAGAAATTTCACAGCCCCCTCCCTTACCCTTTACCCACACAATAAAACTTTTACCCTAACCCTAACCATAATTTTACTGAAAACATTTCGTAGCCCCCCTCCCCTCCCCTTTACCCATACAATAGACCTTAGCACTAAACACAGGCGTGCGCGTGCACACACACACATGTAGTGTGAGAGGCCAAGATTATGAGGAGGAAGGAGAGCCAATTGCAAGGCAAGGTTGAGGAGGAGGGAGGGGGGTCAAAGGGAGGTTGAGTAGGCTTGGCCTTGCCTCTTTAACTTCAATATTTTACTTTTAGGGCTCACCACCCCTCGCCCACTCCCATACACTAATACTAAATGAACTTTGCTTTTGTTTTAATAAAAGTGTTTGTTAGAGGGGTAGTCAAGCCCAAAGAAGACAAAAGATACAAAAAAAGGGTGGGCATAAAAGAGAGATTGCCAAAGAGAATACAATTTAAAGGAGACTAGTCAAAATCAAGAAGACATTTTGAGCAATAATGTCAAAAGCAATGTGGGGATCCAAGTAAGGGCCTGCCTTTTGGAGTGACATTATAAGTCTAAGTGTGAAGTAGCTCCATAGATATTCCCAATAACTTGTAAAAGGGAAATGATGGGTGTAAATTGGAAGGAAAGGAAAAGAGAAAAAGCAAGTGAAGGTGAAGGAATATGGGGAAAGGTCTATGAGTGAAAGAGAGGAGAGAAAAGAGGTAACAGAGGTGTGTGGCCACTGGTGGATGGACCATTAAATAAAAGTGGGGACGTGCCTATTTTAGCAAGAGTAATATAAAGGTGGTGTCATACAAGAGACGAGGAGAGCCTCTATCTTTCGAGAGAAATACCTAACAAAAGACAAAACCATTTAGGATCTCCACAACAAAAGACAAGAACATTTAGGACCTCCACAGGCAAATAAAAACATTAAACCCTAAACACATTAGAAGCTCTTAAACTACTACTAATGCACACTTAAAGCTCATACTAACCACAATTTGCTGACCAAATGAACTATTTAACTTCAAAACTATGAACCTAAAAACCAAGACATCCCTTAGTTTCCTTGTAGGGCCCAAAAAATCACTTCAAAAGCTAATATGAGACCATGGCTCAAGTGTATGATCACAACTTCTAGCTTTGTGGGAAAAAAAACTATAATAACTAGTTAACCATGCCTGGGGATAAATCTAGGGGTATCTCCTTTGTCGTATCCACTCCATTGAAGAGGAGTGGACCCCTCCCTCCCATCATCGGAAAAAAGGAGCACAAAAGAAGAGCAATAGTTTGTGGATATGGGATCGAACCCATGACTTGCCTTCAAGCATCTGGACACTCTTACCACCACTCCACACACACACACACGCGCGCTTATGCACATATGAGTCTTGATTATAAACATATGTTTATAGACAAGCTCCCTGCTATGTCCGGCGTCAGAAAAGAGCTCCGTCGGCGATGGTTGGGCCCGCCGCTTCCGCTACGGACAAACTCGATACCCCGATATCTATCCTCAACCGTTAACCATATTGAGAGGAAGACTTTAGCTACAAAATTAGTGCAAATGAAGAAGGGAAACAGTACAAGGAAGTAGGAAATGTTTGAAATACAAAAGCTAGGCTCCTTCTCCGAATAGAACTAGGAATGACGAGAAAAGATGGCGAGCTGATTCGATGCCGCTTTTACAAAACACAGAGTGTGGATTGACCCTGAAAGTGGAAAGACTTTGCAGGTGACAATGGACATATTGGAATGGAGACCATTGCCACAGGCAAATTCAAAAGAGTTGACATTTGTTCGGATATGGACGAGAGCACACGTAATGCTGGATTCCTCACGTTTTGAGCTCTGTCAAGTGGGTACGAGGTGGAGAGTGCTGTCGGGCTGATGGGTGATTTCGCATCCAACCACTTCTTCTCTTCATCTCTTCAATTTGCCTGGTACGTTTGAGAATCAGACGGTTCGAAGTATTGAGGTAAACTTGAAGTTGGTCAAAAAGCAGTTCGATCCACATCTCAGATCAGATTCATCTGAAGCAACGCTTCACCTCGCATCCAATTTGATAACGACGACAGAAAAGATCGGTAGTTTGGAAGGTCTGAAGTTGCACTCACCCTTATTTAGACCCAGAATTGTTTGGCAACAGGTCTTGAATCTTTCATCTTAACTCTTCGGTTTTGAAGCTTTTGCAAGCTGGCTGGCGCCAGCTAACGTGACAATAGCCATGGAATCTTAAATTTCAAGAGCAATCACTCCTCTGGTTCAGATTAACTCACTCGCCGCTTCCTTGAAAATCACTCACGGAATGGAGAATGGGTCTTGCTTATATAGCTGTA
Organism: Dipteris shenzhenensis; assembly: GCF_047967505.1. Classification (NCBI taxonomy): domain Eukaryota; kingdom Viridiplantae; phylum Streptophyta; class Polypodiopsida; order Gleicheniales; family Dipteridaceae; genus Dipteris; species Dipteris shenzhenensis. Next base: position 33,321,785 of record NC_141608.1, on the reverse strand, counting down.
GCTGTATTTACACGTTCTGCAATCTCCAGGAACGTTCCACTACGTGGACGGTGGGACTGTAGAGCAAGGACGTAATGAATTGATTCAATTGGGTTGTCAATCGGCCGTATACGACGAGAGTTTCAGCCGCCTTGTCTTGAGACTGGCACAGCAATGAGCAGATATCTGCTTTTAACACTACGCAATGCGCAGCCTGTGCTCGTGATTCGTCGTAGAGCCTTTGAAGTGAAGCGTGAAACGATTGAGAGCGTTTTTTGTCAATGCTCGTGAATTTTTTTATTTTTTCAAAAAAATGCTCGTGAATTTTTGACAATGCTCAAAAAATTCTCTCCTCGAGCAACACATGCACTGGCAACTGCCACAATTCATCTTTCTTTAAAGAGAGTCTCGTGAGATTTTTCTTTGTTAAGTTAGTTGGTTAGTGGTTGTTTAAGAGTTCTCTGTGGCATTGCCGCTAGTTGCCTTTGGCTCTGCATATATGGTAGGGCTGGAGCACTTTGGGATTTTCTCAAACCTTTCTCTAAGCAATTGTGGTTCGCTATCATAGAACCTTTCCTTGCCACTAGGTTCATGCTTTTCATCCTTGAACATAACAGTGCAGATTTTAACCGTAGCCAGCAATCCCTTCTGTAGACTCCTTACCGATCTGCAGTCCGAATTGTGAAACCGCTCCAAAGGAATGTGGATCAAGTGACTTGTCAATGTTTACTTGTTCGTTTTCTTGCATGTTCCCATCTGTTCTTGCTTCATCTCATGGATTCTTGTGCTCTTTCGTGTATGTTGTGTGTGAAGCGGCTCGATCCACGCCCCTATTTCCACCACGTGTAGCTCCCATGTCTCTCTTAGACTTCTCTAATCATCGTTCGTTTCTTACATCTTTTCATCTCAGCATAACGTCCCAAACCCACAAACAATATCATCGACGCTTCTTGTCAATCTTAAAGCAATCTAATTTTCCCCCTAAAATGGAGCCATATGCTAAACTGAGGTGACTCTCAAACTCTTGCCTCTCATGTTGTAGGCACTTTCCCATATCTTGCACATGGTGGAGTCTCATCTTCTTTTTCCAACCACTGATTTAATTGTTACACAAACTACTCTTACCTCCATTAAAAGTAAGAAAGGCCATAGTGGGCTTGCCACCTTATTTTTTGGTGGCCATCCCAAATAAAAGAACAAAAAAGGGTCTAGCTATTAGGCATGCTGCCCTAGGCCAGGGCTACAAGCAATGGGAAACCAACTTAGGTTCATCCACGTAGCAACCTCTACCAGAGCTTGACTCGCTAGGGAGTCTTTGGAGCCATTCAAAAAGCCTAGGTCACGAAGGTTTGTTTTTACCATCACAAGGATAACTAACTCCCTACACCCTAGGGTTAGCTAATGATTAAAAAACTATTGGTTCCTAAAATCCCACATTGCCATGCAATCTGCTGCTCAAATGAGAGGCCAACACACTACCAAAGTGGATGGGAGATGAGGGGTGTCTCCTAAATAAGGGATTCTCTACTACAAACAAGCAAAGAAATGGACCATCAGACCCAGCCCTCACCCTCTTGCATACCTCCCTCACATGCAAGATGTCGTGCTGCTTCTTAAGCTAGGCCTTAATTTTGCCTAGCCCTTATACCACTCAAAGTGTTGTCAAACCATAATATCCAGGGCTAGGGGAGTGCCTAAGTAATGGATTACTTCACCCCTTTTGACTATCTGAGTTAATCAAGGATAACAGTCTTATTCCAGTTGCATTTGGAGCCGAATGCTTTGCGAATTTGTTCAAGATGTTAACTAGATGTTCTATGCTTCCTTAGCCTTCTTGGGTGAGGCAGATGAGATTGTCGACGAACCATTGTGAGTAGAGCTGGTCCTCGGAGGGCAGATTCATCCCCTTAACTAGCCCGGACCGGATACCTTGTTTTAATGAGTGGATAACCAGAACAATACCCAACACATACAGAAGGGGAGCCAGAGGGCATCCTTGACGAACATACCTTTTGAGGTCAAACTGACCCATGGCTCCCCCATTTATACACAACACTACCGAAGCATTACCAAAGAGGGCATTCACAATCTTGATAAACCTTGAGTCAAACCCCAATTGCTCATGAGCCCTGAGAAGGTATACCCATACAATTCGATCATAGGCTTTGTCCAGATCGAATCTAAACAGCAAATAAGAATCCGTTGACCCAAAGCACAAGCATGGTCAAGAGCTAAAGAAACATTTAGGATATTTTCAAAAATATCTCAACCTCTAACAAAGCCGTTTTGCTCCCAGTCCACTACCATCATGCACACCTCTCAGATCCAAAGTGCCATCGCCTTGGTGATGACATTATACAAACTATTTAGCATGGTTATGGGCCACCAATCGCCCACCTTTAGTTTGCTCTGTTCTTTGGCAAAAAGCTTCATCATACCATTGTTTATGTCTTCAGAGAGATAGCCTTTTTCAACTGCCATAGGGTCTAGCCAACATCTGTTGTTGGACTGCGGAAACTCTATACTCAACCCCGTGAAGCATCCCATTAACCTCCCGCTACTACCGACCGATCCTTCACTGCTCCTTCACTTACTATAGCACTAAGTTCTTGAAAGAAAAACTTTGGTCATATGCCGAAATTCAATGACTATGTCCCCATGGGCATCCTTGACTCGGTCAATCAACTCTTTTTATTCTTTTCACTTGACTGATTGGAAGAACGCCTTCGATAACTAGGTTTGTCTACTTCTCACTTGGGCACTGTCATCCTCATTTAGTTCCCATTCTTGCAAGGTGACTTCAGACTCAACCAATAGGGTAGCTAATATGGTATCATTCAAAGTAGATGAGATTGCCATTAAAAGTGCCTTTCTTATCGCCATAAGCTACTGGGAGGGTCAATGTGCCACTCCTTCCCCAAACCTCCCACCACTCTAATCATCTGCTAGTGAATCCCATCAAGTCTTCCATCCATCTCAGGGTCTCTCTCAGTGAGTGGCTGAAGTAGGCCTCCACGTCCTACATGGAAGAAACCAAAGTGTGTGTTGCCATTCTGCATCATCATCCTCAAGGGGACACTAGTCTAAGAAAACTGCCCCAACCATTTGCTATCCCTCCATACGCAAAGTCCCTTCCACCGGGACTCAGGGATGGCTAGGTCAATCTCTCTCATCCACTGCCTTGCCCCTCACAGATGCGCTACGACACTAAGCCTCGCCTCTGCCTCCATGGGTAACCTGCTCCATCTGCCAAAAGTCCCGACCAACCACTGTCCCACTGTGCCCAACCAATGTGAGTCCACTGTATGCCCCTCATGATCTCGGATCTCTGGGTGCCACCTAAGGTGTTGATGCTCAGACTCCTCTCTGCATCTGGGTGAAGCATGAATGAGACCCCCTACTATAGTCTGTGCCAATCCCTATGAAGGCTCCCCATCAAGACCCTTCCCCGTAAGGGGGGCCTCTGAGAAGATCCATCTGTGTGAAAGCTGCCACTGCTCCCTAGTGCGTGGGGTATTCCTGAGAAGCCCTCACTGTAAGGAAAACTTCCAAGGCTCTGCACCTAGGGTGAGGCCGCAAACAACCAACTTGCCCAAGAGGGCACTGCTCTGCATCTCTAGATCAATGATACCCAAGCCTCCTAGTGCTCGCAGCATGATCACTGTCTGCCAAATGACCCAAGCTCTAGTATTCCTCGTGTCGTCCGAAGCTTCCCAATGGAAGTTTCGAACCAACCGTCGGAGCTGCCCAATGCATCCTCTGTGAAAACACTAACAGGAGGCTATATACCAAGCCGTGGCAAGAAGGACCTAGTTTGCTACTAAGGCACGACCTGCTAGGGAGAATTTTGCTAAGCTCCAGTAGAGAAGCTTGTGCCGAACACTCTCAAGGACTGGAGTGATCTACTACTCTACTACTGTATTGTCAATAGCAACCTAGCATCTTAGGTATCTCACTGTCTGGCCCCGCGGTATCCATCTGAAGCCAAAGTCACTCCCCCACTCATGAATCTCTTATGTCTCTTCATAGCCTGTGAAGAAACCTATGGACTTTGTCTAGTTGATCCGTGCACCTGAGGCCTCGCAGTAAATACCCAGGGCTTCCCTAACTCTCTCCAAACTCGGTGTGGTGCCCTCAACATATAAGGCCATGTCATCTACAAATTCAAAGTCAAGCAGCTCCTCCTCCTGTCTGATTGGGAGCCTTAACCCTGTAAGGCCCACCACCTATGATCTCAAGTAATAGCCCAAAGCCTCCGCCACGAACAAGAAGAGGAAGGGAGCAAGTGGGCAGACTTGGAAGCCTGACCAAGAGAGAGGAAAGGCCTCGCCCGTGTGTCCTCCGATAAGCATCTAGCTAGAGCTCCCCGCATAAAGCGCAAAAACTCCTATGACCCATCTGTCTGAGAAACCCAATCTCCGCATAGTACTCTCTAGGAAGACCACTCCACCCTATCATAATCCTTCTCAAAATCCAAGAGAAATATGACTAGCAGCTGTGACTCCTCCTTGGACCAATCCACTGCCTCCCAAAACGTGAAGATCTTGTCCAAGATGTTGCGGTTCTGGACAAACCCGGTTTGTGTGTCGTGGATGATGTCAATAAGATGGGGCCGTAACTGCAAACTCAAGACCTTGGCGAGGATCTTGTATGTAGTATTAAGAAAAGCGATCTCCACTGTTGGATATTTGACCTATCTCCCCATTTTAGGATCAAACAAATCCACCCCTGCTCAAGGACTGAGGGAGGGAGCCCGTGTCAAATATCTCTTGGCAAGCTAGTTGGAAAGGGGTGAAGATAATCTCGTAGAAGATCCGAAAGAAGGCCAGAGTCAAGCCATCCTTGCCAGGACACTTTTGGGTTGGGAGAGCCTTGAGGGCTTCCCAGAGCTCCTCATCCGTGAAAGGCTCCTCTAGTCTACTGCATAAATCCTACGAGACTATTGTTGGAACGTGATCCCAAACTACCTCTCGAGCCACATGACTAGGTGGAGTCATCCTCTCCGTTTGAAAGAGCTGGCTGTAAAAACTTGTGGTCAGTTCTAAAATCTCCTACGGGTCAGTATACATTATGCCTTGCAGATCTCAGAGACGGTGCAACTGTGCACCTTCCGATCGGGACCCAGTGGTATGAACGAACTACTTTGTCATCTTGTCCCCCTGCTGTACCCACCAGGCCTGGGAAGAGTGATAGGAGAACTCATCCTGCCAAATCTCCGTATCCTGGAGCTCAAGGCGAGCGCTCTCAAACCTATCGCTAAGCCACTAAGAACATGGAGCCACTCTATGGAGGCGATGTCTCTCCTCAAAGCCCACTCGTGCTCCTGAAGAGTCCTCCTCCGCCTAAGGGCATGAGCCTGCAACTCCTCACTGCTCTTTTGGATCACATCGACCACCCACGAAGACCAACCCTTGCATGGTGTCATCTCTGACTGCTCCCAAATCCCTGCCATCACCTTCTGAATCTCCTTGTCCTGCAAGAGGTACTCTGGAATGCAGACCCCCTTCTAGGGAAGACCTCGGCGGGGCTGATCTAAGTGAAGTACTACTGGAGAGTGGTCTGACATCATGGTACTTACTAGAATAGAACTGCCTCTGTGCAGTGCCAGTCCCCAATGTAGAAATGGTCTAGTCTATCAAACAATCCATCGTGTCTCCTCTGTCTGAAGGAGAAGAGGAGGCTGCCAAGTATCTTTAAGAAATTTGGCTCTTGCCACAGGTCTCTGCCACCACTGATCATGAAAATGAACTGCTCCCAGGTGCTACGCTCTGCTATAGGCATCTTAGAGAAGGAGACACCACCCTGCTTGTCTTCCCCAAACTCCAGGTTGTTGAAGTCCCCTCCAACAATCCAGGAGTCTACATCCGGAAGACACTCTGACAGCCTCCTCCAAAAGGTCGAGCGTTGTTGTCTATAAGATGGGGCATACACGTTCAGGATCTCAAACCCGGGCTCTCCCGTCCTAACTCCCATCCAAACTGCCCGTCCTAGGATAAGCTCACCCTGATCAGAGACCTCTAGAGCCAAAGTCTATGAGACAAAGATGCAGACCCCTCCACTCCATCCTACTGCAGGGGACCACTCCTCCGGACCTCTCTCGGGGAGAAGGTGGTGTCGTCGTCTGATGTTTGATGCTGAGAGCATATGCTCTTGAATCAAAAGGATGTCCATTGTTTTCCCTACCACTTCCCTCTGCAACTCCTACTGGAGTATCAGGTACTTTGGTTGACTATGAGCACCATCGTGCAGCTCGTTCACGTTCCAACTCACTATGGTCCAGGTCATGAGGATGGGGATGTACAAAACAAGGCTCTCCTGTGATTGGGTGCCTGTTCCAGAAAGACTGCCTTATGCCCCTAGATGGCGCCTCTGGTTGTGGGAGGGTAGACCCTTGAGGGAGGTCAAGTGGGATATGAGAGAGTGGTTCTGGCCCTCCAAGGGCGGCCTTGCCGAGCAGGTGGACGAAGTGCCTTTCTTTTCCTACACCACACACATTGGCAAGAGGCTTCATATGAGGCAGTCCCTCCTAATAGCCTAGCTCCTCCTCCTCCTCCTCCGGAGGACAACATTTGGGAGGTGGTAGCCAGTATCACTATGTTGAACATTTGGGTGGCTCGTTGCAGTCTCCTCATGGTGAGCATCCGGTTCCACCCTCGACTACCTTGGTCACCATTTGGCAGGATATCATCTACACCCTACACTCCACCTTGAAGCGTGGGACCCCAAGCTCTAGGGCGATTGTCAAGAGGCGTGCTCAATTTTGCAAGGCTTGGCTTGTAAGAGTTTTCTACACCTTCACTCCACGAGGGATTCGCTGGTTGTATAGTCCCCCCACCTAGCTATTAGCCCCAGTACCAGAGATCCCTTAGGTAGTGAGCTGGGTTTCTCTGGAAGAGGCAAGTCTCTTCTTTCAGACTTTTTCAATTTTTTCCATACTCAGCACCTTCAAAATGTTGTTTGGTATGAAGTCTTTCAAGCATTAATAGAAGGTTCCTTTCTTTGAAAAACAAAAGTGTTCTTTTCTTCTAGCATGTCTTCTTCATGGCCATAAATCAAGGGAGGAGGATTCTGGACAGACAGTTGAGGAGGAAACTCCACTTCATTCTTCTCCTCACCTCCTTAATCTTTGGCTATCCTGAGACAACAAGAACTTTTGAGGGGCTTGAGATCCTAGGAACATCATCTTTCTCCATGGAGATTGGCCCCCTACGTCCAACAAACGGTTGATTCAACTTGGGTGCAGACTCTTGAAGTTTTTGCTCGAGTCCCTAGACATTTCCCTCATGCCAATCCTTGTGGGAGACTTAGACGGCTACACTCTCATTCAAGGTCTACCCCCATAGGTGGGTCATCCAATGGATCCATCTACTCACCATTTGCTAGCGTAGTATTTGTAGCTTTGTTTGGACAAAATTTTGTGAAATGGCCGAGCTTTTTACACATATAACATGAGTTCGAAAATGGATCGAAACTTGTTGTGCAAAGGAAGACCATCTTCAAAACTAACCCTGATAAAGTCTAGGACGTCTTGGATGCGATCCCAAAGGATCCAAACCTTCTTCTTGCCAGCAACAATCTCGCACCCAGTGGGATAAGCAGCACCTATCCTAGCATGGTGGTTGGTCTTTCCACAATAAGCCCCATCCATGACGAAGTGTTCAAGAACTCCACCCATATTGGACAGTTATGAAACATGAACTCATCGATGCTGAAGGCACGACTCCACGGGATGATGAGTACCCATACACCAGAAAAGAGAAACGATCGACCGACTAGATCATTGCATATCGCTTGTAAGATGCATTGCAGCAAGAAGAAGCCCTTCCCTAAAAAGTGAGCTAAATAACCACTAGGTGGAAGATCACATTCATACACCAAGAGTTGCACTAGCTCTTCGAAGGAGGTTACTCGCCCAGTTTAAAAAAGATAAACTCCTCCCTTTACCAAGCGGACCAATTTCGACTTGACGCCATCCAGCTGAAGCATGGCATTGCATGTTGCAGAGTGTTTTCTACCTCTCCCAAACCAAGGCTTGCACTTAACCTCTCTGGAGTGACAGTGAACTTCATCTTGTAGCATCTTTTTGGCATCCTCATCGGATAGAGGAGAAGGACCACTAAGTAATTTTTCTGCTAGGATGTCCGCATAGGACGATTCTTGGTGCTCATGATCCCCCTTTTCAAGAGAAGCAAGCATGTTTTGTATTGCCTTGATAGAGGCACCGTGTGCCTTACCACTCATGTTGCTCATCACGTCCTCAAGGTTCTTCGTGACATCCCCTCTTTGTCTCTTCTTGAGCCTACCTAGCTTTCCTCCATGTTGGAGGTGTGTGTCACACATGCATAGGGCATACACAAAGTGTTGTCTTGGTTTTTAAGTGATGGTGTCCCTAAGTTGAGTCCCCTTTTTTAAAATGTTAGGCCAAACACCAAGTCAAATTTTATTTTCTTGATAAGATGAATTGTACTCAAAGGGCCTGCTCTAATGTTGAAGCTTAGTGTTCCTTGGATTGAATGATGTTGAGTGAATTGTACATGAGAGTGGTCCAACTAATAAATGAGTTGGTTTAGCATTTGTTGATGTCATCTTTTGTGTTGGTCCAAATATGTTCGAGAGTGGACCGATGGATTATTGTGGGTATGTCTTAGTCATTTCATTGGGTGTTGACCCATGAATGATTCGAGTGCTAACATTTCTGTTGTTTTCTTATTGTAATTAATGGATATTGAAGTCTCCCACAACATATGTTTCAATACCTTCTTTTAGTTGCGATAGTAATTGTCAAATTATTGCAATGAGTTTATTTGTTTTTGAATATGGTGATTTGCAAACATTTCATATGGAAATTTGTTATGCTTGAATATGTTGATGTATTGTTAGTAAGCACTCCATACCATCTTTGTAGTAGTGGTTTGTGTGTACCAAGTTAGTCTCTTTCTTATAATATGTTGCTATCCCTAGCCCTTGATTATCGGAGATGAGGTCAAATTCTAGCAGCTATAATTTTTTGATGTTGTTCTCATGTGTTCCCTGCAAGTAAAGAATCGTCATTACGAGCATGCTTTCACAACATATTGTTTGTAGGAATTGAATGATCTCGTGTTTAGTGATTGCAAACTGGCACATTGATTTTGACAACCTTTATCTATTTTCTCTCTATCATGTTGAGCAAGTAGAGGTTATTTGGATCTTGTGAGATAGAGACGTGTATACTCATCCATGAGACTTGACGTTGGACGGATTGAATGCCAGATTGTCCATGGATAGCCCTTGTGTATGATTTATTGTTCGTGATGTTGCTGGTTGTATTGGAAATTGCATTCTTAAAATAGTATTTAGACTATTCTTTCCAATTTTTTATTCCTTAGGATAGGAGTCCATGTTTGCAGCATGCTTTCATTGTACAAGAATGCATTTTGATTGTGGGTCTATGTTCCAAGGTTCCTATCAACAAAGAGTTCAATCCATGGGACATGTGTATTGTTTCTTAACACTGACCTTTTGAAGGTATTATTAATTAGCCCATCCTTGACATATAGGTTCCCTGAACATATCTCCATGCGCATGCCTTCCTTTAGATTTAGCTCATTGTGTAGCCCATCCATTGTCTTAGGGTCATGTGGGATTTTAATTGACTGCTACATGTCTTGTGTCTTATATCTTTGGCCTTGAGTGTGTGGGCCGTCGATGAAAGTATTTGGAAGACTTCATTGTTGTGCTTGACATTGGCAGTGTTCATGTAAAATGGATGAGTTATGACATGCTTTTGTGCTGGTGATCGCATGTAATGGTTGTTTAAGTAGTTAGCTCTTCATTTGAGTGTTCTCTGATGCATATTTTGTTTAGGAATTGCATTTATTTTTTATTCTTGTGGTGCATTGGTTCTATTGGCTCGTAATACCAAACATTATTCCTCCAAACGAAGGGGACCATTGTCATGCTTGTAGGTTTGTTTGAGAAAATGGGCTTGCTTGGCATAGCTCTTTGCATAGCAAGACATCAACTCCCCCGAAGGGCTGCATGTGGTTGTGCTTTATTTTGCACATACACATGTCCACCACACGACTAATGTGTTTTGGCCAATTAGGGAAATCTCATCAAATACCAATACATCTAAGTGTTAATAGTTGTTGTAGCTCGTTTGATGCTAGGCTTGTGTAGTTGAAGGTCAGTAGGAGTAGGTGTAGCATGGAATGTATAGTCATGATACCTAAGTTCCTATGTATGCTAGTAGTAAAACCCTATGTTGTATGCTGCCTAAGTTCCTATGTATGCTTGTAGTAAAACTCTTAGAAGCTCAATCTCTATTGTGTATTTGTGGTTATAGTGTTGTAGGAGTGTTACACTAGAAGTACTGTGAATGTTTTGCATGTGCATGTGTTTCTTGTTAGAAACATTTAACAAATTGATGTGGAAATCCTTTTGAATATGTATTTGTGGTAGCAAATCTTCCAAGAGAAGGCGTTGTTGGGGTATAAGCTATGTCAATTTTGAGTGGAATCCTTGATTGGTCATTGTCTTGTATGTTATTTTCTCAGAAACTAAAATGTGCTTTCTCTTGTTTGCTAGGCTGCCCTCCTTGGTGAGGTTGAAGCCTTCATGAATTTGTGCTACTTCAAAGTTCCTCGAAGATGATATCTTTGTTATCTTGTCTTGTGTATTGCCAATGCCACAGGGCAAGACTTTGTTGAACCGTTGCCTATTAGTTTGATTGTTTCCTTTTTGCTTTTGTATTTATCGTGCTATGTTGGAAATTCATTGCTCAAGGTTTCTTCATTCCCAATGAATGGCTAGTACAACTCTCAAAAATTGTTCTCTGGATCTCGTGCCATGTTGTAATTGTTAAATAAAAGTATCTTTGGGTGTTCTCTTTTCCTTGGGGCATTTTTAGCATTTTTATATTATGAAGTGAATGCCGCCAAGCATAGATGTTGCATGCTAGTATTACGGTTGCAGTACTTCCTAATGTGATCTTTGAAGAAAATGTATGAGCTATTTAAAGCCATATTCTCTAGGTCATTGCATCTTTTAAGTAGCAAGGTCCACTATTTAGCAAGGCTTGTGTTAAAGTGTGTGAAGTTTCTTGTGCTACTTGTGAGTTTCTTGTGCTACTTGTGAGTGGTAGAGATAAAGCTATGTAGAAGGCTTGATGTGCACTTATATGTTGTGTGTTGAGAATTGCATTGCCAACCTTCCCTATTTGCTCTCTTGCTAGTGCACTAACATCCAAACATGCTTTAATGGCTTGAGTGACTGTTTGCGAAGTTGCCTTGTCGGCCTTTGTCATGTACGATGTGAAATATGTTGCAGCCCCATGCAGGTCCAAGACAAAATGCACTTTTGTGTTTGCCTCCCATAGTTTTGACATCCTTGTGTTGAAATTGTTTGAGTAGATGTCTTTTGGTTTCCTCTACAATAGCAAGCATGGGTTGTGATTCTCTTGCGTGTAAATATTGAATGTAATCTTCTTATGCACCTTTGTGCTAGATTCTCGCTAGTGATGGTGATGCCAATCATAATCATCTGATCGCGCAGATTCTTCACCCTGGTGATGAACTTCTCTGCTGCTTCAGACTCACACAAGTTCTTGTTTGTGAGTTGAGTCTCTAGATTTTGAATCCGCATCTGATTCATGGTCTCGTACTGATTTTTCAAGACCGCCGTCCATGCCTCCTCCGCTGTGGTGACATGTTGAATTAATGCCATGACGGAATCACTAACACTGCAGACAATAGAACACAGCGCATCTGCATTTCTTCTTGTCCACATGAGAATCTCATCCGCAGTTGGTACTATCTGTTGTCCTGCTTTGGCTGGATCCAGTCTCGCAACCGGCCTCACGTCCATCCCAGTATCAGTGTCCCAAAGCTCGTATGCACTTAGGATGGTCTTCATCGTGTAAAGTAGTTCAAAGAGTTCTGTGTATGTGAAATACAGGAAAAACACTCATATGCAATGAATGATATCCATATTTGATGGATTTGTTTATTTGAATTTATTAATTTTCTCTTCATCATATTGATGTAAACATACTTGATCATAATCCATCTTTATTAGGAACCACAATGAAATGAATGATAGAGTACTTAGGAACCATTTAAATTATTCCAATGGACCAGAAGAATAAAAAGGACACTCTAGAGGGTCAATTTACTATCAAATGGAATATGAATAAAAAGACGAAAGTTATTTGAGGCAAACTTGTTTAATTTCATTGTAGCAAAGGAATACAAAGGGCACACTACACACACAATTTATTCTTAAAAAAGTAGATGCAATGGTGTCCTCAAAATTGCAGACTACATCATGCGTGTGGCTCATACGGTATAGCATTGTTGATCGTGAATGTGCCACTTGGTTTGATATCAAGTAGCACTAATTGAGTGCATAGAACACTGTTAATGTGGAAGTCTATGAATAATGAGTCCAAGCGAAGAGTCTAACACCATTTTCCCTTAAGTTCCTTTTAGTAGGCTCTGCCTCTCGTCCTGCAACATTTGCATATAATGGACTCCATGCCTCCTCGTTTGAGAGAGCAACGAAGTCCCCTTTCACCTTCTTCATTATTGGCTTTGCAGAAGCACAGTGCTCGCCATGCAAAGAACTCCCTTGGCGAGCTTTTCCTTCATACACCTTCTCCTTGGCTACTTTGCTACCTTCACCTTCTGCACGTAGTCTCAACTTTGCACCGAGCACAGAGTTTCTCGCAACCACCTTACAAACTACTTCCCCCTCTTTAATCAAGCCACTACTCATTGCGTTCCGCACAACATTCATGTCACATGACTCCTCATACCTCCTCTTCCCTCTCACATTGAGAACCTCCCCTTGAAATGGCGTCTCACGCATGCACAGTTGCCTCACACCACTCACCTTAGACCTACCAATCCCATTCACTAGTCTTTATCTGATCAAACTACAAGCTACTAGAAAAAGATGACCCAAAATGAACTCCAATAGCAAATGGAGACGGGGATGCCCATCCCTTCCCTTTCATGCTTGTTATAGGTTGTGACTATAGGTTGCATACACTTGCAAGCCCCATTGGGATTCCATTCACTTTCAACCAAACATAGGGAGCATTTCCCTCCCTTCACCCCTACCTTTGGGAATGGCCACATGGTCATCATGAGCAAGGATAGTGAGCTAGACTTGCCTCCACCTCCTTACCCCTCTTCAGTCGTGCAAGTAGGTCACACAAGTTGTCTAAAAATGCTTATGGCATTTTTCCCTTGAGGTACACACCTCTCCTCTACAAGTTAATAGCCAAAAGGAGTCACTTTCTAACCATTGCATTGAGGTTTGGGATCCAACACTCAACTTTGATGATTAGGGATACCAAACCCCCTTTCAAGTCCATTGAACCGAATGGCATTGAAGCTTGGGTTCATTAAATGCCATTCGGTTCAATTGATGACTTGGGACCTTTTTAGTCCATTAAATTGGAAGTCGTGCTCGTTACCTTCCCCCTCTTGGAGACCATGATGACATGGGACATGCATAAGTTTTGATCATGCAAGGCCACTTCCGAAAAGGGTAGCTTCTTGGGCAAAGTTATAATGGGCCCTACATGGTAACCTAGAGGATATCTCATGCTTACTCCTCTCGGGAAAAAAAAAAAGGCCACCACTTGTAGTAGTGTACAAGTTCATGATTTATCTTAAAAGTATGAATGTTGTTAAGAGCCGCCACACACCCACTATCCCATTAGGACAATAGAGTGCACATAATTAATTACCTATACGTTTTGGATGGGGAAGATCATTGCCTAGGCCTTCTATATTCTCTTAAATATGCACATTGAGATTCCTCTGTATTGCTTATATATACAAGAATAGATCTACAAAGCTTGCTATGAGATTTAAATTTGTTTGTAATCATCATTTTATTGAAAATGAGTAGCATGACCCATCTACGACAGTTTAGAGACTTGCTCCACCGGGTCTCAAGGTTGGGATCCTAAGCTCCCTTTCATTTCAAAAGGAATACAATTAAGACTTTATTTATAAATATCGACATGAGCTTAAGATGGTTGCACTTTATCTTTATAAGAGAGGGGTGCAATACGACGTTGCCCTTTTAGTACAACATCACAAATAAGGAATATCAAGATAGAGATATAGAGAAGAGATAATTATATACTCGTAGGTGGTGTTGTTTAATCTTTCTAGCCTTAAGGTATAGACTATTATGCTAAAGGGTAGACACACATTCTAGTCACAAGTTTGGGATTAGCATCCTCAATATATAGTAAGAAGTTTATAGTCGCAAGTTTGGGATTAGTGTCCTCAATATATAGTAAGAAGTTTACGTAAGGAAAGGTACCCCGAGATTAAAATTTAAGTACTCCCCAGTAGAGTATAGGTTTGTTGCAAGTTTAAGTAGGAAGCATCTTGTGAGGTGAAGGAAGAAATCGAGAAGGAAACTTTAGGTGCTATGGGAACACCTTGGGAGATGTGTTTGCTATACTTGTGACGTGGATGGAGTTGAGCTGATGATCGAATGTTTCCTTGAAAACGGAATGTTATCGCTTCCTTTCTTGTAGCACACTCTACCCTCCAGTATGAACTTGATGTCCCCCAATTCTTGTGATTGATAACCTATGTTTGAATACTTCCTTCGCGATTTGCGGTGCTTGATAGTCACTTTGGGAAATCTCAAGCCTTGTACTAATTGTTTAAGCTCATGAGAAACTCTATGAGAAATCAAATTTTTACATTTGTATGTTATAAATCTAAAATTCACTATAAAGTACTTTAAAAGGATTCTCTTTTTCACCCAAAGAAAAATCAAAATTATATATAGATATATATATAATCCTTCTTAAAATACTCTACAATTAATATAAAATATACACCTCTACAATTAATATAAAATATACACATAATAATTACAAATATATAAATAAATATAAACAAACACATACATATATTTATATGATTTGACATTTACATATTTACATATATATTTAAATGATCTAATACGTATAGATGTTTATATTAATATAAATTCTATCATACATATACATATAATAAATGTAAACATAAACAAATACATATTTATACATTTACATAAATTTTTATAATGTAAAATTTATTTTATAAATACTTATATATTATATTATATTATTTCTATATATATCTATATATTTATATTTATATAAATTCTATGTATCAAATTTATTTGTTTATTTATAGTCATATATAAAGATAAATAAATATATAATTATAAATAAAATCTATATAGTATATTATATATTTATTATATATAATCTCTATATAATACGTTTTAAAATACTTTATAGTTAATATATACATTTATAATTATAAATGTATAACTATAAACAAATACATAGGTATTTATTTATATATTATATTCTTTTTATTTATTTATTTATTTATTTATTTTATTTATATAAAATATATATGAATTTATATATAATCATATAGAAAGATAAATAAATATTCATAATAGATATATTATAAATGTATAAATATAAATATAAACAAATACATATATATTTATACATACATATATTTTTTATGATTTTATATTTATATAATTTTTATGAATCATAGACGTATATATATATATAATAAATTTATTTATTTATTTATATTTATTTATATATATTTATATAAATTCTATGTATCAAATATAAAGATAAATATTTAGAATAAACATAATTATATATATATATATATATAATTATTATAAATGTAAATACAAACAAATACATATATTTATACATATTTACATATTTTCTTATATAATCTAATATTTCTTTATTTATTTATTTATTTATTTTTATTTTATTTTTTGTATTTATATTAATATAAACTCGTATGAGAAAGATAAATAATTATTTATTTAGTTGTACTTATATAAATTCTATGTATCAAATGTGTATTTTTATATAATCATATATAAAGATAAATAAATACTTATAATATATAATATTTAATGTATAAATATATACAAAGAAATAAATATTTATGACATAATTATATGCATATTTTTATATTTATATAAATTCTATGTATCATAAATATAATCAATACATTTAAATATAAATAAATATTTAGAATAAATATAATTATATATATTTCATCTCTCTGTCTTTGTAATCTGCCGCGACATCATGTGGAGTAGTTGACTGCCATGTCATCATTTGCTGGACCCATCGTCAGTCACACCGTCGGTCGCACTACATGTCACCATCAGTTCTGCATACTGCCCAGTGCGCGCTCAGTTCTGAGTTCTGCATACTGCACAGTGCGGTCAGTTCTTCATACTGCACATTGCGCAGTCCACACGTTGCCACATGTCAGCACACCCTGTCACCGTGCCCTGTGCCATCTGCTGCTCTGGCCCTTCCACACAGCCACGTGTCATGATTACACCCTCCTACCTCTGGACGATCTAACGCCCTGTGAACTCCACCCCTTCCAAAGCTCTAGAATTGCTCGCCAAGCCTCACCCGAACCTCTAGAATTGCTCGCCGAGCCAACCCTTCCTTTATAGATAGTATAGAAGCATAGAAGTTTAGTTGCATGACAAAGAGTTACTACTAGATCTATTACATGCTTCCCCAAAGCATATGTATATCCATGGTAGGGGAGGAAAATGCATTTTCGTTTTTAGTACTTAAACCATGAGTGCCATGCATGTCCATGTGTCGATTGTCAAAGAGCTAGGCCTTTCTCCAACCCCTTTTCCTCAGAGTGGGGAAAGTTTAGCTTTCTAGGAGGTTGTGTTTCAGGAGTATAGTCACATGTCCCGTGCATAGACTCAGCCCCCTCACAATATTGCACCTAGAATACAGTATACTCCATGTCTGTCAGCTTTAAGTTTCGACTGAGGTGATGGTAATGTACAAGATGTACGAAATGCTATATTATAGGGCAACTTGAAAGCTTAGAATCACAAACTGGAGTCTGCAATTCATGAACTTGATCCCAACAAACTTGTCAATATATGGAGGATCCCTCCAGAATATAATTGTCCACAAAGAACAGATTTACTGGATCCCCTAAAAACTCAGTGCTTCAAATGTAAGACCCAAGTAATAAATGGGGGTACCCAATGAAGCACATGTTTCAAAGAGACATTAATGATTACATACAGCCGATTCTTTCTCCTGCAACCTTAAGGCAGGAAAATAATTTAAGTTTGATAAGCTCAGGGATGTTGCCCCGAGTAATATTTTACAATGAGCTGACATGATTTGTCAGGAGAAGCATTGCTGTTGTTCTGACAAAATTTGGTGAGAGCTGTTTGTCCAGTTTGATTGGATATCCTTGCCCCATGCTACATTCTCACTCTATTAGTTTCCTTTTTCTGCCCTGCAACATTACAGCCAAATAGGTGAATATCTCACCATCAATAAATGAACATTATCTCTACACCCTACTTCTATCTTTACACCCCACCCCATCAATAAATGAACATGATCAATAGGTAGATGTTTCTTAAGTAGCGTTCAACTTCGATTTCTAGACATTACTTTCATACCATACACGTGACCTTTCCCCACCCACACTAACAAAGGGAATTGAAGTTACGCATGGACTTCTTAACCTTTATAAGCTTTTTCTGATCCTTTCGAGCTTGTCGTTCCCTCTCATCCAACTCTTGCATTTCCCTCTCAATTAGGCGAATAAGTGTGTCGCAACGCCTTGCCAGTTCGGCTGCTGTCCGTGACTTGACAAACCAGTCAAACCGAAACTGAGGCGACATCCGAAATGCTGCCTTCAATTCATCCCAATTACCATAACCAAGTTTATTTACCATACAGATCTGCAAACACCAAATTATATTTATCAAAACAGATGCTTCTCAACATAATAAATACAACAGTCCCGGTACACTTGACTTAACTCCATTGGGATTTGTCTGGTACATGTGACTTGAAAAATATGTCACATCTTAATGAATTTCCCAGCACAAGGCCAAGCATTCAACCATGACATAGCAAGGGCGTTAACAACCACCATTGTGGTCTGCTCGTGACTAAAACAACAAAAAAAACTTCACAGACAGAGCAGGCCACAACTTTTGGGACGACAAAGGACATCTCCCTGGTCCTATAAATATTCACTACAAACAGGATTCTCTTGTCAAGTTACTTTGATCTTCACTCAACCCCAACCAATGTTGCCCCCCCCTCTTTTTCTGGAAAAAAGGCGAGAAAGAATAGACCCCATTTCTTTGATGCACCTGATGAACAACATTCCTTCATACAAATACGTACCATAAATCTGTCACATTCTTCATTATAGAGTTTGCCCTTGTTTTGACCATATTGAATCTTTAAGTCCAGCCAAGGATTCTTGTACCGGTCCAGCTTCTTTCCAATAGCTCTCATAATTTCATCCTTGCGTGAAATTCTAGCTTCACCTCTTTCGATGTTTTTCATTATTCTGTCATAATCTGCCAATTATAGGACTAATTATCAAGCTATTGTGAAGGGAACATCTGGCTTCTAAAATCTAAAAACAAAATAGCTACAATGATACTCGAATAATCTACACCTCAAAAAATGATGAATCGACTTAAATTCTACGATTACCATTCAGCTCTTTATATCGCTCCCTAAACACTTTTGCATATCGCTCAACCTCTTCCTCGGTCTTTCCTTCCATGTCATTCGCAATGCTTCGTATATCATTCCTGCCATACTTCTCACAAGCTCTTACAAAAGTGTTGAAATCCCGCCTGGTCCATGTGGAGAATCCCTGCCAAAAAATCATATACCATCAGGGATATTTATTTGCAAGAATAATTGTTCAAATATGTGATAATCGTTGCACAACATGCTCACCTCTTCCAACAGCCGCTCCTTTTCTTCCTGCTCTTCAGGCGTTAATGGTTCTCCAGCATCTTCACCCGACACATCAACCCAAGTCAAAGAAACTTTATGCTAAAAAAGCCATGTTACTTCAATATACAACCAGATATCAAACCTACCTTCAACATCATCACCTTCCCCAAAAGCATCCTTCGCCTGGTTCTTCCGAGATTGCTGCAAAAATGTCAGACATTGATCCAATCAGCATAAAATTTATCCTATGAACAGGTCCTCAGTTCGGAAAAAATCAAAAGTACAAATTCAATGAAGCTTTTCAAAACTGACAATTGTGATATACTGCCTACTTGTGCATTCCTTTGAGTGGATGTGCTTGTTATTTTAAAGGCTCTTGTTGTAGGGAATTAGAATAAAACAAAAGTTCAAGCATGCCAAGAACTAATACACAAAAGAAAACATGATTTAGGAGTTCAAAGAGCATCCACTAATAATACCTTGTTTTCAATTTTATTAACCATACTTGTCTATTCAACCCCTACCTCACAAGTGAAGCAAGTAATTAGTCACGATGAAGCCTTAATTGCAGACTCATGCAATCTATAATAGCGAGTAGCACCAAACACTGTTTAAATTTTGTGGAGCATTTCGATTCACAAGTTCATACATTTTATATTACTCTCAGCAGCACTAATCTTGTTACTTCACGTGAGTCTCAAGCCAGTCGGCAATTCATTGTCCTCACCTAGAGCAATGATGCCCACTCAAGTCTGACTTATGCTATCATGCATACTCAGCTTTGAGCAAGCTATTACTTTCTCACGCTGCAATTTCAATTATAAGTTATGACTTATGTAAGCACTTGTTTATCAAGAAATGGGTGCGGCCTTATTCTGCAGTGATTCATGTTCACATGTCCTATCAGTCCTAAGTACTATCAGTCAGAGAAAAAGGGTCAACCCACCCCAACTATCTGGTCTGTTATAAAATCAGCCAGTCTATGGAGGCCCTATTAAAGGCCCCCATTAACAAGGTCATTCCAGAGAAGCAGACTGCAAAACAGCCTCTAGAAGTGCACAGTAGGTACTACGAGGCAGTAGCAAGGCAGAGAATCAAGTTCCTGTTCCAGCCCCATTCGAGCATCAGAGATGGACAAGTCAGGAGGGGTGCAGCAAAGGCACGAGCAGATTCAGCAACGCTTAGCCATTGTGAAGAGCTTAACTAGTGAGCAGATTACGTATGGCAGAAAAGGTGCTGACAGACAGAGAGTTTTGGGCTCCTCCCATTGAATTGAAGAGCTCATTGAGAGGCATTTGAGTGAGGAGCAGATTAGGGCAACAGTTTGTGGCCTTAGTTCCTGCACCCCGCTGTCCACGTATATCTTGCTATGTACTTAGGTCTGAGTGCAATTATGTATGTTTGCACATCCCAAGTAGGATCTAGCATTCAGGTGTGGTATTGCAGAAGGTTCGTCTCCCACTGCCTGTTCTAACATGGTACTAGAAGCTAGGACTAGAGCTAGAAGTACATATTCAGATATTTTACAACACTACCACCAAAGCATTAGCCTTGTATGCATCAATCCAATCAGTTTGCTAATAGCTATCACTTAATCCCCAACTTATAGATTCAAATTCAAAGACTGAAGTCCCTCTGTAAGTATCAAGGAAAGACATATTATTAACAATCCACCTTTTCATAAGCATGTAAAACTGTTGGTAATTGAAAAACCTCTTCAGCTATGACATACTTCTCACAAACCAACCTTTTTGTAAATTAATGCAGTCAAACCGCTAGAAAATAAACTAAAAGGCCAAGCATTTAAGACTGTTGTACCCAACCCTATTCTATGTAGAATCGGAAAGCCTCTTCAGCTATCTACATAAGACAACAGTTAAATTATTCTTCCTAAGGATGACTGTAGGTACTAAAGCCATAAAAGAAAGCCTTACCAGAAGAAAGCGGACTTCTTTCTCATAGAGTTCTGTCAACCGTTGTGTATTGAAAAATTGGAAATCATGCCTACAACAAATTTAATGTACATCAACAAAGATGCACACAAAGAGATTTGCAAATAGTAAAATATGTTATATAAAAACAAAACCACCACATAGAGCATACAGTTGAGGCATTCTGGGAATGCGAGGTTCTCTGGGTTTCGTAGGGCCCCCTTGTCGTAAGGCTTGCTTGAAATACTCTGACTCAGAATAGCTGCTTCACTCAACAATGAAAACTGAACTTGTAAGTAGCAAACTTACTACAAAAGTCCATCTTTGAAGCAGACCAATACATTTTATACTTGAAAAATCATAACACCATTGATGTTATTCAACTTACTTCCGTTTGCGCTCACGTTTGGGTGGCTCAATCCAATTATCAGCAATAACCTTCTTCAAATCAAGCTTTCCCTCATCCTAGAATGGTATCAAAAATAATAATAAATGATTTGGCCGGGATGTCACCCAGGTGTAAGATTTCAGCATGCAGTGGATATTAGATTGCAATTACCTTTTCATCATCATCAAAATCATAAAGCCCTGCAGCTGCAAAGAAAGACACACACGGTTAATTTCAAAGGCAGAAGAAAAAATGTTATAAGGTCTTTACAAAGGAGATACACACGTTAGGGTAAACAAACGATTCATCTTCTTGTAAGTAAAACAAAGAGTGCAGGTTCAAACCTCAAAAGATCCACAAGTTCAAAGCTATCAATTCTAAGGGACCACGTTACATCCAACACCTTTAATAGTGGCCAGAATCGGTGCAGACCATGTAAAAATATTCTTACAAATAGCAGAGATACCCACACAAATGCGCATAAAAGTATACAAAAGTTCCCTTAGATACTTATTACAATGCTTCCTCTTCTTTTAATGATGACTTATACATGTAAAAACAAGTCTAGAAAACAAAACAATGTGAATACTCACTGTCATCCATTTTGAACTTGATAGCATCTTCAGTAAATTTCTTCATTTTCGCATCAAGCTCAGCTGTGGCCTCTTCACCCTTTGCAATGATGCGATCAATGTCCTCATCAGTGATGGTACTATCCTTGGAGCTGAAAACCATTTCTGCTCCATATCTCACCATTTGAAGCAACTCATCTTTGTTTACAGCTGCAGTCCACATGATTAATGAATTAGAATAAGAGAACAATTGAATGAGCACCCAATTAACAGATTATATCAAGGAGGCAAACACCTTTTAAACTAGAGATTCATTTTCAGAAAAGAAAAGAACTGTCTCCCTCTATCCCTCCCTCTCTTCGCTTTCCTTTCCAATAATTGTCTTTTCCTTCACACTAAGTTACTCTCGTAAGAAAAGTATGTGTCTATGGAATTCTAAGAGGCTTCAGGAGCCTCCTGAATATGCAACTTTCAGTTCATGGATATATATTCGCAGCTATGCGCTACTTAGTGTGATACAAGTAAATTTTAGCATTGTCTCTTTTCTTCACTGAATTCCTGAGCCCTTTACATTTTACCCTACAGCTAACGTTGAGGGGAAACTATCTGATGCACAAAACCAAGAAATGCAAGAACTCACCACTTAGAAGCAAAATAAACAGTGCAGTGATATTAAACAACAGAATTTAAACCCAATCATGCATAGCCTGTGGAAAACTTGTCTATCTTACAACCTAATGTGCCGGTGTAATCAATCTCAGCCATTGTATCAACCAAAAAAACATACCCTTTTGCTCAGCAAGTCGACCTTGCTGGATTACTAATGCATCCAAAGCAAGTTTCTTGTATGCACGTTCAATCACTTTCTCCTCTATCGTCAGCTGCCATGTACAACCTCCAAATCAGCACAATGTCTATTACCCAAACTTAAATGGAAAGGGTTCTTAGCATCGCTGAAAAACTAATACCTCTGTGCAGAATCGAAATACTTGAACTTCTTTCTTCTGTCCAATACGATGAGCACGATCCTGAGCCTGCAAATCTACCTGAGGATTCCTGGGGGCGAAGAATGTAGAGTCTCCTCAGTAGCAATGCATGTGCAACTAAACTAACATACTGGCATGTGTACAGAAACAGGTTCACACTACCAAACTTAACAGAGGGAATTTTGTCAGCAAGAAAAATAACAATGCTATTCACTAGGCATAAGCTACATGACAAAATGATGCGCTCTTACCAGTCACTGTCATAAAGGATGACGATGTCAGCAGTTGCAAGATTGATTCCCAAGCCTCCAGCTCTTGTAGAGAGCAAGAAAATAAACCTATCACTTCCTTCCTGATTGAAGGAGTCAATGGCACTTTCTCGATCCTCCCCACTAGTGTCACCATCAATGCGACAATAAAGATATCCACGATAGACACAATAATCCTCCAGTATGTCCAGCAGCCTTGTCATCTGTTCCACTTAACCAAACACCTTAGACCACAAAGCTACTATACTCATTTGGAAATAAAGAGTCATTGAAGCTGAAGTACCTGTGAAAAAATGAGGACTCGTGAATCACGTTCCTTCAATTTGGGTAAAAGCTTATCGAGAAGAACCATTTTCCCTGCCATTAAAAGTGCACAAGCAAGTTGATGCTACCAATTTTGCTTGGGCATAAACAAGCAAAATCATCTGGCTAAAGGCTGTGCATGTATAAGCTCACACAGGTTTACGGCCACAAGCTCCTTCAACACAAACCCGTACAGAAAAAACTATACATTACCTGCATTATGAATAAGATGATCCCCTGTCGAATATGGGGGCCCAGGCTCAGCACCTTGGAAAAGATAAGGATGGTTACAGCACTTGCGTAGTTGCATGGCTATGTTCAAGAGCCTTTTCCGCTCTCCACCGGCATTGATAGCATCTAAATCTTTCTGAAGCAATGCTCGATAGTACTGTTTTTGCATTTGAGACATACCAACTTTCAAAATGGTTTCCTTTTTTGGAGGTAAACCCCTTTCCACATCTGATTTCAGCCTTCGAAGAAGAAATGGCCTCAGGACCTATAGGAAAGCCAAAGTATTTTTCCCAAATTCAGAAGAGCATATAAATAGTTTCTTAGTAAGAACACCCACTTCTACCAAAATACAACAGCATTAGGGCAAGCAGTGTCACCTTATGAAGCTGTTGGACTACTTCATGTTGATCATTTTCACCAGATATTTGAAACCACTCATCAAAGGTTTCTGCGGAGCTAAAAATCTCAGGAAGCAGAAAGTTCAAAAGTGCCCAGAGCTCATGAAGATTGTTCTGAATTTAGCCACAGGATCACAAAACAATAGCATGAATGTCTGATTTGAGAACTTATTGGATATCAGTCACACAACAAACACTATTATTGAAATAAATATTGGGAAGCCAGACAAAAACCTGTAAAGGAGTTCCAGTGATCAGCAACCGATAATTTGTGGAAAAAATACGCATGGTCTTTGCAAGAATTGAATTCTCATTTTTTATCCGATGTGCCTCATCAATAATGATATACCGCCAGCTGAACTTCTTCAAAGCTGTCTTCTCTTTAATGGCCATTTCAAAACTTGTAACGCAAATATCAAACTTTCCTGGTTGTAAAAAATTGTCCTTTTGATAAGCCTGAAACAAAATAAGGTCATGGCAGTTTCTTTTTAGACTCCTTGCGTGAACTAAAACTGATTAGATATTAGAATCATTTATCATTATCTAGGACAACAACGTACATCCTAGACCTGCAAGAACTTGCTGAAATGAACTCCCACCTGAACTCCGATCATGCATGTGTGCATAACATACATTTGTACATGTGCATATGTTAGCATATACAAACAGGAAAGCACAGATAATAAATACAAATCTACAAAAGATCCACGCATGTCACTATCTACAGTAGCTTATGCTAAAGCCATTATAAATATTAACCAGAAATATTCTCATACTCTACTTTCTCACATCAACAAGCCGTTGACAAGCATCCAATCGCAAAATCCTAACAATAAGTGTTGCCACTCCAAGGGTTACTAGCTGCTACAGATGCATACCCAATATAAATACCTACGTACTAAAGCAAACCATACTGATACAAACATTCATAGACCACGCTGTCTGTGTGTGTATATAGAGAGGTGGTGTGCAACACCACCATGTACACCAACAGCAGGTGGTGTACACACATTTTTTTTGGGTGAAAACACTTTTTTTTTGTGAAAATTTTGATGCTTTATATTAGACAATAGCATCCTCTGAATGGGGAGCTGAAAAGTACATCAGTAGAAGATCTCACTATATGGCAAGCACACATTGTAATCTATGTAACAAGTCTGCAGACAATCAAATAAAGATTGCTGCAGAGAGCATCAAAAGGGGAAAAGGTTGGATCACCACAGACACTATGATTTCTATCCTTCTGTAGAGTCCAAAGTGCCCAGTAACAAACCCAAATGAAAGACAACTCAAACCCCTGTCTGCGTGGGTGAATCCCAAAAAGCCAGTGTTTTTGCAGAGGGACATGACAATCACCCTTGGCAAAACCAAAGACCTCACGAGCAAGCATGTGTGAATGTGATTGTGAGTGGTGTGTGTAACACACACATACACCCACATGAACACGCACACAATTTAAAAATTACAATTGTCAATTCAAGAAAAATCACACGACTGTTGACTTTCTATTTTCCATCTCCCTCTTTTCAATGTACATTCACACCTTCAGCTCGAGACATGCTCACAGCCATCTACAATTTTGAAGGAAAACCAAAGCTATCATTTCTCTTTGGTCGCAACTCAATAAAAATCATACAACTGTTGACTTTGAAAATTCTTTTTCTTTGAATGTATTTGATACCTCAATCCAGTGGAGCATACACAAGCTTAAGGCAACCATTATTATGAGCTCTTAACCCTTCATGACAACATGGTTTAACCCTATTTGTTCTCTTGGTAAACACCAGAACAAATCAAAGCATAGATGCAGAACTCTCCTCCTTCCGACCCCTTACAGGGATAGAATAGCTCAAAAAAATATGACACTATTTTGAAAGGAAGCCTAGCCATGAATACCAAGAGCATAGCAAATATGCTAGACTAAGGTCAGATAGAGGTCCGACGTAAGTAAGTGGCAAACAAAAATATGGCACAATATGAAGTATACCACACGCATCAAGTTACTGACTCAAAGATGGAGACTTTGTAATTAAAAGCACCTTACCCGTTCCTCTTGGTTTCCATGAAATTTTACAGCTCTAAGCACAGGACAAAATCTTCGAATCTCATTTATCCAATTGCTCAATGTGGACTTTGGTGTAACAACCATATGAGGGCCTGAGATTCCACGAAATTCATGCAAATAGCCAATCAAGGAAATAGTTTGTAATGTCTTGCCAAGGCCCTGCAAATTCAATAGTCAGTATGTTTGCCTAGGTTCAGACTGAAGTTTATCCAGTAAATAAATTTCTCATGTATTTTGGAAACAACGAACCACAGTTCCTGTACCATTTCATCAGCAAGAATCCCATTGATGCCATTTTCATAAAGTTTGATCAACCAATTCAATCCAGCAAGCTGATAATCCCTCATTTTACCTTGGATGCCTGCAAATAACAGCCCAAAAACGTGTGGAAAATTTGCTAGAATAAGCCTTTACACGATTAAAAACCTACAAAAAGCAATTTTATACCCAAGCATAGCATCCCAAATTTTGAACTAAATATTTACTTCACAACAAACCCTGTAAGGACCACAAAGTATAGCCAATTAACCAAGCATAGAATCGCAAATTCGAACATAATATTTACTTCACAACAAACCCTGTAAGGACCACAAAGTATCATATTGACTATTTCCTCCTGCATCAGAGTCTGCACGTAGGTGCAGGCCACATACATAACGTTTTATAATCATATAATACCAAACAAACATTTTATTCAGTTTTATAATCATGTAAAACCAAAACAAAAAGTGCATTGCTTAACCAAATTCTAGTCAATACCATAGCAGGAACAACATTATTCATCAGCACCCAACTTGGGATGTAGCCCATAATACTGCATTTTGAACTGTACTTTTTGCATACAAGAAACCACGCCAATTGTAATAAGCAGATAGAATTATGATCAAATTGTTAATTGTTAACAATATAGATTGAAACATAATAAGCCATGTTGTAACACGATGAACCATTCCTTATCAGAGACCCAAACAGGAAAAATATAAACCCAAAAAAATCTGCAATATGACAACTCCATGTGTATTATAAGCATCAAGAATTGCCACACCGTATGACTATACGGAAGTTAACCATATAACAAGTCAACTAGGGCAAGGGGGGCTGGTATGCACTACTCAAGCCCACATCAGTGTTTTGGGGGTACAAAGCATATATGCGCAACTTGAGGTCGCATACATGCCGGAAGACATGTATGTGAGCACGTGCTCTCGCGCACATGCACACACAGGAACACACGTGCATGCATGCACACGCGCAGGCACGAACACACGCACAAATATAAATACATTCATACATACTTAGATACGGGTGTGTCTCTACAATGCAGCATCAAGAAATGCTAGAATAGCACCGAGTCTCACATGCAATTGATTCAAATTTTTAAAAAAGTGCACCAAAAGAAATAGATCATTTGCTTACAAGAAGGCTGCACCAGCAATCTTGTACCACCACCACCTATGCTGCTACCTAGAGCATCCTCTTCCTCTTTTAAATATTCCTCGTCCTCTTCCTCTTCTGTCAGCTTTGAGCTGTGCCGGCCCCTGAACCAAAACATATTTAATTATTTTAAAAATCCTGCACCTTCAGAAATGGGGACTGCAAATCAAGTACTACAACAATCGACCGTGGGGTGCTTCAAAATAACAAATCATGAGAAACATAACTTTTGCTCCCTCCCTCCCCTCCCCTCTCTTATCATCCATTAAAAATCTGAAAGGGCCGTATGAGAATTGAAAATGTCTAGTAACGCTTTCCATACTCGCAACTGACCTTTCTTTCTTTCGTAAGCAAGGTGCAACTCAGCTTTACAAAAGAAAAATACCTTGCTTTGCATCAGCAAGGACAAAACAAGGGATAATAGCACAACCACTCAGTTTTACAAAATAAAATACCAAGCTTTGCATCAGCAAAGACAAAACAAGGGATGATATCATGACCACTTGTAGAACTCAGCTCCACAGATTGCAGATCTACCAAAAAATACTCCAAAAACATCTAAAAACGGGAACGAAGTTTTAAAAAAGGTGAAATCCTCTGCAGTAATCTTGAATTGCAGCCTCCAGCACAATTTTTTATAAACGACTGCTAAATCCACATCACTAGGATTAAGGGTACACTGCAGTTCAAAATCCATATGCCCACTTCAAGATGCAGACACAGTAGATGGAAAAGGGCATTGACTGAATATATATTTAGAGAGATGGCACAATGAAGGACAAACGGATTTCCCAAAATCACAAACCACCACCATCATTCTGTCATGTACTGAGCACTTAATTACATATGTATAGAAGCCTGGGAAAACATAGCAGGAATAATAAGTTCAACAAAAGTACATCTACCTGCCCTTCGAGGTTTTAGGGGTGGAAGCCCCTTGGGCACCCTGAGCAAAATGAGCAAATATTTCAGTCTGCTGCAGAAGAAACTTTAGTCTGCCCTTGGCTTTACTGTTCTGCACACGACATGGACCCCAGCTCAGCCACAGTGAAGCAACATTTTACACCCAAGCAAAGAGACAGAATAATCCAGTGGTGGGAAATCACCATATCAGCATCCACCAACGCATTCTGGTGTTCATAAAACTTTTCGAGCTCTTCTTTTTTCCTCTTTTTCAATTCCCTGAGACGTTCTCTTTCTCTTCGTGCAATTGCACGCTTTGAAGGTGACTTGAGGTTCTGCAGTCATAGATGGTGTACGAGCACTTGAAGAATGGACAAAAACAATAGAAACCAACTTGACAAAACGACCAATCATACGAGGAAATCATCATTATCTACAGCTATGCAGTATAGGCTGAACAAGACCACGAGAAAAAACATGTCTCTGTTTAAAAGTCAGCTAATAGGTAAAATAAAGAATGGGGGGTGGATCCCCATAAAAACTGATAAAGGGAATCGGTCCCCATAGAAAGGAGTAGAGGGAAACGGGAGTGCGGGAACTAATCCAAGATTTGCAGCAGAGAAGGCAAGGAATCGTCGCAAGAGAAGTCATGGATGGAAACATTTGAGAGCAAGAAACAGCATGATTCACAGACCGTTGCCAAAAGAGTCCGCAGCCTCGTGTAGCAGCCATTTAAACTGCAGGCCAAAGGCTTTGTAAACATATCACGTCCCTTACCACGTAGGTGAATGGATACATGTGTGTGCATTGATGCTAGGCAGAATAGCAGTGTTATTTTAGGGCTGATATCGTTTCGTTCCATGTCGAGAGTACTTAAACAGCACATAAGCCTTTCCCATTGCATAAGAATGAGGCCTACTCAAATTTGAGCATGACAAGAAGGTCATGGCCGTTCATGAGTTGCTGATTGAATACGAGGTTTTCGGTTACACAACGCCAGTTTAGCGAACAAATGTTGCCGGTATGAAATATCAATGACAGCGGATGTCTGCAAATTACCTCGTCGTCTGTCTCAGCGTCATCTTCATCAGCGACTTCATCGTCACCATTGTCCTGCCCGTCATCATCGGTGGCAGGGGACCCCGCAGGAGGTTCCTCTTCGTCAGCTCCTGCAACTTCCATGGCCTCAAATTCTTCGGTATCGTCCTCTTCTTGCTCCTCTTCGTCATCAGCACTGGTGTCCTGCTCGGGACCATCTGAAACCGGCGGGTCTTCATCCTCGTAGGAAGGAGAACGACGGCCCCGAGGCATAGCTACTCAGCTTGAGGTGGGATTGCTGGGGTCACACGACATAAAACGCCAAAAATAAGAAAGCAACAACTCCGGAATCTACATTGGATGCACATATGAAAGCACGTTCGGCCTTAAGCAGAGAGCACAAACAGCATGCAGCTAGCTCAAAAGACAAAAGGTTGAAATACATTCAATCCGCGATTAGCATGGAATGAAAACACTAACGGCAACAGGGCTTACGGACCCGAAACGGCAATCGACGAACAATTTTTGTAAAGCAATCAAGACTCAAGACACGAACAATGAAACGGTCAAGCGGGAATGTCAATGGCAGGACTAATCCGAAATCGAAGTGGCCATCCCAGAGCAAGAAGGGGTTGCAAACCTCAAGCAGCAAGCGATCGCTGATGCGAAATTTGTAAAAATGTGGCAGAAAAGCAGCAAATTTGGACAGCAAAGTCGAGATCGGAGCTCCTGGAGAGACGCAAAAGAGGCAAATACGGATGCAACAGAAACCGGATCAAAAGGCAAACGGGAAAATGAAATCTAACCTAAAGCAAGGGCAAATTTCAGCGAAAATCTACCGGATGGCGTGCAGAAAACTCGGAAGAACGGTGTAATTCATGAAACGAGAGTAGGATACAAACCAATTGATGCCAAAAAAAGGGAGAAGCGATCGAGATTCGACCTAAAGGAAGGCGGTTTTCGGCAAAAAAGCTGCTGGATGTTACTGAAAACCCGAATCGTCACGAAAAATGGACAGAAGACAGAATCGATTACTTCGAAAAATGGAGGCGAAGAATCAAAATTACCGGAGATGACGATGAATGAAAGAGCTCTTCCTTGACGGGATGCAAAAATCTTCCGGCAAAACAAAGCATTCGATGATGACTAAAACCGACATAAGATTAGGCAGTGGCTTCCCTTGCATGTTTCCCGCCCAATTTTCGTTCATCCCTCTGTAGCCGTCGATCCCCTCCATCCGACGGCCGCCATCGATTCCCGCATTCCGATCCGGTGATTAACCCAACGATTAATGGCCATTAACCACGGATTAATCACACTCT
The DNA here is from genome assembly GCF_047967505.1 of Dipteris shenzhenensis. Taxonomy (NCBI): domain Eukaryota; kingdom Viridiplantae; phylum Streptophyta; class Polypodiopsida; order Gleicheniales; family Dipteridaceae; genus Dipteris; species Dipteris shenzhenensis. The sequence continues at coordinate 33,291,143 of NC_141608.1, read as the reverse complement.
TTTCCCTGCTAATCCTGGAATAAGTTTCTTGTCGGAAATTTCATTGTTTTGAATTATTATGGTTTCCACAATATTTTTTGTAGGAATTTCCTTCAATGCTTTACTGCATCGACAACTATTCATTGTGGGTGTTTTCTCATACAGATGGCGTCAAGAGTTTGAATTCCCGTCAAAAATCTGCTTATAGGGATCGCATGCTGCATGGAATTTTGCCATGACTGTTTTATGAGAACAGTGGCGTCGAGAGTTTGGATTCTCGTCAGAAATTGGCTTCTTTCCAATAGGGATCTAATGATGCACATTCACAAGGTGGTAGCTCTTTTGATAGATCCTTCTACAAAGCACCGACTATCAAGCTAGTAAATCGTATCAAGCATGGGTGCAATGCATATCAATAGGTCGAGGCTGCACATGGTTGATAAAGATGGTAAGTACATGTTCGCAGCTCATCAGTGTTGAATGCACAGAATCTCAGGTTCACAGCTCAGTGCTGAATGCAAAGGATCTCAAGTTCACAATGGATCTCATAAGCCTATAAAAGAGGGAATAACAGGAGAACAAGCACACCATGTTTTAGTCTTCTTGTGCATTACGCAATAGCAATGGCACAACATGGAATCCTTGCTTACTCTATGGAAACCAAAAGCATCTATTTCGACATGATGTCTCTATTGACTCTTTGATGCCTCTGCTAACACTATGGATATCGAAAGCACCAATTTCAAGCATCGAAATTCCTTTACTTCTAACTCTTTGATTCATACTTTCTTCCTTGATTTGATATCACAAGAGCAATCTTGATTGTTTCTATTGCATGACACTAGAATTGTTCGAGTGTTGGTTGTGAGATTCAAATTTGTTTTGATTGGTTGCTCATGGAGTAATGAAATTTCATATTGATTCATGGAGTAGAGTTGGCAAAAGGCAAATTTGACACATGCAATAGCAAAGGGAACTTTATCATTCTTGGTATCATACGGTGATTGTTCTCCATGCAACATTTCAGTCTTGTGTTTGCAATTGATCGATAAGCATAGGATGTTGAGGTAGGTTTGAATATGTTGATAACATGGACTTCATTTCTATCAACAGTTGCGGGGAAATATACTACTGGTATAGAGGATGCGAAGGACTCTAGAGCGTCCCCATCTCTTTGACATCATCCATGGTACGCAAACAGGCTTTGTTCAAGAACGCAGCATCTTGGATAGTATTTTCACCTTTTGGGAGACCATAGACTTGCAAATGACACGGTGCTATACATAAAGGGGTCATCATTGAGCCTGGAGGCAGTCAAAGGAGCTTTGGCCATCTATTGCTAGCCCTCCAAGGCTCGGATCAACTAGACCAAATCGATCAACTTCTCCGTAGGGATGGAGGCAACAGTCCGAGAAGTTCGAGGATGGGGTGCGCCTTTGGTTTCAATGAATCCCATGGGGGCAGACAGCAAGATACTTGGATTGTCAACAAGTAGCATTGACATTATAGTAGAGCAGCAAACTTCCCCAATTATGGGAAGCGTCTAGTGGAAGCTTCTATATTGGAGCTCTACCCAACTCTCTCCAGCAAAAAGGTCTCTTTTGGCCAACTAGGTTCTCTTAGCCACAGCTTGGTATATGGCTTCTTATTGGTGATTGATTCATAGGGGCTGCATGGGACAACTCATGCGCCTAGTGCGCAATTTCCACTGGGCCAGTTAGGACGGCATGAGGAACACTAGGGCCAGGGTTGCTTGGCAGATCGTCATCATGTCGAAGGCTCAAGGTGGCTTGGGCATCATTGATCTAGGGATGCATAGCACGACCCTTTTGGGCAAGCTAGTGGTTCGCAGACTTACCCCAAGTACAGAGACCTGGAAGTTCTCCCTATAGAGGGGGCTTCTCAGGAACACCCCATGCATATGCAGTCACTAGCAACAATACCATCGCTGGCTCTTTTTGGAGGCCCTTCATAGGGAGGGGTTCCCCACTAAAGGCAAAGCCTTTTCAGGGGCTAGCAGAGACTGGTAGGAGGACTCACAAGGGTCCCACCTAGTTGCATAGGAGAGTTTGGGTGCATTTGGTACCCAAAGGTCTACCGGGACCAAGATGGTTGTATGGTTGTATGCTCAAAAAGTGGACACATATACGCAGGGCTTGGTGGGATAGCGAACTAGCCATCTCATTTGGGGTTTGAAGCAGGCTCCCATTTGACCCAAGTTGCATATGAGCACTCTTTCTCACCTTCAAGGAGCCTCTCTTTGTAGAACATGATGTGGCGAGGTAGTGGTTTGGCCAGTTTCTTCAAAGTAGGGGCGGGGGACTTCTGCCATTGACAAAGGGAGACTTCAAAGTAGGGACGGGGGGACTTCTCTTGCCATAGACAAAGGGAGACCCAGAGATCCTCGATGGGAGCCTAGACTCATTAGGCAACTAATAAGGGTGGTGGGCTGTTTAAGTAAGTCCTGGTTTTTCGACCCCCCCAGCATCCCGAATCAGGATGGCCTTCGGTGGCAAGTCTAGCTCTGGGAGGGCCGTCATTTTGAGAGATCTAATGGGACCCAAGAGAGTGGTTCTGGCCAGGGTAGGTCACATAGAGAGGGTGGAGGAGGTACCCTTCTTCTCCTACATGACGCAGATTGGACATTGACTACAAATGGATACATCGACCTGGACTCCTGAGAGAGAGAGACATTGGGTAGAGCAGCAGGTATCTCACGAGGTTCGATCTCGGTTCTGGACGTGACTATGGTCCAACCTTCAGCCACGAAAGATCACATGTGTCTTCTGGTTGACTACTCATGGGGGTCTACCCGTAGGCCCTTATTTAGAGCAATGTGCGAGTGGATGGGCGCTATCATAGCTGCATGAAGGGCGTCCTCGAGACAATCCTACACTATCTTTGGAGTTACTGAGCGCCCATAGGATTTGGCTAGGATCCCTTCGGATTGTGGTGTGGATGCAGAATATCCACCGGGACTTCACTTAGGGCCTGATTGGCAGAGGGGGGCTCATGACTTCCACATTGATGAGGTCTCTGGAGCCTATAGGATACATAGACAAAGCATATGTTGGATCGAGCTGCACGAGGTGACCCCTCCGACGCTCTTAGGAATGGTGTGTGGGAGACAGTGGCCAGCATCATGGCATGGAACATTTGTATTGCGCGCTATAGTCTAGTGATGGGGGCAAATGTTCCATTGATGGCCACTCTGGTTGGTATTTGGCAGGATATAATCTATGCTCTACATGCCACCTAGGAGCATAGGGCATCAGACCCTAGCGCAACTACCAAAAGACATGGAGCGCCTCTGCAAGACGAGTCCTACAAGAGTTTTTTACATTCTTACACCATGAGGGATTCATTGGTTATATAGCCCCCCCCCCCCGCCCCCTTAGTTGTTAGCCCCTATCTCGAATATACCCTAGGTAGTGTTGGGTTTTCGAGATGCAAGCTAGCCTGCCCAAGCTTGAGGGTTTTTTTCCAATCAACACCTTCAGAATAGCCGACTTGTATGGTTATTTTTTAAGGCATTAATAGAATGTTCCTTTGTCTCTTCAAAAAAAAAAGAACTTTAAGGCTTGGATTCATCCTTCTTAGTCTATACTTGTGTTTTGCATAAATTTTTCTCTTACATGGGAAGTACTCACACCCATTCTTTGAGACTGTAGTAGCATGACATTTAACATTCTGGGTCAAAGCCACAATTTGTGATTGTGTTGGTATTCAATACAAGTTGTGATGTGTGCTTGATGCCTAGGCCTGTTCTAGTTTAACAGGGATACATTGTAGCCTGTTTGGCTGCCTTTCCTACTCCTCTAGCATTCTACTCTATCATGCCTATTTATGAGCCTTCCATGTGCAAAAGCAACCACCACATTCATACAATGAGCCCACCTATGACATGTCTCGGTTGACCTTTGCTTTAGTTTCTCCATAGCTCCAATAATGGTGCTACTTTGCTTACCTTTGTTTGGCCCATCAAGCTGTTCAAACATTGTCTACACCTCTTATTGTTCACATGAGTCTTTCTCTTGGCTTGACTATTTATGAGCTTTTGAAACCAAAAGGGTAATTCTTTTCACACAAATTCACCACTTAATCAATTGGAGAAGAAAAAGCACAATCACACCATGAAAGCGACAGCAGAATGGGTACAATCTCCCCCCCTTGGATGAGTGGCTCATGCTCCCTCATCTAGAGTATATATGATATTTCATAAAAGCACCAAGGAGCCAAAATTATCCCTCTCATCCAAAAATGAGGGATTTGCTTTACATAGCCATCTTAGGGCCCAAAATGATTTATATCCACAACAAAATATATTGCTCAAACTTGCAATAATAAAACAAATACAAAATTGGCCCATGGCCATATATAATGCGTTGTACGACACCTCGATCAGTACCCTCGCACTAACTCCAATCCTCGCTATGAGTTCCATCACCTCTACTCAAGCCGCCAATTACATTAGTTATTAACAATCGATTAAACGAATCACCGAATCAACGGATCCCAACATAACGACGCTCAAAGCACAATAATCAAGCACAACACCAATAACAATAATGACATCAGTATTAACATGGAATCACCCATAATACCGACCATCTAGCATGGCAAAACACAAGCTAGTCAAGCGTCCCCAACTAACCACACAAAGTATCCACTAGGACCCCGCCGCGTCCGGTGCGCTCCTATGGAGTACTTTACCATAGTCACACTCGACTAAAAATAATAATGTCCAAAGCAAGATATATCATAAATATAATTTCCGTAACATCCCTCTTGCTTGGATTGCAACTGACCTCAGTTGCGTGTTTGATTATAGGAACTAAGGAGGTCTGCAAAAGTTCGAAAGAACCGCTCAGGCATCCACTGAGCATTGTCTCTTGGATGGTTCTTAAATTTGAGCAAGTATTTAGTATAGACATTTCCTTTTCGGGTCGAGGTCTGTTGGTGATCAACAATGCATTCGGGTTCTAGAATTTCTTCTTCATCAACAATCAATGGGGCCTCTTCGTAGATAGGATGAATAGGTAAAGGTCCTTTGAAGGGCTTTAGAGGTTGATATGGAAAGCGTTATGTATGTTCCAATTATCAGGTAATTCAAGCCTATAAGCTAGATCATTGATTTTTTGAATCACCTTGAATGGTCCATAAAAACGTGGTGACATCTTGATTACTGGCCATTTCTCAACACTCTTCAATCTTCTTTTCTCAATCCGAAGAAGTACATAATTGCCTTCTTTAAAAAGCATGTGTTTCCGTTTCTTATTAGCTTGTTTTGTGTACTTCTCTTGAGCTATTGCAATCGCTTCTCGAACTTCTTTAAGAATATTTTGATAGTCATAGGTAAATGCATATGCTGCTTCTACTCTATGGGTCAATCGTGTGATAGGAATAGGTAAAACCTTCCCATAGATAATCTCAAAGGGTGCTCTTCCAGTTGCAGAATGAGGAGTATTATTATAAGCAAACTGTAAGAGATTAATGTATTTTTCCCAAGTCTTTGGTTGACTTCCTGCATAAGCTCTTATCATATCCAGAATAGTACTGTTTGTAACTTCAGTTTGTCCATTTGATTCTGTATGAAAAGCCCTGATGAGAAGTCTAATTTAGTGCCTAGATTATGAAATAATGTAGTCCAGAAATTACTGCAAAACTTTGAATCTCGATCAAACACTATAATCTTTGGCAAGCCATGATGAACAAAGATATGCTTGATGAATAAATGCATAGCCTGCTGAGCTGTTAAAGTCTTCTTGCATGGGATGAAATAGGCTTGCTTACTAAAGTGATCTATTATCGTCCAAATCATATCATTTTGATTCGCTGTAGTAGGAAAACCTGTTATGAAATCCATGGATATTTGTTCCCAAGTTTGCGTAGGAATAGGCAAAGGCATTAGCAATCCTGGGGTCTTGCCTTTGTAACTCTTGATTTTCTGACAAGTGATGCATTTGGCTACAAACTTAGCCACATCTTTTCTTATAGTAAACTAATGAAATTCTCTTGCTATCACTTGTAAAGTGGCAGTCACTCCCCTATGTCCCATATATGGTGGTTAGTGCATTTCCTGATAAAATACAAGATAAGATACACAAATGGACCGCCACTACTAGCCTAGGGCAACAAGATTAGTGAACATGCTAAGGAGAATAAAGCCAAAACAAGGAACTCCATGAGAGAGAAGACACAAGCTATAGGCAACACTCAATCTATTGCAATGTGTGTAATCAACAATACATGATAGGCTTCTTATATAGAGAGAGCCTTTAGAATAGTCAAACCATGTGGGATCCTCTCATCCACATCTTTCCTTATGGATATCCTCAATCCACATCTCCACATCATGTAGTTCACATCCTAGGGTGGCTACTTTGATTCTTTCCTATGCCATACCTTAGCCTCTAATTATGTGCTCATGGCACCATATCTCAACACCTCCCCTTGGTGCCACGTCCTTTGGCTACTACAAGGTGGTCAGATGTGAGTTACATTCCATCATCTCCCCTTAGTGCATACCTTGCTACATAAGGTGGTCAAGTCTGGCTTTTACATGTCAATACCTCCCCTGGGTGCTTTCATAGCCACTCTCAGGTGGTCAGGCTTGATTTACAAACGTGTGTGTTGAAGGTGGCAAGGGTTTTTATTCTCAATACATATTGTCAATGGCGTTCGCTTCTTTGCTTGATGCATGATGCTTTGTTCTTCCATGTGCCTTAATGCTTTATGTGTGGATGCCATGTTTTGTGCTATGGTCATCTCATGCACTTGTGCTTTTGGCATGCTTATGATAGCGATGTGTGCATTCATGCTTTGATTTATCATTTGTTGCAAAGGTCTTACCAATTGATTTTTTTCAATGTTGGTAGCGTCTAATTGCTAACATTAGTTCTGACTTAATAGGTGCGTAGAGCTCGAAAAGACGATCACTTTTTCTTTTTGGATCATGTCCAAATTCTTCCTGGATTGGAAGTTATGGCTTGTCGACGAAGATTCTGTGAAGAAGAGGAGCTCTTGATGATGTGGCAGAGGCTGTTCATATGTAGCTTGTAGGACTGTGCTTAGCAAGGGGTTATTGTGTTGAGGTGGCACTTAACTAATCCTTCCCCTGACCATGGTTATTGTGAGTTACTTGACCATTGACCAAGGTAAGGTTAAACTAACCTTAGTAAGACCAGAGACTAAACCTAGTACTTCTAACCAACCCCAGTTATTCATCTGCCATCTGTTTTTTCTAAGGTCCACAAAACCTTTGCCTGGCTATGCAGAAAAAAAACAACAGAGAAGTCTTTGCTTTTGCTATGTTCCTTCGGCCTTTGCAGCAATAGAGAAGAAGCGTTCCAGACCTTCCATTGCTTTGCTCCTCAAACTTCCTGGGATGCGTTGCTGTCTGAGCAGACCTGAGCGGACTGGAGTCTCGTTGTTTTGGCTAAGGCGCCCTTCGTTTGGGCTGCTTGCATGCATTGGAGCTTGTTGGAGCAGCGCTGGCTAGTTGAGGATGTGGGGGTCATGTAGGAGCTACAACTAGAAGGTCATGGACATAAGCTGATTCTTAGAGCTCAACAACAGAGCTCAACAACAGGCTACGCATCTGTGCAGCAAACTACATGTTTGTCAATGGAGTTGATTGGCTTGGCAGAAGGCAGTTGTAGGAGGTAGCCGGTGCTACGAGCTTGGGTGGTTTGTTGAAGGATCTAGGCATGTAGGAGGCATTGTGTATGGTGGGCGCTTGTTGCATCTCGTCGTTGTAGTTTAGCGGCTTGGTCATAGGGGTTTGTTGCTGGAGTCATGATGTGGCTACCGAGTCGAAGGAGATTGGTGAAGGACTGCTTATGAGTTGCCGTCTAGCTTTGGGACGACTCGTGTGCAGAGAAGTTGAGTGTCGTTCGAGAGCCATGGGTGCTTGTGGTTGCAAGCAAGGCTGTTGGGCTCATTTGTTAGACACAGGTTGCTGCAGGTCGTGTTTGCTTGCTATTGCTGCAAACAAAGATGCTCAGGTGACAGGGATGGCCATTCATGGTGCACCTGGTAGAAGGCGTTAAAGAGTAGGTTCTGAAGGTCTGTCGTTTTGATGAGGACGTAAGCTTGAAGGCTATGATGCCAATGTTAGAGGCGGTTGTAGAAGTTGTAGAAGTCTTAGGTCTGTCTTAGATCGTAGGAAGCAACTCGCCCTATTTGGCCTATTTCGTGAGAGGCCTCACAGCAACAGGGGGAGCAGCAGCAGTCGAAGGGGTAAAACCAGAGAGAAAAGAGCTGCTACAAAGGGATGATGAGTGCTACAAAGGGACGATGAGGAAGGGCAAGAGACGCCCAAGGTAGCTTTCATCACCATTCTTCAGCATAAGGAATCTCAATCAACAAAACAAAAACTCTCCCCTAAGGATACTATGGGTGTGCCATTTTCTTTTTCTTCTATACAAGAACCATAATAAAACACTCTCAAATCTACCTAGACCTAGTGGGCATCCATGAGCTCTGATACCATGATAAAATACAAGATAAGATACACAAATGGGGACCGCCACTGGCCTAGGGCAACAAGATTAGTGAACATGCTAAGGAGGATAAAACCAAACAAGGAACTACGTGAGAGAGAAGACACAAGCTGTAGGCAACACTCAATCTATTGCAATGTGTGTAATCAACAATACATGATAGGCTTCTTATATAAAGAGAGCCTTTAGAATAGTCAAACCATGTGGGATCCTCTCATCCACATCTTTCCTTGTGGATATCCTCAATCCACATCTCCACATCATGTAGTTCACATCCTAGGGTGGCTACTTTGATTCTTTCCTATGCCATACCTTAGCCTCTAATTATGTGCTCATGGCACCATATCTCAACATTTCCTCCATTACAATTTGTTTAAAGGGTCGAGTGATGCATAATTTCTTTTGATAAAAGAGGTATCCATCATTGCATGAATAGTCCAACATAGGATTCCAATTGTTATTCTCTAATTTGTTCCATATATCGGAAAAGTCTGGATCCCCTTGATAAGAATTCTTCATACTTTCGAAAGGCTGGGTCTTTATAGCACTGATGTGATTAATACTTGGCTTTCTGCTAAGAGCATCAACAACTACATTCTCTTTTCCAGGTTGATATTGAATCATGGGCTAAAAACTCTATATAAATGATGCCCACTTGATGTGCTTATCGGATATAAGGGGCTGAGTTAACAAATCCTTGATACTTCGCTGATCGGTTTTGATAAGAAAATTAGATCCCATCAAATAATGTTTCCACATTCATAAAGCATGCACAACAGCGGTTAATTCTTTATCATATGTGCTATAATTGCATTCTGCTGGTTTTAATTTTTGGCTCTCATATGCTATTAGATGTCCATCTTGCATAAGTACGGCTCAAATTCCATATCCACTAGCATCGGTTACAACTATAAAGAATGGTCTAGAGAAATCGGATAGTTGCAACACAGGAGCTTGTGTGAGAGCTTCTTTCAAAGCTGTAAAAGATTTATCTTGATGCTCAGTCCATAAGAAATGCTTAACTTTTTTAAGAAGGTATGTCAATGGATGTGCAATGTATGCGAAATTCTTGACAAACTTTCTGTAAAAGCTACACAATCCCAAGAATGATCTTAATTCATGTATATCTCGGGGTTTAGGCCATGTGACTATGCACTCAATCTTCTTTGGATCTACTCGAATCCCATCGACGGATACAATGTGACCCAAATACTCTATCTAATCTTGAAAGAAACTACTCTTTTCAGGATTTATGTACAATTGATTTTCTTTCAAGAGTGAAAAGACTAGATGTTCCTTATGCTACTCAACATCTTTGCTAAACACCAAAATATCATCGAAAAATACTACCACATGATCTTGGTGTGTAAGAAAGATTCGATTTATCATTCTACTAAAAGTAGCCGGAGCATTAGTTAGCCCAAAAGGCATAACTAAGAACTCATAATGTCCCGTTTGAGTTCTAAAAGCAGTCTTGTATATATCCTCTTCTACCATACGAACTTGATGATAGCTGGATTTGAGATCTATCTTACTGAAGACCTTGGCTCCTTTCAATTTGTCCAAAAGATCATCAATCCTAGGGATTGGATATTTGTTCTTCACTGTGATTTTGTTCAGTGCACGATAGTCTATGCACATTCGATAGGTTCCATTTTTCTTTTTGACTAATAAGACAGGTGCTCCATAAGGAGAACTGCTGGGTCTTATCAATCCTCTCTCTATCAGTTCCTCCACTTGCTTTTGAATTTCCTTTTATTCTAGCTGATTGCAAGGTGGAGTATTGCCCAGTAGGATTTCTATCCTATGATCTTCAGGTCGAGAACATGATAGTCTAGGCGGTAAATCCTCTAAGAAACAATCACAAAATTGAGATAAATTTTTGGTGCATAGGCTTAGTGTTTGGCTGAGTAGCCGTTACCGTATTCACCAAAATAAGATATGTCTTCTCACGTTTTCTAATTGCTCTTTTGGCTTGTGTGTGGTTGAGTAAACGACTGACCTCAGATTTCATTGAGCTTTTCAGACATATTTATTGTCTGTCCTTCTCAATCCACATTTGACGTGAATCGTAATCTATCTTAGGATTGTATTGATGCCTCCATGGCATTCCTAAGATGATGTCCACTCCCTGTAGGGGTGCCACTAGAAAGTCTCGTGTATCCTTGTAGGGTTTGATTGAGATTTCAAGATTCTTGACTTCTCTAGTGCAATTGTATTTTGTTTTGGTAAAAGCAGCTTTGACCTTATAGTTAGATGGGAAAGACTCTGGGTTTAGCTTTGCTAAGGTTCTTTCCGAAATGAAATCATGTGTACTACCATCATCATGCAAAATAACAACCTCTTTGCCATGACTTTGTGTTGCAGATCGCCTAAAAGAAGACTTCTTTTTATGAACTTTAGAGCTCTTTTATTTATTTATTTATTTAAATTCTCTCCCCCTTTTTTTTTTAAAGGAGTAAAATATGGACCTTAGTATCTTTAGACCATGCGGATTCGCAGAATCGACGGCTCCTTCGATGTGCTGCTTGAATGCACAGTGGCATTGTGCGCGGAGTCAGAGAACCAGAGACTATCTGTAGGCTACTTCAGTGCTATAGGTTCGGAGTTTAGAGTCCAAGATGGCTCGTTGGCCGAAGCACTGCAGGTGACTATAGGTTTGCAGACGGGTGTGCATAGAGGGAAACTCCCAATTCCAAAGTCTCTAGGGGCGGCTAGACTTCAATGCAAGGGCAGGTATGCAAACGGACATGCGAATTTTTTGAAGGGGCAGAATCCGCAGGTTGGCGCACAGTGCTACCCACTGCAGTGCAACGCATCCCAAGGGGTAGTAAAGCCCTTTGGTCTTCTGGCTGCAAAAGTCTTGTAGGGTGGCAACTTGCAGAGACTGCTTCTCCCACAATTAAAAAAAACAACAGCGCAGAGTCTTTTGCTATCTACGTCGACAAAGGCTCGTAGGCCAGGGCATGCTGCTGCCGGTGACTGCAAGTATGCTGTCAGTAGGAGGCGGCTTCCAAATTCGCATGGGTAGAGTCTGGTGTTTGCGCACGCAACAACTACTGCAAGACCCAGACTTTGTTGAGCGCGTGGATAGAGGAAGAAATCATGCGAGCCAAGATAATTTCGTAGACTCTGGAGCACACTGGTGACTATATGCAGCCAAGGAGATTAAATATCCTGCAGCCGTCCGTTGCTGGGTGCAATCTTCAAAGCCAATTCGTTGAAAGCTAAAGTGAGCCTTGAGCTAGTGGGGTATGTCCCTCGATGCACAACTTTCTTTTCTTCACAAGAGCGTGACCAAAGCTCTGATACCACTGAAACCAAAAGGGTAATTCTTTTCACACAAATTCACCACTTAATCAATTGGAGAAGAAAAAGAACAATCACACCATGAAAGCGACAACAGAATGGGTACAATCTCCCCCCCAGATGAGTGGCTCACGCTCCCTCATCTAGAGTATTTATGATATTTCATAAAAGCACCAAGGAGCCAAAATTATCCCTCTCATCCAAAAATGAGGGATTTGCTTTACATAGCCATCTTAGGGCCCAAAATGATTTATGTTCACAACAAAATATATTGCTCAAACTTGCAATAATAAAACAAATACAAAATTGGCCCATGGCCATATATAATGCGTTGTGTGACACCTCAATCGGTACCCTCGCACTAACTCCAATCCTCGCTATGAGTTCCATCACCTGTACTCAAGCCGCCAATTACATTAGTTATTAACAATCGATTGAACGAATCACCGAATCAACCGATCCCAACATAACTGTGCTCAAAGCACAATGATCCAGCACAACACCAATAACACTAGTGACATCAGTATTAACATGGAATCACCCACAATACTGACCATCTAGCATGGCAAAACACAAGCTAGTCAGGCGTCCCCAACTAACCACACAAAGTAACCAGTAGGACCCCCGCCGCGTCCAGTGCGCTCCTATGGAGTACTTTGCCATAGTCACACTCGACTAAAAATAATAATGTCCAAAGCAAGATATATGATAAATATAATTTCCGTAACAACTTTTCTCGCAACTTGACCACGTAGCTTATCCTCAATCTGCAATGAAAGTTTCTGAAATGCATATTGATATCCAATGCAACGCCTTCCTAGACTTCTCAACCCAAGTATTGTATGCTAATTTTTCTTCCTCCGTTGGTTTCTACCATGGCAATCTAGGGCATTCATCTTCTGCCATAATCAAACCCCATAATCCTTTGCCCATGAGGAAATTTTCCATGCGATAGATGAACATTATAGTTGCCTTTGGGAGTTCCTCACCCACGATTTGCGTAACTTGAGAGGTTTCAGCCATCTCGATTCCCAAGCTTTATGCATATAATTGCTTCCAAATGCAATTCAACAACAACCCAAAACAATGGCTTTTTTGTGAATTTTTGGCACACCAATTTCCACTCACTTTGTTTGAGGCATATTGCATCCAAAACTGAAATTTGCCCTTTACCAGAAGTGCTTAACCTTGCTCTATTTTTGGGCATTCAAGAGCACCAATTTTGGGCATCCAAAAGTCCACTTTTAGGCATCAAATCATGCATTTGCCAATGCAACCATAGCATTTCCCACTTTCTGTAAATGCATATATTAGAGCACCAATTTTTGGCATCCAACAGTCCACTTTTAGGCATCATTAAGGCATCAAGTACCTCCTATAATGGGTATTCACACCCTTACGTGCATCCTGCAACGTTATATTTATACGTTAATATGAGATTTGTAACTATGGAGAGAGATGGTTGAATTGGGACACCATGACATGATTATAAATTAATCATGTAATATTATTACCAACCATTAATATATCTAGATAAAAAGTTACCTTATGGAATTATCATATGCCATCAATTATACCTGGGGACGACAAAATAAACTATGGATATCCATAGCAAATGGAAATTACCCAGAGAATACATACCACAGGACCAAAAGGTAATGATGGGGATGATAATAGAGACAGAGATATTGGGATACAAGGAGTCCCTCTTCATATATATCTTGGCCAATGTCAACTTGAGCAAGTGTATAATTGCATTTAAACTTCACCAACCGAGCATCTAAGCTTTGGTATCAAGCCCTTCCTTGTCCCAGCCTTTGCACTTCTAAGATTTACTATTTGGACTTGCAATTTCTACACCCAAGGCAAAATCTTCCACCGTGGGAGCTATGCCAATCCTTTGCAAAGAAGACTAAAATAAAATGATTGAGAGAAGATAAGTATGAATCCCTCACTTGATTACCAATGGGATTGGGCAACAACCTTGGCAAGTGATTTTAGATTTGCTTCTGGACATCAAGGATCCAAGTAGCCAAGTAGCATTCACTATCCTTTGTAACAAGGCATGACTTCTCTTTTTGATATAATTTGGCATTTACTCAACCACTTTTGCAAATTTTCATAGGCATTAACAACATACACAGTCCCCTAATGGACTCTGCAAATGAGCATTCATCAGTAAATAAAATTATCCCCTCTGCCAAGGTATAAAGGGTAGTTTGTAGAGGAAATCAACGAGTGGGGCGTGAATAGCTGCGGCTTGATGAAAATGGCTTTGTGAGGCCAAGGTCTTGCACTTCGATTGCAATCTTTATTAGCTGCCTTGTTCTCATCCTTTGTATCGAGTTTGCTCCCAAAATCTTGGTTTCTATAAAGTATTGATCTCTTCCCTCTTCCTTCAAGCCATCCGTGTTACAATTTGCTCTAGTTTGGGATTCTTGGATCCAAAATAATCAGAAGCCCTCAACCTGTCATCATTGATGATGTCGCTCTTCCTGCCCATGCCATCCTCTAGGTGCTATCTTTTTTGAAGACAAAGTTGATGGTGGGAATCATTTGGGTGTCATCACGTAAGCTTTTCAACCTTTGAAGTTTTCCAATAGTTCATCTATCATGTAAACTTCTCAAGTCCATCTGATCTCAAGTCACCGAATGAGTGCATAGTGCATGGATCATGCTCAAATCGATAATGGGTACCAAAACATGAGGTAAATAAAAAGCTCAAAGCTACTTGCTTCAGATGCGTTGCCCTTGCTAGTCAGCTCGACTAACAAAGTGTTCTTCAACTTGTTTTCACTGTTGATCTCTTAGAACCTCTTCAATTCCAAGGTTTGACTACTCTTTAGCATCTTCATTCGATCTTTAGACTATCATTTTGTCACCCTCATTGGCAAGCTTCTTGCACCACTTGTTTTTTTTAAGTCCATCAAATTTTTTGCCAATGGATCTAGTTGTTCATCCTTGTAGCTTCAAGTTTCCTAGCTTCATGGCCTTTCTCACTCACCTTGGCTTAGATACCAAATAAACATGAATTTCTATTTTTCATTACAAGGGAGAAGATCAACATCACAAACTATCTTCACATCTTACATACCTCCACCTCATTGTCTTAAGTCTATTCACATAGACCCCTTAAAGACATTCAAACATTTTCTTCTAGGCAAGCCTGATGAATACCATTCAACTTGTTAATGTCTAGCAATGTTTTAGCTTTGTACCATATATCTTCTTGGGACTAAGATGACATTAATAGGATGCTAATGAAAACACTTTGCAGACAAAGAGGTGCCCGCTTCACCCTTTGGCAACCTTTTAATGTCTAGCAGTCACTACATCCACATGCCTTGCCTGCTAACCAATGTTTGGCCAACCATGTGAGAGACGCACCCATGATTTCAAAGGTTGCCTATGAGGGTTGCAAAATACGAGAGGTTATTGACAGTGTGAATTTATGAAATGATGGGAATATTTTGCTGTTGGACTATCATAGTTGACGTGCTCTATTGTTTGCATGAAAATAACGAATGATTCACAACATTAGTTGCTCAAAATTTTAAGATTTTATAGTTGGAAAAACAAATAAATGTCTAAAATCAACCAATCCCGTACCACCTTGTGTTGCGCTACCTCTTGTAAACTAGATGTCGAGCAAGTCTTGCCTCTTACAACCCATGACAAGAAAAACAGGGAAAATTTGGCCTTCCAAATGTTTAAATTTCTCAAAATTTAGTTCTTGGACAATGGGAGCACTATAAAATATCAAGACATTCATCCTAGAAAGGAGCCTCACGTTCCTTTGATAGCAGCACCAAAGCTAGAAGTAGCCACTGTGACCAAAAGCAATATGACATGAAACCTCTCGCACAACAAGCATAAGGCATAATATATTTCTTAGCAAGGATAAATGAGGACCAAAATCTTAAGGCCACTAAGGTTTTCTCTCTCTTTTTTTGCTTCTCTAAATATATGGATTGCTAAAGTCTTGCCTATATTTTGTCCCACTATTTAGTTTTGGGGGAAATTGAGCAAACAATTACCTGTGTTTGCTTTTCTCATGTGTATTTTCCTCTATTTATAATGTATTCTTGTTTTTAATGCATTTTCAAGAAATATTTAAATTCACAATATTATGACATGCTCCTCTTTTATTGCATGCATGATAGATCCAATGTCCATGATAGGGATTCAATAGAATGCGATTCTTTTTCACAAAATTAGGTGTCCATCACATTTGTCCCCCATGTTGGAAATTTTTACAATGTAATTCTTTTACAAAAAAGTAGACATATATTGCATCTTGTCCCATCTTGGATTAACACTTGGGCCCCACAATGGTTTGCTGTTGATGTGTAGATATGACAGTTTTGGACCTAGTGAACTAAGTCAATAGAATCTTGTGTGATTGATACATTTTCATCTCACCTAGCTACTTGTTTGAAATACAGACAAGCGGAATCCACTTCTTGCACACACGCACACATGCGTGCACACACACACACACTGGTTGCATTTTTTAATGGGACTCTACTTTATTTCTTTGTGACTAAATCCCTCACTAATAAAAAACTGGACACATATATGTTGGTCCAGATGCTTATGGGTAGGTGGTAGGTATGCAATTTGATCATATGGAGCCTCTTGCATGCTGTTGTTTACATATTAGATTAGTGTAGGAATATACTTCAAATCCCCTTTTCATGGCGACGAGCTCAATCATACCAAACTTTGGTGACACTAGAAAAATGGATGGAATGAGTTACCAATTGTGGAATGTAAAGGATTAGAGCATGGTGTGGGAGATATCGAAGGTGAAAATATGATAAAAACACAATTGGACGTTGTACCTATTGATGTGATGGACGCTTTGAGGTAGATTACAATTCAAGCAGACCCAGATCTAGTGTGGGAGTAGAAACAAAAGGACGTAGTCGCACTCTCCAAAATCGTAGAGATGACTACAACTATCATAGTTCCCCATATCCATCAGTAAAGATTTTATGGGAAGCATGGAGATCTTAACGGATCTCTATGAAACCAAAAATACAAGGAGGATCATCACCCTCCAATATTGTTTGCTTACCCTGATCATGGAGGAAGGAGAATTGACACATGACTTCAGTGTCAAAGTGAAGATTTTCATGATCAACTAGCAATATTTGGTCAAAAGGAAAAAATAGCCAATTACAAATGATTAGGATCAATAAGCTTCCAAGGAGCTATTGAGAGTTGATAATAACTCTCACAAGTGGAGAACAAACAAGTCTAGTTACTTTTGAAGAATTGGGCTCTCAAGTGTGATTGCGTTCATGATCGACATTTAGCAATGGTCCATGAACTTGGAATTTTGGGTGGAGGATGGCAAATCTTGCTAAGCGAGTGGACTGGAGGCTGAGGCCCATACCACCAGAAAAGATGAAGACATGCACTTTGATGTTGTCAAGGGTAGTTCAAAAATACATACTTGAAGGATGGTGGATACCTGTAACTTGCTTCAATAACAAGCAAAAACCAGAGTCTCTATGGTGTGTGTTGTCGATTTATTTTAGTATAGACTTTAGAAATTCACTTTGGGGTGACTTTTTGTGTAAGAGTTCTTAATTGCTAGGAGAATGGAGGGTGAAATCCTATCCTATAGATAGAGGGGGTGTTCTTGTTGAGGAGGCTTTTGGTTCCTCCTAAAGATTGCCTTAGAGGACGGGGATGAAAACTTTGAGGAGTTTGGGGTGCTGACCAATATAAGTGATCTAAAGGCTTCACCATGGCTACTCAATTACATTATGTTGGAAGAACCAAGTAGTGGACTAGTTGGATATTGGGGGTCAAAAGGGCAAAAGGAGCACGTGTACAAATTAGTGGTGTTTTATGGATCCGTCTATGGGTTGTATGAATTCATAGATTGGTCAACTGGACCTAGGAGACTTGGTGGTTTTTAAAATTTAGAGTGCTCTCAATTTATGAGGGGGATAACTGGGTGGATCTATTCACGAGTAAAAAATATAACATGTTTATGGTCGAGATCGATGGAGCTAGCATGCATAGAGCTTGCATTTTAGCATGGCTCACATGTTTGGACCGAAACCTTATGGAGCAGGGCTGGAATCGCATATACAAACTCATAGATGCCTTTGAATTTTTCCACATATAGCTTTTCTAATGGACATAATGGAGTGTCTACACTGACATGTAGGTGTACAATAAGTGTGGTTCAATGAGAGGAGGTGTTGGAATATAGGATCTTCTCCCACTTGTGAGCTCCCATATGAGGTTGACATGTGAGAGGATTAAATGTAGCATAGGATGGGAGAAAGAGGTTGCATTAGGGCTTCCATGTGGGCAACTGATTTGCTACCACATGGGCATACTAGATTGGCTACCACCTAGTCATAACATAGAACTCCTCCTTAGATTAGATTTAGGATAGCCTCATGGGCCAACCTGTTAGCAACAATGGTTGAGAAAGAGAAGAAAAAGTGTCTACCATGTGGGTAGCATATAAGGTTACCACATGGGCATCATATATAGCCTAGCCAAGAGCTCATGGATAAGGTCAAAGGGCTAGGGTATGTTAGCCCATTCTTTAAAAAACGTAGTAGATGGACATACGGAACCTGGAGCACAATCCATGGAGAACAACTTCAAGCAACGCTACAAGAATTATATAATGTTTCTAAAATGAAGGTTGCCTTGATGTACAATACACAATATCCAAATTATGGATACACAATAGAAGAAACAATAAAAAAAATATGCAAAGAGAAACCATTTAAGGTCAATTAACATTCAATGCACAACTACAAGTCATCATACTATAGACAACATCCAGAATTAACACACGAGAGCCATGAGTAGAAGCTAATGAATAGTTAGGGAAACAAAAGAGAGCAAGGCAAGGAAAATTGAGTAAGAAGAAGTCACCACAACTAGTGTACTCAAACAAAATTCAAGACTCCCCAAGCTTTCCTTACATTTGTTGTGGCACGTTGTCCTTCTCATCAAAACCAAAATGAGTCAACCCATCAGCAAGGAAGCTCCTAAAATTTTGATACCACAATGCCACTTACTAGAAAAAGCCTCATGCCAGTCATACTTACAACAAAAAAAAAGGAATATTACCTATCTTCTCAACTAGCAACATGACAACATCAAGAACATGGAATTCGCAAGTAGACTCAATGCAATTGAGGCTTGTCTTATCTCAATCAAAATTCCTTTTGCACAAATTAGAGAGCTGACATAGGAATGGGAACACCACTTATGAGGACGTGTGGTCAAAGTGTTTGGAGATGTTGATAGAGCCTAGTTTGCATTGCCTAGATTCATTTTAGACAATGCCATTGTTCTAGTTATGGTCAAAAGGAAGATGGAGTACAATCATAGCTACATTAGTGGGCTTGTGAGGCCAACATTAAAAATGAGATTTTTGAATGAAATATTGCAAACACCATTATATGAGGATAACAAAGTCCAAGTTAAGATATCTCAGGCACAATAGAAACAAGATTTACAAACCATACAAGAAAATGAGAGTAGACACTTGTAGAACATGGAAAACTCAAAAAATGAAGAAGAGATGGAAACAGATACTCTAGTACATGGAGTTTATAGTACCCAACAAGTTGTGGACTTTAAATAATTGTTGCTCCATGTGAGGGTTTCTCACCTCTTAGCATCTTGTAATAGAGCTCACTCTTGGTCTCCTCTCGCAGCCTGTATCTGGCAGCAACAGGAGAGAGCAGTAGATACAGCTGCATATGGTGGCCTTTTCCATGGACTCAGCATAGGTCCTTACCTCATTTGTTGATCCAATCTGCAGGATTTAATAGCAAAGCGTAAGAGTCTCAGTAGATCAACACTTTGCTGAATAACTTTGCTCACTCTTGGTCTCCTCTCACAGCTTGTATATGCAGGTGCACGGATAGGGTTGCATATTGAGGCCTTTAAGAAAAGGTTTAAGTGCTTTATACTTATTGTTTAGAACTTGGCATGATCTAGTTTTTTTGAATTTCAAGTTAAAATTCCTTAGTTTGAGATATTGAGAAAAATGGCACAGATTTAGAAGATGAAATTCAAGCAAGTCCACTGGATCGGATCACGATCTTTGGTGGGAGATGCCTCACTTGGAAGGAGTCCATGTTATCTAATTGGGCTATCAATGATAGCTCCTATCCATTCAAAGCTAGCCCATTTGTACGTAGTTTGATATGTGGGATTCGGGTAGATGTAATTGGCTCCCCATAGAAACAGTTGCAAATCATTTTTCTTTATCACAAGTTGAACGCAGATATATGCAAGCAATCTTGGACAAGGTGAAGAGTGGTTGGCCAACCATTGATGTATTAAAACATGTGGATGATTTTAGAGGTTTTGCACTAAGCCATTGCATAGATGCTTGATTGCTGATCTCGAGGCAGGGAGAGATGTGGTTGCTTACTGAAGTTCAAAAAGTGTGGGCATCTTATGCCCCACATGACAAGGCAATGATTTGGAAACTCAGAATTCTGTGGACATGGACAGCTACCCCTTTAGTTGGATGAAATATTCTTCACTGGAAAGTGATTATGAAAAGCTCCTGGAACCCGAATGTTTCCCCTCTATTCTTATTATGCGGATTCAAGAAAGAGACACATTACCATTTGTTGTGGGAATACAATATAGTGACTGCTTTGGAGGTGAATACGTCAGGGGTTTTGTAATGCAGATATCGTTTTTTAATTTACAAGGAAGAATGCTCTGTTGGGGGACAAAGGCAGGCTTAATGCTATTGGGGGTGTCTGGCAGCAGCTAATCCGAGCTGTTACTTTGCACTCGATCTAGAAGCTCCATAAGATGATGGTCTTTAAAAAGATTCAGAACAAAT
Organism: Dipteris shenzhenensis; assembly: GCF_047967505.1. Classification (NCBI taxonomy): domain Eukaryota; kingdom Viridiplantae; phylum Streptophyta; class Polypodiopsida; order Gleicheniales; family Dipteridaceae; genus Dipteris; species Dipteris shenzhenensis. The sequence goes on along the minus strand of NC_141608.1, from coordinate 33,270,494 downwards.
CCTACTTGTTGGCGGAGATTATAGAAAACCTAAGGGTCACACTAAGGTTTATGCAAACAAAAATTTGCAAATCAAGCAAGCATAGGTAGCTCTCATAAAGAAAAGTCCTATTGAAATCTAAGAATCATTAGCTTCTTTTATCGATTGCACCAGTGGAGCAGCACTCAGCTTTCCATGTATTGGTGGTTCCAAAGTCATCTTGTGTATTGGAAAATATTTAATGTGTATAAGGGTAATCAGATTATCTCAGCAATGAAGTCCCTTTCTCTATTTATTCCAACAGGCTTTTTGCATTTGGTGGGACGTAAGATTGATCCTCAAATTGTTCTCCACCAAGTCAAGAAAGTAAGTTTTGCATATAATTTGTGCACTGCTTTCACAGTACGCTGGAGATTGTACATTTATTTGTGTAAAATCCTAAAGGAAAGCAAGATGAGTTATCACTATCTTGTGACAAATTTCTCAAATCTTGTTTTGGTGACACCTGGCCTAATCATCATTTTGCTATTTTTTGGATTTAATTCATTATTTTCCTTATCTAAAAATATTCAAAAGGAATATTTAAGTCTACTCACTTGCTTTTCTAAAATCTGTTTCAATAGGCTCCACCTCACACTCCAGTTTGACCCCAGTTAGAGCATAAAAAGCTCCCCCTTTATCTTAGATATCTCCTCCTGGTTTATTCCCCTTGACCACAATATTCTGGCATAAACCTGTTTTAGAGGGGAAGGTTCCAATTGTCATTTTGGTTTTGGGTTGGGTTTGAGGATCCAATCTTCTCCCACATAGAATTTTGATTTGCTCCCAAGCCTATTCCTTCTGCACCTTTTCCCTTTGTTGCATCCTGCATGCCATCCTTGCTCTTAGGAACGTGTCTTGATATACTAACCCAACCTGCCACAGTAACCGATGTATAACATCATAAGACCATAAACTCACTATTCCAGCACTTCCTATATTCTCTCTAACTGATTCTCACACTCAGTCCACAATTTCACTTGTGTTTTGAGTGCATTATTCTTAAACACGGAGCCTTGAATGAAACCATACAAAAGAATGTACAAGGCAATGGATCATTTGCCAGGCCTCCAGTAGACATTAGCTTTTGTTCGGGGCAAAATCATCCTCCTGCAAGGTACTCTCTTTCTCACTGCTATCTCTACACAAATTCCAGGCTGCCCTCTCTTTGAAAATTATGCTGATGAATGAACAAAGCCCTAGATCATACGTTGCTCTTTTTTTTAATGTTGTTGCTACTCTATCTCTCACTCCTCCTCTAACTATTGTAGCTCTATCTCTCCCTCCTCCTCTAACTCGTCTACCTCTCCCTTGGTGCAGTTTGAACATATAAATATGTGGATAATTGTTGCCTTCCCATGAACAACATTGGATTGTGAATTTGGCAACCAGCCCATACAGGGCATTGAATCATTAGCAAGGCTGCACCAGACATTAGCTTTTGCTAGGAGCACAATCATGCTCCTACAAAGTGCTCTCTTCCTCCCTCTTTTTGTCATCGCTTTCTCTGCACAGATTCTAGTCTACAATCTCTCTGAGAATCATATTGATGAATGAGCAAAACCCAACCTGATACAATACTGTTCTTTTTAATGCTGTTGTTGCTCTCTTTGTCACCACGCCACTAACTCCTCTACCTTTATCTCTCCCTCCTGCTCTAACTCCTTTAGCTCTCCCTTGATACTAATATTGACTCCACCAATAAAGCTTTATTAGATTCTTTCACTTTGGTTGCAACAACAAATTTCATCTGAATACGAACTTTAGAATGAAAGAGTGGGATGATTGAGATTGAAGACAACAAATCTGAATTTGGTGGATGAGAAAGAGACTACTTTGCTGGTCAAATAAAGCTTTCGCTTTGCTGCATGATCAAACTTCACATAAAATTCCTTAAGATTTCACAAACAACCTGACTGAACCACACATTGTAAGGATGGTGACATTGTGTAAATTTTTGCCGCCTCCTCCATTATATTCAATGGGCCTGCCCTAGTGTAGTGAATACTTTTTCCACAAGCTTCATCTGAACATGAAAATGAAAATGAAAGCCTGGCTTTATTAAGATTGAAGGCATAGTCCCTTTGCTCTGCAAGAGTTTGCATTTGACTTTTGTCATTGTACTCACAGTCTAGAAATATTTTTGAAATGGATCATGAGAACACACACACTTACAAGAGTACGACATGATCGAACTTAATGAGTTTAAGCTGAAGTATCCCTCGAATACAAACGTTCTTCTTTGCATTGCTTTTTTCTTTCCACAGTGTTTCTTTGATCAGCTTTTTGATTTACTTTACACTAGCATTTGCAATGAACAAAATCGGTCATATGCATGGTACAGGCTGTTAGTAAACTATCATAGCAATCAACCATTGCCCAGTGCAAATGTTCTTCAATTAGTTGAAAGTGTAGTGAATTCAAAGTTGTTATTTCAGATCCTGCATTTTTTCTCAACAACATTTAATGTGTCATTTAAGGTGCTAAAATATGATGCTTCCTCCACCAGTTTTGGTGGCACTTCCACTGGCACCCCCCTCTCGACGCCCTCGTTGCCTCCCAGATATCGCTCAGCATGTCAAGCGAAAGCTGGCGCTGGCACAAGTGCAACATTATAGCGTGGAAATAGGAGGAATTTGCAGTCAGTAGCCTACAAGAATGTTATTGGGTCAGGGAGGGCTTCATGGAGGATCATCTGTTTGATTGAATAGAAGGAGGAGAGCAAGGAGGCGCTGAGGGCTATAGATGCTGCTAGCCTATGTGGAGGAGGCGTTGGAAGGTGAGGCTTGGCGTTGTGGTGCCTTGTAGAGGGTCGTGAGGGTGCTTGGAGCCAAAGCGGGTAAGAGGTCACAGGCAGCAGCTGTCTGTGGTCATCTTGTTGGTGAAGGCTTGGCTGAAGCTGGTGTTCATCAGGGGTTCGTTGATGGAGGCTTGCTTGCCTTAGACATTCGCTCCTCCTAGTAGCTCAGCCCTTGTTGTTGTTGTGCTACCCAGCTCCCATTTTTGACCTTGCTCTCTGTAAGTATTGACTCCTTTTGCGTCTCGCAGAGCTCTCGGCATTAATCCATTCAGGTTGGGGAACTATGGCAGACGACCAACCGGTTGTAGAGGCCTTAATGACTGTCAAAGCCTCGGCCCATGAAATGCCTCCAAGTGATGGAGTTTCCAAATGGCAAAAGAACTCACTTTAAGAAACTGTCACACACACAATATATCTCTCAAAGAAAATACTCAAGGGAGTCTCTCGCTCTCACGGAATAAGGAACACTCAAGCTCACAATGAACTAAACTCTCTAAATGAAGAACTCTAGAGATCTAAAACTAATCTTTCATTCTAAAACTAATCTAGGAATGGGAGCAATCATAGTGAACTACTGATGAGCTACACTAGGAGAGCTAAACCTATGCTCTGATACCATGACAAAGTGTGAATTGCACTAGCCTAATCTATCACTTAATGAGCATAAAGATCATGGAGGATCAAACCAAGTATGGAATGCCATGGGGAGAGAGACAGGAAGTATGAAACACGCAATCTATTGCAAGTGTGTTTTATCAAGAATACATGATAGGCCTCTTATATAGAGGGAGCCTTTAGAATAGTCAAACCATGTGGGATCCTCTCATCCACATGTTTCCTTGTGGATATCCTCAATCCACATCTCCACATCATGTAGTCCACATCCTAGGGTGGCTACTTTGATTCTTTCCTATACCATACCTTAGCCTCTAATTATGTGCTCATGGCACCATATCTCAACAGTCAGTACCTAGCCCAATCACGAAAGAATGTTAGAAGAAGAGGGAGTTCTCGATTTGAAGAAGAATACAAAGCAGCCAAGCCCTTGGTTTCCATGTGTCTGTTGTGGATTGCTTATGTTCGAACGACTACTAAACAATTTACTATCCTTATAGAGCAACATTTTATCAACAACCAACATAGCTATCTCTCTGAAGGAAGAATTTGCTCACTATGTGCAAGACAACTAAAGCAAAACAAGGTACTCATACTTTCTCAAGCACATATGCAGCTCCCAAATCAAACAACGTACACATGCAAATTAATGAAATTGAAGCTAGGCTAGTAGCAATACGGATTCCATTTGCCCAAATAAGAGAGCTTTCATACGATGGACAATACAAGTTACGTGGGAGCATTATTAACATTTTTGCTGATGTGAATACGGCACAAATAGTACTTCCCAGATGACTCAATAGTAGCACTTGCAATTAAAAGGAAATTAGAGTACACACATAACTACATGAGTAGGGTTGTCGATAAAGAAAAAGGTAAAAAGCATTGAGAAGGCCTTAGAAGACCCTTCATAATGACAATGGACTTTGATAGCTTATTGGGAAAGGTGGGCTTGACAAATGATGAATACATTTACTGTTTCCGAGCAAGAGTCTCACAACTAATGCTAATGCTTCAAAGGCAACCACTCACGTGGCGCAGCTGCATACTGTACATCTTACATAACCAAAGCAGACAAGGAAACAACCAGTGCAATCAAAGAAGCAATGACAACATGCTTAGCTATCAATGCTCCGGCATTAGAAAGAGTACGTAAAGTAGGAAATGCCATTCTTAACACACAACACATTAGTGCACAACAGGCTTTGTACATTGCACTTTCTCTACCTTTAAAACAAGTAGCATGAGAAACTTCGCATACATTAACACGAGCACTGCCGAAGATAGAACGCTTTTGCTAAAGAGATGCCACCAGCTCAAGGCAATGGATCCAAAGGGTACAAATATTTTCTTCGAGACCAAGTACAGAAATATTGCACTCACAGCAACAACATGCAGCATGTATGTCTAGTTGATTACATAGCAAACTACACTAACGAGAAAAAAGGATTACACAAAAGAAAACGTCCAAAGGTAACGAGGTTCAACAATTACAATATTGCAAAAGACCTAGAAAACCATTATCGGGAACTATGCTTGCTATACTTGCCATTCATTATAAAGGAACATGTCCTTGACAATACATTTCCAACATGGCATGATAATTACAAAGCAAATGAAGACATAGTAGAAGAAAATAAAGAAAAATATAACCACCTGTTGGTTGAGGAACCTACCAAAACAAGCCAGTATGCGGCAGTCACTACTTTGTCAAAGCGACTCAGAACACGCAGAGCCACATGAATGCCTCGATCTCACTATACTGATCTTAATATACAATAGAAAAAAAGAGAAAATACATCACCAGCGAGCTTTACGTACAAAACAATGCCCAATGAAGAGTTCCACCACAAACTTAGGCAGCTCACACAACAACAAAGGCTACTACTAGAAGATTTGATGCTAAAGAAGTGAATAGATAACAATAAACACATAAACTTGCTCCTCATAGGTATGCAAGGACATTCACATTGCTTCTTATTATTCAAGCCCTTCTTCGACATTACAACCACAAACAAACATCAGACATTGATCTTCCAAGAGTTCTTCTACTAGCATACACAGGCAGAGCAGCATTCATCATAGGAGGTGCCACAATCCATTATGCATTGCACTTGCCTCTTCTAACATCTGCTTACACTAGCTTGTCTTCAGACAAGTTGCAACAACTATCATCACTATATAAGAACGTGGAGCTGATCGTGTTTGACGAAGTATCGCTAATTGGTCAAAACACATTCATAGCCATGAACATGCATATGCACAAGATTGAACACAATCACCTACAACCATTGGGAGGAATTGACGTACTCTTATGTGGAGAGTTGTGCCAAGCAAGCCCAACAAAAGACGCATGGATTTTCTCTGATAAGCCCACAAACACAACAATATATCGTTTGTATGGAGAAACAATTTCAAATATTATGAGCTCACTAAACCTACGCGTCAAAAAATTCATGCTACCTACAAATATTAAACATAATTTGAGTGGGAAAGCACACAAGCGATGACATTGAATACCTCAACACAAACTACAAATGACAACCACTACAGAAACAAAATGTACCACACCTTTTCTACACCAATGCAGCCAAGGATAGGCATAAAAATTCCAAGCAACCCAAAGATTACTACTGGGATTACATAGAAGAGCTAAATCTAAAAGAAGGGATGCTAGTAGAGATTCGCTCTGGGAACCTAGATACAGAAGATGGTTTGGTAAATGGAGCAAATGGAGCATTTAAAGGGACTAATATTAACAAAAAATTTAACAGTATACTGTGGATTGAATTCAACGACAACAACATTGGCACCCAAACACATGCACATAAAATACACTTGTATACCGACGAACTGGACCCCAATTCTTTTTGTCACAAAAGAATTCCAAATTGGAAAAAATAGCCTAAAAACCATAACAAGAACTCAGGTCCATGTGCAACCAGCTGTTGCAGCAAGAACAATACACAGAGCGCAAGGCCTATCAATGGACAAATTGGCTTTCGACCCATCAAGTATCAAATCACATGGACTAGTGTACACCGCACTCTCTAGGATAAGGGACCCTGCCAACTTGTACTTGTTTAACATTGAATCCAAGCACATTAAGATAGATGATAACGTTCTTCAAGAAATCACATGGTTGCAATCGGATTACACTTGGAAAACAAAGCAAATTGACCTCTCAATGGATACAAAAACATGCAATAACATATAATAGCTAAAGACGAGGGCCTTCCACAGGTACAAAACAGACATCTTGCATTGCAAAAGCATCTTGAGTTCAATGTTTCTATGTGTACAAGAAACACATGTAAATCAACCTCTTAGGTTTCAATGTCATTTGTGGGAATGGTAAATCTGGATTTATAACATTTTACACAAAAAACATCAACCTTTTACACTCTCAACAACACAATCAAAACGGAATCGAGAAGCTTGCTAACAATCCACGAGGATAATAACAAACAAAAAATGGCTATAATTAATGTTTACAAATCTCCAAAAACAAAAACATTACTCCTTCAATCAACAATTGCAAGTATATTATCCACAATACCAGAAAACATCAAAAGATACGTTCTCGGTGACTTCAACATAGACCTCAACATTCATATAACAAGCACATCTAAATTTGAATATTTCATGGACCAAAACAATCTCGCACAATTAATACACACACTAACAACTATACAAGGAACATTATTGGATCAAATTAGCTGGACAATTAAAAGAGACTTCACTCATAACGGAGGAACAAATTACATCTACTGGTTTGACCACTCGCTTATCTATACTTCAAAAACTTTGGGCAGGCCACTTGAATGAAATTCAGCTTGTTTTTTTTATAAAATGACAAAAACATATGTATTATCGTCGGCAATTTAAATATTTAAATTTGGTTGAGTGTATTCTTTCAAATTACGGATGAGAACAAACGAAAGAACTTGCAAAGCTCCGCCAGCCTCCCAGTAAACCTCCGCACGTTCACATGTTTTCTCTGATGATTTTCAGCAGCCAAAAGCAGTAATCAGTGGGAGGAGACTAATGCTCGTCTCCTCACCATGGCTTCTTGACGATCCACACTCTTCGAGGTCAGTATTACCTTTCTGGCCAGTTGCAGCGACGACGATGTATTGTAAACGCCCGTGAATTCCTGGAGTTGGCTACGGAAACATCCTCAGTCTTGAAAGCTCTGCAACATATGTTCAAATTGCTGTTCGATCCTGTAGAGCTGTTTGATCGTCTCAACCTAGGATTCGGACTTCTACTTAATTATCCTACTGTTGCTCGTGAAGGAGGGAGAACCGCCTGAACAAGTCTTACTTGAGAGCTCTATAGCACCGTGAACAATGAAGGAATTGTCTTGCTGCACGTTGACAATATGTCAGCTGCTTCTGCTGGCGCTAGTTTGCTGCTACACAGAAGCGAAAATAACGACTCACGTTTTAGCCCGAATTGGGACGGGGCGGGTGATGGATTTGCACTGTCAGTCGGGAGACACGGATTTGGGCGCTCAGCAGGTGCCAGATGGACAAGAATTCGACTGGAGCTTCTCTCCCAGTGTTCTGTTGAACACACTATTTTACTGCGACGTACAGTGGAACGGGACGACCGCCCATTTCAATGCTTATGATTTCACGAGGGATTTCAATAGATGCAGCAGCGACTGCCTGTGGATCGTAGCTCGCGAGGGAATATATTGGTTCGATGGTGCTGCAAGATTTTGGCAGTATCAACTTGCATGGTATTGAGATAACCCAAATAGCCCATCGTCAATCTACGTGCTTGTGCTTAATATATCTATCTCTATCTGTATAATAATAGTTCTTCGAATCCTTACAGATATCTGCATATCTAAAGCTTTGTACATGTTTGTGAAGCTTTCCATATCTTTACATTTGTATTTTGGATGAAGCTCTATATCTCTATCTCCATAATAATAGTTATTGGAATCCTTACATATATCTAAATATATGTTGTATTTAAGCTTTCGTTGTATTTAAGCTTTCCATATCTTTATATTTTGTATTTTGGATGAAAATGTTAAGACTATGTCCCCTACTCAACAAAAGCTCTACAGGAATACTTTTGGCTTGGGGAGGCACCAAGAGGGGAGAGGAGGTTTGAAGGGGGGCTTTGTAATAGGAAGGGGGGCTTTGTAATTGTCTTTAAGGAACTAGTTTCTTATTCACCTTGAGTCACTCTCCCTTACTCCCATTTAATTCTCTCTCCCTCACTTGTCATTACACTCACTTCCCCTTTGCCTTACCTTGTATCACCTCACCGCGCCCTCTGATCCTTGTGCTTGCCCTCATATCAATCACTCCTCCCCTCCCTCCCTTTCCACATGGCTAGAAGTTGTGAAGGTTATCTACCTCCAATTTACTCGCTAGGACATTCCAAACTCAACCCATCCTCTAAGTCATTGAAGCATGATCAAGTGTAGCTAGCACATTGCGATGTGCATTGTTAGATAGGATTACAAAATCAGTGGTAGGCTCACAATGATGTGCCATAACAGTCCATGCATTCGTTAGCATTTTTTAACGTTGTGATGATTATCACATTGGAGGTCATTAATTTTCAAACTCCCCAGGCTTTGATATTTTACCAACTGTCATCTCTCTTAATTGCACAACACTACTATGTCAATGCCAGATGGAGGCTATAGTTATGCTTCTGCAACCATTGTGCTAATTCCTAATGCAAAAAATATGGCACTATGCAAGTGCACTACTTGCAACCATAGTTAAGGTCCTTGAGTAGACATGTGGCATGGTGTAGGCTCAAACTAGCAATGTCAACCACTTAATAATGAGAATTAACTCCGATGCTCATGTCCAACTACTACGATGGCCACATCAACAAATGCAGATGGTGATTATTGCCATGGTAGCACACATTAACTTTTTTGGTGACCCATGTCAACCATCATGATGGGTGTCCAATGGCCTATGTCCAAAATTGTGATGGCCACATCAACCATTACATGTGGTGACTATTGCAACCATGATAGACACCTACTAGCCCAATAGTCCAAGTCAAAAGTTACGGTGGTCCTATTGTAAGAATCAAGTTTTCATACAAGCCATGATGGCACACATCGACTAGCTATGGCCTGAGTCAACCCCACTAAGGTGATATTATTGCTTGACACTTGTTTGCCCCATTGTGGCACTATATTAGTTCCTAATGGAGTGTTTCTCCCATCAAAGCATAACTCTTCTTTAGCCAATCAACTACTTTTGGGTCATTGTTTGCTTGGGTGTAGCCATTTTTGGTGAGGTTCAGGGACTTTTCTGTATATAGGTATCTTGCATGACCCATAACTTATGCATTGTTCAATGGAATTCGGCAAACTTTGTCTTCAAGTTGTAGTACACATTCCAAACATGAACATGAGAGAAAAAAATTATGGAATAAGGATTTGGGAATGAGACGGTTAAAGCATTGCAAGTGCTATGTTGCATGTGATGCATGCATCCTGAAGACTATAGGATATAGCAATTTATTCAAAAACATCAAAATTTTGTTCTATATATACATGCAATTAAGTAATCATTCAAAAGTACACTACGTGAGCTTCTCCTCAACCCAAGGACACACCTAAATGAGAACATTTGACATGGGTTAACGGACCTCCAATTTTGTGCTAAAGTGATGCATACCCATTTGAGGGCATGCTCCATAACTTTTTTTTGATTTGTTGAAAACCAAAATGGATTGAAAATTTGGAATCCAAACTAATGGGACTATTGCATGGTAGTCTTAAAACATTGATAGTTGTTGGTATTGGTATCTAGATTTACCCTAAAATGGAAGAAGTTGGAAAAGTGCAATTTGTGCATGTGAAAATATATTTTAATAAATCCAACACTATCTACAATTTTGAATTGTTTATTTTTCCATGCACTTGCTTGCTATATGGATCATAAGCATGCCAAAGAGTCATTGCATTTAATAATACACAGCATCAAACCCGATAGTATGCCCTTTGGCCTATTTGTGTTTTGAAGCATATTAGGCCACATCGTACTTGTTTGGGATATCCAATTCTGCTGACATGCATCACTGGAGGGAGAAAAACCGATGGCTAAAACTTTACTACTCCCATATAAATTTTAAATTTTCACATCTCCCGCCCATCAAATCTTGGAAGATTAAGTACCTGCAACCTGCTCCCACCTTGTAAACGCCCTGCAACTCGCACGCACCTCGATGTGACCTTGCGCAGACTTTGGTTTGCCATTTTCTTCTTTCATGTAAGTTGTCTTCTATTATTTTCTTGCCTCATCAGCTAGGTTCTCTGGGTATATTCTAAACTGATCGTGGCCATGGAATCAATGGCAACATGCAGCTCACCATGGCTTGCAAGAGAAGCAGACAAAGGCTGCAAGATAGGAAAGCTGAAAAACTAGATCAGCGCACAAGGAAGAGTGCCGGTCGAGGAAAGCACTGGTACGGTATCGAATAAACAACGGAAGACACTTTTGCAACATCTTTGAAGGGAGAAACAACGAGAAGAAAGAAGACTCCCTTGCAGAGTAGCAGCAAGAAGCAGTTGCAAATGCACACATTCAATCATTGCCATCAGAGCGAAGAACACAAGTTGTGGTGTCATGATTGGTGGGAGCATTTGAGGCAGCAACATCAAGCCATTCAGGTGATTACCAGTTTCGAGTCTTCACAAGCTTTAGCTTGCACCCTAAAGTTTGTAGAATAACAACCCTACCAACACCTCGAGAGATGCACACCCAAGAAGCGATGCTCTCTAACCGGAGAAATGGCCCACAGAAAGTGAAAGTGGTGCACAGCTTAGATCAACTAGCTGCAAAGAGGGCGACATTAGCTATGTTGGTGTCCCCTGAAACAAAGGAGAAACGGCTTGGGCACACAATGTCAAAGATGTTATCAATCATAAGGACCAATGTGGCTCCAGCAGTTGAATGTAGGGCAGAAGCAATGCACGATCATCCCAATCCGAGAAGTTTGTGGGCTTCAATAGAACGCAAGAAAAGGAGAGACAACCTAAGTGCGGAAGTCATTGCTACAGTGATGACGTTTTGGCACAAAAATACGAGAGTTTCTTCAAATAAAAAGGACATCTGTAAGAAGCGGACGGGACGCAAAGTGTTTAAGGAGCACATCATACACATGCTAGATACAATATAGGTCAGTGTTGCCTAAACCAGCCCGGTGGTTGTTTGTGATTGAGCTTTGGGATAATTTACTTGTTTTATTTCTTAAACCAAACCAGCTTGGTGGTTGGAACATTATGCAATTGTAGGCTAGCTCAACTCAATCGCCAGTTATGTGCTTGTCTTGAACCAGCGTGGTTCAACAGACATTAGTTATTGTCTAGCCCGGTGGCATGGTTGAGCAAAAATTAACAGCAATATATTGTTATTTTACTAAACCAGCCTGGTGGTTGGAACATCATGCAACCGTGGCTGCTTCAGCTCAATCACTAGTTATGTGATTGTCTTGAACCAACGTGGTTAAACAGACATTAGTTATTGACCAGTCCGGTGGTTGAAATTATTGTGTTTCTTAGTATTTAAATTTGTTAAATTTAATTTCTTGCTATTCGGGTCATATACCACTGTTAAATTGTGATTGAAATTGTGAAAATTTTTAAATGAAAAGCAATATATTGTTATTTTTTAATGGTGAAAATGAAAAGCAATATACTTGTAATTATCTGATATGTGAAGTTGAGACCGTCAGACTAAACCAACCCGGTTGGTTAAAATTGTGACAGTGTCCTAAACCCCATCCGAGTGGTTGAAATTGTGACTGTCCTAAACATGTCCTAAACTAGCCCGATGATTGAAATTGTGACTATCCTAAACCAGCACGGTGGTTGAAAATTGTTTTGCTTCATTATATACTTTAATTAGACTATGTTTTGTCTTCTTTTAGTAGTAGCAAAAAGGGGGCTCACTGTTCTATTGTTCCCGCATGTTGGGTTAGCAGACGGAGTTGTATCTCAAGTTTATGGATCAGAATTCGGACATTTCAATTAGGCAGAGGAGCTTTGAGCATTGTAAGCCGTGGTACATCAGGAAGCTCAAAGATAGGAATGTTTGTTGTTGCAAAACACACATAGATTTTGACCTGGCCTAGCAAGCTATGAATGACTTGAGATCTAGTCGTGTTGGAGCATTGCTCCATGGGGATCGATCCCCATGCCTCCCTAATGAATACGCATTCTGTAGGCCACCTGGATCCTCATCGTGTGTTGCAAAGGAGAACATGTTTTGTAGCCCAAGGTCTCTGTGGGAGCCAGTGGTTTGTCCAAATGGAGACCGTGAGTGGCATAGGATTGAATGCATTCACGGCACATGCAAGCATTGTAGTTTGAAGCTGAAGAAGAAGACATTCAATGTCTGTCCGAATGAAATGAGGGAAGACAACCATGTTGCTCTAAAATGGAGAAGATTTGAAAATGTCAATGTTGGGATCTGATAAAAAGAGATGGCTACTGTCATATAAGAGCACCCAGCCAAAGGAGCTTATAGGTCCCGTGGTTCAATCCATCCCAAAATATGTGCTTCACAATTTCACGACCAGCTGGCAAGATAAGCAGTTCAGGACGTGCCTTGCCAATTTTCCCGGTGACACTATTGTATCTATCATGAATTTTGCTGAAAATTATTCATTTCAAGAATAAGATGAGATACAAAGTACTCACTGATACAACAAGCAGATAACAATTCTTGTGCATATCACGCACAGTCATTTGCTTGATTATTCCATGCCTTATGCCAATCTACTGTTTTGCTAACTCACAAGAGTCCACGTCAATGCAACGCACGTACCATTTCTACATTTCAAATGATAGGGAACATGACGCCTTATTTATGCAACATGCTTTTCTATTGCATTGGGAATGCCTGAAAAAGGAAAATCCCCATATAGAAAATATAAAACAACATTGGGTGTGGTCAGATGGTGTTGCCTCTCAATTTAAATTAGCCCATGAATTCTACTTCGTCTCAAGGTTCAAATCCCTGATCGGTCTAGACATGATGTGGAATTTCTTTGGGTCTAGCCATGGCAAGGGTGAACATGATGGATGCGGTGTTATTATTAAGTAAGCTCTATTTAAACATCAATTAGCATGCCCTCAAGAAAAGCTCAATGATGCCCATGATGTTGTAACATAGCTTATAGCCAACCTCTCCATAGGCGCGCATTCAACATATAGTAAACAAAGTATCCGTACATTACTACCGTGCTATCCGAAAATTTATTGCATAGTGCTATACTAAAACAATCCCCTTTAGACTGTTTATCGTTTTGTTAACCATCAAATTTCATCCCATGCTTGTTTTTAGTATATCCCAATAACCACCGCACTACTTTCCCATAACAAATCCACACATCCTACACATCCATTCATCTTGTAATAATAGAAGCAAACTATCGCGCTGGTGGTGTTATGGATAAATTTGACCAAGGTAAAAGGCATAAATATATGTGTGTGCTTGTATGTGTGGCAATAGTATAATAAAATATGGTGTGCATAGGGCCCAGGGTTGAGGTGGTAGGGCATGACCATGTGCCACCCTTCCACATAAGAGGACCCATAAGGTGTGTTGTACATAATCCATGGTAGTTATATTATAAAATGTTAAGGTGGCATGGTTCCTCCATGTGCCACCCCTCCACCTAGGCAGTCCCATGCCTGCATTTAGTGAGACATGGACCAAGGACCATGGGAGAAGTAATATAAAATAGGTGGATATGGATATTATATTGGATTATTCCCTCCATGTAGGATAGGCCCATGTGGGGGGGGTGTAGATAGTCCAAGAATGCAAGTTAAATAATGGGGAAAGTAGGATGAGGTGGCGAGATTCCTTGTGCCAACCCTCTACTTGTCCTCCTAGATGATTGAATGTATTATAAAATTGGGAAGAGACTAGGGGAGTATCTTAGACTTGGGATATGGGGGTTGATATATGTGGAAAAATGAGGCCAAGGTTTGTCGCACACAATTGAGAGTGCATAACCGCCTAGCCCACATGGGAGACTTTTCCACACACACCATGCATGTGGGAGGATGCATTTATTGGGAGAGACCCCCTCTCTTGGCTATAAAAGGATGGGGCTATTCCTTGATGGAACACGCTCATTCTTGTCAAGCCATTATGCTATTACCTTGATTTCCCCCATCCTTCCTTTCAAATAAAGCATGACTCTCTTCTCTTCCCTTGATGTCTCCATCTCTACATTCCACCTCCCATCATGTACATGCTCCTCTTCCCCCTCTCCCTTCCTCTTTGTGCCATGGTCTCCCTCTTCATTCCCACCCCTATTAATCCCTTTTCCCCACCCATGTTAATGCTTCTCCCCTCACATTCCCTCTCCTCCATGGCCCTCGAGCGTCGCCATGCCTAGTGTCTAGCCTCATGCCTTGATTTCTTTTCTAGATAATAGAATTGGTGTGGTTGCTGGGATCGAAATCTCCACGGCTAGTGGCATAAAATTCGTTACTCCTATGACTAAGTGTAGTTCTGCAAGACCTTTAGTGTGTGGTTCTCTGCTTTTGCACTTCCAATCTACGTGTCTTCTGCCTGCAGTTCTCCATCTCTGCGGCTGTAAAACTTCTCAGTTTCTACACATTCCGCATGCGGTTCCTACACATCTTCTATGCGACGCCATGCGTCTTTTGGTCGACCGCGCCTGCAGAACTGCTCTTGCGCATTTGCAACACCCGCACGCCCCCTGGTTGCAGCTGGTGCACCTGTGTGTCGCGGACAGATCACGACAGACTTTTTGGGCTCCTACAAAAGATCTTGCGCTCCTATCCTATTCTTCTTCTTGTCCTTATCTTTCTCTTTCTCTTCTCTCCTCTCCTCTCCTCTCCTTTCCTTTTATTAAGGAGTGGGAATTGAACCCAAGACCTCCCCATTAAGAAAAGGGAGACTTACCAATGGGGCAGCAAATAGGAAGTGATGAGAGTGTAATGATATTGCTTATATGGTGAAATCTCATGAACTATAACTCTCTAACCGTAGGGAGTTCCCTCTTGTTGTAAAAAACAAAAGTACTTCATTTCATGTGCTCTATTCATATCTGATACTAGATCATAGATTCTGAACTTTTTCAAGTTCACTCCTTGGACGCACGCCACAGGAGAAGGGTGGATATTTATGTCACTTCTCGACGAGTTCAAGGATTTGGTGCTCGGTCCTCCGCTCATTACAACTACTAATTGGCGAGATCTCTTTCTTGATCTTCATGTCGATCTTCAACAACTGAATGTACAATGCATTGTTCAAGGAGACGATGGGTGGGATGATACACCATGGATGATTCAAGGTGAAGAACTAGTGATACACTGGGAGGACTTTGATTTCAATTCTACTCATTATGCGGTGATCGAGCTACTTGCCGCATCGGAGGTAATTAAAAGGGTGACATTCTTCGAAGGGTGCGATGCTCCCCAAGCTTGGGGGGAGATTTGGCGCATCTGCTTATTAATTCATGTGGATAAGCTTGTCTTGAATGATTTCTTCTCGATCTCACAACAAAGGTTTCTAGGGCTCGGCTATGGTTGGTAATGTTTCGATCAAGGTTTCTAGGGACTTCTAAAAAATGAAGCCCAATCAATGATGCAAGTGGGTAATTTTGGTTGTCCATGGATTGTCCTTTCTTTTAGAGGATTCACACCAATATAGCAAGGCTTGAGTGGGTCCAGGTGGTTGTAATCATGGTACATGGGGAGTGTCCTCTCTTAAAAGACGATCTCCATAAGATGAAAAGGCTTGAGTAGGCATCCCGTGACCCATCCACCATGGGTGATCATGGTACATGTGGAGTGGTTGTGATCATGGTACATGTGGAGTGTCCTCTCTTATAAGAGGATTCTCCACAAGATAAAAAGGCTTGAGTGGGCATCCCGTCCACCATGGGTGGAGGCTCTAAGGGGCTTAGCACATGGGAAGGAATAGGATGGGAATGGGAAAAGGTGGTCCCATGCATATTTTTATCTTATTCCCATCCCACCATGTTGGAGGTGGGGACCACATGGGGACAAGGACACCTGTCATCCTCCCATGTTTTGGAATCCCTAAAAAATGGGAACCCATTCTAGAATCTGGTTGCCAGGGTCTAAAGGCCATGGTTCAGGATGGGAGAAAAAGTGGCTACTTCCATTGTAAATCCATCCTAGACCATTTGGTCCTAGAACATTTGGTCTAGGATGGGTGTGACAGAAAGATTCATACAACATCATTTTCAAATAGAACAAAAGTATTCCAAAGTTTTTTGGGTATGCCATATATTTGGTGTAGGTGGATCGGTGTACAGAGTTTTGGGGCTAGATTTCATAATGGGCTCTTAGTTGTGTCTGCACTACACTTAAATAAGAAGCGAGTTCATTGAGCCCGACCTTTTCAATCTTCAGTCTCATGCTAATTTGGTAATCAAAATCTTTGAGTTCATTGAGCTTGACCTTCTCATTCTTCAGTCTCATGTTAGTTGTGTAATCGAAATCTTTCGTCTCACATAAGTTGTCTAATCAAAATCTTTTGTCTCACATTAGTTGACTAATCGAAATCTTTCAGTCTCACATTAGTGATCTAATCGAAATCTTTCATCTCACATTACTTGTCAAATCAAAATCTTTTGTCTCACATTATGGTCCTTGGAGTGGATCAAAGGACAATATCTAGTCACATAGCTGAGAAAACATTGCCCAAGTAAACTCTAGAGAAGATTAATAATTCAATAGATTACACACAGATTACATAGATAACATCTCAAAGACTCCTTTCCTTCAGATTACATCTCAAGGACTCCTTGTTTAGCTCCTTGATTGCAGGCTCGGCCCTCCTTGCTCCTTTCTAGACTCTCTCTCTCACTCTCACTCTCACTCTCACTCTCACTCTCACTCTCACTCTCTCTCTCTCTCTCAAATATAATAATGGGGTATAATAGCTACTGCTATACCAGAGTTAGCATGTGTGATCAAGGAGTTAGTGACACAGAAGATGCTACAAAAATTATGACAAGACCTAAGGGCAAAAATGCAGTTCTACAATAGGAAATTAATCCAATGGACAATTGCGAGATGCAAAAATACCTCGAGAAAGGTATATCAATGTCTAAAAGGCATCTAATATGCAAATTGAATACTAGCTCACATGATCTAGAGGTGGAGAAGGTGGGCAAGACCTAGAGTCCCATGGGAAGAAAGACTATGCAAAATCTACCCCACAGGGAGGTGGAAAATGTCCAGCATGTTGGTATTTGTTAGTGGTAAACCTACAAGGGGTGGTGCTAAGGTTGATAGATGGGTTAAAAAGTAAGTGCCATGTGGCACTATTCCATGCAATGTATTACATAGTGGCTTCTACCACCCTTGAGACTCTCTCGTGGTCCTCAGCAGATGGCTCTCAGCTTGAATTTGCCCAAAATCTTTGGGCTCCGTGAGCAAGTGTCTATGATGTTTGGAGGGAGCAGCGTGACTTGAGATTGGTTATGGGCTACTAGCGACTCTTCTTCAACTCTACATGACCTCAAGTACCTCTCCATCGACATCTATGTATTTAAATTTGTTCAAAGCAGCGTGACTTGAGATTGGTTATGGGCTGCTACTAGTAGCTCTTCTTCAACTCTACATGACCTCAAGTACCTCTCCATGGACATCTATGTATTCAGATTTGTTCAAAGTAGTTCAGTCTATGTGAGAGCACTGTGAAGCTTGTCTTTATAGCTCTGAGTGTTTGGAGCAACGCTTTGTGATCAGCCTTGAGAATAGTGTGATACAACATCTTGTGAATAGATGCAACAAGACCCGTAGGG
Source organism: Dipteris shenzhenensis (assembly GCF_047967505.1). Classification (NCBI taxonomy): domain Eukaryota; kingdom Viridiplantae; phylum Streptophyta; class Polypodiopsida; order Gleicheniales; family Dipteridaceae; genus Dipteris; species Dipteris shenzhenensis. The sequence continues at coordinate 33,252,241 of NC_141608.1, read as the reverse complement.
ATCAACATCTATAAGTGATTGTGTTGAGTGATTTTAGTTTGTGGCTTTCGATAAAGAGTGCACTATCTTCTACCCGAATTCCCTTTCTCTCTATCCTTTGTGATGATTCCAAAGTATATGAGCTAGTATTGCATGCAAGTGTGTCTCCATTTACCAACATAACACTATACTCCTTAGATGCCAGGCCTATCCACACAATAAAGAAATATATGATGGCAATAAAGGCAATCTGATAAATCTATTAAAGCAGGGAGCTACAAAACTAGGAAGTTATCTAAAATAAGTTTTGGGACATCGCAACAAGATACTTGGACTAGCAAAAAAGCTAGCTCATCAAATGCTAACTACATAGCAGTCTAAGTTAATTTATTTCATTGGATGTAAAAGATCACCATTTGTTGATAGTGATCACCAATCCCATAGATCCTCAAGGGTCTTGAGAGAAGTTTAATACAACCATATCTTACCATCTGTGTGTTTGTGTGTGTAAAAGATCACCAATTGTTGATAGTGATCACCAGAACCCATAGATCCTCAAGGGTCTCAAGACAAGTTTAATACAACCATATCTTATCATCTCTCTCTCTCTCTCTCTCTCTAATAACCTTATCCTACATTTGTTTTTGCATCCTGTTTGCATCAATTTTTGTAACACAATAGTTAATGGTTGTAAAACTCCATTGTGAAAATAGGCAAAACCCAACATACATAAATTGTATATGTACAACTATAACTAAGGGTACACAAAACAAATAAGAGACCCTATGGATTGAAGGGACTTTTTGATTGGGGGGTATATATTCGGTTTTTTTCTTTTGGTTTATATATTCTCAACAAGCAATTTAAAGGAAATTTGCCATAGATCTCCTAACTTGTTCATCCACATTGGTAGGAGATCCATCCAAGATTATTAAAAATATGCTAAGATGGTTTGATTTATATACATGCAAGATGTTCATGCTGTATATTAAAAACCCCTACCATTGTAGGCAAGGATTATTGCCATACAAACATCATGGCAATGCAGAGCCACCACCTTGAGCATACTTGTGGATATGATAGGGGTTTATGTGGGTTTTGGATTTGAGGAACTAGGAGAAGAGCATGCACCTAAAAAACAAAATAAAAGTAATTGAGCCTACAACATACATATAACTTATAAGTGCAAGGGTTTAAATTTTGATACTTATATTATTGCAAAGATGGTGGAGCTTGAAGGCTAGGGTGGAGAGGACTATGGAGTTGAAGGAAAGGGTGGCAAAAAAAGTATTTGAATTGCATGACGAGTCCCAGTTAGGTACCTAATGGGCTAGTTCCCATCACAGGTGTAGTTTGTAGACCTCTCATATAAATCATTATTGTGTATTAAATTGTAAGCCATGAGGAATCCCTTGTATACCATCAAGCTTGCATGAATTACATACAATCCATGTGGAATTCTCATCATTATCATCATAATTTGAGCCATATATTTCTCTCTCATTTTGTAATTCCAAGGATCCTAGTGGCCCAAGTCAAGTACCATGATGGTTTGCCATGCAAGTCAAGCACTACCGTGGCCTTAAGTTGCATTACTTGGAATCCTTGTGCATTATCCTTTGATATAAATGCATCCATTACAAGCAATCAAAGCAATCAATATAGAATCCTTGTCATCATCATATTTCAAGCCATGTCCTTTCACATGCAAGCATGCATACAGTTTATCTAATTCTCCATTACCAAAGTAAATTTGGAGCCACCAATTCAAATCTCCCATGCCTCACTTGATTTTGATTCATCATCACCTTTATGCCAAGATATTATTTATACCAACACGGTGGCTTGTTGCCTAAGTTAAGTCTATAGTGGCCTTAGCTTACATTACCCTTCTATGGACCAAGTAAATTTGGAACCACCAATTCAAATCTCCCATGCCTCACTTGATTTTGATTCATCATCACCTTTATGCCAAGATATTATTTATACCAACACGGTGGCTTGTTGCCTAAGTTAAGTCTATAGTGGCCTTAGCTTACATTACCCAAAATTTCTATGGACCATTGGGCTATGTGGGCATGCATATAATTTGAAGTAGCCTAGTGGCCCAAGTAGCTAGTACAAGTGGTAGCTGTCAAAGCCACCAATTCAGATTTCCCATGCCTTTTTGGTTTTCAATTCATCACCACATTTAGACATGTATATGATTTGAAGTAGCCTAGTGGCCCTAGTAGCTAGTATAGGTGGTAGCTATCAAAGCCACCAATTTAGATCTCCCATGCCTTGCTGGTTTTCAATTCATCATCACATTCATGTCAATGTATTGAGCCAATCATGATCAGGTATAACCATTTGAGCCAATCATGATAAGGTATAACCATTTTTTGTGAGGTTCAGGGAATATATTGCAAATGGGGTAACTTGCTCGATCCATAACCTATGTGTTGCTCACAAAATTTGGCAAAAAACTTGACGTCTAAACTAATCCAATATTGAATATGAAACTAAATTATAACAAAAATTTCTTCTTGACACTACAACTATTTACCTCATTTTTAACGCTTTTTTGATGAAATTTTTTTCCCAACGCAGGAAAGCATCGTAGTTAGAGTCGATATTAGTGTCAAACGGAAACCATTGATGTTATGGTCACAAAATATGTCAATACATGGCCTTTCCAATGCTAATAGAAACGGTAATATCGACGGTATTTTTGATGCTTGTCAATAATTTTCTAGATATATTTTTGACCATAATATGAAAGCTATTATTGACATTGGAAAATAGATTTTTATGCTAATATGGATGCTAATATTGATGCTGTTAAAACATTCCGAAGCTATTCCGATGCTAGTATCGATGCTATTTTTTGTGATCAAAATTTTTAAAGGGAAGATTAGGGCTTGCTAATCTACCCTTTTCTATAAAGGTATGTATTACACAGTAGTGGTCATTCTATTGTATTGTGTGCATTTCTTCAGTACAAAATTTTCCTATTACATTGTTTGAGGTCAAAATTTCCCTATACATCCTATATACAAGAAATTAGTCTACATCGCAGTGCAAGCCACCGCTCCCAGCATTTTCATGTTCATTGCTATTGTCACCATCCTCTCCTTTGCCACCTCCACTTTCTCCTTCCTCTTGGTGGGAATCATTCAAATACTTGTCTCCATCCTCCTATTCAGTCAGATGTGGCACAAGTGTTAGAGGTTAGTATATCTTTTAGTTATTCAATTCAAGCATTTGAAAAAAAATGGATGTAGTAAGGACTTACATTGAGCAAGGGCACAAATTCCCCTCTCTCTACGTGCAAGTTCATCAGAGCTTCTGTACTTCATACAACATGGTGCTTGCTTCATGTTGCAAGCTCTCCTCTTTAGGACTCATGCTATCCTATGTTCCACATCTCTTCTCTTTCATTCTAGGGTGAAGGAGCATCAAAGTAGTGTTTATCATGTCCTATATTTCATTTTCCTTTAGTGCATCCTCCTCTTCTCAATGCATTCATTATATTGCTTTTCAGGCTCTCGATTCCTTTAGAGTGTTTTGATAACCTTGGGTCCACATCAACTCGGGAGGATGATTATGCAATGTGTGTGCTCTCACAATTCCCGGAATAATTTCATCTCCCTACATGAAAATAATTTAGTTAATTGACTCGACAAAGTCACATGAGAAGACAAAGAATTCACTCATGAACAAGGGAAAAGGAGACTTCTAGCTCATCGTACAATTGCATCTCAAGTAAAAATTGGAAGTGACCATAATTCTTTATGTGTGCTATTGATATGGTGCATACTCTCCTTATTTGTCCTCTGTATCATGCACAATCACACAAGGCTTGTTGATAAAGATTTGCTCCTCTAGTCTCTTCTTTGGATTCTGGTGAGCTTGAAGACATCTACAAAGGCTACATTGCTCATTACAACAAAAGGTTATTGCATAATCCATACATGATGACAAAACATGCAAAAAATGAATTCTATTTGCTACAATTATTCACAATGCTATGTGAGTTTAAGGCTTGTGCAAAGATCATGGCCATCGGTCCCATTTTCATGCTTAGAAGACCACTTAGCATTTTTTTATATGCCCATGCATGATGCATGGCCAAAAACATGGTAATATGGATCCTTGACTATGCAAATGGTACTTGATGGGCATGATACTTTGCAACTTGTGCAAAGTATCATGGCCATCGGGTCCCATATGTATGCTTAGAAGACCATTGAGGCATATTTTTGTACACCCCTGCGTGATGCATGGTAAAAATCGTGGACATATGGCTTCCTTGACCATTGCAATGGTAACCGATGGGAATGATACATTGCGTAGGCCTTAAAGTAGGTTATTTAATGCCTGTGCAAATTATCATGTCCATCGGGTCCCATTTGCATGCCTAGAAGGCCACCAAGGCATTTTTTTGTAAGCCCATGCATGATGCATGGTCAAAAACATGAAAATATGGCTTCTTGACCGTGGAAATGGTTACTAGATAGGCATAATAGTTTTCACAAGTTCTAAAAAATTGTTATTTTAAGGGCCGTGCAAAGTATCATGGCCATCGAGTCCCATTTGCATGCTTAGAAGACCACCGAGGCATTTTTTTGTACGCCCATGCGTGATGCATGGTCAAAAACATGGAAATATGGCTCTTGACAATGAAATAGTACCCTATGTGCATGATACTTTGCACGGGTCTTAAGGTAGGTGAGTTTAAGACCCATGCAAATTATCATGGCGATCAGGTTCCATTTACATGCTTAGAAGACCACCGAGGCATTTTCCCCCCACACATGTGAGATGCATGGTCAAAACATGGAAAGATGGCTTCTTGACCATGAAAATGGTACCTAATGAGAATGATAATTTTCACAAGACTTAAAGTAGGTGAGTTTAGGGCCCATGAAAAGTATCATGGCCATCGGGTCCCATTTGCATGCTTAGAAGACCACCGAGGTATTTTTTTTGTACGCCCATGCGTGATGCATGGTCACTTCTTGAGCATGCAAATGGTACCCAATGGACATAATAATTTGTATGAGACTTAATTAGATGATTTTAAGGCCTATAAAAAGTATCAAGGCCATCGGGTCCTGTTTGCATACTTAGAAGTCGACCGAGGTATTTTTTTGTACGCCTATGCATGATGCATGGTCAAAAACATGAAAATATCGCTTCTTGACCATGCAAATAGTATCCTATGGGCATGATGCTTTGCAAGAGCCTTAAAGTAGGTGATTTTTAAGCCCACACAAAGTATCATCAGGTCCCATATGAATGCTTTGAAGACCACTAAGGAATTTTTCCCCCACACATGCGTGATGCATTGTCGAAAACAAGGAAATATGACTTCTTGACCATGCAAATATTCTTTATAGTCATCGAAGGAAAAATATTGCATATTGTGAGTACTACTGGCCACGTGGACCATGATGTGGATTGATGTCCAAAGGGATTAACACCATCCATAGCCATCCCAAGATGCAAATTATGAGGCCCAAGCCCATACTCTGTCCGCTTCTTCTCTAAGTGTCTCCTTGCCTTTCCATCTGTAGTTTCATTCGTTGAGTGGTTGCGAGAATGCCAATCCATAAGCCTAGCTAAGGATCCACAACAAAACAAGTGCACGATGCGTGTTAAGATCAGCATGTGTCGCATTGCCTTTCTCAAAATCTTTTGTCCTTCTGTGTCTTGTCGGTATCAAGATACACCGCATTGTGGACAAGTTATAGAGTGACCATATGTTCCTCTATAAAGGATGCAATCATTAGGACATGCATGAACTAACTTGTAATCCATTCCTAATGATGCCATCATTTTCTTTGCATCCTTTCTTGAGTCAGGAATTGTCTTTCTTTTGGGAAGTAGTGTTTGGAGTAACTCGAGACATTGATCCATTCTTGAATTTGAAGCAACAAATTGGAAGCACAAGCATGAATGTATAGTTTAAAATGCATCAAAACTCTTACTGAAAGAGGGACAAAATGCTCGGGTCTAACCATCCATACCTTACTTGTGAATTAAAGATAAGAAGAATGGCTGCAAGACAAGATTTGCTTGGCCCTATTATCATACACATATATGTGCTCCTCATCCATACACTCCTGTCCCATTTTCATTTCCTAACATTACATCGGCACCACCTACGAACATTGATGAGAGCAAATGCTACATCAATATTTGTGCGAAGGGTTATGACGAAAGAGGTGCAGACCAAACTATAAGATAATGACATTTTGTTAATATTGATAATTTAATATTTTATTTTAATGATTTCAAAAATAGATTACTGATCCAATTATCACAACTTTCAAGATGTTATTTAAGTTGATGATTTTGCAATGCAACGCGGGGTGAAGGTGACAGCATCAGTGTGGATTCTGCACTTGGACACTAGATGGGGATGTTCAAGTGTCACATCTAGGTTTTCATGCATTCTTTATTCTCACCTCACAGAAAGGAGGAGCTAACCAAATGCAAGGAACTTTCAGTGCCCTTACCTCCCTCAGTGTGAATAAGTGCATTTTGATGAGTCAAGATCTCACTCTTTCAACTTTTGGGAAAAGACCAACAATGCTACATTCCAAAATTACATATTAAAAGAGTGAAACAATAGGTACTTACAAAAAAAGCATAAAATCGGGCCTTCCTGCCCGAGCCCGATTGGCCCACTTTATGCTTACTCAAAGCTGCCACCTTCCTCTGCTAATCATACTTCTGTGGATCCTTTAATTCCTTTTTCACAATCTTTCAATCTTTTAGGTGGACCCAAGCATGCTTTGATTCCCTGTGGCCTTTGCCTTCCTATGAATTTGGTATCTCCACGACTTGAGCACAGTAGCCATCCTTATTAACATCCAATGTTTGTCGAACTCAAGCCCTCAAACATCATTGGGAACTCCTCCTTCAATGTTTGAATGACATAATCTCTTTTCGTCTATGATTGCTTGTGGAAATCCACTACCACCCTCTAGAATTCACAGGAGACCAACCCATGCATTTGGCTTATAACCCGAATACCTCTAGAATCCATTATTTCGAACTCCCTATCAACCTCATAGGGGAGGGTGGTGGAAGTTTGGGAGTTAGCTTGACTCCCCCCAGTAACATTGGCTATACTTAAGCCAAAGCATCTACGTTGGCACTTACTCTCTCTCTCCCTAGCTCCATTGGGGGTAGCTTGGGAGATCTCTATGAAGGCCAGCAGACCCAGCACTCACTATCTCTCCTCCTCAAACTCTTGCAGCAGCCGTCTAGCTCTATCATCAAGAGATAGTTGTGCGAGTAGTTCGTGAGCTTTCTCGCTACTACTACCCAAGGTAGTAATATTGGAGGGCCTCTTATGACCACCTCTACTCGATCCTCCGCTAGTCATCCTTCAGAAAATCAAATGGTACATTATATTTAAATTTTAAAATGCATTCTATGTAAACAAGGAAACATCCTCCCCTTACTATGAAGGGGAAAAGAAGCATAGAGTCCAAGGTTTATAGCAAGAAGGAAACTTGTGTGTTGAGTGAAAATTCAAAGGAGCACAATGGCAAAGGCTCCGACCACTTTAGCATTGTGTTCCTTGGAAGTTTTGCCCAAGAGAAAATGCACAAAATTTTGTTCTCATTGTTCTCTAGCGGTCAAGTTTACAACGAGAAGAAATATCATGTGCGATGTTCTAGAGCATATGCATAAGCGTTAAAGCTTTACGCATTTACTTCAAGCCTGTATCCAAAAAACATATGCATAGAGATTTTAAATCTTATGCATATGCACAAAGTTTTAAAGCTTTGAGCATATGAAGCATATGCTTATTGCTTTAAAACTTTAAAGCTTTAAGCATGAAACTTCATGTAGAACTAAGAAAATAATGCAAACAACCTACCCCATCTCATTTGCAAATGCTTAAGGCATTGCAAATGGAAAGGGAAAAAGAGAAGGGAAGAAGAAGGACAAGAGAAAAACTAAAGAGAAGGATTGGAGGAAATAGAAGAAAGAAGAAATTGGAACGGAGAAGGGAAAGGAGAAAAGAGAAGGGAGAAGGGGGAAAAGGAAAGGGAGAAAAGAGAAGAGAAAGGAAAGGGGAAGGGAAAGGGAAAGGGAAAGGGAAAAAAAGGGAAGGGAAGGGAAAAGGTTAAAAAGGAAAGGGGAAGGGAAGGGAAAGGGAAAGGGAAGGAAAGGAAAGAATGGGAAAGCGAAGGGAAGGGAAGGGAAGGAAAGCAAAATTGAAAGGGAAAGGGAAAGGGAAGGGAAGGGAAAGGGAAAGGGAAGTACAAGAAGGAAAGGGAAAGGAAAAGGGAAGGAAAGGGAGAAGGGGAAAGGAAAGAAAAACCTTACAAAACAAAACAAAAACAACATACTTGGTACACAGATTCAAAGGAGAGGTGCTTGCAAGTTTTGAGGGTGCTCCAAAGTTGTGGAGAGGGGCTTGCAAGGTCTAGAGGTGGTTGAAGATTGTGGAGGGTTGGGAGAGATGAATGATAGCAACATGATTCAAGACTATGGTTTTAGCTCCCACAGCATCGAGATTAGCATCAAAATTAGTGTCCAAGAAAGTGTCGATATTAACGCATCAAAAAAAGCCTTAAAAATCAAATACACTAATTTTGCCACCTTTTTCTATTTGGGCTCAAAATTTTCATGCTTGTCTCTAATCCACTTCTTGATAGATTTCAAAAGATGATAACCTGAAAGGGATTATGAATTTTGAACCTATGAGCATTGTTTTAGATCTATATCCCTATCTAATGGCACCGGGACCTTATGGGCCCATGATGGCAATTTTCCATGGCCATGTTCAGCATCCATGGACAAAACTGGATGAAAGCTAACATGCCTCTAATTCATGATGGTACAAAGATCCTTACTAGGCTTTTATTGCATTTGGTGTAGGAGAACAACATTTTTTAGAGGGTTCATATTACTTTTTCACATGCATCAATGCCTCAGGGGTATTCTAAGCATGCAAATGGGACTTGATGGCCATGATACTTTGCAAAAACCTTAAACTCACCTAAAATTATTCAAGTAACATTACTTCCACTTGAGTTCAACCCATTTTTGAACTCTTATTTCAATTTGATTGACACATCATTGTTTCTATAGTATGTACTTCCAATTGTTTTGTGGGGATGAAGTACTCATGCATTAGAGACCATCAACAAGCTCAATGTATTTGTAAGGTATGTCAAAGGGTCTGAAAATGCATGTCTAGTTTTCCTTGTCATTGCAAAAGCAAGTTCCATTGCTACTGACATGTAAATCCAGGTGGATATCATCAAAAGAGATCAAGAAATCATCCATTCCAAATATGCAATTGAAGGATGTTTGATTGCAAAGGCGTTTCCAACAAGTATCATGGACATCCAATTGCATCTACTCATGCACATGGAAGATGACGTGGCATATGCATGCATTTTGCATAGTCGATGGATGTTTTTTCTTGGAGCGGTTTATGGTGTTGAAAGGGTATGTAAGACAAAAGGCTAGACCATAGGGAAGCATGGTAGAAGGCTGGTTTGTGCAAGAGTCAATGTTTTATATTATGGATTTTCTTGTACAACTCATGCTAGACATGCCTCGACTTTGGGATGATAGTGATGACCCATGCGTAGTAGGAGAGATCGGACAAGGGAAGGGAAAGTAGAAAACAACTAGTATCACCTTGCAACAAAAAGTGAGCACCTTTTATATTTATAATTATGGAGAAATGGATCAAACAATATGAAGAAGAAAGAGCTAAAAAAGAGGACGATAGAAAAGCATGGCGAAGGGCCAATAGAGGTAGGAAGCATCCCTCATAGTTATCAACAATGCCAGCTAAATGCACCATTAATTGGTTAGAAGACACTCATGAATCTGCTAGTCAAAGAGGGGAGATTGTGACATATAGGGAGGAGGAATTTGCACAAGGTTACAATCTAAAGGTATGTAATCATCCTGCTTTTATTTTACAATTGTCTATACACTTTTGGTATAAACTAACAAGAATCCATTACCTCTGTAGTACCATTCATTCAATGCAACGTGGGCGTATGGCAAAAATCACTATGGAGTAGAGAAAATTGATGTAAAGCTTAGCACATTGATCGAGGAGTCATGACCAATTTTTCGCAAGAGAGTAGAGCTAGTGTGAGGTTTACAAATCATCGTAGGCAAAACAGATTATGTTGGAACCATACAATATATTTTGCAAGCGAATTTTAGGAAATTCCAAGTATTTATATTTGAGGTGAAATGGTTCAAAGTCGTCTATAGAGGTGCTCAAGCTACAACCAGGAAGGATCCTAGTGGGGGTTTGCCATTGACTTAACAAAAAGTTGGGATGACCATATTGATACACTCGTGCTACCCATGCACAGCGACCAAGTAAGCATTTTCTTATATGGATATCATTTCCCATTCAACTTCATTAAAGCTTGCGTGAAGATATCGTGGATTTTGGTTTTACGTGGTCTTTCAACCCGATTGAGTGGACAACTAGTGGCGGTTTGTAGCACTTCCAATACCCATTCTACTAGAGTTTTGCAGCGACCAAGTAAGCATTTTCTTATATGGATATCATTTCCCATTCAACTTCATTAAAGCTTGCATGAAGATATCATGGATTTTGGTTTTAGGTGGTCTTTCAACTCGATTGAGTAGACAACCAGTGGCGGTTTGTAGCACTTCCAATACCCATTCTACTAGAGTTTTGGAAAGTGAATATAGTACGAGTTCCTTGGAGGGTTTCTCAGATACTATTTTTGGAGGATGAGCATCTAAGAACAAAGATGATCGAGAGACCCTCCAAAATTAGTATTTGAGAAACCCTCCAAAAATGGTTCCTGGCCACGGATGATCGAGAGGATGAGCATCAATCTCGCAATGAAGACTCCAGTGGTGCTCTAGTGACACTGCGATTGATTAAAGAACAAAGAAGAACATTGATTTTAGTTTGTGAAAACATTTGAATTTGATTTAATTTTTGCAAGGTTTGGATAGGTTGGAATCCCACACTACCCAAATTTTGGCATGTCAGAATATTGATGCTTTTTTGACGCTGTGTTTTATTCTAGAGGCATTTTCGACGTAAATACCTCGGGCACCAACTCCCTTTAGTAAGAATACCTATGAAAATTTGAGTATGAAATGAATTTAACTATATGCCATGAGTAAAAGTTAATCAAATTAGCATGATTGTGTTCTACACTAAAAGAGCTTCAAATATGTATTTACACCTTGAAATTTGGGTAACACATGAAAAAGTTACATGATTTTGAAAGGAGTTGGGTTTTTATATTTTGTTAATGCCCTCATTCTAAAGCCCCCCCTCCCCTCTCCCCCTTCTTCCCCCCCTCCCCTTGGGTCTCAAATATTATGTAAAATATGTACAAATCTTAAAATGTTTCATATTTTTTGTGCTTTGCGGTAGGGAGGGCTGGAGGATTGTCATATTTTTCCCTTGCATAATTAAAACTTTTGTAGGAAATCCATGCATATTATATATGGACCTTGTCCCCCCATACCCTAGATTTTGGATGAGGGCAGTAACATGATACATATTGAGTTGGTGCCCTAGGCATAAATATAGATGCTATTTCTAGCAGATGACGCTATTATCGATGCTAATATTGATAGAAATATGGGTGTTAATCTTTATGGCTCTAATACCGATGAAAGGCTGCCGCATTGAGAAACTTAGTAAGTGTTGAAATAGGAGCTCATGGTAGTAGTGTGAATGCGATATAAAACCATTGTTGCAAGTGCTATTTTGCACATCATCAAACTGGATAGCATGCCATTTTTCCTTTTGGGATTTCCTAATATTTTAGGCCTCATAACACATGTTTGGGTGTCATTTGAAGTCTAATTTGTTGATGTGTATGGCCAAAGAAGGCAAACCATGGCCGCCAAAACTCCACATCTCTCACATTGGCTTTTGAAAGCTGTTGCCATGACAGGTGCCTTCATCATTTGTTTAGGTGAGTCATTATCTTCCAATGTTTGCTCTTGTGATAAGCTACTTGGTCTTGGTTCATATTCCTTAAAATAAGGTATCTCATGGTACAATACAATGTGTTATGGATGTTCCTCTCAACTTAAATTAGTTGTGAAATTTACTTTGTCTAAGGTTTAAATCCTTGAACTCTCCTAAACATGATGTGGAATCTCTTAGTGTCTAGCCATGGCAGATGGGAATGAGATGGATGTGGTGCCATAGTTAAGCAAGATCTTTGTCAACATCAATTAACATGCCCCAAGATAGGCTACAGAATGCCCATGATATGTGTGTGCATGTGCGTGTGCATGCTCGTGTGCATGTGCATGTGTGTGTGTGCGCGTGCGTGTGCGTGTGTGTGTGTGTGCATGTGTTATGCATATATTAAAATGCTAGTAACATAAGGAATGAATTTTTGACATTCATCATGGAGAAGGGGATCTGTATTGTTGAAAACATTAGATCTAGAACATATAGGACTATCCATTGGGTCCATTGAATAGGCCATCATGGCCGATTACAAATGGTATGTTGGCAAGTGCTACAAGGGCAACATAGATGAGAAGAATGAAGAGAGGTAGCCATCTAGGTACCACATCTTGTCCTGAAGGAGCCATCTAGACCATCACACCATTCTTCAATGGTGGGAGCCTACTTCAAACTTTCTTCATGCTTCCATTTGGTGCATGGTCCTTCAGGTATATGTTGATGCTTATTAAAGGGTCCTTCATGTGTTATGTTGAGCTGAGCTATAGAGATGAGCGAAAAGCCATAAGGTTGTTGGGATATTTGTGATCAAGGGCTTGCTCTAAGGTGCATGTGTGCATCTAGTAGCAGTAGTCACGTGTGTGTATGTGTGTGTAGTGAGGTGTCTGGACCATGACATAAGTGATGATGTAATGCGAGGCCCCCTCTTAAGGAGATGCCTATGATATAGGAGTGATCTCCTTTGATGTAGGAGAGGTTCCTGTGATTTAGGCCAACCTCCCACACACTCTATAAAAGAGAGTTACCTCTCTCACAATGAATAGAACACCATTTTGGCTTCATCTTGTGTTCTCATATCTTGAGTCATTATGCATCTATTCTCTCCCACCACTCCCCAACAAAGGCAAGCCAAATAATGCAATCACAAGTGGAGACCCGGTATAGAGAATCAATTTCTTTTGTACCAATGTGCAGCATTTGATCCATTCTCTCCTTGTTAGACTCATAATTTACTTTGTGCCAATGTGCCATTCTATTAGTTTTGGATATTTCACTTTTTTGAACCAATAACTAATTTGGGATTGATATAGAAAAGATTTGAAGGATATTTCATGCTTTCATAATGCATGTTGCCACGTCTTGAGAGCTTTCATGAGTTAAGAGATGGACCAAAATGTGTAAACTTAGCACTAAAATTTATGCTCTTATTTTTCATACTCTTCCAAGTTGATGGGGTCAAGGTTGGGATTTGTAATAATACTTTTGGTGTTGAAGGAATAGCATACAATATGCCCATGGATGGCTTGCGACTTGATTGCCAAGGTCAGAGCTTAAGCTAGGGTGCTAAGATATCTTGGGGTACTATAACAATGATGACGATAATAATGATAGAGATATAGTTTGGCAGCTTGGCCTTCCATACTTTTGTGTCATGTAGTTGATGTGGTTGAGGGAGAGAGTCCTAGTGTCTACAAGTGTTCCCAATCCTTACAATGTAAAAAGGTATTAAAAATTTGAGATTGTGTTGATTACATAAAGCTTAATGCTAACATGATTATTGTTGATACATTTTAGTGATCAGGTTGATTACATAGATCTCAATGCTTACATGATGCTTGACCCTTGTGATATAATATAGTGATAGTATCCTTGATCAAGTATTGGGTCATGTTTCTATCATGTGATGCCTTTTGGGGTAAGAAGTGACTCATTGACATTTTGCCTCACGTCAATGACTATTTTGCTATTTTTTTGGATGACTTTTGTGTATCTGCCTTTCAAAGAATGCACCTTTTCTGTAGTCCTTGCTTCTCTTCACAAATAAAATTTACTCATACCAAGCTATCGGTACACTCCAACATTTTCATTGTCACTTTTGAAAGGAAACTTTCTCAATTCTACAAAATCTGCTAACTGAATTTTAAGGCAACTCACATTTGCGCTTAAAAATCTGCTACGAAAACCTCCGAAAATTTGGAACCCCAAGTTCTGTTTCTGAGAACATCGATGTGCTCACGTGTTGTGCTGGCGTGCCACGCATCATCTGTCAAGTGAGCAAGGCTTGTGACACGTGGCAAGGGAGTATCTTTTTTGGCGGGAAATTGGATAAGATCCATTTTGTGTTGTTCCAAAGGCATACACTCAATCATTCATGGTCTAACGATTGCAAGCAGCCATGGCGGAATCCCTTCCCTCTTGGGCTTGCCAACCCTGCCTTATGGGCATCGATGAAGCTGGCCGCGGCCCTGTCCTTGGTATCTTCTCCTTCTCCTTGTCCCTGCCTTCAAAGTCGCCCATTGGCTTGTTGAATCATTGCTTTGAATTACGCGACATTCTTTTGTTACAGGTCCAATGGTTTATGCGTGTGCGTATTGCCCCGTTTCTTACCAATCGGAGCTGGCGACCCTTGAGTTCGCAGGTAAATCAGACTTATATTGATCTGTGATCGGTTTCTCTATCAGCTGGATGGAAACCAAAATTTAAGATATTGCTTGAATATTGGATCGTTTTTTTTTTGGGTGCTCTGGTATTTGCGGATTGTATAACGATTGCTTCTGCTGGGCCTTAAAGCTGTTCTCTATAGTAGAAGTGTCCAGGGGATTTTTCTACATATATATGCCGTTGAAAAAATGTACGGAAAAAAACCCGTTGAAGTTTGCTCTATAACTGCTTTATTTGGGAATTACACTTTTCATAATGACGAAGGTTCCACAGAATGCATCCGTGTAGGAGTTGGCAAGATAGTTTATATTGCTAATGCCCATTTTGTATCTCCTTTTGCAGATTCCAAGACACTGAAGGAGTCTAAAAGAGATGAGCTTTTTGAGAACATCAAATCTGACGTGTCTATGGGCTGGGCTGTGGATGTGATTGATCCCAGGGTTCTCTCTTCCTTAATGCTTGCAAAGTTCGTAAGATTCAGAATCTCTGCTTATCTCTCTTAATTTTTCTGTTTGACACGGCTGTTTAAAAAACAGGTAATTATGTGCTAAAATTGTAAACTGCCGTAGTACTAAGTTTGATTTTGAATGCGTGCAGGGACAAAACAAACCTTAATATGATATCATACAAATCTGCAATGGGGCTCATTGCTAAGGTGTTAGGTTGGGGTATCTTGCTGACCGAGGTATCTCACTTTTTCTTTCAGCATGAATGTTTTTAGTAGCATATTTACTTGTAAACTACTTTTTAAGAGAGGTGTTGTCACATAACTGCAACTTGATTTTTGGGAGGCACGTTGTTATTTTGGAGCATATGATTTATTGAATTTCCATCACTAAGTCTTGGCTTTGTTACTTTGGCATCTAAGTATACATCTCAAAAAGAGCATGAAAGGTTGTTTTTCCTCACAACATCATTTTCATCATTATTGCACGAGAGAATTGTCTCCTTATCCGAATATTGCAACAAACCATTATCAAAAAACAATTCACACGAGAAACAATCACATTTATCCATTTTTGCAATAAATGAAATGTCTCCAAAGCAAAACAGAAATGTTGCCACAAAGGGCAAGAAGCTTTTCATAACATTGAAAGTGACTTAACGCGGCTCAAATAACCAACAATCACAAGAGAGCTCTGGCTGTAGAACCACAACAAATGTCAGACTTGTCCCATCTTATAACATGGAATGATAGCTCCTAGTGGTCTTGGATCTCCACATTAAGATTTAGGACCACCTCTTCACAAGTCTTGGAAGCACCATGTGCATAGCAGTGGCTATGAGTTATGAGTTCCCCCGTGATTAAATAAAACATGAATTGGATGCCCCTTGTGTTGGAATAGGGTTGGTCAGCTCCCCACTTGTGAGCTCCCATATGAGGAGTGCATCGGGTGTTGGAAAGGTCACCTCCCCATCTGTAAGCCCCCATACGAGGAGAGCATGGGGGAGGGATACCTAGGGCAGGATGTGCCCAAGAGAACAGGAAGAGAGGGGGCTACCACATGGACCGCACCTCACATCAAAGAACATGGAAGGTACCTGGTGTTGGGATGGATCTGCAGCAGCAAAAGGCGAAGCAGTAGCCAGCACAAGGGACCCAGAATAGGAGGCAATGACATGGTGCTGACATTTGCAGGATGTACGGATCTGTACGGCACTAGAGAAGGGCCTAGTAGAGGTGCAACATGGCAGGGGTTACTAGCAGCCTGGTCGGCCAGGTATAGGGCTGGTTCCAGCCAGCCTACCATGCCTAGAAAATGGCAAGGCAGAGGGGGGCTGGACCCTGCATATATAGGAGGGCATCTGCCCTTGAAGTGAGGGCCAAAGCCCTAGTTTTGTGGGCCGTTTTGCAGCAGCCTGGTGGGCCTATTTGGGTCGGCCAGATTTAGGCTGCTGGTCGGTTTTTTGGGGCAGGCCTTGGGCCTATAAAAGGAGAGGCCCTGGGTCTCATAATACATCAAGCAGTGCAGCCTCCTAGGAGCAGTAAGTAGCACCAGTAGACCTATACTTGGGCCTACTTCAGGAAGGTCAAGGAGGATCAGGAGTGCTGCTCTACATTGGCTGAGACCTAGGCTGTCTACCACGGCAGTAAGATGTTGAGTTTTGGACATAGAGTCTACATATGCTCAAGGTGGAGCATGCGGCTCAAGTCTAGAGATATCCGGCAGATAGTAGAAGTACGTGGTAAGATCAAAGGACCACACTCTGGTGGGACTTTGGATCTCTCTCTCTTTTGTATTGTGTCTATAGCTTTGGATGGAAATATATATTCTTTTGGTAGCTTCTATATCTGGCTGGTTCATTGTCTATTGATGAGTCTGCACATCTATGTGATGCACATAAGTTTAAGAAGTTTGTGATTCCACTCCCCACACACACTGTGTGAGCTTCTGGGCTATTCTATCAGTCTTCGACTGTGCGTACCCTCTGCTGGTCGACTTTTAACATGGTATCAGAGCTCAAGTACGAGGCTCACATGTGTGGGAGCTTGATGGCAGGGACCTTGCTGAAGGATGACCCTGATTCAGAGGGTCTTGGGAATCAACTTCCACGACTGGAGGATAGTGTCCTTGCAAGGAGGGTGACTCAGGTTCAGTCAGGTGCGTACGGAGCTTTAGTCTACAGAAGGTTGGGTTTGTTTGATTTTGCTGTGTGGTTTAGCAGCAAAGATGTCGATGCACATACGTTTAAGAAGTTTGTGATTCCACTCCCCACACACACTGTAAGAGCTCCTGGGCTATTCTATGAGTCTTCCATTGTACGCACCCTCTGTTGGTCGATTTTAACATCGGGAGGGTGGACCATAGAATAGTAATAGGCATGGGGCTGCCACATTGGCAGCACATCGGCTGCCATGTGGGCAGTAGAGAGAGAGGACAAGTATCTTGTGGAGGAGATCCACCATGGAGGGCAGATCTGACAGAGAAGGTTCTAGATGCTGTCCAAACATGGAGAGGACAGAAACGCACAGGGAAACCAGTTCAGCAAAGGTTTTGGGACCCTATGAGCAGGATTGGGGCTTAGAATGAAGGCTGGAACTGCCTAGGCCAGTGGCTGGATGCCACGTGGCCAGGCAGGACCTACAAAGAGAGCCCAGGGAGACATTTATAAACGCCCAAACCCTGCAGTCGATTGGCAGGCTGCTGAGTCGGCTGGTAGGGGGCAGCAAGTCGGCCAGTAGGGGGAGGGGCTTAAGCCCTATAAAAGGGAGGCCTTTGGGCCTCGTTTAATCATTGCTTGGAGCAGCCCTAAGACAGCAGACACGAGCAGCAGAGGGACCTACCTTGGGCCTACATTCAGGAGAACGTGGATGGGCGGAAATATACAAGTGTTGCTTCTATATTTGTCTTGATGCAAAGTCTATTTGTTGGCCTGCACGCACATGAATGGTTGTGAAGCACACATGTTTATGAAGCTTGGTTCCATAGTGAAACACTTCCGCGTGTAATTTCTGGGTCCATCTATCGGTCTTCCACTTGAGATACCCTTTGGTGGGATTTCATTTTCTAACACCTTGATCCAACCTACCATGGAAATGAAATCATGGGGTCTAAACACACTAACATTGAAATGGCAGTACTTAAAATTGAATAGGAAGAAAAGACATTATGAATATCAATGTGAAGATGATTATTTGAGAGTTAACAGGGCATGCATTCGACAAGTAACCAGGCTTGCCGCTCGTAAAGCTGAGTCCCTTCACCCAAGCATCAGCCTGTGTTGGCGAATTGGCACGAGGCTTCTTTGCAAGTGGTCTCAAAGTTTGCTTAGCCTTATTAGGCTTGGAGTTGGCGTTGCCAGCTCATCAGTTCTTTTGGGTGTTCTTCTGTTAAGGCCTTCCTCTTTTACTGGTTGGCGAAGGTCTTGAATCCTTGTGTGAGAGGGTGTTGTCACAAAACTTCACAAAGTGGAGTGCCTGATTGAGTGTCTCGAACTTATTTCGCCTGATCTCATTTTGATAGTCTTTCGATAGATTACAAATGAAGAAGAGACAAAGAGTTTTGCCAGCTGAACTCAGGGAATTTAGTTGTGATCTCCTTGATTTCTTGGATGAAGGAATCCAAGGCTTCCCACCCTTATTTAGGGTTTGAAGATTCCGAGAATTATTGGGCTTAAGAGGGAATTCTTTTGTGAAGGCCTCACAAAACTTGTTGTAGGTCATAGGAATGGAGGGCTTTTCCTTCAAATCCACTGCCAGGAAAAGCTTTTCCTTGAAGATACATTTGTACAAGGGCAGCGCGGAGATTGTCAAAATAGTTGGTGATGGCAAAATGTGCCTTCAAAGTACGCAACCAAGAGTAGACATACTCTGTTGCACGCTCCTTTTCGCTTGAATAAATCACAAGTGAAGTTTGGCATGCCATTGTGTTTGCTATAGCAAGAGAACTTGTTGTTGCGTAGTCTCAAGGTGTCTTACCAGACACAGTTCTTGCTTTAAAACAGCCTCACAAAGCTACAAACTTAGTTAGCCTCTACCTCTACATGCGTGTGCATGAGTCTAGCAAACTACAACTTGCTGGAGCCTAACGCTGCCTCATCAAAATTGTACAGACAGCCAGGTGCTGCTCCACACAGTTTGCAGCAACCAAAAATGGATAGCCTAGTTGCTGCCGTAACAGCCTGAAAATAATCCAAAAACAGCAAAAATGGGCCATCGCAAGCATCTCTCTCTCTCTCTCTCTCTATATATATATATATATATATATATATATTGCTTATACTTCCTAGGCGTTGTGCTACCAGACAAAAGTTTGCAAATTGCTATATCACAGTTACACGAAGAACATAACACAACAATTTGTTAGCTTGCAAATCCTCCTTACAACCTTGAAATTCAGCACTTGAAGGACAAAAATGGAAACTGAGTTCACGATTGTCTATCCTCCTCAACAACAAAGTTTTCCCCTAAACATAAAAAAGAAATTCACAGTTTGAAATTTACGTTGTAGACCACGCACCATTTCTCAACCTAGAAGGAGCACACATGAGCTCTACTTCCAAATTCGTATCTGTAGTTTGGAAGACCAAAGAAGGAATCCATGAGCTACTTGCAACACCACCATATATTAGTGTACATGCACAAGGACACACATGGTGGTGTCACCACCCAAAGGTAGATCTATGCAAGATCACCTCTGAGCTAGAGGTCGGCAAACCCCGGATCAATGATCTCCTAGGTAAGACTATGCGTCCCATACCATGTAGCCCCATCAATGTAGCAATGTTATTAGGGAATCGTAGGCTTGGATGGGCTCCATCCTAGTTGGGTATCCTTAGGAGGATCCACTCCTAAGATTACCCCAAATGAGTTGAGGTTAATTGTTATATAGGCTTTAGGTCATAAGACTATCCTAACTGTACTAAAGATACGTCATGCCCTAACTGTCTCAGGGTTAGGTTACATGACCCTAGATTAACTTGACTTTCATAACTCTTGCCACATTATGTTCAAACGTGGACATAACACTATGGCCTTGTTGTACCTCCTCTTACTATATAGCATTTGGAATCCTCATAACTCTGTGGGGGAGCACTTGGCATGTTGGCTCTACATGTAATAGAGTGTGGAATTGATCTGACATTGGCATATGTACCGAAATCTTGGTGGACCCTCCTTTATGAAAGGCCCAATTGCCAAGATAAAACTGGTCCAATCTCTCCAAGAGCTCGTCATAGGCATTGCTTGCCAATGGAAAACGTAAGCTCCTTGAGTCTTGGTCAACTTAGGCTTCCTCCAAGCATCGTGTCCTTGAATAGGAAAAATGAAATGTGCCCACATGCCTCGCTCTACAAAAGACATGGGAGAAAGGACATCCCTCCTAGCTTTTCTCTCGAACTCTAGATTTTTCAAATGCTTGCGATGCAATGAGGTCTGGTGCTTGTGGCCCTCTTGCACATATGGAATGGAGCTTTCTACAGAGGCCTCCCGAACATGTTCCTTGCTCGGTCCCTATTGAGTGGGGTTCATCTCCATAAGCACCCCAAATTGCTGTCCTTCTTGCTTCCGTTGTCTAGTTCTGCTCCTTGTTTTGTTGGGGCGCACTGTTACTTTTTCCAATTTTAGGCCGGCATCCAAACCATACCTGGGGGAACCTGTGAGGTGCCTTGTGTCGCTAGGGGTTGGGGTTGAGATTGCTTTTGTTGCTTCATAAGTGCCCTGCCTTGTGCCAGGGCAATGCACAAACCCTCAATCTGTCGTCTAGTGCATGTAAGACCCACCAGATGCCCAATGATTGCTCTATCATGGAGCGTTTGTCATGCATGACCTGCTTCTTTTCCTTAGGTGAAAACGAATTGGAAAGGGAGGTGGGATGGGGGATACTTCCATTTGAGCTCCTCTGGCCAGACTCAAAAGGGTAGTAGAAAGGGAGGAGGGGCTGGAATGTGAGCTAAAAGGCGGGGGCGGGGAAACGGGAGAGAAAAGGTTGGAAGGAAAAAAGGGGGGGGGAGGGGGGGGTTTCGGGCAGAAATGGAGGGAAGGGAGGTGAAGGTAGAAGAAAGCCCACAGGGGGACTGTGAACTGGGTGGTGCCCAGCAAACCCAAAAATGGGCTGCCAGCACACTGAGCAAGTTAGGAAGGAGTAGAGAAGAAGACGATAATGGGAGGGGGGCTAGGATCCGCCTGAGAATCCAGGTAGAAGGAAGAAAACAGGGGCGGAAGGAACGGGAAGATCTGAAGTGTGGAAGAAAAGGAGAGGCAGGGCGAAGCACGGATGAGCAGCAGCTTATGGGTTTCTGTTCACAGCCCAAACAAGGAGAGATGAAAGCGAGGGGGAAGCGGGAGGAGAGGCTGGAGATTCAGAGGCTGAAGCTGAGTGCATAGCTTGGAAGTGAGTAGACAGGGTATTGAGGACCACTCTAGCTCTCGGAGTTATCACTTGGGCACTTGGGCAGATTGTACTTTATCTCTTTTGTGGACTTTCAGAAGGCTTTTGATAAGGTCCTCTTGGTTCAGTGCCTTGCCATTGGTAACATTTTCTAGAATATCCAGCATGCACAATCTCTTACTGTAAGAAGCAGCAACGATAAAAATTGTACATGAGGTGGGAGGGGCAAAATAAATGATAATTGAGCTTTGGTATTTGTGCTTTCATCAGCCTGACTCTGATTGCCTTGGGAACAAAATGATTTATGTTAGCTTCATAGATTTCAAGGCTTTGTCTATGGGTTGTGATAGTATTCGTATTTTCGAAGGAAAGAGAACTTTGACTGTTGCTTTGGAGCAAATTGGGACTTGAATATAAGCTCCAAAGGGAACCTGACTGATCCGAACCGTCCTTCTTTATGCAGGTGTATGTGGACACGGTAGGTGATGCTGACAAATATGAAGCTGAACTCACAAAGCGATTTCCTGGGATTACATTTAAAGTGGCCAAGAAAGCGGACAGTCTCTTTCCAATAGTTAGTGCTGCAAGCATTGTTGCTAAGGTTATTGCTCATCTTGTTGCTATGTATTTGAGCAGGCTTGGCATGCAACTTTGGAGTTTTGCAGATAGCGACTTCTGCTTTTCTGGTTCTTAATCATCAGGTTACGAGGGATAAGGCATTAAGGCATTGGATTATTGAGGAGACAGGCAGGGAGGTCAGCAGGGACTTTGGTTCTGGCTACCCAGCAGGTAGTGTTAATGGCTGACTTCTTATGGTGTTACTGGTGGGGATGTGTGTGCACATGCGCTCGAATGCTTGCTTGCATGTTGTGAAGGCTGTATGTGGTCTGGTGCTTGCCAGGTAACCAGAGTGCCGATCATTGCAACTTTACAAATCACATTTGTATCTGTGGTGTGTGTGTGTCACCCAGCATGCACCAGGTATCCAGAGCGCCTATCATTGCCACTGTACAAAATTCGGATCAGGCCACTGTGCAAAAGCACAATAATCAGCCTGTCCCTTATTAAGTAGGTTCTCACTTCATATGCAAACTAGACACTGAATTGTATACAGGGGTCAGTTATTTAAGATATGCTCTCAAGCAGCCCAAGGAGCCCCGAGGTATCCCTAGCTTTTTCCTCCTTAAATGCTAAATCCGCATGTTTATCGAGTTTTGTTTTGACCTCATTCGAAATCAAATCATCAAGCTTGGAAATAGCATGCAAAGGTGGATCACTCATACACTGGTGTACAGCTTCTTGAATGCGATCTTGGCTAGATTGCTTCTTTAGCTGGGTCTCTAGTGTACACGGTCCATCTGCGTTTTTAGCTCTCAGTTCTCCCTTTGGAGGTTCTTGATTTGTTCCTGCAGACTCAAAGTTTGCTTGAGTACCCCTTTCCTTGGTTGGCCTGCGACTGGAAAGGCCCCTACAGAAGAACTTTGAGAGAGAGAGAGAGAGAGAGAGAGAGAGAGAGATGTGCGGAACCACAGCAGCTGATGGGCTGCTGTTCTCGCCCCTGGCAAAGAGAGAGGGTGAGCAGAAGGGGCTGGGGACACAGGCAGAAGGAAGAGAAGCAGAAGGGAGGAGGTTGGCCAGGCTGAGGGTGGCTGAGCGGAGGACTCATCTAGGTATAGGCTGAGGGTGGCAGAAGGGAGCTAGCTGGACTTCAAGCGGGACCTCTCTAGTGTATAGCACTAGAATAATGCATTATAATTGTTCATTGGAGGACGTCCTAATTTTTGTTTTGTGTACTGGATTTTCAGATCCTGTGACAAAGGAATGGCTGCAAAAACATACAAACAATATTTTTGGGTTCCCAACACTTGTGCGATTCAGCTGGGCAACCTGCAAGTCCATAATCGCGAAGGATGGAATAGAAGTCCATTGGTTAGCTTTTTTACAGTTCTGAATTGTGGCCCAAACTGATTCTGGTAAATGAATGCCCTATTATGATTAGTCATTTTACTTCTTGAATTGGCCATGCAGGGAAACAGACCTAGATGACAAGGATGATGAATGCAAGCCCAAATCTAATTCTCGGACCGTACATACTGAGTCTAATGCTGTTGGTCGGCATTCTTTTTTCTGTACGAGGAAACTTCAGCAGGTTACTACCCGGCTATGAAGTTGTCTATGATGATTCATAGATGTGCTTGTAAAGATAAGGATAGGCGCTTTTTGGTCAGCCAGAGTTGGGGCACCTTACAGTTTTAGAGAGAGGCTAGCAGGGAAGCTAGTTCAATTCTCTGCTGTAAAGCAGATCATGAGAAAGATCATTCAAAGGATGAATTCATACTTTTTGCCAAGATGCTTAGTTACAGTAGATAATAAGGTCTCCTTCTGATTTGCATTCCCAGAAGAGAGCTCTCAATATAGCTCGCTTATGAATTACTGGTGCATATTTTACAATCACATGCCTTTCTTTTTGTCTGTGTGATCATGCTATCGCTTATCTATTGTTGACATCGTGTGTTCGTTGACTAAGACCAAGGATTCTTCCAAAAGGAGAATGTCAATTCTTTGAGCAGCACTCTTTTTACAGCATCCTGTTCAAGTATTGAAAATGATGCTCAAGAAATGGTTTTCCTAGAAATGCAAATCTAACTTTATCTTTATAGATTTTGGTTTTCCTCGTCTGGTATATAGTATGGTCCATGGATGCTATTTTTGTTCTTTATTTTCATGCACATTATTACTTTGTGTGGATGTCTCTTGTTTCAGGACTTTGCACTTACTAAGGTTAAGGATTTGGGAGCTCTTGATATTTAATGCAAGCATCAGTGCATATTTTATGAGACTAGGCTAGCACATGGGTGGATTATTCATTGAGGATTTAGATTTAAGAAACTCTCTGGTTATGCACAAGTCTGCTACAAGGAGTGTATAAACATAAGTCTTCACAAATATGAGGATATCACTCAGGGGGGAGCCTCCTGGCAATCAGGTGAAGGGTGATTCAACTATGATCTTGTCTAGGCCGTGGGGTTGAGTGTAGTATCGGTAGCAATGTTGAGACATCCCTTCTACCACCTCATTATACAGGGTTCTACCAGTGTAGTCAGCTAGCACTGGTTTTCATGTTCCAAATATCACAGCATCTGATGCCACCTTTGTGATATGTCCATTTGAATAGCTTGATGTCCATTCTTGCAGCAGATCTCGGGAAGACCGAGTTGATGAGTGGCTACATCTATAATACAACTAGACCGTCCTTGAAGGAGTTCAAGTAGTCAACAAACGCTCCATGTAAAGAAGTTACGAGTGGAACCTTGTCATGTTCTCAGCCCTCTTCTATTCGATGCCGTTGGCCTCTTCTAGCAAATTTAGTAAGTCCGATTGGAGTAGGGAGATCTTGTATGTCGGCAAGGCTATAGCATCACTGGGCACTCAGGTTGCTGTGATTGTCCCGTCTACGATGTCTACAAAAAGATTAGGCTCCCATTCCAGTTTGTGGGTACATCCCCCTGTTTTTCAAGTAGCTCATGCAATTACTTGTATAACGTGTATTCCTTTAACTTACCACCTAAGCAATCAATTCGCACCAGGTTAGTCTCCTTGTTTGCTCATAAGCTCACGCTAGACTGATCAGTATAGTGCTTCTCCCGTGTAGCTACTCCTTCATGCTTTCCTTCAAAGCTTGCTTGCTCTAGTTGCTTCACCAGGTTATGGGAATCATGCATATTAAAATTACGGGGTGACTTCATCTTCTTAGGCCATATTGGTCCATATCATTCCTAGTTGTGTAGTTCCATCAAGTATATATGTATGTATGTATGTGTGTATGTATGTATATCAATACATGCCCTTGTAAGTTATTTTGAGACATGCTTTTTGCCTTTATAAATAAATCTTATCCTTATTACTCTCATTGTTTTGAATGTTGATCATTTGTTTTAGAGCCTAACAATGTCTTTTCAAGAGTTTCTAAAGACTACTATTTGATAGCGTCCAATTATAAAGAGTTTCTAAAGACTACTCTTTTGATAGCATCCAATTGTAACAATGGCCTACATAATAAAATGTAGTGATACAACATAATAACCACTTGATCTTCATTTTCTAAGTATACTTATTAATATAGGCGAAGTAAAATGAGATTATTTTATTTGGTTTGATAAATGGCATAATTTATTCCAAGCAAATTAAGGCCTTTAATTTAATATGTACTATTTTTTAATTATTTAACAAGAGGCAATAATTTGATCTTAATTTAAAATACACTATTTTTTAATTATTTAACAAGAGTTAATAATTTGATCTTAATTTAAAATATTTTATTTAACAAGAGGCAACAATTTGCTCTTTAGACTCAATGTTGCTACTTTTGAGAAAAAATCTATCATAGAGATTCTTTATCTTCGTAATCTTTTGAGCACTCTGTACAAAGTTGGAGCTCCTATGACAACTCATTCAGTCATTCAAGAATATAGTCAATCAACTTGCTACTGTTGGTGCACATGTTCCACGAAATCAATTGGTGACCTATCTTCTTGACACAGTCCAGGATCCAATGTACCTACGCGAAACAAACACATGGTGTTTAAGTATTCATGACCATATTTGAAACCAAGGACTTGGAGTTCGGATGGATGAATAACAACACTCTACTTAGTTGAAGTCATGGAACAAGATGAGTTGTCCTGTTGTGCTATTGATCTTGATAAGAGTCATGATTTACACCATCACACCTTCTGGTCATAATTGAGATCAGATACTTGACATGCAAAAGCATCCTGTAGTGTATCACGGAGCCTCTCTTTGGAACTATTGTGAGAATAGTAAAGTCAGAGTATCATCGTATGTCGGGCACACGTGTATGAGATATTTTTAGCCACATACATCATAACACCCTCATCAATGAACTCTTAGATCAAACGTGAGACATTGTGTCATCGATTTGCTACAAACGAGAGCTATAAGCAGCAAATTATGATTACAAGAAACATATGACTCTTCCAAGGGTACACTCAAAAGGGAGGTGGGGCTTACTATTGCACGGTCTTTGGGGTTAGGGCCATTTGCTATGATGATTTGCTCAGATGAAGGGACATCAAGGTCAACCTTGACAACCACAAAGGCAATAGTTCCATGACGAAAGTGAAAGGTACTCCCCCAGTTTGCATTTGCTGTGTGACCCATGGCACATACACACTTATTGCTTTATCTGGAAGTGTTGTCGAAAGGCTCTCCTCTCAAAACACTAGTGGTTGTATCCATACACAAAGATATAGAAGATGTTTTTCCTTCGTCGGTGGCTTTCTTTGAAACTGTCCCTTAGCTAGAAAACATAGGTGTGAAGGGCATGCAAAGTTATGGCCTCATAGCAATCACTATCGGAGATGAAGTTGCATATATGTTGCGCAAGTTGCATCTCTGGCCTTGAATGTACCATACTTGGCAACAACCTTGCCTTTGAAAGTGAAGCGGTGATCAATATATTCTGATGAGCCTTTTATATTCAACATGGGGAGTGCATTAGAATTGACATGTTTGCAATGCGTTAGAGTTGACAGGTTTGTAATCTGTTGGTACCAATGCCTTGCATGTTGAGAAGAGTTTCACGAGGGATATTCTCCGTTCCTTCGTTGTTTTCTACAACTTCTTTGTAGTTGGCTAGCACACTTGCGCTTACTGGATACAAACAAACACATTTCAATCATCGCGAGTGAGACTATGGATTCTGTATTTCCTTTGCAATAATTGTGTATAAAATACTTAAGCAGAGCACGCTACATTTTTGGTGATCACACACATGCACTTTTAAATAAGAAATTGGTATTGGAATAGGTCACTATGGATAATATGTGGGGTCTTAGCATGACAATGGTGATGTTGGTCCTTGAAACGTTGCTACATGCTGAAATGGTGGATTTTCGATGGCCTATTTCTGTTGTACCTCTGGATTCCTACTATGGCGATCTTTGGGGGGTAGAGTCCAAGGAATCATCTTAGGTGTTTGAAGCTCCATCTTTTGTGTGCTTCAATCCCACCTTTATACTTGAATGAAATAATTGGACATAACGACACATTTCGTTGATTAGGAGGAGCTATTGTCATCTAAATGACTACCTATATTAGCAAGAGTGACAACCTACACGAAAATCCATGGAGCTGACAAAAAAGAAGGGTTACTTATTAAGAAAGGGGTGCTAGGTTCTAGGACTCGTCCTTTGTCTCTGACAAAATAATTTGTTACGAGAAAGTATTTCTCAAAGCTCTTGTTCAAAAAAGACAAAGTATTTATAGGATTGCACCAGATGTGGCGGGGGTTCTATTTAATACTTGGGTTTAGTCAGGGACGCCTAACTAAACGTGTGCCATTAATAAGTATCATGGGTGATGCCATTTAGAAATACTCACATTAATGGATTGTCGTTTGTAAAGACCATTACTTAGCATGATTGGCTAATCATATGATGTATATTATTGCACTAAGTATTTTACTAATGGTGGATTGGTTTATTGAGTATAGGGGATGACATGGATGGGTGGGGGTAAACACGCTCGAGGGAATAAAGGCTATGGTTTTGTGCTAGTGCTATGTGATATATTAAATAGCCAAGGGTCATTATATTTTGGATAAAGGAGAGTGCTTAAAAGCCTTCTACTTTTGACATGTAAATTTGGATGAGTACGTGAGAAAAGGAGTGACATAGAGAAAAGTAAGGTAAAAGGATGCTCAAGAGAAAAGTCTGAGAAAAGGGATGATCAAGAGATGAATACATGACTTTGTATCTATGGCTCATGTGCTTATTGAAATATTATAAATACTCTTGGTGTGGGATCACAAGCCACACATCTCGAGGGGGGAGATTGTACCCAGTGATTGCCTCTTGTCTTTCATGAGTTTCCGTGCATATTTGATTTTTGGTGCTATTGTATGTGTTTATATTGTATTTACGTTTCAGTGGTATGAGAGCTCTTGCTATGCTCCACGAGGACTGAGTTTGAGAGGTACTTCCCCAAGGGATTGTTGGGAAGAGAGCTGAAGGATCTGTTGGCTGAGATTTTGAAAGGAGAGATCCAAAAGTACTTGGGAGAGAGTGGTAAAATTGTGAGTAAATTTTTAGGAGGGGCCTTAAGAATTTAATCAAAGTCTTCTTTATGAAAAAAGAAAAGAAGAAAGCTTCTTCTCTATCTTTGTTTTGTCGCACGACGGACGGGCAATCTCTCTCCTCGTAAGAACGCCATTCCTCTCCATCCTCTTCTCCATTACAAAAGCCCTTCCAAGCCTCTTCCAAGCATCTCCCACCAAGCAGCAGCGGTTCGGGAGAAGAAAAAAATTGTATCCATTCCCCCAGTTCGTTCGGGCTAATTCTGAGCACATCAGCAGGTTCGAAAATGCTCATCAAGGTGAAAACGTTGAAGAAGAAGATAAGAACA
The DNA here is from genome assembly GCF_047967505.1 of Dipteris shenzhenensis. Lineage (NCBI taxonomy): Eukaryota > Viridiplantae > Streptophyta > Polypodiopsida > Gleicheniales > Dipteridaceae > Dipteris > Dipteris shenzhenensis. Next base: position 33,223,381 of record NC_141608.1, on the reverse strand, counting down.
GTTTTTGAATAATAAGAGGAAGGGAATTGCTTGATAAGTTATCAACATCTCTCCATAACTTATTAGAGCCCTCTACTCCTTTTCTACCCCTCTTATTTCCGCGCTATTTCTCTCATATCTCGAGCATATGGGTAGCTCTCCTCAAGCTGATTCTTGGAGGCTCTTCTACTCCAGCAACGTCATATTCATCGGCAACATCCACAAGTTGTAAAGCTCTTGTCACTAAGCATCGAGAAGGTTTTCTCACATACTGATAGCATCATAAAATTGGTATTGCGGATCTTGGTGAAGACGATTGGCAACGCGTGCAGACACTCTCAACTTGGGTGGCGAGTGCACAAGAGATAAGTATAATGACTGAGAAAATTTCATTTTTTATTGAGTGTAAGAGTTATTTGCTTCCACAAAATGGCACAGCATCTTCCACCATCTCCTACAATTCAAGAGCAAATTTATGCACTTCACCTTCAACTTTTGCAAGAGAGAGATCAACGAGAGAAGTTAGAAAAAAAGCTTGAGAGATCTAAGAGCAAGAAAAGAAAGAGATGCAAGAGATGAGAGTTCATTGGAATCTGATTCTGAGGGAGTGATTCATAGAGTTGTTAAATCTGCATTGAGAGAGAAAAAGGAAAATAAAATTACTGGGAAATCTTTTACTTTTAAAAAATATGATGGGAAGAAAGATGTAAAAATTGTTTTAGCATGGATTAGTCAGCATGATGATTATTTCCAGGGTGAACGGTTTCCTGAAAAAGACAAAATTAAATGTGCTGTTAACCATCTTATTGACAATGCGGCACTATGGTGGAATGTGGTCAAAAATAGTAAAAGACGACCGACTACTTGGAAGGAATTGAAGAAAAGATTAAAGAAAGACTTTCTTCCGACACAATTCAAGTCAAAAGTCCGTCAACAATGGGATAATCTGCATCAACTTGAAAAAGAGAATGTTGCTTTATATGTTGAGAGATTTTGGCAATCTCTCATTCAACTTCAAACCATAGATAGGATTTTTTGAGAAAGAGCAAAAGAGAAAATTTGTATCTGGTCTTAGGGCTAAAATAAAAGCCGAGATCAACAAGTTTCATCGTCATTCTTGAGTTCGGCCATATCACTTGCTACAAGTTGTGAGATAAAGATCCGGATACCCAAAGACGGAGAAAAGAGTAACCTTTTGTTCTTTTTCATAAGAGGGACAAGAAGTTTAAGTTCAAGCCATATTCTCGCTTTACGCCATCGACTACATCTTCAAAGGATCGCGACAAATCAAAAGAAGAAAAGAAGATCGACTTGAAGAAGGGAACTTGTTTCAACTATCACAAAGAGGGACATTGTGCAAATAATTGTCCAGAAATGAAGAAGGCATCAACCGCAAAGATTAACGTGATCAATGAAGTCAAACAAGAGGGTAACACTTCTGACTCAGGTAAATCAGGTAAGTTTTCTCCTTATGCATTGCTTAAAATAAAGGGAAAAATAAATGAGAAAGAAATTGTTATTTTACACGATGATGGAAGTACACATGATTTCATTTCTAAACAATTAGTAAAAGCAATGAATCTTAAGGTTTCACCAACACAGTACAAGGTTAAAGCTGCTTTTACTAGAACTAGATATAATTGCTTAAATGAAGTGAAAGATTTGGAACTCACGATTGATCCATATAAAGAAAAGAGAAATTTCTTAGTGGCTCCTCTAAGTTAAAATTTTTTTTTTTGGGAGTGTAGAAAGCTTAAGCCGGCAGAGTTCAATTATAGCACCTATGACAAAGAATTGATAGCAGTTGTACATGCCCTAAGGATTTGGAAGCATTATTTAGTGGGCTTAGAATTCTTGATCAAGACTGATCAACAAAGCATTAAACACATCTTGATGCAACCATTGATTTCAGATAGACATATCAAATGGGATTCTTTTATTCAAAGTTTTCAGCCAATGATTCAATATCAGCTTGGAAAAGAAAATATGGTTGCAGATGCATTAAGTCGAAGACCAAAAATCAACAACATCTCAGTAATTGAAATACAACCATTTGAGGCAATGAAGAATTCTTATCACGATGACTCTGATTTCTCCGATATATGGACTAAGCTTGAACAAAACAATTGGAGTCCTATATCTAGCTATTCAATGAATGATGGATATCTCTTTTATGACAAAAGGCTGTGCGTCACTAGTCCATTTAGATTACAAGTAATGGAGGAAATGCATCAACCTCCTTATGTGGGACATCGAGGGGTGACTGCAACTTATCAAAGTATTGTCAAAGAATTTCATTGGCCTTTAATGAAGAAAGACATATCTAAGTATGTTGCTGAGTGTTTGATTTGCCAAAAGATTAAAAGTTTCAAGGGAAAAACGCCAGGACTATTAATGCCTTTGCCTATTCCTTCACAGTCTTGGGAACAAATATCTATGGATTTTATCACTGGATTTCCTTTGACTTTTAATCAGGATAACTTGATTTGGACTATCGTGGACTGCTTTAGCAAGCAAGCATATTTCTTGCCTTGCAAAAAGACATTATTTGCACCACAAGCACACATGTTTTTGAAGTACGTTTTTCCACATCATGGATTACCAAAGATTATAGTTTCAGATCGAGACTCCAAGTTTTGTAGTGCCTTTTGGAGGACTCTATTTGAAAATCTTGGCACCAAGGTGGATTTTACTTCAGCTTTCCATCCTGAAGCAAATGGGCAAACGGAGGTAACCAACAATACTATCTTAGATATGCAGCGGATATATGCTGATGCTCAAGGTAGAAATTGGGATAAGTATTTGCATTTATTGCAATTTGCTTATAACAATACAATCCATTTTGCTACAGGATGAGCTCCATTCGAAATAATTTATGGAAAGTTATTGCCGATCTCCTATCACAAGGATTAGTCAAAAGATAGAAGTGGCAGATGATTTTACAAGAGACTATGATCAGATCATGAGAGAAGTGACTGAAGCCATTAAAAGAGCTTAAGAGAAATATACTAAGCAAGCAAATAAGAAAAGACAACATATGATGTATAAGGAAGGAGATGTTGTCCTTTTATGAATTGAAAAGAGGCATTTAAAGAGTGTCGATAAATGCCCTGCAGTGAAATTAGCACCAAGGTTTTATGGACCTTTCAAGGTTATCGCTAAAGTAAATGATTTGACTTATCGTTTGGACTTGCCAAATCATTGGAAGATTCATAACGCCTTTCACATTTGTCTCTTGAAACCTTTTAAAGGAGAATAACCAATGCATCCTATATACGAAGAGCCACCTTTGATTGTGGATGAAGTTGAAGTTCTTGAGCGTGATTTCACATTCGTCTCTTGAAACCTTTTAAAGGAGAATTACCAACGCATCCTGTATACGAAGAGACACCTTTGATTGTGGATGAAGTTGAAGTTCTTGAGCGTGATTGTATTCTATATGAGCAGCAAAGAACAACGTGCAAAGGAAAGACTTATAACTCCTATCTATTGAAGTTAAAAAATCATCCAAAAGAGAATGCACAGTGGTTCCCTAAGCAGTTTTTCTGAGACCATCCTGATATCCTTAACTCATATAAATGGAATCACAATTGAGGTCAGTTGCACCTTAAGCAAGAGGGAATGTTACGAGAAAGTATTTCTCAAAGCTCTTGTTCAAAAATGACATAAAGTATTTATAGGATCTACTGGATGTGGTGGGGGTTCTATTTAATACTTGGGTTTAGTCAGGGACACCTAACTAAACGTGTGCCATTAATAAGTGTCATGGGTGATGCCATTTAGAAATACTCACATTAATGGATTGTCGTTTGTAAAGACCATTACTTAGCATGATTGGCTAATCATATGATGTATATCATTGTGCTAAGTTTTTTACTAATGGTGGATTGGTTTATTGAGTACATGGGATGACATGGATGGATGGGAGTAAACACGCTCAAGGGAATAAAGGCTAAATGCCATGGTTTTGTGCTAGTGCTATGTGATGTATTAAATGGCCAAGGGTCATTATATTTTGGATAAGGGAGAGTGCTTAAAAGCCTTCCACTTTTGACATCTAAATTTGGATGAGTACATGAGAAAAGGAGTGACACAGAGAAAAGTAAGGTAAAACGATGCTCAAGAGAAAAGTCCGGGAAAAGGGATGATTAAGCGATGAATACGTGACTTTGTATCTATGGCTCATGTGCTTATTGAAATATTATAAATACTCTTGGTGTGGGATCACGAGCCACACACCTCGAGGGGGGAGATTGTACCCAGTGATTGCCTCTTGTCTTTCATGAGTTTTCGTGCATATTCGATTTCTGGTGCTATTGTATGTGTTTGAATTGTATTTACGTTTCAGAATTTATCGGTTGAAGGGTCAAGAATGAGTAGACTTGAAGGCAATCCTTCATCTACCAAACTAGACAAACGGAAGGAATGCAAACTAAAATTTTTAGGTTTTGACACTTAGATTCGTGATTTTTTAAGTGAATGATAATGCAACTAAGATATGCAAGAATAACAGACCAAACAACGGGTAGCTTGTGCGTACTCTAAAAGCTGAATGAAGTATTGAATTCGTACAAGAAAGCCCAAATAAACCCAACGAACCTCAAAACCCATGAAACTGTCACTACAGTCACTACATTCTCTAAGAAAATTAAACCGTATCACTACCCAAAAACGGACTACAAAAAATGACAATTTCACAACATTAATAGAATAGAGACCGCAACAAGAAACCCACCATAGCAATGGAATAACAACCCCAATGGGAGAGTCGTGCATCCAAATAGAAGGGCAAGACCACCTCCACAAGCACACATGCCACACCTCCACAACCACACATACATGCAAACAAACAACAAAACACAAACAATAGCAAAAAAGGAGCAACCTTTAGAATGTTCCATTTTAATATCAGGATTTAAATGACAATGATCACGGAGTGCATATGCAAACATACTAACACATTGATGCCTCATAGAAAGCCCAACTCACTCCCTTTTATAATCACCAGCGCACACAAGAGAAACAAAATCCACATATGCAACTATGTCATATCACATCAGATATCGATCTACTAGACAATCCCCCTTCACTCTATGATCGTTTCAAGAGAGCAAGCCAAGAATAGATGCTCTCTTCAACGATCAAATGTATCTACACTCCTAAACAAAGATCCAATCTTCCTTTGTCACAAAATTTTCCTCTATTGATGAGGCCGTTTTCTACAAATAGAAACCATCACGGGGTCGTCTATCCTCCCCTGCGAACATGTTGCAATTTCCTCAGATCCTCTCTACTGCTCCTTCGCGAAGCCCATCTATCTCAAACACAAGCAAAAAACTCATAGGCCACCACAACACTTGCACAATACACACATCAACTTGCTGAGCTCCAAAACAGACAAACACAGTTAAGATCCTACCAAGAGAACAACCCTAAACGCTAAGCACACTTAAACAACCATTAACCACCCCCTAGACCAAAGCCTACTAATCTTGGTCAAGTTGACCAAATAGATGTTGGGGTAAAGGCACATTGCCACCCCTTTATTAAAGATATGACACCTATGACTGTCTTAAGACAATCATAGGGTAAAACCTAATCCTAATAAAACATAAGAGTTTGTGGTGTGGCTCATCACTTCACACCCGCACATTTGAGTCTCTCTCTCTCACACTCTCTCCCTCTTGCTCTTCTTCCCCCTTTCCGGCCCTTCAACTGGTATCAGAGCCTATCCCTCCCTCTCCACTCCTGCCTAACAGCCTACCTCTCCCTACCCCCTCGGGCCTCGTGCCCTCAACACAGCGGTAGCAGCGAGCAGAGCAGCAACTGCAAGTAGGGCAGCAGCGCGCGCGAGCACAGCAGCAGAAAGGGCGGCAGCGCGCACTAGCACAGCGGGGCAGCGCGAGCAGAGCAGCTGCTCACGCAGCTCAAGCTGCAGTAGCAGCTAGCTGCTGCTAGCTGCGCAGCCGCAGCCAGTGCGTGCATCGCACAGCACCGGGCCGCGCATAGCCAGAGCGCGCAGCGCGCGCCCATCGACCGCCTGTAGCGATAGGTACGGCCATCCGTACCGGCCGTACGGACGCCGTACAGGAGCCGTACCGTACGGACGTCATGACGAACAGGCTGGACAGCAGCCTAATCCGGAACATTTTGTTAGGAGCACCCGTGTACAATGGCCTCCTGCCAGGTTTGTTCCAGGAGCCAATAATGTGGCTGATTTTATCATGCTGACAGATTGTGGTGAGCCTTCCAGCTTTAGGGAAGCTATGGGAAGAACATAGAAAAAGAAGTGGGAGAAAGCCATGCAGTCAGAAATGGACTCCCTACTTCAAAATGATACATGGGACTTGGTGCAGCTACCTGCAGGCAGAAAGGTTTTGCCATGCAAGTGGGTTTACAAAGTCAAAGTGGATTCAAATGCTTTACCAAGGTATAAGGCCAGATTGGTTGCCAAGGGATTTAAGCAGGAGAAGGGCATTGACTTTGATGAGATCTTTTCCCCTGTAGTCAAGATGACTACTTTGAGAGCAGTGTTAGCTCTTGTTGCTCATGAGGACATGGATTTATGTCAGATGGATGTGAAGACTGCTTTTCTTCACGGAGATCTCCATGATGAGATCTACATGAGTCAACCAGAGGGATATGCTGTTAAAGGGAAAGAGCAGCTTGTGTGTAAGCTCAAGAGGAGCTTGTATGGACTCAAGCAGGCACCAAGAGAATGGTACAAGAAGTTTGATGCCTTTATGCAGTCCCAAGGGTATCATAGGTGTGAGACCGATCACTGCTTGTACACCAAACGGGCAAAGGATGGCAGTTTGATGCTACTCATTCTATATGTGGATAACATGCTAATTGCCAGTAAATCTCAGCATGAGATTAGTGCTTTGAAGAAACAACTGCATAAGTCTTTTGACATGAAAGACTTGGGTGATGCAAATCATATTCTTGGCATGCGGATTACTCGTGACAGGTCCAAGGGACTTTTGTTTCTGTCACAGAAGGAGTACATTGACAAAGTACTGCAGCGGTTTAAAATGGAAGGGGGGAAGTCTATTAGTACCCCGTTGCCTCCACATTTAAAACTCAGCAGTAAGGACAGCCCCAGATCAGATGATGATAAGGCTGAAATGGCCAAAGTTTCGTATGCATCTGCAGTTGGTTCTTTGATGTATGCCATGGTTGCCACTCGTCCGGATATTGCTTTTGCGGTGGGAGTCATCAGCAGGTATATGGCAAATCCAGGCAAGCGGCACTGGGAAGCAGTGAAAGGTGTCTTGAGGTATCTCAAGGGTACCAAAGACTTGTGCATATGCTATGGTAGGCAGGATGCATTGGTGCATGGTTTTACAGATTTAGACTATGCAGGGAATGCAGATAACCGGAAGTCTACTACCGGTTATATTTTCACATTTGTAGGAGGTGCTATATCATGGGTGTCTCAGTTGCAGAAATGCGTTGCACTGTCAACTACTGAAGCTGAATATGTTGCAGCCACTGAGGCTTGCAAGGAAGCAATATGGCTTACTCGGCTGGTGGGAGATTTGGGCATTACAGGAGATATGCCAGTTTTGCATTGTGATAGTCAGAGTGCTATCATGTTGGCAAAGAATCCGGTCTTTCATCAAAAGACCAAGCACATTGATGTGAAATATCATTTCATCAGAGAGGTACTGGAAGACAAGCGACTTGAGCTTGTGAAAGTGCACACTGATGATAATCCTGCAGATTTGCTCACTAAGAGCTTGCCTACAGAGCGGTTTGCACATTGCCGCCACATCATGGGATTAGGATGAGACCATTCTTATTTTATGGTCTTGTATACAGTAACTGTATATTGCTGTAATTTTTATTATTTTCTCCCCTTTAGGCACATTGGCCTTTAGGTGGGAGGTTGTTGGGGTAAAGGCACATTGCCACCCCTTTATTAAAGATATGACACCTATGACTGTCTTAAGACAGTCATAGGGTAAAACCTAATCCTAATAAAACATAAGAGTTTGTGGTGTGGCTCATCACTTCACACCCGCACATTTGAGTCTCTCTCTCTCACACTCTCTCCCTCTTGCTCTTCTTCCCCCTTTCCGGCCCTTCAATAGACACACCCCCTTCACCCCTAAGGACCCTTGTAGGGCCAAAAAGATGAATAGTCTTCATCAAGCCTACTCTATAAACTAAATGTGAGAAACATATAAAGGAGGCCTTTGAAGTCAAAATTTTTTTGGCTTGCCCTCTTGGAAGGGCACTTGAAGTCAAAAACGAAATGTGAGAAACATATAAAGGAGGCCTTTGAAGTCAAAAACTTTTTGGCCTGCCCTCCAAAACAGACAAACACAGTTAAGATCCTACCAAGAGAACAACCCTAAATGCTAAGCACACTCAAACAAGTAACCACCCCCTAAACCAAAGCCTAATCTTGGTCAAGTTGACCAATCAGACACATAAAAATTGGATGGGACTTGATTAATGCAACACACCCCCTTCACCCCTAAGGACCCTTGTAGGGCCAAAAAGATGATAGTCTTCATCATGCCTACTCTATAAACTAAATGTGAGAAACATAAAAAGGAGGCCTTTGAAGTCAAAAACTTTTTCGCTGGCCCTCTTGGAAGGGTCACCTGTCTTAGTGAGACTAAGCCATGCTAATAGAAGTGAAATTCATGTTTCATTTTTAAAAATCAAGCGTACATTTTTTGTGTTGTTTCATTCGCTAGTGGGCACATGTACATGCATCTTCTTGTGGCGAAGCCGGATGCCTTGTGTAATAGTAGTTTTTGAATTAGAGAATTTCCAATTCGAAGAGCTGTTTGCCAATTCTAGGAGATGTTTCAAAAGTCATAAAGAAGAGGCATTGCGGCAAAATCCATAGTTTGTATTCGAGGTGCTCTTTGTCTTGTGGTGGGGTTGACCTATACTAGAGATGGCGGACTTTAAGGGCACTACGGAGTCTATGGATAGAGCATGGGAACTTTGGGAGAGGTCTGCTAGAGGCTGGCCTCCTATCATTTCTTAACTCTTCATTCCCACTTTCAAGCATTCTGTTTCTGTTTTCTTGATTTGTCTATTGAAGAGCGCATTCGGTGGGTTGGTTTCTTGTAGTGCTAGATAAGATTGGCAAGAGTAGATTTGATGCTTATGCTGACAATGCCACCTCTCTGGATGCTGGGAAGGAAACTATGGTGAATGCATTGGCTAGCAAGCAAGGTAAGGCCCTCGGAGTTCATATAGCGTGGGTGAAGCATGAGGACTTGAGCTTGTTGCATTTCACACCAGGCATCATGTCCATTGTCAAGCTCCGTTTCCTCATTCTCTTCACTCGTCCCATTCCTTCATTTCTTTGATCACAATATTCATCGATGCTCTGCATTCTTCTTGCCACAAATCTGGATGCTGTATTTTCTCTCTTGCTGCCTTTGCAATCTTCGCTCCTATCACAGGCCAAATCCTTATCACATATTGATGTTGTTCAAGCCTCAATTGGACTATGTTTCATCACACACTTGATTGTGTAATGGCTTTGTCCCTAGGATCTTTCAAACCCGTCACTTAAAGTGTAAATGCGGGATCTACCTCTTTGTACGAGCTGCTCAATAGTAGCTATTTGATCACGAATGCTTCTTCTTTAACAAATAGATGTGCATAGGAAAAAATCATAACTCTTTGTTTTTTCGACCTTCCTATACGTGTATAGGCAGTGTGGTGTCATGCTCAACAACTTGCTACATTGAATCCTCCCTTCCTGCTACAAGAATTTCCATTTTGGTGGCCCTTCTGGAAACGAAGGGAGCTTAGAAGGATGGCACGCTGGTGAGGAAAAATGGAATACACAAAATCTCAAAGAGATAATTGAAGAGAGGCTTCCAAGCTATGGCTTCTCAGGCATACGCTAAGGGTAAGCGCCCTGTATCCTTTTCTCACTGTTGTGTCGTGTGGCGGTTTCCATGAACATTCCATACCTCACGTACATTGGTTTGTCGTTGAAGTCTTGGCTGAAAAAGATAGGTGAGGTGCTTTGAAATGCATCATAACCATATACATAAGAGTTGCCATGGAAACCATGGCAAACAAGTCCAGCATAACTAACGACGTGCCACGTGAGTTGGCATAGGAGAATAAGTTTGCCTTGTGTTGTTCATATTTATAGCTAGCATGTCTGGTCCCTGTCGATCATAACGTATAGTCTATTGCTTAACCTTTGTCGAATGTCTATCACCCCAATGATACAATGATTGCTTCTTAAGAAGATCTGTAAGTGGTGGTAACAACAGATTCATTGAGGCCCTAAATACCTTTAGGAAATGGATGCACACAAGTCACGAGATAGACTACATGAACCAAATGTGCTTTCAGCCCATGCCACTTGATCACACCTTGCCCCACTTGTACTATACAAATTCTCAAATGAAAAGACACAATGACAAAGTCATGGATTTTTGCACAGGACGAAAGCACGTGCTCGTAGCAATAGATCACTTCTCTCAAACAAAATACAACAAGGGCAAAATACTAGATGATCCGAAAGACACATATGGCCTACACACCAAAATTGAAATACAAGAAGGTATGCTAGTGGAGTTAAGTTCAGGGAATATCAACCAGCAAGGCGGACTGGTGAATGGAGCTGATATCATGACAACATCAACGCACATAGGGAAGGAGATAGTTGGATACTTTTTCCTTTGAAAGACATTGGATTACAACTCGAAGAGATAATGTCAATATTTATAAAGAATATGTTAAACCAGAATGGACACCCATATTTAGAATTTCGAAAGAGGTGCAAATAGGACCATAAAATATATCAAGCATTCTTACTGGAGAACAATTCCGTATCCGACCAATAGTAGCAAGAACAATACATCGAGCACAAGGCCTAACATTGCAATAGCTTGCATTTTCCCCAAAAGGAGGACATGCACACGGCTTGGCATACACGGCTTTATCATGTGTCAAGGAAATAAAAAATTTATACTTATTAGAATCACTTCAAAATGAGAATTTCCAAGTTGAGAATAACGTGAAGAACCAAATGAACAAGTTCAATGAAAAAGCAAGCTGCACAACATTGGCCCAAATGAATTTAAAAAGAAATGAAAACTGGAAATTACTGGTTACATCCTTGGACACAAGATCGCTCCCAAAATACATCCGTGACATTAACCAAACAACACAAGTAATGGATTCCCATATCATATGCCTACAAGAAACAAGAACACAAAATTCCCCCCAATAGATTGCGCCAGGATTTCATGTGGTTGAGAATTATTCTCACTCCGGGTAATGCATGTTGATCCGAAAAGAGTTATTGGTGAGCAGTGTCAAAACGTAGGGGGTCGAATCACAACAATCGGCACGACAATAAATGATGAGAGGCTAATTTATTCTAACCTATACATGCCACCATCTCTAAGATACAATTTTTTCATTAACCTACCTTCAGAAAATACTAATAAACACAATTGAAAAGAAAACCTCAACGATCTTCAAAGAGGAGACATAATGTTCCGCTTCTGTGCCAAGCATTTTCTCTGGTTCACGATACAAGTAGTTTTTGCCATAGCCAGTTCATTGAGAACTTTTCTTCGGATTTGCTATGTCTGTACGTTTATTCCAGTGTTTTCTTCCTCTAAATCATGGCTTGGTTATGCAAGCATGGAAAACTTGTTACAATTTTCTTCTAGTACAGATTCTTCATGCATGCATTGAATTCAAAGCGTGGCTTTGGTGCGGACCTGCTGTGGATCATTATGAGCAATTGATTGCACTTCATGCACCCCGAAATTTGCATAACAAGATGCTATACTTTTGTGACATTCAACTACCATCAATTTTGAGCATGCTCTGTTGTCTGTCTTCAAATTCAAGAGAAAAAGGGCTGAATCTTCTGCAATATTCTTTTGCAGGCAATTTGTAGCTTGCTCCCAGTGGACCGACCTTGTCAATCCTGCGACCCACACACCTCTTCGCTCTTCTCGTGCAGGCCTTTTGAATGGTAAAAATCATTCACCTTGTTTTTTTTTTGCGTTGTACTAAAATTGAAAGTGCCAACAATGCCCCCATACGGGGTGACCAAGGAGGCTTAAACTCAGGACCGGCACGTACACACCCACACGTTTTAGCCGCTTGGTCTAAACGCTCTTGGCGCCTTCCTCGGTGCCACCGCCTCGTGTCCCATGTTCGTACCGCTCGTGCTGCGGATGCGGCTGGTAGCTAACATGGCATTCGATACCTCTGACAAGTGGCGCGCTACGGATGTGGCCGCCAGCCCACAACTGACGAGCACTGTGCCACGTGTCAAGTGGCACAGTGCTGACGTGGCAGGCGTAAACTGCCAACTGCACGCACGTTGTTTCCATTGTTTTTAGTTGGGCTATCATCAACGGAATGATCAACGGAATGAGCTAAGCTTTGATCTTCCATGCTGACAATGGGGTTTGCTGCTCGTGAGATTGATTGAAAACAGCGACCTTTATTAGCCAGGGAGGATGGTGCGGAGCTGCTACAGCTCTTCCTAATAAGCTTGCTGCAGCAGCAGCAGGAGCAGAAACAGAAGAAGCAAGAAACAGCAAGCTCAGCGAGCTTAGGCAGAAGAAGACGAAGAAGAAGCAGCAGCAGCAGCAGAAGCTGAAGCTGGCGATGGTGGTTCAAAAGCAAGCTTTTGAAGAAGAAGCAGCAGCAGCAGAAGCATCGTTTGAAGCTATGGAGGAGCTTGCCCCTGCTGCTCCCGCTGCAGCTGGGGACGATGATGGCGAGCTTCATCTGCAGCAGAAGCTCGCCTCCCTCATCCCTGCCGTCAAGGATCGCCTCGCTCGCATCAAGCTCGACCATGGTAGCACCCCCTTGCCTCCTTTCACCGTGCTCAACACCCTCGCCGGAGCTCGCGGCATCATCAGCCTCCTCTGGGACATCTCCCTCCTCGATCCCGACCATGGCATCCTCTACAGAGGCTTCTCCATCCCCCACTGCCTCTCCTCCCTCCCCCCCCCCCTCCCTGAAGCCGCCCTCTGGCTCCTCCTCACCTCCCACATCCCTTCCCCTGCCCAATGCCTTCGCCTCTCCCTCGACCTCAGATCCCGTTCCCTCGTCCCCGGTTTCGCTTTCGATTCCATCTCCGCCCTCCCTCCCTCCGCTCACCCCATGACTCAGCTCGTCACCGGAATCATGGCATTGCAGGTCCACAGCCGATTCGCGCATGCCTTCGAATCTGGGCTCCCTGCTAGCGAGCTCTGGCGGCCTGCCTTCGAGGATTGCTTGGATTTGATCGCAAAAGTTTCCGTAGTCGCAGCCTTCATTTACAGAAGGGTTTGCAAAGATGGCCGGATGATTCCGCCGGATCCCACTCTCGATTATGCTGCTAATTTCTGCCACATGTTAGGACATGACGATCCCAAGATGTACGAGATGATGAGAATGTACCTAGTGATTCACAGCGACCACGAGGGGGGAGCAGTGAGTGCCCATGCCGTGCGACTTGTGGGAAGTGCGCTCGCTGATCCATACCGTGCATTTGCAGCTGGGATGAATGGATGCGCAGGTCCCCTTCATGGAGTTGCCATCCAGGACTCGTTTCGGTGGATGAACAAGGTCTTCGCCGACGTTGGGCAAAATGCAACGGTTCAAGAGCTTGAAGATTATGTGTGCAAGACTCTTAAGGCTGGGAAGATCATCCCGGGGTTTGGACACGCGACACTGAAGAAGACAGACCCCAGGTACACTTGTTTATACGAATTCTGTCTCAACAATTTTCCTGACGATCCTAAATTTCAGCTGCTCGTCAAGCTCGGAGAGATTGTGCCTCGTATAATGAAACAGCAGGGCAAAGTAAGGAACCCTTGGCCTAATGTAGATGCCATCATCGGGATCGTCTTCAACCACTTTGGGTTGGCAGAGGAGCGGTTTTTCCCTGTTGTTCTGGGCGTGGCTCGATCAATCGGTGCGCTTTCCCAACTCATTTGGGATAGAGCTTTGTGCCTTCCGATGGAAAGGCCCAGGAGTGTAACCCTTGATTGGATTGAGGATTTCTGCAACAGGCAATCTGAGAGCGAGGACAAGAAATTGTGAATCGTCTTGATTTTATAATCTGTATGATTTCAACAATCGCCTTTGTTCAACCTGGTCGATATATTGGTCACTCTGCGTTTTCTATTTTTCTGCAATCGAGAATCGACCTTGGTTACCGGATGGAGGGCAGCAGGCAGCTGCTTAAAAATTCACAGACACTCTCTCCCCCTCTCTCATAAAGAATATGTAATCCAGGAGGAGTGGCGCAGCTATTTAGAGCTGTAGCAGGAGATCATATGGTTTAACCGTGCCTGGTTTGTACCATAATGATCCGGTTGGGTCTTTTCCCTTGGTATGTTGTTGCTCCAGCCCATAGTGTTTGTACTCCATTGCTACAACACTTGCTCCAGCCGATAGTCGTAGTAGCAGGACCTGTTTTCAAAGTGTTTGTTCATTGTTGTCGTTGAAAAAGATCAAGGATGAGGTGTTGCAGCTAATATTGCTTGCTTCCGTACCCATGCTTATGGATACTACTATTGTCTTCAAGCTCCGAGATGTGCAAGTGTTCTGCCCCTGTCCAGGGATTGCTGACACAATGTTTCCAGATGAACAGCGTCTCTGTAATCGCTTCAGGCCTCAGCAATTGCTAGAGGCAAAAGCAACAATTCAGCATCAAAAGCGGTGCTTGAAGGTCAAAGACGATCAAAGCGAGACTTGGCGCTTGATGATCAGAAGCACTGCTTGACTGGACTAGCTCAAACACTGTTCTCATGCATGGTCCTCCCACATAGTCTTGCTCTCCTTGTAGCTTCTCTAGAATGTTCTCTACATTCTGGTAAGCAAGAGCTCATGTGTTCTAGCCTTCAATGTTTCTTTCAACCGTTGAATCTCACTCTCATGCTGCTCTGTGAGCAAGGCTAAATTGTGCTTTGGATGAAGTGGGAAGCATTGAAGGAGGTACTATTGTGGTGGCTTCAATATGGGGACAGCTTGAGCATTGTACTTAGGCGAGCAGCCATGTAGCTCGTCTATTAAGCTTAGGGTGGGCAATGGCTTAAGGAGCTTGGCTGCCAAGGGATGGGGGCAGTAGAAGATAGCTCGCAGAGGCTTGAAGCAGCAGTTTTGCAGTGCAAACACATGTACATGTGTTCAGTTAGCCCTAGAGAAGGGCTGACAAGGGCTCATAACGTCTATCTAGCTGTCAAGCCACTTTTAAAATTCTTAAGATTCTACATTGCATCTATAAAAAATTACTGTTCCAAAAGTATCACCCTTGTGCCAAGTTCTGTGTCAATAAATATTTGGTCGCAAAAATTCAGTGATGACAGTGAATTCTTGTCGTAAGAAAATGTTCAGAAATGTATAGCAAAAGCTGTGGAAGACGAGGGCTACAAAATAGTGACTTGGAATTTGACGTAAGCTATATGTAGTAGATGGTCTGCTTCGCCTCTTTACATGGCAAAAATCAATCTGACAACTTCTGTTTGTGTACTAACTATTGATCCCAAAAGTGCCATGACTAATCCTTTCAAATGCCAATATTTCTTGCATTACAAATAGTGTCAATGGTTATTCTTGCACCTCATTTCTTGGACAAAAAATTATCAATCGTGCTTTCCATAGGCTGTAAATGTAAACATTATGTACTGTATGCCAACCAGTAGGAGTGTGTTAGTGGGAAGAGGGTACTACTTGGCAATACCTCGATGCCAGCCTTCTTCAAACATTTGAAGGTTTGGAACAATTCTCAGATTGGCAGAGTACTCATGTCAATTATGCGTTGAACTTTTGATACATTGTACATGAACACCACTTTGGGTGTGATATCTTCAATGACTTGAATTTGTGTTGTGGTGGGTGTACTCTCGTAAGGAATCCATGGAGGGCATCCATTTGTGGATTGTTTTCATGTTTGTTCAAGCTTGAGGAGGATAGACCGCTATAGAAACAATTCTCACATGGTGTTATATGATGAACTTAAATGTCCTAAGTGGCCCACGCAAGGTGGGATTTTCCCAAAGCTTTCTTAGCAGAGACTAATAAGAATGAATTATGCCTTTGTAGCTTGGATTCAGAGAATGTGGACTACTTCTACTTTAGCTAACCGCTACAGTGAGACTGAGGTTGCTATTCACCTGTGGAATTTGAACAGAAACTCCACAAATTTCTTCTTTGGAAATGGATGCTTGTGTGTGGGAGTGGAATGTGTGCATGTGCTCATACAAGGGTATACATCCACCATTAGCCACTGTTGATGTTAGTGGGATGTCATGATGGCTTCTCCCCGGTAACAATGGTGAAGTCATGGTTTACCTTGTGGTCTAAATTGTAAACTGCTTTGTTGGTTTATTTCTTATGGCATGAGTTATGGTACATTCGATCGATCGACCTAGATGTATTTGTATTTTGTTCTTTAATGCTAGTCCAATGTCCAAAATGTGATGCAGTTTGGGCGTTCCATAGAAAGTGCAATGTGATTGACGGCTTATGGGGATATGGAACCGTAAATTGGTTTGCAAGGTGTTGAGGCCATACTGATGAACATCATCTATGAAGACATCCTGGCATTCTGTGCAGGTTGCAGCTGCTGGTTAATGTTCTTCTGTGAACTGCTTTGTAAGCTTTTCGTTGGCTTCCCTAGCAGGAGCCTGGAGCATTGGATGAATAAGGTTTAAGGACATCATTTGAAGTTGCTTTGGATAAAGTGGAAAGCATTGGAGGAGGGGTTGGCCAATGGTTCCAAGGCACTATTGTGGTGGTTTCAATGGGGGCAGCTTCAGCGTTGTACTTAGGCCAGCAGCCATGTAGCTCATCCAAGAGCTGTCTATTAAGTTTAGGGCGGGCAATGGCTTAAGGAGCTGCTTTTTGTGGCTGCCAAGGGATGGGGGCAGTAGAAGATGTCTTGCAGAGACTTGCAGCAGCAGTTTTGCATTGGTAGCCAGACACCGGGCTCTATATCTTCAGCTTAACCCTTCCATGTACTCAGCTCTCCTCTTTTGGCACAATCACTGTCATCCCTCCATGTAACATGCAAAGGTAATCTGATCATATTATCACAGCAAGACCTTTAAAGCTTTAGCGAGGAATTAGTGTTATGCACCATAGAGAGAGAAAGGAGATAAGGGTAGAGAGAGAATGGAGTTGACAACCGATTGGGTCCTTGTACCCATTGAGGGGCCCCTCCCCCAATCAGGGGGGAATTTGCTTTGTACTTGGAGAATTGAGAAATGCAAATAACACTCTTCGAGAGAGCACGGAAACGTGCTTTTGAAGAGTACACTATATACACGTATTGCAGATCCAAGGACCCGAGAGGCAATGTCGACCAATACTGAGACCTTGATGCTGTCCACATTGACAATGGAGGGCACTTCTGCAAGGCAAGGAAGAGGCTTGTGCTGTCAATCAGGATGTAGGGTTATTGCGTGAGAGAGGGTCCCTATACCCATTGAGGGCTCCCTCCCTCGATAAGGGGAGAATTTGCTTTATCCTTGGAGAACTGAGAAATACAAATAACACTCTTCGAGAGAGCACGGAAATGTGCTTTTGAAGAGTATACAGTGCACACGTATTGCGAACCCAAAGACTTGAGAGGCAATGCCAACCAATACCGAGACCTTGATGCTGTCCACATTGACAATGTAGGGCACTTCTGCAAGGCAAGGAAGAGGCTTGTGCTGTCCACCAGGATGCAGGGTTACCGTGTGAGAGAGAGAGGAAAGCTAGGAGTAATAGATTCTAAAGACAGTTGAGAGATGATTGAAATATAGAGTTGAGAAGTGAGTAGTGAAAAACTGTAAAGAGTTGCTGAAACAATACCCTAACCTTACTTTGTTTGTTGGTCCGAATCCTCAACTATGGTGCTATGTATACACCTTTTGAACATGCTGAATTAAAGGGCAAAGGTTGAGGTTGATCAGGGCGAACTTCGGAGGTATTCAAGGCTGCACACAAGAGGTTGGATGAGAGCTATTGGAGGGCTGAAGGCTTGGGAAGTTGAGAGGAATGAGGGCATGGATGGCCCCTATTTATAGGGTTGGAAGGTTGAGCCAACCAGCCCAAAATAACCTACTTTTCAGTTGGTTATTTTGGCAGCCCTAGGTCCATAAAAGGTGGCCTAGGGAGGGGTGCAGGGTAGCCTATAAAGGCAGCCCTTCCCTTGCCATTCCCCTTCACTTGTTCTAGCCTTGAGGGGCCCCAAAACGTCTCCTATCCTAGGTTGGACCTAAACCTATCTTTAAACCTAAGATGGAAACACTACCCTACTCCTCTCCAGTGGGTACGAGTGAACAAGGATTGATTTGTCTAAATTGACCTAAGGTTGAGAGATTGACTTGCGTAGCTTGTGCTTGACTGTCTCTGGACAAGGGCTCACAAAGGGGTCACAGCATACGACAAAATCTTTTATTAGGGAACTATTACGTCCTTGTCGATGTAGCCTGTGTGCCACATTGCACCCAAGTGTTAGGGGTGCATGTGACATTCCCTCCTCCTTAACTTGGCGGTAGGTTCATAGCTTCCAAGTAGTCCACCAAAATTTGTGGGAACCCTTGGAAAAAATCTTCGTCCAACCACACTACTTCATGGGTACCTCGATCACGGAACTTGATGTAAAACTTTCGGATCCTGCGTCCTGACCCATGCTTGAGAAGGATCTGCTTTGGTTGCAAAACTTTGGCTTCATCAAGAAACTTCAGCTTGCTGCTCGTTGGAAATCTCGGTAAGAGAAGGTCCGAAGTACGGCTTCAACCAAGCTACATAGAACACCTTGTGCATAGTCCAGCTGTCCGGAAGGCGTAACTTCATTGAGACATGAATGATCTTTTGAATGATAGGGAATGGTCAAAAGCTCGTGAAGGATAGATAGCTTAGGGCATCACTTGCCCACTTACTTCATCTTTGCTTGATAATTCGTAAATACACCCATTGACCCTCTTTATACTGGACATCTTGTTTAGATTTGTTAGCCTGGCGCGTGTACGATGCTTGAGCTTTGGGGATGCGGGTTTTCACTGACTTTATAATCTTTGCGATCGATTCGGTGGTTTTGTTGGCTTCAAGAGATGGAGACACCTTCTGGGTGAGGAGTGATGTAAACCACCATCCAAATGCTGCTTCATAAGGTGTGCGACCAATGCTCGAAGAATAGGTATCGTTCAAAATGGCCTGCACAAGCGAAAGAAACTACTTCCACTTTCCATGAGCATCATGACAATATGATTTTAAAATTTGAAACGCCATACCATTATACTTTTTCGTTTCTCCATTTGATTGCGGATGGACTGGACATCTGCAGTTTAGTACCAAAATTATTAAACAAGGCTCGCTAAAAATTTGACGTGAATGAGTCCTTGTCGGATGTGATGATCCTTGGCAACCCTCCAATGAGATACAAATACTATGAACAAATGAGCTACATCTGCACCGCTGGCATCTTTTTGCATGGAATAAGCATACAATATTTACTAAAGCGACAAACAATAGTAAGACATTGAGTATTACGCGTACCTGCGGATGCTGGAAGTGGCCCAACAAAGTCAATACCTATGTCCTGGAAAGGACCGTTGGGTATTGGTAGTGGCATAAGCCAGTCAGTTGCTTTCTTGTTGACAATTCTGAGCATAGCCGTATACGTCCTTTCGTACCTTTGGCCAATAGAAATAGCGCTCTAACTTCTCCAAAGTACCATTGATACCCCGATAACCACCGATGAGGACGTCATGCGCATCATGAAGAAGCCATTGCCGTTTGTCTAACTAGAACTGTGTGCCAAACTCTATTGAATGCGCGTATTGTGCATTCATACTATCAAGATCCTTTCCCTAGATTTCAAGCACAGTGGCCTTCTCAATGGTCTAGATTGAGCCTTTCCGACTGAGAGCGTCGGCAATGGGGTGGTTTTTGCTTGGGACATACTCAATCATTCCCCCAAACTGTTTGAATATCTGGCTCCACTGTTGCTGCCGATCACTCCATTGTGAACTAGGCATTGTCTGCCACTTAAGCTTGGTGATCTATCTTGACCTTGAAAGTCCGTTAATATTTCAATGCCTGGATGACACCGAGGAGCTCTCTATCATAAATTGAATAGTTCTTTTCGACATTGTTGAGCTTTCTGCTATAATATGCCATGGGCCTATCCTCTTCTTGTAAAACTGCCCTGACGATGACATTCCTACTGTCTCTGTGATTACCAGAAATGGATCATCCCAAGAGGCGATCTTCGTGACTGGTGTTGTAGTGGCTAACCGTTGCAAGTTATGGAAGGATTACAAAGCTTTGCCCATTACTTGAATCTTCTATCTACGTGTCTTTACCCTCTTGAGTAAATATGTAAGAGGGGTTGCGTATGTCGAGAATCCATCCATATGCGAGCTTTAGTCTTGACACAAACCCACAAATGATCGGATTTCCTGAGCCCTTGTGGGGACAACCCAACTGGTGATAGCTTGAATCTTTTGTGGATCTAATCAAATCCCTTGAGCACTAATGATGTATCCTAGATACTGAATTTTCAGCAACCCAAACTCACTTTTCTTTGCGTTGAGGTATAGTTGGTTCTCATGCAATAACTGTAGGGCACATCACACATCCTTAATATGCTGCCTTGATGTAGTGGAAAAGATAAGGATATCATCGAGGAAGATGAATAGGAACCTCTCAATATAATGTGCAAATATCCGAGACATCATCTTGTTGAACGTCCGTGGTGCACTTTTTAGACCAAATGGCATGACAATGAACTCGTAATGAGCTCGCTCTGTCCGGAAAGCCGTCTTTGGGATGTCAGCTTCAAAAATACGGACTTGGTGGTAGCCACTCTTGAGATCAATTTTTAAGAAAAAATTTGCACCATTGAGCCTTTTCAAGATTTACTCAATGCCGGGCATAGGGAACTTGTTACTTAATGTAAGCTTGTTGAGTGCTCTGTAGTCTACACATAATCATGCGGACTTATCCTTCTTTGCCACAAATAGAATCGGTGCAGCGAATGGCGAAGATGACAGTCTAATAAACCATGCGCGCAATAACTAAGACAACTGTTGCTCTAACTCCCTCTCACGCTTGGAAAGTTGGTAAGGAAACTTACTTGGAGGTGTGGAGTCCAAAAGCAAATCAATGTGATGGTCTTCCGATCTGTTGGGAGGTAGCTGGGGTGGCAGATCATCCCGAAGCATGATGCCTTGGAACTCTTGGAGTAGATCCACCATGACTTGCCCCATTGGAGGAGCAGCTGGAACTACAATGATCTCGCACTGAACATAAATAAGCGCACACATGGCACCCTTGCAGACGGCATGACCTGCTTGAATATGAGATATTAACAAAATCCCTAGTATGCTTTGATCATTGCTTATCACGGCAGGCTCAGGTAAACCTTTCACAAATGTGAAGGTGTCCTGCCGCCAATCAGGCGTCGGTACATGCTCACGGAACCATTGAATCCCAAGGATCATGTTGCACCCCATTAAAGGTGTCATAATGAAACCCTGCGTAAAAGTGGCCTTCTGAACTAAAAACGTAAAATGGATGGCCTTATGTGTGATGTGTGCGCGCAAGTCAGGTATGAACTCATCCACTGCAAGCTCTTGAGGCACCCAATTGCACCCCACTGTCTTGGCAAGTTGAGGGGGGATGGCATCTTTTGAACCCCATATCAAATAGGACAATGAACTGATGCCCATTAGCTGTGCCATATGCTCAAATGAGCCTTGTTTTGGTATGAGAGGTCGCCCTCCTTCTTACCTTAAAGGACCACCGTGGGGACAGTATTCAAAGTAGGGAAGATGGCATTTGTAACTAAGGCTGGCGGCGGGGCTAGAAGAGCGAGACATTGGTGACGGAAGAAGTTGGTGCTTTTGCAGCCTTTTCAACTAACCACTTAAGACAATCCTTCTTGTCGTGCCCAGCGATGTGGTGCCAATGAAAGCAACGATGTTATTGGTGATACCACTTCTGTTCGTCGGGCTATAGATAGCCTCCTGTAATGCTCACTTTAGCTTTCTCATTTGGAGTCATCTTTGGCTTGGACTCCTGCTTTTGACTAGAAGCTTCGCCATCTTTCTTTTGGTACTGGTTGTCCTTCTTTTGATCCTTGCCTGCTGTGTTGTTTGACTACTACAGGGCTTTGGAATCCTTCTGGACCTGCTTGGGCTTTCCCCCAGTTAGCATAATTTCTTGATTTTGGGCGAGAGTCAGCGCCCGCTCGTAATCGGGCGGGTCAAAGTTCCGAATGGTAAAATGGATGTTTGTGTCCAATCCTCAAATGTTCATCTTATCGCTCTCATACACGCCCAACTACTACGCCAAAGTGATGACCTTGTTACTGTATGTCAACACAAGCAAACCATTCTGGGAGAGACGAGAAAACTCATCCTCTAGGTTAAGCATATATTGTGGCAGTAGAAAACGAGCTTTGAGGTTAGTGTGTGTCACATTGCACCCAACTATAGGGGTGCATGTGATACTCCATGTTGCTCGTCCTAAGAAAATGGCAAGCTCCACGAAAAACTTTTAACATGTGCAAGACTTGCTTACTAAATTGAATGCCTTCACATGCCAGCTACTGTGCTATCAAGTAGCGGAAGACATGCACGATCTAATGAGGTTCAAGTGATGTCCATTGTGGCTAGTCTGCTCTTCTATTGGCTGGATTTCATCTCCAAGTGTCAAATTATTTTAGAGCGCCTGCATGGGTTTCTGCCCACTCAGATTGACCGACTGAATATCTAGCTTGGTAGGCAAATTGCATGGCTTGTAATGGATCGACTAAGCCACTCCACCAATTATCTAACTAACTGTCCTATTTGGTTGGCTTCATTGGCTATTGTCACCTAAGGTGGCTCAAATGTGGGCCGGCCAATGTGCCCCTTGGAGATGGCTCACATTTGATGGAAAAACTAACAGCACATGAATTTCTAGTATCTCATTGACAATAGATGCCATATTATATCACATGAATGTGCAGAAACTGGAAACTCAAGTTTGATGGTTGGCAAGGTCGAAATTTGAAAGCTAAGATCACACACTAGGTATTCAGAGCTACATCTAGTCCTTTATGAGAAACTTTGTCCTTCAATTATTCTTTAGTACATCAGCAATCTTGCTAAATGCATTTGCCAAATTGCCTGGATGCGAATACAACTCTCTTCTATCTATTGATTCACGCTCCATCCATTCCCTCTCAAGAGCCATTTTCTCATGCTCAATAGCTACGACCAACTTGTAATGTCTCTCTTCCTTTTTTTCATTTTCCTTGAATGTTATAGAAATTTTCAATATGGTGTAGATTGCACCATTGCATTTTCTCTATTTGTCACTTGATCCTTGCTCCATATACTGAGAGTTCTTCCATTATTATTGGACTCTAATTGCATGAATCAATCCATAGTGAAAGGTGGGGTCACTATTGGATGCCTTTGTAAAAACTCATCCAGCACATGGGAGATGGTGGCATGGCTTAGGGAGGGGGCGTATGCCTTCTCGATGAATCCAATTTCATCAACTTAAAAGATTCACAACCAACTGGTCTCTCGAATAGAGATTTATGACGCCTGGCTACCTTCTCGATTACACTTCTTTTTTGCTAGAGGATAGTGTTTGGGAGACGGTGTCCACCAGCATTGCTTGGAACATCTGGGTCGCTTGGTGTAGTTAGGTGATGGGCGACCAGGAGGTTCCTCTGATGACTACCCTAGTCGCTATCTCATCTTCCCTTTACATGCCACTTGGGAGTGTGGTACTTCAGGATTTAGAGCGATTGTCGAAAGGTGAGAGAATCTTTGCAAGGCTTGGCCTGTAAGGATCTTTTACATCGTTTCCACAAGGGGTATTTGTCAGATGTATAGATCAACAACCTGGTTATTAGGCCCTATTTTGGAGATTCTCCAAGAAGTGAGCTGGGGTCTTCGAAAGTAGGCTAGTTTTCCTTGCTGACTACTAGATTCTTCCTCATTATACTTACGATCCTTAGCTCCTTTTGGAAGCAAATTTGTATGGTGTTTTTCAAGCATTAATAAAAGTTTCTTTTCTCTGGATTTTTTTTTTCATTCAGCTTGGTATACATCTCTTGGTCTAGCTTTTCTTTTTTCATCATCTTTTATCATAGGTTATTTGGATGACCTCATTTATTCTATAAATCTTTCACAAGCTTGAAATCTAAAAGATTCTTTCATTTTCCTTTGCATTGCATGATATCGATTTTTTCAAACTCAATCTCCTTTAGGCTTTTAACTATAGATCTCCAATTATTTGTGTGACTTACCATCTCTTGATGTATAGTTCTCATACTTGTCATACTCTATTTCTTTGCTAGAATCAATGCAAAAACTTTTGTACTAGTCCAATTCTTGGTCCTCTTTCTTTTACGAGAGTCATCATGAACCTGTGATTGTTCCCCTTGTGTTTGCAAGCTTGTTGGGTCTACATAATAGGCAAGGGAATAATTGGGCCTCTAAGATTTTAAGATCTATTGTCTCCTCCATATCTCTACACTGTGCAAAACGTATCCAAAGACAAGTAATAAGAAACATTTGTTACCTGTATGCCAGACTCGACAAAACCTAAAATCTCATTCCTTCTTCTCTCTCATACCATCTAGTATAAAGCCATATCTAAGTAGTTGATGACATAAAGCTATTTTTTTGCATTAAAAGGGTAAATGGGAGAAGACAAGGAATGGGGGATAAACCACAGACCACAAATTTCCATGCCATCATTTGAAAATGTTATGCTGCAAGCTTGAAAATGATATTTAACAATCAACATTAAATCAAAGGATAGAGAGGTTTGGGCATAGGGGTGGGAGAGGAGAGAGAGAGAGAGAGAGAGAGAGAGAGAGAGAGAGAGAGAGAGAGAGAGAGAGAGAGAGAGAGAGAGAGAGAGATGTGGAAGACCTCATGGATCTATGAGACAAAGTACAAACATCAAAAAATGACTTAGTACATCTGGATAACTAGAGAATTGAGGGAAAGTAACATCAGTTTAAGATTGAGAGTCTTTGGGTTTGGATTTGAAGTCCCTAATCAATGCTTGCCCATCTCGATAAACTAGCCATTTGCCTGCTTGATGTGCATCCTTACTTTGGTGAGTTCATTGTTTCTTTGTTTGAGCTAGATCAGAGTGAGCTCCTTATCTATCCAATTCTTTGTACTTTTTAGCTTATGTGTTTGTTCAAGGATCTTACCTCTTGCTACCCTCCCTCTAAAGTAGACATGCTTTGTGCCATTTTTGATTGGTATTGGATATATCATTTTTGCCCCATTCAACTTTGTGGTACTTTCTTCTTAAGACATATGATTATGTGATCTATGTCTTTCTCTTTGTCATCATTAAGGCAGCCATCTTTTACTGCCCCAATGCATAAGATTGTCTTATTGCGTGCTTTGATTTCTTGCTCCTTCACTTCCACATAAAGATACACTCTAACAACTTTTTTACAAGCATCAGTAACCATTTCTTGCTTGATTCAGCTCACTTGATTGTTTGCTGATCATATCCTTAACCGTGGAGATAAGTATCGGTGCCAGTTGGAGATGTAATATATTTGTGAATGACTTCTGCAATGATTTCTTTCTTTCCATTACTCTCCATATCTTGCACTTTTCTGGCCACAAGATGAATCTTGAGTTTCCCTGATTTCTTCCTGTAAGTAATAGATTTACTCCTATGGGTCTGAGATGATCCTCTGTCTTAAATAATTATGATGCATAGGGAGTGGGTGTCAATAATACTATAATGGATGAGTATGAAGGTGTGCTTACTAGAGTTGAGCTAGCAAACAAATTTCACCTCCATGTTGGCTTGTGTAAATCTGAATACCCCAATGATGTAACTAACCCCCAAGTTGGGCCATAGGTTCAACCCAACTTGGGGTGTAGGCAAAGAACTAAGGAACTTTGAACTTTTCGAGTGGTCCTAAGGCTAAAAAACGAATTGAAAAAAAAAAGGCCTGTGGGTTGTAGCTGAAGCACCGTGTTGGAATTGGGACTAGAACTAAAAAATGACTTGTTTGGGTTGCAAATAGAGAGAGAGAGAGAGAGAGAGAGAGAGAGAGAGAGAGAGAGAGAGAGAGAGAGAGAGAGAGAGAGAGAGAGAGGGAGGGAGGCAGGGAGGGAGGGAGGCAAGGAGGGACGGAGGGAGGGAGGGAGGGAGAGAGAGAGAGAGAGAGAGAGAGAGAGAGAGAGAGAGAGAGATAGAGAGAGAGAAATGGAGAACCATCCTACTTCAGAACAAGCCTCTCTGTGCATACCTCTCTGTGCATAATGGAGTCCTAGATGAGAGAGACAGAGAGAGCATATAGAAGACAATAATAGGGAGGAAAGTGTGGTTAGATAGACTACAAAGTTGATTAGAGGAGTAGGGGACAAAGATGTCTAGGTTGGAAACAGCCAGAGCAACTGCCCTCGTGTTATTGAAGTGGCCACTTCCTCATGAGTCAATCATGGGGCGCATAAAAGGTAAGGATGGGAGCAAGCAAGGCAAAGGCCCCTTAGATGTTGATTTCCCCTTACATGTCTCTTGAGTGGGTCTCCTTTTTTTCTATAATAAGAGGCAATTAGGTCTCACTCTCTTAACCAACTCAAGCATCTTCAAGGCGCTCAAGAAAAGAGACAGTGTAGCATAGAAGGTAGCCTTATATTCGTTTCTCCCATGTGCTATGCTAAGAGAAAGAAATACCAACAAACTTAGATCAGGCCAACCTGCTTGAGGTAGCCAACTATAGCAACTGCCAGGCTGGATCATAGCCAACTTTAGCAATTGACCACATTGGCTTAGATATGAACCAAGCAGTCCTTACATTAGTCCCTTGAGCGCCTATATAGATAGACCCTGCTAGCCCAAAACTTGCCCATATGGGCATTCCAAAATAACCTATGCACATTCCATTGTGAGCATGTGCAACCACCTCTCTACCCTTGCCTACTACCTTTTGTCCTCCTTGTTGCTTTATATTTCCAACATGTTGCTGTAGGTGCAACATTGTGGATGCTACAATGAATGTGTCATAGACATCTATTTTAGGATTTATCATTCATTTGCACACTTGCAAACTGATTACCCTTCATTGGGGAAGCATCTCCCAGGGGAAGATTTGCTGTGCTTGAGGGCCATTCTGGAACCGACATTTGAGAGTCTCTGTAAATTAGCCCATTAGATTTGTGATGCATGCAAGAACGTAACGTGCGTAAATTTCTGTAAAGCAATGTATGGACTCAAATAGGCTCCATGGGCTTAAGATGCATGTGTGAGGGAAAGAGAGGAGGTGGAACGTTAGGAGAGGGAGACACAAGAAGTGTGGGTGTGTAAAAGAAGTGTTGAGCCACACCACAAACTCAGGTTTTATTAGGATTAGGGATTCACCCTATGACTGTCTTAAGACAATCATAGGGGTCATAACTTTTAAAGGGTGGCAATGTGCCTTTACCCCAACAACCTCCCACCTAAAGGCCAATGTGCCTAAAGGGGAGAAAAGAATAAAAATTACAGCAATATACAGTTACTGTATACAAGACCATAAAATAAGAATGGTCTCATCCTAATCCCATGATGCAGCGACAATGTGCAAACCGCTCTGTAGGCAAGCTCTTAGTGAGCAAATTTGCAGGATTATCATCAGTATGCACCTTCACAAGCTCAAGCCGCTTGTCTTCCAGTACCTCCCTGATGAAATGGTATTTCACATCTATGTGCTTGATCTTCTGATGAAAGACCGGATTCTTTGCCAACATGATAGCACTCTGACTATCACAATGCAAAACTGGCATATCTCCTGTAATGCCCAAATCTCCCACCAGCCGAGTAAGCCATATTGCTTCCTTGCAAGCCTCAGTGGCTGCAACATATTTAGCTTCAGTGGTTGACAGTGCAATGCATTTCTGCAACCGAGACACCCATGATATAGCACCTCCTGCAAATGTGAAAATATAACCGGTAGTAGACTTCCGGTTATCTGCATTCCCTGCATAGTCTGAATCTGTAAAACCATGCACCAATGCATCCTGCCTACCATAGCATATGCACAAGTCTTTGGTACCCTTGAGATACCTCAAGATGCCTTTCACTGCTTCCCAGTGCCGCTTGCCTGGATTTGCCATATACCTGCTGATGACTCCCACCGCAAAAGCAATATCCGGACGAGTGGCAACCATGGCATACATCAAAGAACCAACTGCAAATGCATACGGAACCTTGGCCATCTCAGCCTTATCATCATCTGATCTGGGGCTGTCCTTACTGCTGAGTTTTAAATGAGAAGGCAACGGGGTACTAATTGACTTCCCCCCCTCCATTTTAAACCTCTGCAGTACTTTGTCAATGTACTCCTTCTGTGACAGAAACAAAAGTCCCTTGGACCTGTCACGAATAATCCGCATACCAAGAATATGGTTTGCATCACCCAAGTCTTTCATGTCAAAAGACTTATGCAGTTGCTTCTTCAAAGCACTAATCTCTTGCTGAGATTTGCTGGCAATCAGCATGTCATCCACATATAGAATGAGTAGCATCAAACTGCCATCCTTTGCCCGTTTGGTGTACAAGCAGTGATCGGTCTCACACCTATGATACCCTTGGGACTGCATGAAGGCATCAAACTTCTTGTACCATTCTCTTGGCACTTGCTTGAGTCCATACAAGCTCCTCTTGAGCTTACACACAAGCTGCTCTTTCCCTTTAACAGCATATCCCTCTGGCTGACTCATGTAGATCTCATCATGGAGATCTCCGTGAAGAAAAGCAGTCTTCACATCCATCTGACATAAATCCATGTCCTCATGAGCAACAAGAGCTAACACTGCTCTCAAAGTAGTCATCTTGACTACAGGAGAAAAGATCTCATCAAAGTCAATGCCCTTCTCCTGCTTAAATCCCTTGGCAACCAATCTGGCCTTATACCTCGGTAAAGCATTTGAATCCACTTTGACTTTGTAAACCCACTTGCATGGCAAAACCTTTCTGCCTGCAGGTAGCTGCACCAAGTCCCATGTATCATTTTGAAGTAAGGAGTCCATTTCTGACTGCATGGCTTTCTCCCACTTCCTTTTCTCTGTTCTTCCCATAGCTTCCTTGAAGCTGGAAGGCTCACCACAATCTGTTAGCATGATAAAATCAGCCACATTATTGGCTCCTAGAACAAACCTGTCAGGAGGCCGTTGTACATGGGTGCTCCTCCTAACAAAATGTTCCATATTAGGCTGCTGTCTAGCCTGTTCGTCATGCATGACGGGTGGCTGTACCACCATATTTGGCTGTCCTACAGTGCCATTTGCTGGCATATCCAGTGGTGCATCATTGGCAAAATTGTCTGGCTGATTTTCAGCCTGTATACCCTCTTGAACAGGGTTATCTACAACAGCCTGCTACTGCATATTAATGGGCATTCTTTGCTGTCCGACATCATCATAAACAACCCTCCTGTATTCCACAGGTTGCACGGGTTCTCTGTGTACACAATCCTCTTTAAAGATGACGTCATTGCTGCGTATAATCTTCCGTTTGACAGGATCCCATAACCGGTACCCCATTTCACCTTCGTCACCGTAACCCATGAAGATGCATCTGAAAGACTTTGGCTCCAGTTTGGTGCGCAGTTCTTTGCGTACATGAGCAAAGCACTCGCAACCAAACACACGTAAGTGCTTATATGAAGGTGGCTTGCCAGACCACACCTCCTCTGGCACTTTCAACTCCAAAGCCTTGTTCAGCGACCTGTTAATTAGGTGAACTGCTATTTGCATGGCTTCTGCCCAAAGCCATGGGGCAATGCAGCATAAGACAACATACATCGAACTTTCTCCTGAATAGTTCGATTCATCCGCTCACTCACACCATTTTGAGATGCATTATGAGGGGCTGTGAGTTCCTGTTTAATGCCCTTAGCTTCGCATAATTGTACAAAAGCATGTGACACATACTCACCCCCATTATCGGATCTGAGGCATTTCAGCCTGCTAACTGTCCGATTCTCAACCTGAGCGACAAACTTCTTGAAGGCATCTAAGGCATTGCTCTTATGCTTTAAGAAATAGACCCACACTTTGCGTGTGGCATCATCAATAAAAATAATGAAATACTTTGCACCCCCTAGTGATAGCTGTGGCATTTCACACAAATCAGTGTGCACTAGATCAAGCGGTGCTCTATTCTGGGGAGTTCTCCTCTTATGAGGAGTCATAGAATGCTTTCCAAAAATGCAATGATCACAAGTAGGCAAATCTGAAAATGATAGAGACGGCAGATAACCCAAACGTGATAGTTCTTGCATTCCTTTAACGGACATGTGTCCCAACCGGCTATGCCACAATGAAACCTTTGGCAGCTCGGTTATGGCAACAACATCATTACCTACACTGGAAACATAAAGAGGGTACAAGGTATCACTCTTATAACCCTCAGCCACTACAACCTGGCCATCAGTAATTACCCATTTGGAATCCCCAAATGTGGTGTGATAACCACTGTCATATCCAACAAGCCAGTGCTAATCAGATTTTTCTTGATTTGTGGCACATGGCGAACACCATCAAGCATAAATATGCGTCCGTCAGGGAATACTATCTGTATACTGCCAATCCCTGCAATCTGACATGCATAGTTGTTCCCAAGGTGAACAACTCCATGAGTACCTGTGTAGGAAGTAAACCACTCCCTATGAGGCGTAACATGAAAAGAAGCACCTGAATCCAAGAGCCAGGTGTGCATGTCATGGCCATCAACAACCAATGTATGTGCAATTACAGCCGAAGAACATAATACATCATGTCTGTCACTGTCACTATCCTCTGCTGCAACATTCACTGCATCCAAGTCATCTGCCTTGGCCTTGCCTTTGCCTTTGCTTCCACTGCCTGCATCCTTTGTCTCAGCCTTCTTGGCTTTCTGATCCCGTAACTTGAAGCACTTAGACTTCACATGTCCCTTCTTGCCACAGTAAAAGCATTCAATATCCTTTTTGCCACGGGAATGACTGCGGGATTTGGACTTGCCAGTAGATCTCCCCTTCTGCTGAGTCCTACCTCTTTCTTGTACTTGCAAAGCATTGGAAGACTTGCTGCCCATATTATTCTTCCTGCTCATCTCCTCCATAAGGAGAGAGCTCTCGACATCAGCATATATAAGAGTGACATTTGAATTTGACAAAGTGGTCTTGAAAGTGTCCCAACTCTCAGGGAGGGTACACAACAAGAAAGTAGCCTTGAACTCCTCATCAAGGTTCAATCCCTGTGCAATAAGCTGTGTAAAGATGGCATTGAACTCACTCAAGTGTGAGGTCATAGCTGTACCTTCCTTCATGCGAAGGTCGACAAGCTTCTTCAACCAATAAACCTTACTGGCTGAACTCTTTTGGGCATACAACTCTTCTAGCCTCTGCCATAGGCCATAAGAGGTCTTTTCTGCTTGAACATTGAACACAAGAGAATCAGTGAGAGTAAGCATGATAGCTGCCCTTGCGGACAAATCAAGCTCCTCCCACTCATCATCTGCCATCCCAGATGGCTTGACACCCTTCACCCTTATGGGCTTAGAAATCTTCTTTAGCAGAAGTACATTCAAACACTGTTCTGCCCATAATGCATAATTGTGTGCCCCTTCCAATTTCTTTATGTTCAGTATTGAAGATTCACTTCCCCCTGATGCCATATTAGATAAGGAAAGTGCCTGACTCCCTGTAAGTCAAAAAATGACCAAATAAAATTCTAATTTCTCAGAAAACCTGCTCTATCAAGAGCCAGGAGCACTCACAATAGTGCTTTTTTACTGTCAAAAAATCTGCAGCAAAACAGAAAATTTTCCCTCCAGTCACTGTACCTTCTGACACACTGTACCGTGCTCAAATAGGCATAAAACAGTAACTACAGAATGCTTTTTTACTGTCAAAAAATCTGCAGCAAAACAAAAAATTTTCCCTCTAGTCACTGTACCTTCTGACACACTGTACCGTGCTCAAATAGGCATAAAACAGTAACTACAGAGTGCTGCAGCTGTTCCACAAGTGCTTTACAAGTGCATCATCATCTGACGAAACACAAAACACTGATGTCCTGATCACTTCTCCCACCTCAGATGAGGTATTGCACTGATTTTATATGCATAAACCACTTGTCATACACTGTTTTGTCCATTGAAAAAGGCTCCAAACACCTCAGCCTGTCACAAACCTGCAACAAAGTATGGGACAAATCCCAAACAATCACCCTTCTGCCAAGGGGATAAAAGGCATCTGAAGTTCTCAAACAGTAACTCAAGTGCTCACAAGCAAAATCTGGGCAAAAGCCCCTTGATTTGACACCTATACCAAGTGAAAAACACCTCAACACTGAGGTAGCATACAAAATACAGCGCTCTCCTGGCACTTTCACTTGACAAAGTAATGCACAAACTGCCCTGTATACACAGTAACAACACAGATCCCAACGTACAAACACCGAAAAGAAAAACTTTTGAGCACTGTCAACGATGGACAGTTAGGGACCGAGTAAACTCGATGCGCCCTGGCCAAGCGTGGCTCAACTGAGATTTTCAAAGTGTCGTACACAGAATGTGACCTGCAAGAAATGTCACCGAGTACACTGCGGAAATAAGACCAATGTGGGCACCCTGGCTCCACACTGCCTCAAGGCATACACTGCATACATTTCCAGGCAAAAGCCCTATGAAATTGTCACCCGAAAAACTAAGATTTGCACTCAGCAAAAGCATAAAAGCCCTCTGCAAATTAAGGCATCTGACCTTCCCGAAACAAAATAACTGTGCAACCACCACACACTATGGCACTAGTCACCTCAAGCACGAGGGACACGAGTGTACTTGCTGTACCTCAAACACAGTGTTAGAACTGAAAAATTCTGAGAATACATCAAGAAAAAACCTCATTGTACTTCTGTACCTGCGTGTACTTGCAAGTACCATGCAAAAGAGCAGAGTGCTCTCCCTTTTTCTTTCTTCCAAAAAAAAATAAATTCTGTGCCTACTGTACCTGCAAGTACCTGCTGTGCCTGCACAGTGTACCTGTTGTACCCTGTATTGGCGAGGGCACGGATCCCAAAAACAAAAAAATTTGAAATTTTTGTACCTGTGAGGGCACGGATCCCCCCAAAAAAAAGTCGAAGGTCTGGCTGAGGGCTGCCTGTCGCGGCGTCCGTACAGCCGGTACGGCTAGCTGTCGTGGCATCCGTACAGTCGGTACGGCTAGCTGTCGCGACGTCCGTACAGCCGCGTAAGGCTGGCTGCCAGGCTGGTTGCGGCTACCTTGTAGCTAGTAGCAGCTAGCAGTAGCTAGCTGCTGCAGCAGCTATAGCTGCTCGTGCAAATGCTACGCGCAACTGCTCCTACGCGTTGCGCGCGTTGGCTGCGCCGGCTGCGCCCTGCTCGCCCTGCTGGCACGCTGCTGCCCTGCTCGCGCGATGCTGCCCTGCTCGCTGCTGCCGCGCCCTGCTCGCTGCTGAGGGCTCGAGGCCCGAGGGGAGAGGGAGGGGTAGAGGGAGGGGTAGACCGGAGTGAGAGGGAGAGAGTGGCTCTGATACCACTTGTGAGGGAAAGAGAGGAGGTGGAACGTTAGCAGAGGGAGACACAAGAAGTGTGGGTGTGTAAAAGAAGTGTTGAGCCACACCACAAACTCTAAGGTTTTATTAGGATTAGGGATTCACCCTATGACTGTCTTAAGATAGTCATAGGGGTCGTAACTTTTAAAGGGTGGCAATGTGCCTTTACCCCAACAGCATGCAAGAACGTAACGTGCGTAAATTTCTGTAAAGCAATATATGGACTCAAACAGGCTCCATGGGCTTAAGATTAGAGGATACACACTTATGTGACTAGCCAAGGTTTGCAAAATAGTGGCTTTGTTGGTTGGGTGAAAGATCCTTCCATAATGTACTTCGAGAATTACACTAGGCAACCCAAGTAAATGCCCTTTAGCATGAAGTGTTTTGAGGGAAGAGAGGTATGTAGAAATACAATGCAGTGGTGGAAAGATCGTTTGACAACAACGATAGTACAATGACCAAAGAATAGACACAATAGAGTAGAATAAAAATTTCATATAAGATATAATTGATGGTGCTGCCCACCTGTGCGCTCTCCAGTGGAGTTTCGATGGCGATCTAGACAGATTCTAGATGGAGAAGGACTTGAGATAGGGGTATTGGCATTCGATGTTGAGGCTTGAGAAGTGGCCTCCTTATATATAGCCCTTGGTAGTAGGCCAATTCCACCACATTGGTGGGCTGGCGGTGGCACATGCATATTGACTTAGCACAGTGTGTGACTACGTGTGAGGATGGTGGCACATGTTTGCTTGAATTTTGCCACCGGCCAAAGACCATTGACCATCGACCATCGATCATGTGCGTGAGGGCAAAGTCACACGCAAATGATGGTGCACATGCAATGGAGGGCATACCGTCGCGGATCGGGTCCTACCAATAAGCCTCAACCCTGCCCGGCTGGGGGCATTGCCCCCACACCCCCACTAGGGTCGCTGCCCTCGAACCCTCGATAGGGGAGTTGCCCCCAGACCCCCAAGATTAGGGGCGCTGCCCCCAAACCCCTGAGGAGTACGTTGTTCTTTCTACCATCTCCTAACCATCAAACGATCACCATGAGACCTCATCTAGTGTCAAAACGAGGATCCTACAATGTCCAGTGCTCACACCATGGCTTCTCTTCATAATGGAGGCCTTACAAAAGGGCACTATGGAACATCGGTGGCTACATATGAAAGGTGGGCATTGCACATATACCAACACCCCCTCTTAATGTCCACCCAAAGGTGAACTAGGTTCTTGGCCCAATGCCAAGCTCATGAAGATGTTGAATAAGATGTTCCTTCCCCAAAGCTTTGGTGAAGATGTTAGCACAGTTCTTCTCAATGCAACGATACTCCAAATCAACGATCTCATCTTGGATCAGCTCGTGTACAAAGTGGTATTGAATCTGGATGTGCTTTGGTTGTTGCACCTTAGTGTTGTAGGCTCTATCACCGGAACTCCTATGTGTGCCAAGATCTTTTGAAGTCAAATTGCCTCGCATGCAGTGAAACAAGTTGCCTTGTACTCTGCTTCTGTAGAAGAGAGGGCCACTATTGATTGCTTCTTGCTTACCCAGGAACAAATCCTAGATCCAAGTAAGAAGCAATATCTAGAAACTGGCTTTCTGGAGTCAACGTCACCTGCCCAATCCGAGTCGCAATAGCCAATCAAGGAATCTCCCGATCCATAAGTGATGCCATAGTCAAGAGTTCCTTTGAGGTACTTAAGAACTCGCATGCCTGCATTCCAATGGTTCTCTCGGGGATGATTCGAGAACCTGCTTAAGATGCCAACTTCAAAACTGATGTTTGGCCTAGTATTGCAAAGGAAAATTAGACTTCCCACCGGTCTTTTGTACTTCTTGTTGTCGACCAATGGTGAGGCGTCTTCTATAGAAAGCCTTGCATTCACCTCCATGGGTGTGACCACATGCTTGCACTCAGTCATGCCAAATGCCTTTAGAATCTCTCAAGGATACTTTTGTTGAGAGAGGAGGATTTTACCTTGCTCTTGCTAGATCTCAATCCCCAAACAATAGTGCAAGAGCCCCAAATCAGTCATTTTAAATTCAGAGCTCAATAGCTGGCGTGTTTGCTAGATCATCTTCTCATGGTCACTTGTGATGACAAGATCATCCACATACAAGACTACAACAACTTGTTTTCCATCTTGCTTCATTACATAGAGGTTAGCATCAGAAGCACTTCTCAAAAAATAACAATTTAGGAAAAAATTATCTATCCTTTGGTACCATGCTCATGGGGCCTGTTTCAGCCCGTATAATGCCTTCTTTAACCTACACACTTTATTCTGTGAATGG
The DNA here is from genome assembly GCF_047967505.1 of Dipteris shenzhenensis. Taxonomy (NCBI): domain Eukaryota; kingdom Viridiplantae; phylum Streptophyta; class Polypodiopsida; order Gleicheniales; family Dipteridaceae; genus Dipteris; species Dipteris shenzhenensis. The sequence goes on along the minus strand of NC_141608.1, from coordinate 33,187,555 downwards.
GGGAACTCAAAACCTAGTGGCTGAGCTACATACACCTCCTCCTTGAGATGCCCATTCAAGAATGCAAACTTAATATCCATTTGAGAAACTATGTATTTGTTTGAGTAGCCATAGCAAGCACCATACGGATAGTGGTCATTCTGGTTGTGGGTGCAAAAGTTTCACTTACATCAAAACCTTCCACTTGTGAGAAGCCTTATGCAACAAGACGAGCTTTATACTTTTCTAGACTACCATTAGCTTTATATTTGGCTTTCCATACCCACTTTGTACCAATTACCTTTCTCTTTGCAGGTCGACGTACAAGTTCCAAGTGTCGTGCTTCATTATGTTGTCATATATTGATTGCATAGCCACCTTCCATTTTGGATCTGCCAGTGCCTCCTCTAAGTTTTCTAGCTCCTTGACTGTCTCCATAATCTCAGCCATCAAGGCCATGTTAACAACAATGAGATCAGCTGATCGGCATTGCTCCTCTATTCTCTTTGATCTTTGAGGTCCATTGGGTTGTGGACTTTCTTGCACAAATTCTAGGTTCTGATCATCAAAGAGCTACTGCACCCACCTTGGTTGTGGCTTTCGTTGTGGTTTGATTGGTGCAATAGGCTGGATTTCTTGGTCCTCTCACTATCAGAGAACACTTCCTCCTCAATACTTTCTTCATACTATTGGGTCGGCAAATGGCGAGTTATTTCTTCAGTTGATGATGAAGTGGCTAGAACTATATCCACCACTTTGTGTGGTCGCTCAACAAACACCACATCTTGGCTTACGATGATCTTCTTTGCCTCTACATCATAGAGTCGATAGGCCTTTGACTCCATGCTATATCCCAAGAAGATACATTTCCTGCTCTTGGCATCTAGTTTGGTTCTTACTACATCCAGAATGTGTGCATAATAGTCACATTCAAATGTACAAAAATGAGAAATTGAAGGTTTCTTACCCGAGTAGGCCTCTTGTGGAGTCATCCCGAGAGCCTTTGTATAGCACCGATTGAGAATATAGACTACTATATTTATTGCCTCAGCCCAGAATGTGTTGGGAAGCCCCTTTGTCTTCAACATGCAGTGTCCCATCTCAACAACTATTCGGTTTGGACGTTCTACAATAGGATTTTGTTGAGGTGTATGGGGAGCAGTTAGTTGCTGCTTAATGCCATGCTCATTGCAATACTTGTCAAATTCCTTTGACATGAACTCTCCTCCTCGATCGGTGCAGAACTTTTTGACCTTCTTTCCTGTTTCATTTTCTACAAGCTTGTGCCACAATTTAAACTTTCCAAGAGCTTGAGCCTTATCCCGAAGGAAATACACCCACATCTTTCTACTATAATCATCGACTATCGTCATAAAGTAGAGAGATCCACCCAAAGCAGTAGTAGACATCTTACCATAGAGATTAGCATGTACCAACTTTAGAGGTGCCTTTGCTTGATTTCTGGACTCTTGTGGAAATGGCTTCTTGGCTTGCTTGCCCATCAAACAAGCTTCACATGGCTCCCACTTATTTGTCATTGCAGGAAAATGTGCAACCATCCCTTTCTTTTGCATTTCCTTTAACACATAATAGCCGATGGGGCCAAACCGCTCGTGCCAAAGCCTTCTTGCCTCCAAATCTGAAGTGACCGAAAGTGCAGTGAGCTCATACAAGTTGTTTTTTCTAGAGCCTGTGCCCACAACATTGCCCTTTGCATCTAATATTTGGGCTTCAGAGTTTCTAAAGCGAGCTTCAAGATCTTGATCAGTTATTGCAGTAATAGAAAGTAGATTTCTTTTGATTTGTGGAACAAAAAGTACATCAAACAGCTTCTTATACTCACCATTGGCTGCCGCAAGTGAGATGGTATTGGTCCCTTGAATTGCACATTTTGCATCATTCCCAACCACGACATTTGTGGGTTCTTGTAGAGGCTGAAGAGAACTATACCATTCTTTCATACCTGTCATGTGTCAGGTTGCACTGCTATCCAATACCCCCATGAAGTGTTGCTTGGTGAAGATTGAGCCATGGAGCACATCTCCTCAATAGCCACAAATAGCTCGAGCTCAACTTCAACATTGTTGAAAGTGTCCTTGCCCTTCCATGAAGCTTTCAAGGTCCCATTCTTCTCATTGTATTGCTTCTGTCTGCAATCTTTTGTAGCATGACCTTTCTTGCTGCAATAGTAACACGACCCTTGAAACTTCTTCTTCTTCGACTTCTTTTTTGAAGAATTGACATTTCTCCCTTTGGTAATAGTAGTGAAAGCAGCGTCGCTCCCACCATCATGACTCTTCAGCCACACCTCCTCCTCAAGTAATAATGCACAAAATTCTTCAAAATTAAGTGCAGGAGTTCGAACTTGAGTGTTAAGGGCAGTTACCAGACGATTGAATTTCTATGGAAGAATTCGTATGCACCTCCGAGCTAGCTCCTCCCTAGTCTTATGCCCACAATAGAGCAGCCATTTGATCACACAAATTCTTTATCCTCATTGATGAATGTCTCAACAGACTCCCCTTCTGTAAGCTTTTCAGTAGCAAGTTGATTTTCCAGATTTTGAATCCGAGTCTGATTATGGGTCTCGTACTGATTCTTCAAGATGTTCCAAGCTTGGGATGCATTGGATGTGTGTTGAATCAACATGGGAATCGAATCAGATACACTTGTGATGATGGCATAAATGCATCAACATTGCACCGCTTCCATGCTCGAAGAAGAGTAGCATCAGGAGGAATTATGTTGCTGGGATTTGCAGGATCGGTAGTGCCAACTGGTTTCGGATCACTCTCGAGAATGATTTCCAACAGCTCATATGAGTCCCAAAGAGAGTAGTTTGTACCATCACGTTTGCCTTCTATGAAGGCGGGTGGTCGAATGTGAATTGTTGGAGTAGGAGTAGCAACAGTAGCAACAATAGATACTCTAGAAGTTCCACTAGGAGCAACCATCACACCAAGTGCTAAAGCTTTATTGCAACTGAGTTTCTTGCACTATCGTTACTCAAAGCACCTAGTACTTTGATAGGACTCTGATACCATGTAGAAATACGATGCAGTGGAGAGATCGTTTGACAAAAAAGATAGTACAATAACCAAAGAATAGACACAATAGAGCAGAATAAAAATTTTGTATCAGATACAACTGATGGTGCTGTCCACCCGTGCGCTCTCTAGTAGAGCTTCGATGGTGATCTAGACCAAACTCTGAATGGAGAAGGGCTTGAGATAGGGGTATTGGCATTCGATGTTGAGGCTTGAGAAGTGGCCTCCTTATATAGCCCTTCGTAGTAGACCAATTCCACCACATTGGTGGGCTGGCAGTGGCACATGCATATTGACTTAGCATAGTGTGTGACTAAGTGTCAGGGTGGTGGGACATGTTTGCTTAAATTTTGCCACCGATCAAAGACCGTTGACCACCGACCATTGATCACGTGTGCAAGGGAAAATTCACACGTGAATGATCACGCACATGCAACGGAGGGCATATCGTCACGGGCTAAGGCATACTAGCCCGAACCCCTGAGGAGTACGTTGTTCCTTCTACCATCTCCTAACCATCAAATGGTCACCATGAGACCTCATCTAGTGTCAAAACTAGGATCCTACCAATGTCTAGTGCTCACACCATGGCTTCTCTCATAATGAGGGCCTTACAAAAGGGCACTATGGAACATCGGTGGTTACATATGAAAGGTGGGCATTGCACATATATCAGCAAGGTAGTCTAATTAAAAGTACCTTGATATCAAGAGAGATAGAGGGGATTTTCATAGTCATCTTTTATGTGGATGACATGCTACTCAAAGCCATCAATGAGGACACAATTGCATAATTCAATTGAAGCCTCATTTGGGATGTCAGATTTGGGGTTATTGGATTATTACTTGGGAATTCAATTGTCATGAAATAGTCCCAGTATATATATGGGTTATTACATAGGTTTACAGAGCAAATTCTCATCCAATTTCAACTCATAGATGATCTCACTATTTGGATTTCCAATGTTTTAAAATCGAGAGGAAAACTCATACTAGAAGGTGGGTGTGGGTTTCATAGGAAGATTCAGTTTTAGGGAAAATGATTCAGGTTGGGTTGAGAAATTCAGTTGGGGAATTTGATTTTAGAGAAAAAGATTCAATTGGGGCTGAGAAATATGGTTGGGGAAAGTTTGGTTACAAATACCAAATGTGATGAGAGTTCACACATCCTAGATCCCACAAGCCAATATTGTCATATAAAAAATGGGAGGCTGATGTCACATCCTAGGTCCCACAAGACAATATTGTATTTATCTTTATTCACCATATCCTTCCATCTGATCGCAAGAAGCGCTCTCTTATAGGGTCCCATTTTAAGTCCAAAATTTTGTAATGTTGGTGTTCAAAGAAGCTATCTAAATTTTCAAATGGGTTCTACAAGAAAAGGGTGTATTATGACATCAATGTTTGGTCTATTGCAACAGTTTTAAGAGCTTATTGTGATGAAATTTGGTTTGTTTGAACTAATAATTGCAAGATCAAAAGGTTTTACAAGTTTGGTATTTTTATTTTTATGTGCATCTTTCTCCTTTTCCAAGTCAATCTTGAATGTTTGTATCATTGTTGATAGATATTAATATTTGTTGCCGATGATCATGATGTTTCTCTTCTTTCATTGTCAGCCTTAGAGTAGCCTCGTTCAGTTTCGAGCAATTGTCAAGAAGCAAATCGAACAGGATACATGAACCGATCCTCCCCTTGCTGAAGAAGAATACCTGCCAAAGTGTGCTCACCAAACCTAGGATGGATATAGAAAGTCTTTGACCAATCAGGATTGTGTAGAATGGGTTCTAAAGCCAGAGCACTCTTGATTTGTACAAACCCATGATCACAATCCTCATCGCAAGAGAAATCAACTCCATCTTTTAATAGCATAGTCATGGGTTGCATCAAAGCAGCATATTGATCAATGAAGTAGCAGAATTATCGTACTAGATTGACAAATGAGCGTACCTGACGTTTGGTTGTTGGCGGGGAGAGCTTGAGGATAGCTTCTACCTTCTCAGGGTCAGGGCTTGATGCCCTCAGATGAGACTCTGTCCCAGTAACCTCACTTGAGTGGCTCCAATGGTGCATTTATCAGGGTTGAGGCTGCCATTCGCATCATTGACCCTTTGGAAGGCCAACCTAACCTTCATGGCGTGCTCCTTATGTGCTGAGAATATACAAAAATCATCTAAAAACACCTCCAAGAAAACCCCCAAATAAGGAGCAAACACCATCTGCATAAATCTTTGAAAGGTAGCAGGAGCATTGGTGAGGCCAAATGGCATTACTTTGAATGCAAATGTCCCCCAAGGTGTGGCAAATGTGGTTTTAAGCACATCCTCCTCAGCAATTCTGATTTGATAAAACCCGGAGCAACCATCACAGAGAGTATACATCTCATGACCACTTACCTTCTCAAGAATGAGGTCTTGAAAGGGAAGAGGATGATGGTCCCTCTTGGTGGCTGCATTGAGTTTCTTATAGTTGATGCAGACCCGCCACTTGTTGTTTTTCTTTGGGGTGACTACCACTGGTGAAACCCATTCAGTATTGTGAACCAAAATAATAAACCCAGCTTCTATAAGTTTCTGCAACTCTGAGCGCAAAGCATCGGTCTGTAGGGGCCCTAATCTCCGATACTTCTGAGCCACAAGCTTCGCATCAGGCTTCAGCTCCAGCTCTATCTTGTGCTCTATGGTAGTCACATGGCGAAGGTGGCGGTAGCTAGTTGCGAAGAGGTCAGGGAAATCTTTGAACATTTTAAGGAACTCGTCTTTCTCACTTGGAGTGAGGTCTGGAGAAAGCATAGATTCAAGCTGTTGAGGACTAGCAATTACCTTTTCTACATGTGGGGGTCGAAGACACCCCCATCATGTAAACTTCCTCCTCTGAGAACTCCTCCCCCCTGTTTGATTCTTCCATTGATTCAGACACCGAGGATGAGAGAGTATCATTGTCTTGCTTCTCTTCTTCTTCTGGTTTAGTGGCACTTGGTTGCACCCGGATCTTCTCCTTAGAAGCACCAAAAGACATGTGTCATGTCTTCCAATAGCTGACTACATCACTCTTTCTCAACCATGGTCTCCCGAGTATGGTTGGGTAACTCCTGCTTGTATCTTCAATGTCCACTACATAGAAATTGATGGTGGTGGTCAACCCATTGAGAGTTTTTATGATACAAAGGATATATGTCTAATGGCATCAAAATCTAATCTACCTTAATGCTTTAACAGATTGTTATGTCACGTGTTCCTTTTTTGATTAAATACATGTAAGGCAAAACAATATTGCATGCTTGTTTTTTTCAAATTTAGGTTCTTGTCTTCAATTCCTTAGATCATGCTTAATGGGTACAGAGTGGGTCTACTATTTTCTAAACTTCATCACTTTTGAGCCAAGTTTTAAATTGGGTACATAAGGGGTCTAATTCTTCAAAAAATTATAGCTTTTGATCTACATTTTGAAATGGAGTGCAACTGCATGAGTCGAGACTCTATTTTAACGAAGCATAAATCATTATAAGACACTATAAAATTATTAGTTAGGAATAAGGAAAATTGAATAAATAAACACGACTTAAGATGCATAGCCAGCCCATAAAATAGATGAACCAATCACATAGACAACTAATTTGGCACAATAAAAACAAACAAAATCACCAAACACAAAAATGCAAACACCAACACAAAACAAACATAAACACAAACAAAAACCTAATAGAACTAAAATGCATCCATCACCAACACAACCCAACTCTAATAGAAATATCCCTAACATAAGCCAACTCAAACTTGGGCAAATGAGGATGGTTGGCCAAAGCTAGAAGGCACATGACCAAGATTTATAGGCATTATCCATAGATTAGAGGGAATGGTAAAGCTAGAGGAAAAATATTGGGGAGACGAGAAAAGGGGCTAGAGTTGAGGTTGGGAGAGAAAAAGGAAGGATAGTTTGGGGCTAGAAGATGCTGAGGAAGATAGGAGAGAAGTGAAGTACAAGGAGACAAGGTGGAAGAAGATAAGGCATAGGGGTCTAGGGAGGGGGAGGGAAGCAGTTAAATTTCAAGATAAGTATATGCACACATAAGAAGAAGGGAAGCAAGAAACATTGGGAGGGGGGGTAGTAGGTGGTGATTGAGAGATCGTGTGAGGAGAAAACACATGGCTTTTCCATTTAGACTTTTTGTTAGTGTCCCCTTCTCCCTCAAGCCAATCATTTCCTCCCCATCCATTTTCACTCCTCTCCCTCCCCCACTAGTTCAATTATGGATTTTCTTTGAGCAAAGGACATACTCTTGCTACATTTTATTATAACTTTTTAATTCGCTCAAATGGTTGAAGGATGTAGTAGGTATAGTTTCAATGACTCTAGACAATGATGTAGTAGGTATAATTTGTTGGTATTATAACTTTAAAATTTTCTTGACCATGATGTGGTAGGTATAGTTTCAATTTGTTGGGGTTACTCTAGGCAATGATGATCCAAGCCCATGGCATCTTATTCCATGACAATAATATATACGCAATCCCATCTTATTTGTTAGTTGGTCAAATTCTATTTGTTTCGAAGTCAACCATTCTCTTCTTATTGGTAATTGAGCTACAAGTTGTGCGCTCAATAAAATCTTATGATACTTTGAAGCATAGGGAGGTCACTCTATAAAAAAACATATAAGATGTGTGAGAAAGAACACATTTATAATACCCCTATATTAAAAAATTTACATTTGTGGAATGATTTTTTACCCTCTTTTGTACGTAGAGTTTGTAATTCTAAATTTTAAAGTCCACTATAATTTGTGCTATTCGAGTGTGTTGTGCCAGCGTGATCTTGGTTCAAAGGCTGCATTGAGTCCCACATCACTGTTGTATGTGATGAGGTTCCTTGTGGATGCTCTTTGTTGCTTTGCGCTGTGATTTTACTTGTTTATTATGCGTCACTCAAGCTTGTGTTGTTGTCTTGAGTCACGTAATTGCTGTCAAACTTTGTGTTGTGTTGGTCCTTGTAGAGTACCATCGTGTTGCTTGTCGGCTTTGCTGTAGTTTATCTTGCATGTCATTAGGTTCGTCTACTAGCTCATGTGCTTTGAGGGCTAACCTTTATAGTTGGTATGCATGCTACTTTTATAGTCACATTTGATCACCTTTGTTGAATTAGTTGGATGTCCGTTGTAGAAGTCCTTGCTTTTTATATATATAGTAGTAGAGACTCAAATAGTCTCTCTCTCTCTCTCTCTCTCTCTCTCTCCCAAAAAACATGTTTCCTTCTTCGGATTGAAAGTATTAAACTTCTTTTACTTAATGTATCCAAAAGCATATATAAATACCATTTGTAGCCATAAAAAAGGATACATGAGTATATGGATGTTCCAATAAATCAAGGAACTCGAGTTTGACGCTCTTGACTATATGCATATTTCTCGACTTAATTTCTTAACTTTGTCTCATTGAGATGATCCTCCCTAGAGGAAACCCCTCTTAAAAAGAGTGACACCTTATGTTAGCAAAAACTCAAAAAGATAAGCCTATATTAGCATAAGCATAAGCTTAACCATGTCATTAATACATGCCTATGGATGTAGATGAACCATGCCATTGATACATGGCCCTATGGATGTTTCTAACACACCAATGATTTTGATTAAGAAATATCTTTGCTTTCGCTTTTTTTATTACAAAAACAAGAGTGTTTTTTGATGTAATTCGTTTACTTTTTCTAATTGAAATAGTACTATGTATGAGAAAGACCCTTTGAAAAATACTTGCAAGTATTTCAAGTCACACAAGCAATGTTTTTGGTGACCCCACACAAATCCTTAATAAATCATGTGCATATTCAACCTATAATGATGAGGTAGGCTTAAGGGGGAACTAAGCAAACAACATAATAATACATATGAGTACAATATTCTAAACATGAAGCTACTCATAATGCTCATACCTACTTTTTAGCAAGGGATCGAAGAAGGTTAAGGTCAAGAACACCCTTTGCACCCCATCCGGTGACTCCCTCTAGAACAGTTGGCCTGAATTTCTCATAGAGTGAATACGCCATGTGTCCGATTTCTTCTGGTGAGTAGGAATTGGGTACATATTCCATGACAGCTGCAAAGCCAATGACAACGCAAGCATATTTAAAACTAGAGGATAGCTAAGGAAATCAAGGCTAATAAAGAAACAAACCAAGAATGATACATTGGCCTAAAGTAAGCTTATTTAAAATACATGATAGCTAGGAAGCCAAAGCTAATAAAGCAACAAACCAATGGATGTGTGTGCACATGCATGTTTTAGAGAGAATGGTGCTCTAACCATGCAAAGAGACTATTTTTCCCCTTGTGGGAGTTGTGGGTTTTCATTAATAAGTCAAGGAATTCCATACAACTTTGCTCACATCCCCCTAAACAACCTTGGGTGGAGGACACACACACACACACACAGAGATTCTTGGTGCTCCAATTTGTTTTCTGTATCAACTAAAAAAGACTATGACAGTTGCAATATGAGAGTGACATGTTAGAAAGAAGTATGCTAAAAGGAGTGTTTGTATCCGAAGAAAGGATAAGAGGTAAAAAGAAAGGCACTGAAAAGGAAAAGAGGGCAACCTAAACAAATAACCATGTGGGAGGAGGCACATTCAAGATAGTGGGAACAAAAAGCTCTTTAAAAAAAAACATTGGTCTAGTGAAGAGAAAGCTAAAGAACCACAAAAGAGTGTTAGGGAGGCACGTGTGGATCCTCATAGATATATTATACAGAGTGTTCCTAGAAAACATTGGTCTATTGAAGAGAAAGCAAAACATTGGTCTACTAAAGAGAGAGAGCAAACTCTATTGAATCCTCACAAGAATTGTGGCAAGTACTAAGGAGAGAGAGCAAACTCTATTGAATCCTCACAAGAATTGTGGCAACTACTGTGGCAAGTACTAAGGAGGGAAAGAAGCAGAAGAAAGAGTGTTAGGGGAGGCACCTTTGACTCTCTCATAGCTGGGACCAAAAGCTCTTCTCAAATAGGCCTCCACGGAGGAAGGAGAAATGGGCTTGCCATTTTGCACTCCAAGGCGAAGTCCATCTTTTGTAATTCCATACACACTCATCCCAAACACTTGAAACCTCTCGAAGTCCACTCTCCTCCTCTTTCTTGGCTTCTTGGTGGCCTTCTCTTGCTCCTCAATTATGCCCAGCCTCTTGCCTTTCGACCTCGCCAGCATCCCTGCTATGGCCTTCCCAAAGCTTAGCCCTTCTTCGAATTTGTATCCCTCCCTTTCTGCCACCACCACCACCCATAGCGTCAGCACAGGCGCCCTGTTGATCCTGATCTTGTCTTGCTCCTCCCCGTTTTCCTCCTGCTCTCGTTTTGGGCTCCCTTTCGAACCCTCTTCCCCTTCCGCCTCTGACTTTGCAGGCCTCCCCGCCTTGCCTTTCCGCTTTCGTTCTGCCAGCTCCAAACTTGAGAAATCTAACCTTAACTAGCGTCTATACTTGAATAGAGCTTTGTTCTTCCTAACCCAATACGTCGTACCTGGTAGCTTCGCTTCGTCGATCTCTCGCTTCTCAGCCGCAGGCTGCGTCTTTCTCCGGCCGCGCATTGTTACAAGACTGCAAGTTGGGCAAGCTGGAAACAGGCTACGCAAAGTTCCTGATCGAGCAAAAGCAAGACCAGCAGGGGCTGAAGCAAAACCGTAGCAACTGGGGCGAGCTGAAAACAAACAACGCAAAGTTCCTGATCGTGCAAAAGCAAAATCAGCGGGGGATGAAGCAAAAGCGTAGGTACAACTTACGAGATTGCAAGCTGAAAGCAGACAACGCAAAGTTCCTGATCGTGCGAAAGCAAGACCAGCAGCAGGAGTTGAAGCAAAACAGAAGGCCAGACACAACATCGAAGAAAAGCTTCAGACGTTCTTCATGACAGTTAGATGCATGAATTTAGAACGCTTCCATTTGTAAAGGCAAGAGGCTTACACTTGTCAAGAACTTCCGGAATGAAAATCGCATAGGCATGGGCAGCACTCTTTGTTGTCGTATTAAGTCTTGACGTTGTCATCACCTAAAGGTGTTAATGAATGGGAGCAACTCCAGCTCAGCTCACCCCATCGGCATGGGCAACGGTAGCTCACCCCATCGCTTCTGTTTAGTGGAGTTGGCTGCCCACGTTCAAATCTTGCATGCTACCCGAGGTCAAAAGCTTGCTACTTAGCAAGAGAGGCCTTGGGTAGATGTGCCCCTCATATTGGGCCATGCCGAAAAACAAAGTTTAATGAATGAGGCAACTCGTGATGATCAAAGTCGAGGATGCCGAGAAGCTCATCGAAGTTGCATATCACCACACAATTCACCTTTCACTCCCTTCTGAGCATTTCAATAATTGCACATTAGTAATGCTTTTTGAAAGTAAGACTAGGATGACCAACATTATGGAAAGGAGAGAATCACATAATAGTAATCATTCTCGAAAGTAAGGCTAGGATGAACCAACCCTCAGGGAAGGAATACCAATGAACGACATAGTGGCTAAGGGAGCCTCGAGGATTCTATGGTAACACCTATGGGTTGCCTCGCCTCTCTCTAAGCCTTCCTATTAACATTATTATGCCAAAAGAATGAAGGATGGGAAGGCTAGAGAGCCACTGTAACTTAGACTTGAAGGTGCCCATTGATAGGTGCCCACGATGTTCCAAAAATCGTATTAGTCATTAGACATGGGGAGGGCTAGTGATCGAATGAGGGAAAAATTAAGCTTCCTAGAAGCTTCCAATTCTATAAAAATTGCCCTCGCTCACCAATCTTACCTTTCCCCAATGCTCAACGCCTCTCCCTTGCTTGGCCGTCTTTCTTCCTCTTGGCTTTAGCCCTCCCGTCTTCTTTCCAGCACTCAGTCCTCCCCTCTCTTTGGTCTCCCTTCATGCAATGCTTAGTAGCTCTTTTACCTCTCCCTCGCTCGCTCAGCCCTCCCATCTTCTTTCTAGCGCTCAGCCCTCCCTCTCTTTGGTCTCCCTTCACCCAACGCTCTGTAGCTCTTTCCCATGCCCCTCACTCGCTCAGCCCTCTTTCACCTCTCTAGCCTTGTCCCATTCGTGTCACGATGTTTGGTGTCATAAAAATGGCCATGGGCAAGAAGAATGTGTCTCTAAGGTATCTCCATATCGAAATATTTCCTCTAAACTAGGACTGCTCAAGAACATCTACTCACATCCTTGGCTACGACCTCCAAAGTACCACATGCATCTCTCTGGTAATATCGCCTCCATATTCTCCACTGAATCATGCACTCCCGTATACTCCAAAACTAGTATGCAGGGGGGCACTTCCTATAGATTGAAACAGGAGAATAAGACCTCGTGCATAGCTATAGTATTGCGTAGCTTGGCAACACGAAAGTAGGGGTCATAAAAAAAGTAAAGTGGGAGTTGCTGATCTAAGGGTGGATATCTCCCTTATTCTCACATTCCCTTATTACTCCGATGGTGCTATGAGGGTGGATATCTTGCTCTTCCAAGGGTGGGTATCTCCCTTATTCTCACATTTCCTTAGGACTCCTCCCACCATCTCAAAGATGGTGCTATGAGGATTCCCTATAACTCCATATCCTTCCATCAAATACCCTCGTTCACTTCTCCACCATGGGGTTCCTCCACCTCACTATCCACTTTTTGTCCTTAATGAAGGAAAGGATCTATTATTCCAACTATAAAATTTGAGTAATTGAATTCCAAGGTATCTCCATATCTAAATATTCCCTCTAAACTAGGACTGCTCAAGAACATCTACTCATGTCCTTGCCAGGCTACAACCTCCAAAGTACCATATGCATCCCTATGGTAATAATGCCTCCATATTCTCCATTGAATTAGCGCTCCCATATATTCCAAAACTAGTATGCAGGGGGAAAAATCAATGGCCATTGACACTCCATTGCCTGGGACATCATCAGAACACCTAGCGATGTAGAAAAATATAAATGCTTCTAAGGGTCATCAATAATACTAGTGAGAGAGTTCAAATCATCACCATCCTAGTGACAGAATCCAAATGCACGTAATGATCCAAAGGATGTCCAAACGAGTGTTATTTCATAGACACATCCCCATCTCACAAGCGCCCGCAAGGTTTTGTCTTGTGGCTATGTGTGTGTGTGTGTGTGTGTGTGTGAGAGAGAGAGAGAGAGAGAGAGAGAGAGAGAGAGAGAGAGAGAGAGAGAGAGAGAGAGAGAGAGAGAGAGAGAGAGAGAAGAGAGAGAGAATAGAGAAAATGTGTGTGTGTGCACGTGCATGTGTGCATGCGTATAGGCATACATGATTTCACACATGTGGGCGTGCATGCATGCATGCATGTGTGTGTGTGTGTGTGTGTGTGTGCAAGCACGCATGTGTGCATGTGTGTGTGTGTGTGTGTGTGCATGCGCTCCTCCATTTTCTTTCAATTTCGAGCTCTATAAACATTCCTGGTGATTGGGAATTCCTTCTTTTGGCGGGAGTTTGTGTACTCCCCTAGCATTAAAAGACCATTCATGCCATATCCTCGTGGGTGTGGTCCAAGCCCCTCTCATAGTCACTGTTGTATCCAGTGGGTATACAACCTTGGGGTTGTGAAGTATTCATCTTTATATTCATATCATATGTCCATCGAATACATAGATTCGATAACCTCAAATTCGAGCAATCACTCAATTACTTATTGGGTTATTGCAAGTATTGAATTCTATGAGCAGTCATTCATTAAATCCCCTACATGGGATTCCTTCCACCTCGATGTCTACTTTCTTATTATATGGCAGGGAGGGTATTCTATTGATGCCATTAATAAATAATTCCCAAATGCCAACTATACTATCATCCCTATGTCACTTCTCTAGATGCCTCTAGTACATTCTTCTCCTCTCCATGTTATGGGACACTATATGATATAGATGATGATGTTCCCTGTCACTCATTTTCCCAAGTACTATATGTCCTTCCACACTATTAATTATTTGATCCTTACACATAGGATTCCCTCCAAAAAATCATGTATTCCTCATGTATTTGATCCTTACACATAGGATTCCCTCCAAAAAATCATGTATTCCTCATGGAATTCCAACATCCATTGGTGAACTGGGAGGCCTAATAAATAATCCCCTCATGCAAGGTCTCTTATCTTTTTGAACCAAGGGAGAATACTTGTTAGAGCCCTATTCCTCCAAAATTACTAATGTAATCTTCTCAATGACGGGATCAAAACCAGTAATGTTTGCTTGGCTTATCCAAATGTCAAACCATGGTAAAGCTATCGAGGGTATATCCCAAATATTTTGATTGACCTATCATAAGTAGAAAAGAGTCCCATAATCTAAGTTTAAATTCTTAGAGTCGTAGCAAAATCTCAAAAACACAATGCTCCCCAAGGGGATGAGTGTGTGTGTCAGTAATTGTCATCATCATCATTACTATCATTATCATTAAAGTATTGATACACCCCAAGGACTGCAAGGGTCCCCAAAAGTGTGTGTGTGTGTGCACGTGCATGTGTCCATGCGTATAGGCATACATGATTTCACACATGCGGGCATGCATGCATGCATGCATGTGTGTGTGTGTGTGTGTGTGCATGCGCTCGCGTGCATGTGTGTGCGTGTGTATTTGTTTTGCAAGACTAATTTTGACATCCATATAGTTTTGCAAGACTAAAATGTGTGTGTGTGTGTGTGTGTGTGTGAGAGAGAGAGAGAGAGAGAGAGAGAGAGAGAGAGAGAGAGAGAGAGAGAGAGAGAGAGAGAGAGAGAGAGAGAGAGAGAGAGATAAATGTATATATACATGTATGTATATAAATAAATAAATAAATAAATGTATGTATATGTATATATAAAGTTAAACAAAAGTGTTCATAAATGAGGCTTAACTCAAAGCTTGGACTAGAATAGCCAGAACGAGTCGATAGCTAGCAAGAGGTGATCGAGAGAGAGAGAGAGAGAGAGAGAGAGAGAGAGAGAGAGAGAGAGAGAGAGAGAGAGAGAGAGAGAGAGAGAGAGAGAGAGAGAGAGAGAGATAAATGTATATATACATGTATGTATATAAATATAAATATATATATATATATGTATGTATATGTATATATAAAGTTAAACAAAAGTGTTTATAAATGAGGCTTAACTCGAAGCTTGGACTAGAATAGCCAGATCGAGTCAATAGCCAGCAAGAGGTGATCAAAAGTGACCCGACCAAGAGGTTACAGTAGAGCACAGTTTCACAATGTCTCCCCAAGAGTAATTTTAGAGAAGATAAAATCCATAAATGCCTCCCCAAAAGTATGTTTTAATGCGTCCTGTGTTTGAAAGACCATTATACTTTTTTTTGAAAAATATAACCATCTATTGGTAGCACATAGATGAATAAAGCTTAAGGGATATGGTCTATGGATAAAGAATTCAGCCAAACATGGATTTAGAGAACATTAATTAGAAGTAAGACACACGCAGAAAATTGACACTTTTAAAGTAGCGGAACATTACAAGTTAACTACTGTATAACAGATTTGAGCCAGTCATTTAAAGGAGACCTAAGGTACGGATTACAAAAAATTATAAGCCATGGAGTATGCATTTAAATACAAGTGCTCAAAAGTATAAGAATTAAAGGAGGGAAAAATAATCTAAAACTATCTACCCTGAACAAGCAACCAAGTACACTAACTAGGCCACGAGGGAGCTCCAATCTGCACACACAAAAAGCCACAGACCTCTAACACACAAAAGGACCCTAGTAGACCCAAACTTCAAGAGAACGCAGACTACCCAAGGGCTCAAACTTCACTCCATTTGCTACACTCCACAATTACAACACAGCTAAGTCCCAAATGCCATGAACTAAGCTAGCTAAATGGTTTGAATACCACTATAGACCCCCAACCAAACAAACCACTAGCAACAAACCTAAGAGAAAAAGTAGTTAGTACATAACTAGTGTGTAAAATAAAAGCAAAATCAAACCGGCCGCTCAAGTCCACTAACATGCAACACACAAGTACCCCCGATCAAAAGCATGAACTCAACCATGAGCTGATGACATCAGCAGACTATCAAGCATGTACCATACGCAATCAATCACCATGACAGAGGAATAGTGAAGACCGTAAAGCTACAAGCCAGTCAGGTAGGAGAAAGAGGCGTAGGTAATCGTGGATACAAGCAAACAATCTACACGTAACGATAGCACTATGCTAAAAAGCAGGAGCTAAGCATGACAATGGACGTAGCTAACAACCCATTCCTAGCTTGGGATATAGAGAAACGGGCGACTCAGATCCACTAACCTAACTGCAAACAAAGAAACACGTACTAAAGCAATTGAGCTCACGACCCATAGCCCAACCAAATAGCTTCAATGCAAAAGTGTCACTGATAGCAACCATAGGACCTTCCACTCTGGAAAGTGCATATCTAGCTAGCAATTGATTGCAATAGCAAGCAAAATAATATGTGAGCTGGTCATCTTTGTATCCAAAACTAGTAACCAAAACCACATAGTTGTCCCGCTAGCTCTCAGATAACACTGTCATCAAGCCCAGAGGCCATAAATCAAGGAGATGTTGCCAATCAAAATGAGGAGAATTTCCTTGGAAAAAGAGAGTTATGATGAATTGGCGCAAGAGATAATAGTGTAGGTCATGAGAGATAGAGAGCGTAAGATAAAGCTGAGAGCCATGTACAAGAACTGAAGTGAAGGAGCGACTCCAACAACATAAGTAAAGATGGTTGCCACCTAAGATAACAGACAAAGCACAAACCCACACCTGAGCAAGAAAGGAGGCAATACAGTAGTGTAACGTCATGCTAAGTGGAGTGACCGAAATGAAGTAAGCCTTCAAAGCACCGCAATACGTTTAAAAAAAAGGGGGAAGCAATAGGTAATACAGGACAAGGAAGAGAAGAAGCAACGTAGGAGCAAGACTTGATTGAGCCAAGGAGCCAAAGGAAGGGGGTGGCAGCACGGCGAAGTCCAAGGTACAATAGAGGATAAGGTAGGAGGAAGGGTGGTAGCTATGGGGAAGATGGAAGGAGGTAGCTGTGTGAGTGGAGAGACATGCGGTAGCAAGACAAGCCTAAACTTGGAGGGTGTGAAGACGTAAGTCAAAACTGCATGGCAGTGTGAAGACGTAAGCCATTGCGGTGGCATTACCATGCCGTAATGCTTGCAAAAAGGATATCCCTCCAAGGGATTCCAAAATAGGAGAACCCACCGCTTTAGAACATTAGTTACTCCATAACTCCACGCCACATTCACATGCCACACTTAGCAATATTATCAATTACCAAAATCGCATGAAAAATAATAAATGCAAAACAACATTGTGTAAAAAATAATAGTTGCAAAACTTAAATTAACCATTAGGTGTGATAATTGAAGCAAAAATTAACCATTAGATAAGCTAAAATAATCATGGGCTTCGGTTTAGAAATCGGAACACACACACACACACACAAAGCATGTAGTGTGTGTGTGTGTGTGTGTGTGAGAGAGAGAGCCAAAAAAATATGCCCCAACTTCTCAAACTGTTAATGCGGAGTAGTTGATGTACCCTGTGATTATTGAAGTCATATTGAGCCACAAATACCCCTTGCCAGTGTATACAAGGCATTTATATGCCATAAGTAGTGTCAAATATAACACAACACTCACCTTTGCAATCAAAATCATCAACCCCCATTCTTTGATGAACTAACATCCTTGATCTGGCTGCCAATGATGCAAGTATCATCCTTTCAATGTATGCACATATTGCACATAATGCCTTGAGGCTCATGATCATCATCCGGTTTTTGAATTTCTAGCAAGTTTGCCAACAGTAACAACTCCACAATAGTTTTAACCATGATATCATCAAAACCAAAAGAGAAATGAATGCCATTGAAAGCTTGGAATTCTCACATGAAAGGTGTTGTACTACATCCCATTTCCAATGACACTAACTCTATAACATATAGCAAAGTCAAAAATAAGAAACAATTTCTTCATTCCTCCTTGTGCCAAAAGAGTAGTAGACATAGGTAACATTGTCTTCTCTTTCTCAGAAACATATTGTCTCCGTAGTTCATCCTTTTTCCATATATGTAGCCTTTTGGATGTAAGGATTACACTCTAGCAAAAAACAATTATAGATAAATCTTGTACAATGCCTCTTTCAATGAGGATGCTTGATAATTTTTTTTGAAAATGCATCAATACAATGGTCACAATTAGAACGTTGCAAAATGACTTATGTAACGACTCCTAAAACATAAGGCTTATGCTCTAGAGAGACACAATTATAGATCACTCCTATAAGAAATCCTCTTTCAATGAGGATGCTGATGATATTTTGGGAAAATGCATCAATAAACTAGTCACACTTGCAAAATGACTAATGTAACAACCTCCTGAAAAATTGTAAAGTTACACTCCATTTTTAAAAAAAGTGTCACTCTCCAATGCTTTTTCATTAAAAATTTGCATCATCTAATGATGCTTTCATTAGTGTTAACACCTATTTCATTAATTTTGGACTGGTGCACTGTCCAAATTCGTTTTGTGAGATAATTTTGGATAAAGCATTTAAAAAAAAGAGGCTCTTATAAAACAAAACTTTGAGTCAAAAAGTAAGATTTAAAAAAATCAAATTAGAAAAAATGACGTGACATGTTATTAAAACTAGAGTACATTAAAAAAAGAGGACATCACATTGTTAAAAGAGACAAAAGGTAAGATTTTAAAAAATCAAATTAGAAAAAATGGCGTGACATGTTATTAAAACTAGAGTACATTTAAAAAAAAGCATGACACATTTGTACAAGAAGTAGATCATATAACTCAAAGCCATATGGTGTCAAAAAACACCTTCCATTAGCTTAGCCTAGAAGATCTCATCTTTGTCTCTCTTGTCTATTACAACTTTACATTAGAGAACTAAAAAGTCTTTGTGGAACTGTAGTTTCATTTCTTGTCTATTACAGTTACTTTAGAAAACACATAAGTCTCTATGGAATTAAATTTCCATCACTTGACTATTACGTCATTAGAGAGAGCATATGTCCTCAAAAGTGCCTACTATGGCATTGGCTTCATGAAAACAAGCAGACTTTAAACTTGCAGGCCATGCGTAACCAGGGCTGGCATCACAAATCTCCTCACAGACTCTCCTCACAACCTGTTTCGAATCTTCCACCAACTTGTAAGCATTCAACAACTCTTCTTTTCTCTCTTGGCTTTCCTCATCTTCACCATTTTTTTCAATACAGCTTCTAGCCACCGCCATATCCTGTACGAAAATTTAACTCGTTAGCATAAGAAATACGTGATTAAAAGAAGTGAAAAAGAAAGCTAGGGATATTCACCTCTTCTGCGGAGTTCAAATCAAGCAGCCATGTGCGCAACATATCCTCCTCGAATGATTTTCCCTTCATTGGTCCATACAAAAGGGATCTAAGACAGAATTTGAGTTCAGTAAATGAAGTCGTGTAGTAACTAGTCATTGTCTTAGAGGGAAAGTGGGAGAAGGAGAGTGAGGGAGTGATTGCGAGGGATGCATAGTGAGCCGCCCCTCCTTCAAGAGTGATAGAAAGTGAGGGAAGACGTAAAGTGAAAGACGAATACAAGTTAATCAGAAGGACTAGGATGTAAGAAATAAGAGAGCGTTTGTGGAAGGACTAGGATGGAAGAATACAAGTGCACTAAGGCACGATGTGTTCGGATAAGGGTTGGAATAAAGTGAGTGAAGCATTGGGAATGCTCTACTTTAAGTGAGTGGAGACTATCCAACTGAATAAAATTTTGCAGAGCATTGGGAATGCTGTACTTTAAGTGAGTGGAGCATTGGGAATTGATACTTTGGAGTGAAATATATTACAAATATTACATCATCACATATTCATATCAAAATTCTCATCACAAGTTTATATTTCCAAATAATCACATCATCACACATTCATATCATAAAATTGTGTGCATGAAATAAATATATAAATATCATGACTAAATGCCACTTAAGTAATAAGTCACAAATTGGTGTATAATCAACAAAAACAACATCATGATTCATACATTGCAACAAATAAATGTCAACCATAATATTCATGGAATAAACAACATCATGAGAATATACTCCTCATGCATATATACAAACACAACATCATACATGCATCACAACTCTTCTGATGCTTCTAGTGGAGACTGTGGCAACTCTTCTGATGCTTCCAATGGAGGCTGTGGTGCTCTAGATGTACACTTAGTCTCTACTTCTTCTGTAGTATGTAGTGCTTTCGGAGTAGACTTAGTATCCTCTTCCTTAAATGCAAGCGGAGGCTGTGGCAACTCTTCTGATGCTTCCAGTGGAGGCTGTGGTGATGTAGGTGTACACTGAATCTCTACTTCTTCTATAGTGTGCAGTGCTTTCACAGTAGACTCAGTCTCCTCTTCCTTAAATGCAAGCTCTGAATATTGCTTCAGTTGCACGTTGTATTCTAATGGCAGCAATTAGGTCTCGAATGATTTCAGCCCTAAATAATTGTATATCCTCCTCTGAATATTTGAGTTCCAAAGAGTCTTTCGATGAGACCTGTGGCTTAAGTGAGAAAATTTCTTTGAAAATCAACATGCAGTTATAGGCAACTCTCCACCCACAACTATGCCCATCTTCCTGCTCTACTACTAAATGCTTTTGGAAGTATAGCAAGTCTTTGTACTGTCCTGTTTCTCTGATAGCAGATACCAACTTCTCAACTGACCTGCTCATCATGACATATTAAAAAAACTTAGTGTGTCTATTACATAAGGTACATAATATAGAAGTAACAATAGATAAATAGAATACTTACGTTTGCACTGAGCCATGAAAGCTTGCAATCGCGTTGACAAACCAACAATAGTTGTCTTCAAGGTCCCAAACCACCAGACTCCAATGTTCCCTACACGAATAATTAAGAACCATTATTATTTAACACAATGTTGCCAGTATAAGATGAAAATAAAGGTTGCCATGATACTTACATCTCGTGATATGCCATAAATAGGACTCGCACGCCATGTAAATGTAAAGGCTATAACCATTTACAAACATCAGCTATTGTCTTTCTGCTATCGCTAAGTATAGGAGAAAGGAGGGAATCCAACATATACACATGGTTTTGTACGACTCTACAAAATCGTGAGATAACTATACTGCACCAACAAATAAATGAATATTAGCTTATTAGATTTAATCAAAATATTGAATTATCAAGCAGAGAAAAAGTTTGTATCAAACCTGAGAATGGCCATCATAACATTGTTATTGACCTCATTTGAAGCTCTAGAGAGGATTGAAATATCCTTTCCACCAAATTCAAGATACTGAGGTCTATGTTGAATCATAACCCTAACATTAAAAGAGCTTCCCAATTCTTCCAATGAAGCCATGTTTGTAGAGTTGAGGTCTTCTATCCCCTTTGACTCTTTGACGGCATTCATTTCGCACTCCTCTGAGCCATTATCTATTTGACTTGTGGGAGGGTCCATAATGTTGCCCTTAATGATTGCTCGAATGGTACATGTTATAAATGCATAGAGATGCAAGTCCGTATATGTTGACAGTGTGGTGTCATTTTGTATCTAAAAAATTTGACCAAGTACCAAAAAGCAATTGTAGCCCACCCTCCATCCACAATTGTAGATGTGGCTATCCTCTTGATGTGATACCTGACATGTTATATACTCTATTTGTTGTGCCAAGTCACGTTGCCGCATTACTGTGTCGATAGCACCTACCAACTTTCGAGCCGATCTGCACATCAAAACATATAACAACAGTGAATATGTGCATTGCATATCAATCTACATGTCAAGAAGTGACAACAAGTGTAGTCTATACTTACTCTAACACAGTGCCATGGACGGATGTCATTGAGTTGGCAAAGAAGGACTTCTTAGCAAAGATGTCCATGACCACCAAACTCCAATGTGAGCTGCATTATCAATAAAGAATAATTACTGTGTTTGAGACAATTCTAGCAACGCAATAGAAAAAACAAGTAGGGTTTGTTGCTTACTTCTCATAATATGCTGTAAAGATAACTCGTGCCTCATTCATAGGAACATGCTTCAACCACTTGCAAACATCCTCTATGGTTTTGTTTTTGTTGCTAAGCACTTCAGAAATAAGAGGCGAGCATATATGAAACTCTTTGTATATTTTGAGGAAAATCTGCTATAACATTACTATATTTTAAAAAAAAAGTATTAGCTTCTTGGATTTAATCAAAATACGCAAGTATAAAGCCAAGGAAAAGGCTGCATCAAACCTGAGAATGGTTGTAATGACTTTGACATTAACCTCTTTCTTAGGATTCAAGAGGATTAAAATCTCTTCTTCACCAAATTCAAAAGTATGAGGTTGTTGTTGAATTAACAACATAGCGGTGAATGAACTTCCAATCTGCTGCAATAGAGTCATATTTTCATGACTCATCTTATTGAGAGAGTAGTGTACATCGTATTCTTCTTCACTTGCTATGTCTTCTACATCCTCCTTCTGCTATAAAAATATAAAAAAGTTATGAGATGTACACATCCCAAATAAAGGCTTAAACAAGCATAGAAATATAAAGATAAGATTTCATACATGCTAAAATGCAGTCATATTTTTAGGTTGTTCCCCAACATTAATAATGGTTTTTTCATCAGACTGCATAGAAGTATATAGAGAAGGTCTCATACATGCTTTCATTAGAGTGAGTCTCTTCTCCTCTTGGAGGAAAAATTTAAAAAGTAAGGTTTCATACATGCTTTCATTAGAGTGAGTCTCTCCTCCTCTTGGATGAAAATTTTAAAAAGTTATGAGATTTACACATCCCAAATAAAAATAAAGGTTTAAATAATCATAGAAGTATAAAGATAGCATGCTTTCATTAGACTCAGTCTCTTCTCCTCTTGGAGGAAAATATAAAAAAGTTATAAGATTTACACATCCCAATTAAAGGCTTGAACAAGCATACAAGAATAAAGATAAGGTTTTATACATGCTGCAATGTAGTCATATTTTCAGGTTGTTTCCCAATGGTAGCAATTAGACGCTGAATACTCTCAGCCCGAAACACTAGTAGATCGGCTTTTGTATATGATTCCATTTTGACTGGTAACTCCAAATCAAAAATCTCTCTAAGAAACAACATGCAGTTGTAGGCAACTCTCCACCCACAGCTGTGCCCATCCTTTTGCTCCACTGGTAGACATCGTTTGAATTCTACTTGGTCTTGTTGCTCCCTGGTTGTTCTGACAGCAGATACTAGCCGATATGCAGCACTATCCATCATGACATATGAAATATATTAATATGTCATGATCATAAGATACAAAATAAGAAAGTAACAAAAATATTAAGAGAATAATTACCTTGGGGAGTTGGCATGATAGCCTTCCATTGAATTCACAAACCACAAACGGTTGACTTCAAGGTCCCAAGCGATGAGAGTCCAATGTGAGCTACACGACCAGATAAAAAATGATTATTGTTTTACACAAACTTGCCAAAGAAATAGTAAAAATAAGGTTGGAGTTGATACTTACTCCTCATGATAAGGCATAAAGATGACTCGCACCCCATCTAAATTCAAAGGGCTTAACCAGATACAAACATCTTCTATAGTCTTTTGAGGAGAGCTAAGAATAGAAGAAAGGAGAGCATCGAGCATGTAGACACGATTCTGCACTGCACTAGGAAGCTGAGAAATAACTACACTGCACCAAGAAATAAACAAACGTTAGCTGATAGAATTGATTCTGCATTCTGCACTAGGAAACTGAGATATAACTACACTGTAAACAAATAAACAAATGTAATAGTGGCCTTTTTACATAACCCTGTGAGCCATAATTATCAAAGAAGGCATCATCATCTTTCTCTTCATCCACCAACCTCTCTCTGAACGGGTCATGTAAGTCCATCTTTTCATCATCATCAACTGGGACATTATGATCTTCAAGGTCATCATCCATATCATCAGTCTCCTTGTACTCTACCTCTTTTTCATAGCCTGTGGTTAGATCTGCTTGAAGCTAAAAATAGGCCATGAAATGCTTGTTTTCAATAATATTTGTGGAGTTCCCTTTTCTGAGGAGATCCTCAAATAAATATCCCATCTTGCACAAGGTGACCTTCCAACCTGCCGGTAGCAAATTCTCCACCATGGTAAGCAAGAGACTCCCACTTTTTGCTGGACTTCCATAGTTTTTTTTAATAATGTATGGACTTGGGAATATCTTGCTCTTCTAGCATCAATCTCAAATTATTTGAATTCCCTCTTATGTTCTTTTGTAAGGAGTGATCAGGGTTGGGACTCCGCATACACAAGAAGAATGATTCAAGAGATTGAATCGCTATGCCACATTCTCTCTTGCCTCTCTTTGCTGCATAAACACCACTATAGATCTTCAAATCTGATGAATATGCTCACTCTAGAGTAACTTGCATGGCTTCTTTGTCTTGTTTATCAACAAAAATGACAAAGTTGCAAATTGCCACTTTGCTAATGGTGGTATATACTATTCTATCAATGAAGTTATGGATATCATCGCTAGAAACTTCATTGATGAAGAATAGTTGTGGCTTGTCCCATGCTGACTCATTCTTGATGAAGTCATCTTTTGAAACTCCCCTAAAGTTCACAAGATTTCCAGACTCTAACGTAACCTCTACATTAAATTGAAAGCTTTGGTGCATATCTGTCGGCATCCTTATCTCGCTGATTAATCTTTCCACATATGCAACCACCTGTTGTGGGATTTCTTTTCTCATGTAAGAGGTTACTATTTCTGACCCATCTTCATCCTTTTTAATCCACCTGTTTGCCCATAGCTTTACCTTGGGTGTTGACAAAGAAGCTATATGCTTGACCACATTATAGTCAATGTTACAATGACTAAGTGGGATTTGTTTCTCTGACAGCAAATACTTAATGGCACTATGCACTGCATCACGCCTCACCTGCACATTGATGCATTCTTCCAAGCAGTGGTCTTTGTCTTTCTTTCCAAAAAACCATTCTTTCTTTAAAAGTTTTTGTGCTGCCATGGATGCATACTTGTCAGGTAAGTACTTTATAGGCCTCCACATCCTTGCCGTCAACTCCTTCTTATCCATTACCTTTGACTTTTCGGAGACAAACAAAGGAGCTTCATAAGTCAACTCTCCACGCTCACATGCAATGCATGCTTCAAGCATCTCATTGAACACTTCAACATGACAAAAAATGATGGAAGTGTAGTCGATATATCTGTCTCTCACCACCTTGAGGCTTGTCATATTTTCTTCTCGCTCTTGAGTTCCCCTAGGCACAACTACACTCAAAGAAGTATAGAAGTTTGTGAGTGTGTCGGCATCTACTTTTGTGACCTTTCTCTTCAAATCAGGATTTGGAGAACCAAATGTTGTCCATACAACCCTTGCCTTCTGTAAGACCTCTGATGTTGAGGATATCTTATGCTTTCCATGGACATAATGATTAAGTCTTTCGGACTCAATCAAATACTTGATCTCATGCTTGAATATACAGATGGTTGCAGGATAACAATGGAATGAAGTTATCTTTGCAAATTGTTCTGAAGTGAGTCTTTTGACCTCCTTTGCTTCTTTGGTGATCTGATGACAAGCATAAGCCCAATGTTGACCATCAATGGGCTGGAATCTGCAATTAAGGAGGAATTCCTTCTTTGCTTCCTTCAACATATTCTCACCTTGTGCCTCTTGGCCTTGTTCATGTGGAATATTTTTAAGAGTGTCTTTAAAGAATCGAGTGAAGGTTTCCTCGGAATGTGTAGGCCTTGTAAATGTAATTTGATCCAAAAAGCTATTTTTGATTGGATAAAACATTATTGGACGTAGGACCACGTTGCTTGCCACAGGTTTCTTTCCATCTCTCAAAGCTTTGTATATTTGCAGTGCATAGGATATATCAAGGTTTCGGCTATTAGTAAAGATAGCTACAGCTTCCACATCTCTGGCATTCACAAACCACGTCCTTTGACCCCAGATATATCCCACATCATCATCTGTTACTGCTTCCTTAAGATGCAGATTGAGATTTTTGATTGATGTGAGTTCATCCTGATCATCTTCAGCTTCGGGTTCTGAGTCTTCTTCATCTTTCTCTTCTTTTAACCGTTTTCCATCCACATGATCTTTCTTTACAGTGGGACGATGCCTTTTTCTAATGCTTGGAACCGTGGCTCTTGCAGTACTAGCCTTTTGCTAGTAAGAGCTTCTAGCATAACTGCAGTGGATCGACCTTCATCTTCTTCAAATTTTTTTAATTCCCGTGCACTCAAGGCTTGTGTTTTATCATTCTTAGTGACATCCACCATTTCTTGCTCTAGAAGTTTGCACTCATGTTCTACACGTTTGTGACAGTGTGCATGTTCTTCTTGCCCCTGCATCAAAGTCTGTGCTTGATCTCCTTCATGTGAAGATCCTTGAATCTGAGGAGCATATTGTGCATCCTAAAAGTACTCAAACATAATCTTTGCATGCATCCTTTTTTCCACCACACTAGGAAATCGCTCCCAAGTATATGCAAGAGCCTCCAATGCACTTTGCAGCTCTGGAAACTTTGATGGTTGAGGAGGAGGCATCACAAAGGTCTTTGAGTCTCTCCTTGACACAACAAAATGAAGACCGCCAACTTCAGAATCTGAACTCTTTGTGAAAATATCCATAAAAGTCTCTTTTGGCTCTATCATTATGCCTACTACAAGGCTTGAAGTCATATCTTTCTTGAAGAATGTAGCATCCCATGGATCATCAACATCATTGAACTCCCTTTTTGACATAAGTAGAAAGAGTCTCTTTTCCTTTTGATGAAGAAACCAAGCTCTTCTGCCCATGTGATATCGAGTCCACCTGCAAAGTGACATCAGAGACCCATGCTCTAATCTCAGAGTCATTTAGACTAGCCCCCACATTAGTTGATTGCTCCATAATCCTACAAGAAAAGATAATGAAGAATTTAGATACATACAAGTAAAGTACAATATACAAGGCTTGATATAATAAATGTGGGAAATAGCCCAAAAGGCTTTACAAGGCTTCATATGGCAATAAATGTGACCAATAGCGGAGAGGGCTTTACAAACTATTTTATAGCAATAAATGTGGGAAATAGCCTAGAAGGCCTTACAAGGCTTAAATATTTGTACAAATGTAAGAAAATTAGCCAATAAAGCTTTACAATGAAATAAAATGCCCTCTAGTGATAAAGCTTCAATCTTCGTGATGACATGTAATCTGTCCATCCATTGATATCTATGCACTGATACCCAACTGATGCAATCTACCCACTAAAAACAGTTCCACTGATATCCACTTATGCAGCCCACTGATACTCGTTAAATAGTGAATGGTCGGGTTTATTACAAGGCGCTTCATATGGCAATAAATGTGAAAAATAGCCTAGAAGGCTTTACAAGGTTTTTTATGACAATAAATGAGCTTAAATATTTGTACAAATGCAATAAAAATAACCAATAAAGATTTACAATGAAATAAAATGACCACTATAATCATCAAGCTCCAATATGCCCCATGACATGTAATCTGTCCACTGATATCTGCTATCTGCTCATGCAATCTGCCCACTGATAAACTTCTTGGTAAATGGTAAAAGGTCTTATTTAATAGCATGTTATGAGTGTGAAACTGCATGTGAGCGAAGGGACTGACAACGATTAGGAACTAGTTAGAAAAATTTGAGCATGGCTTCGATTGGCAACTTGGAGAATTGTCTCTCCTCTAAGGCAATCTAATCTATGCTAAACCAACTGTCGAAGCGAAGAAAAGCAATAAATAATTTCTTTTTCTGTGTTCATTTTAATGTGCTGGGGTTTAAGAGGCTTAAATATGCAAAAGAAGGGGTTTTGATGTAGAGGCTAAACCTGCATGTGAGAGAAATGAAGAGCAAGTATCTAAACAAAAGTTAACATTTTTTAATTTAAAAGATGAATATATATATAAATATTATCTCACCTTCAAAACAAACCATAAATTCACTCTTTTATAATTTTTTAAAAGTATAATATAAAACATGTAAATATATAAAACTTTCTCTCTTTCCTCTGAACTTTCTCTCTCTCTCTCTCTCTCTCTCTCTCTCTCTCTCTCCTCCTAATTCTCTCTGTAGCCATGGTCAAGACATCTCATCTCTCTCTTAATCTCTCTCTCTCTCAACTCTTATGTCTTTCCCTCTCTCACCTCATCCCACTCATTCTCTCTCTTAGTTTATCTCAAGTCTCTCTTTCTCTCCCTCCCATGGCTGCTAGGATTTATCATTCTCTCTCTTCATCTCTCTCTCTCTCTCTCCCTAGGATTTGTAATTATTTCTCTCTCTCTCTCTGCCTCTCTCTCTAGAGATTTATTATTCTCTCTCTCTAGGATTTGTAATTCTCTCTGTCTCTCTCTCTCCTCTTCTCTCTCTACCTAGAATTTATCATTCTCTCTCTTCATCTCTCTCTCTCTCTCTCTCTCTCTCTCTCTCTCTCTCTCTCTCTCCCTAGGATTTGTAATTCACTCTCTCTCTCTCTCTCTCTCTTACCCTCTCTACCTCCCTCCCTCTATCCTCTTGGCCGCTAGGATTTGTCATTCTTTCCCTCTCTCTGTCTCTATCTCTCTCTCTGAATTCTCTCTCTTAATCTCTCCCTCCCTTCCTCCCTCGCTCCCTCTCTCTCCCTCCCTCCCTCTCTCCCTCTCTCTCTCTCCTCTGTCCCTCTTCTCACTCTTAATCTCTCTTTCTCTCCCTCCCCTCTTCTCTCTCATTTCTCATTCTCTCTCTCTCTCTCTCTCCCTCCCTCCCTCCCTTGGTGGCCACGGCCGCCAGAAGTTTCATTCTCTCAGACTCCCTCTCTCTCATTTCTCATTCTCTCTCTCTCTCTACCTCCCCTTGGCGGCCACGACTGCCAGAAGTTTCATTCTCTCTGTCTCCCTCTCTCTCTTTCTCTCTCTCCCCCTCTCTCTCTCCCTTAGTCTCCCTCCTCTCTTCTCTCTCATTTTTCTCTGTCTCTCTCTGTCTGTCTCTTTCTCTCTCTCTCTCCCTCCCTCCCTACTCTCTCCCTCCCTCTGGCAGCCACGGCCGCAAGAAGTTCATTCTCTCGCTCTCCCTCTCTCTCCCTCTCTCTCCCTCTCTCTCTTTCTGTCTCTCTCCCTTTCTCTCTCCCTCAGTCTCCCTCCTCTCTTCTCTCTCATTTCTCTCTCTCTCTCTCTCTCTCTCTCTCTCTCTCTCTCTCTCTCTCCCTCTCCCTCCCTACTCTCTCCCTCCCTCTAGCAGCCACGGCCGCTAGGAGACCCTCTTCTCTCTCTTAATCTCTCTCTCCCTCTCTCCTCTCTCTCTTTCTTTCCCTCCCTACTCTTCTCTACCCTCTGTCTCCCCCCTCCATCCCCCCACCTCCCTCTCGAACCTCTCTCTCTCATACCCCCCTCTCTCTTTCCTCCCTCCCTCCTTTCCTCCCTCTCTCTCCCCCCTCCACTTCCCTCTTCCTCCTGGAGGCCGCGGCCCCCAAGGCTCCTCTCCTTCTCTCTAGATTTTTTTTCTCTCTCTCTCTCTCTCTCTCTAGTTCCTCGCA
Organism: Dipteris shenzhenensis; assembly: GCF_047967505.1. NCBI lineage: Eukaryota > Viridiplantae > Streptophyta > Polypodiopsida > Gleicheniales > Dipteridaceae > Dipteris > Dipteris shenzhenensis. Next base: position 33,157,955 of record NC_141608.1, on the reverse strand, counting down.
CCTCTCTCTCTCATAACCCCCTCTCTATCTCTCTCCCTCCCTCCTTTCCTCCCTCTCTCTCCCCCCTCCACTTCCCTCTTCCTCCTGGAGGCCGTGCCCCCAAGGCTCCTCTCCTTCTCTCTAAACTTTCTCTCTCTCTCTCTCTCTAGTTCCTCTCTCTCTTTCTTTATTTCTCTCTCTTCAAATTAAAAAAAAACAAATCTACAAAACTTAGATAAAGAATTAATCAAAAAAATTTACAAGTACCTTGGAAAAAGTTTGTAACTTTGCTCTTTCTTGCTGTCTTGCTCTTCCTTCCTGCTTCAATGAATGAAATGAGGGGAGAATGAATGAAGAAGGAAGACTATATATAAGAAAAACTAGGTTTTCCTCCTCCTCTCCTATTGGCTTTCCATTCCTCCCCTCTCTCCTATTGGCTTTCCATTCCTCCCCTCTCCCATTGGCTCCCATTACTCCCCCTCTCCCATTGGACCCCCATCCCTCATCCCAATCTTCCATTGGCCCTTCCCCCATCCATTTCTTCTTCCTCCCCCATTGCCACCACTCCCATCCCATATTTCCACCACGTCCCATACTCCTCCCATGTCCCCATCCCACCCTTCCATTTCCCAAAATCCCATATTTCCCCATCTCACCCTCCTCTTTTTCATCCCCTATTAACTCCCCTCACTCACTTGCTATACACAATGTGTGATCCCCCATGCAAAGCATAACCGATAAACACAATACTGTGCACGCACATCAACCTAGTTGAAATTGACTTTCTTGCAAAGTGGCTCCCCCATCCGACAAGTACTTTTTTGAATATCACACCTAGGACCATGTTTTTTAATGGTTGTCCATGACACTAAGGCAAAAATGCTGTTTTATGCTTGATCAACAATGCAACGCATATCCGATCATCACAACACTTTGTACACATCTCAACCTAGGTGTTATTGACTTACATGCAAAGTGGTGTGCCCATCCCATAAGTACTTGTCGAATAACACATCTAGGACCACATTTTTTGACGGTTGTGCATGACACTAAGGCCAAAACGGTGTTTAATGCTTGATCGACAATGCAAAGCATATCTGATGGGCACAATACTTTGCATGAGCCTCAACAATTGTGGTATTGCATTGCATGCAAAGTGGTACACCCATCCGACAAGCAGTTGGTCGAATAACACACCTAAAAGCGTGTTTTTTAATGGTTGTGCATGACATTGAGGCACAAACGGCGGACTTTAATACATGATATACCATGCAAAGTACATCCGATGGGCACAATACTTTGCACCCACCTCAACCTAGGTGTTATTGAGTTGCATGAAAAGTGGAGTGTCGGTCAGATAAGTACTTGATCCGATAACACACCTAGGACTGTGTTTTTTTACAAATGTCTTGACACTAAGGCAAAAATGGTATTTAATACTCAATCGACCATGCAATGCATATATGATCGGCACAATACTTTACTTGCACCTCAACCTAGGTGGTATTGACTTGTTTGAAAAAAGGCACACCCATCAAATAAGTACTTGGTTGGATAACACACCTAAGGGCGTGTTTTTTTACGGATGTGCATATCATTAGGGGGAAAACGGTGTATAATGCATGATCGACCATGCAAAGCATATCCAATGGTCACAATACTTTTCATGCACCTCAACCTAGTTTAACTTGACTTGGGTGCAAAGTGGAGCCCCCACCCGATAAGTATTTGTTTGAATAACACACCTAGGACCGTGTTTTTTTAGGGTTGTGCATTACACTAACGCAAAAACGGTGTTTGATGCTTGATTGCCAATGCAAAGCATATCCGATGGGCATAATACTTTGCACACACCTTAAACTAGGTGAAATTGACTTACATGCAAAGTGGAGCGCCCATCCCATAAGTACTTGATCGAATAACATACCTAGCAGTGTGTTTTTTTACGGATGTGCATGAGACGAGCAAAAATTATATTTAATGCTCGATCGACCATGCAAAGGATATCCGATGGGCACAATACTTTTCCTACGCCTCAACCTAGGTGGAATTGAAATGTTCTCAAAGAGGCACACCCATCCAATAAGTACTTGGTCAGATAACATACCTAAGGGTGTGTTTTTTTGCGGATGTGCATATCACTACGGTAAAAACGGTGGATAATGCGTGATCGACCATGCAAAGGATATCTGATGGTCATAATACTTTGCACGCACCTCAACCTAGTTGAAAGGTACTTGCGTGCAAAGTGGAGCACCCATCCCATAAGTACTTAATCAAATAACATACCTAGCAGCGTGTTTTTTTACGAATGTGCATGACACTAAGGCAAAAACGGTGTTTTATGCTTGATCGACAATGCAAAGCATATCCGATGGGCATAATAGTTTTCACATACCTTAAACTAGGTGAAATTGACTTACATGCAAAGTGGAGCACCCATCCCATAAGTACTTGATCGAATAACATACCTAGCAGCGTGTTTTTTTACGGATGTGCATGACACTAGAGCAAAAATGGTATTTAGTGCTCGATCGACCATGAGAAGGATATCCGATGGACACAATACTTTTCCTACGCCTCAACCTAGGTGGTATTGAAATGTTCTCAAAGAGGCACACCCATCCGATAAGTACTTGGTCAGGTAACATACCTAAGGGCGTGTTTTTTTGCGGATGTGCATATCACTACGGGAAAAACGATGGATGATGCATGATCGACCATGCAAAGCGTATTCGATGGTCACAATACTTTGCACGAAACCTCAACCTAGTTGAAATAGACTTGCGTGCAAAGTGGAGCCCCTATCTGAGAAGTACTTGTTTGAATAAAACACCTAGGACTGTGTTTTTTTATGGTTGTGCATGACACTAAGGCAAAAACGGTGTTTTATGCTTGATCGACAATGCAAAGCATATCCGATGCGCATAACACTTTGCACACACCTTAAAGTAGGTGGAATTGACTTACATGCAAAGTGGCATCCCATCCCATAAGTAGTTGATCGGATAACACACCTAGCAGCGTGTTTTTTTACGGATGTGCATGACACTAAGGCAAAAATAGTATTTAATGCTCGATGTGCATATCACTACGGGAAAAACGTTGTATAATGTGAGATCAACCATGCAAAGCATATCCGATGGTCACAATACTTTGCATGCACCTCGACCTAGTTGAAATGGACTTGCATGAAAAGTGGAGCCCCCATCCGATAAGTACTTGTTTGAATAACACAACTAGGACCGTGTTTTTTTATGGTTGTGCATGACACTAAGGTAAAAACGGTGTTTTATGCTTGATCGACAATGCAACGCATATCCGATGGGCACAGTACTTTGCACACACCTTCAACTAGGTGGAATTGACTTACATGCAATGTGGCGTGCCCATCTCATAAGTACTTGATCGGATAACATACCTAGCGGCGTGTTTTTTTACGAATGTGCATTACACTAGAGCAGAAATAGTATTTAATGCTCGATCGACCATGCAAAGGATATCCGATGGGCACAATACTTTTCCTACACCTCAACCTAGATGGTATTGAAATGTTCTCAAAGAGGCACACCCATCCGATAAGTACTTGGTCAGATAACATACCTAAGGGCATGTTTTTTTGCGGATGTGCATATCACTACGGGAAAAATAGTGGATAATGCGTGATCAACCATGCAAAGCATATCTGATGGTCACAATACTTTGCATGAACTTCAACCTAGTTGAAACATACTTACGTGCAAAGTGGAGCCCCCATCTGGGAAGTACTTGTTTGAATAACACACCTAGGACCGTGTTTTTTTATGGTTGTGGATGATACTAAGGCAAAAATGGTATTTTATGCTTGATCGACAATGCAAAGCATATCCGATGGGTACAATACTTTGCACACACCTTAAAATAGGTGGAATTCACTTACATGCAAAGTGGCATGCCCATCCCATAAGTACTTGATCGGATAACATACCTAGCAGCGTGTTTTTTTACGGATGTGCATGACACCAAGGCAAAAATGGTATTTAATGCTTGATCGACCATGCAAAGCATATCCGATGGGCACAATACTTTTCCTACAGCTCAACCGAGGTGGTATTGACATGTTTTCAAAGAGGCACACCCACCGGATAAGTACTTGATTAGATAACACACCTAAGGGCGTGTTTTTTTGCGGATGCGCATATCACTAGGGGAAAAACGGTGTGTAATGCGTGATCGACCATGCAAAGCATATCCAATGGTCACAATACTTTGCACGCAGACACATGCCATGTATGCATTGGACATGGTGAGCATTACAAATCATTTTTTTGTGCTCCATAATAACATTGGAAAACCACCTCAATCTAGTTTAAAGAGACTTGCGTGCAAAGTGGAGCCCCCATCCGATAAGTACTTGTTTGAATAACATACCTAGGAGCGTGTTTTTTTATGGTTGTGCATTACACTAGAGCAAAAATGGTGTTTTATGCTTTATCGACAATGCAAAGCATATCCGATGGGCATAACACTTTGCACACACCTTAAAATAGGTGGAATTGAATTACATGCAAAGTGGCATGCCCATCCCATAAGTACTTAATCGGATAACATACCTAGCAGCGTGTTTTTTTACGGATGTGCATGACACTAAGGCAAAAATGGTATTTAATGCTCGATCGACCATGCAAAGCATATCCGATGGGCACAATACTTTTCCTACGCCTTAACCTAGGTGGTATTGACATGTTTTCAAAGAGGCACACCCATCCGATAAGTACTTGGTCAAATAAAATACCTAAGGGCGTGTTTTTTTGCAAATGTGCATATCACTACGGGAAAAACGATGGATAATGCGTGATCAACCATGCAAAGCATATCCGATGGTGATAGTACTTTGGACACACCTCAACCTAGTTTAAAGGTACTTGCGTCCAAAGTGGATCCCCCATCCGATAAGTACTTGTTTGAATAACACACCTAGGACCGTGTTTTTTTATGGTTGTGCATTACACTAGAGCAAAAATGGTGTTTTATGCTTGATTGACAATGCAAAGCATATCCGATGGGCATAACACTTTGCACACACCTTAAAATAGGTGGAATTGACTTAGATGCAAAGTGGCATGCCCATCCCATAAGTACTTAATTGGATAACATACCTAGTAGAGTGTTTTTTTACGGATGTGCATGACACTAAGGCAAAAATGGCATTTAATGCTCGATCGACCATGCAAAGCATATCCGATGGGCACAATACTTTTCCTACACCTTAACCTAGGGGGTATTCACATGTTTTCAAAGAGGCACACCCATCCGATAAGTACTTGGTCAGATAACACACTTAAGGGCGTGTTTTTTTGCGGATGTGCATATCACTACAGGAAAAATGGTGTATAATGCGTGATCGAACATGCAAAGCACATCTTATGGTTACAATACTTTGCACGCACCTCAATCTAGTTGAAATAGACTTGCATGCAAAGTGGAGCCCCCATCCGATAAGTACTTGTTTGAATAACACACCTAGGACCGTGTTTTTTTATGGTTGTGCATTACACTAAGGCGAAAATGGTGTTTTATGGTTTATCGACAATGCAAAGCATATCCAATGGGCATAACACTTTGCACACACCTTAAACTAGGTGGAATTGACTTACATGCAAAGTGGCATTCCCATCCCATAAGTACTTGATCGGATAACACAACTAGCAGCGTGTTTTTTTACAGATGTGCATGACACTAAGGCAAAAATGGTAATAAATACTTTTCATATGCCTCAACCTAGGTGGTATTGAAATGTTCTCAAAGGGGCACACCCATCCGATAAGTACTTGGTCAGATAAAACACCTAAGGGAGTGCTTTTTTACGTATGTGCATATCACTAGGAGAAAAACGCTGTATAATGCGTGGTCGACCATGCAAAGCAAATCAGATGGTCACAATACTTTGCACGCACCTCAACCTAGTTGAAACGGACTTGCATGCAAAGTGGAGCCCCCATCTGAGAAGTACTTGTTTGGATAACACACCTAGGACCGTGTTTTTTTATGGTTGTGCATGACACTAAGGCAAAAACGGTATTTTATGCTTGAACGACAATGCAAAGCATATCTGATGGGTACAATACTTTGCACACACCTTAAACTAGGTGGAATTGACTTACATGCAAAGTGGCATGCCCATCCCATAAGTACTTGATCCGATAGCATACCTAGCCGTGTGTTTTATGCTTGATCGTCAATGCAAAGCATATACGATGGGCACAATACTTTTTTTACACCTTAACCTAGGTGGTATTGACATATTTTCAAAGATGCACACCCATCGGTTAAGATAACACACCTAAGCGCGTGTTTTTTTGCGGATGTGCATATCACTACAGGAAAAACGGTGTATAATGCGTGATCGACCATGCAAAGCATATCCGATGGTCACAATACTTTGTACGCACCTCAATCTAGTTGAAACAGACTTGCATGCAAAGTGGAGCCCCCATCTGATAACTACTTGTTTGAATAACACATGTAGGACCGTGTGTCTTTATGGTTGTGCATTACACTAAGGCAAAAACGGTGTTTTATGCTTTATCGACAATGCAAAGCATATCCAATGGGCATAACACTTTGCAGACACCTTAAACTAGGTGGAATTGACTTACATGCAAAGTGGCATTCCCATCCCATAAGTACTTTATCGGATAACACACCTAGCAGCGTGTTTTTTTACGGATGTGCATGACACTAAGGCAAAAATGGTATTTAATGCTCGATCAACCATGCAAAGCATATCTGATGGGCACAATACTTTTCCTACGCCTTAACCTAGGTGGTATCGACATGTTTTCAAAGACGCACACCCATCCGATAAGTACTTGGTCAGATAACATACCTAAGGGCATGTTTTTTTGCGGATGTGCATATCACTACAGGAAAAACGTTGTATAATGCGTGATCGACCACGCAAAGCATATCCAATGGTGACAATACTTTGCACGCACCTCAAGCTAGATGAATTGAACTTGCATGCAAAGTGGAGCCCCCATCCGATAAGTACTTGTTTGAATAACACACTTAGGACCGTGTTTTTTTATGGTTGTGCATTACACTAAGGCAAAAACGGAGTTTTATGCTTGATCGACAATGCAAAGCATATTCGATGGGCACAATACTTTTCACACACCTTAAACTAGGTGGAATTGACTTACATGCAAGGTGGTGCGCCCATCCCATAAGTACTTGATCGGATAACATACCTAGCAGCGTGTTTTTTTACGGATGTGCATGACACTAGAGCAAAAATAGTATTTAATGCTCGATCGACCATGCAAAGGATATCCGATGGACACAATACTTTTTCTACACCTCAAACTAGGTGGTATTGAAATGTTCTCAAAGAGGCACACCCATCCGATAAGTACTTGGTCAGATAACATACCTAAGGGTGTGTTTTTTTGGGGATGTGCATATCACTATGGGAAAAACGGTGGATAATGCGTGATCGACAATGCAAAGCATATCCCATGGTCACAATACTTTGCACGAACCTCAACCTAGTTGAAACAAACTTGCATGCAAAGTGGAGCCCCCATCTGAGAAGTACTTGTGTGAATAACACACCTAGGACCGTGTTTTTTTATGGTTGTGCATGAGACTAAGACAAAAACGGTGTTTTATGCTTGATCGACAATGCAAAGCATATCTGATGGGCACAATACTTTGCACACACCTTCAACTAGGTGGAATTGGCTCACATGCAAAGTGGCATGCGCATCCCATAAGTACTTGATCGGATAACATACCTAGCAGCGTGTTTTTTTACGGATGTGCAGGACACCAAGGCAAAAATGGTATTTAATGCTCGATCGACCATGCAAAGCATATCCGATGGGAATAATACTTTTCCTACACCTCAACCTAGGTGGTATTGACATATTTTCAAACAGTCACACCCATCCGATAAGTGCTTGGTTAGATAACACACCTAAGGGCATGTTTTTTTGCGGATGTGCATATCACTAGGGGAAAAATGGTGTATAATGCGTGATCGACCATGCAAAGCATATCCAATAGTCACAATACTTTGCACGCACCTCAACCTAGTTGAAAGAAAGTTGTGTGCAAAGTGGAGTTCCCATCCGATAAGTACTTGTTTGAATAACACACCTAGGACCGTGTGTTTTTATGGTTGTGCATTACACTAGAGCAAAAATGGTGTTTTATGCTTGATCGACAATGGAAAGCATATCCGATGGGCATAACACTTTGCACACACCTTAAACTAGGTGGAATTGACTTACATGCAAAGTAGCATGCCCATTCCATAAGTACTTAATTGGATAACATACCTAGCAGCGTGTTTTTTTACGGATGTGCATGACACTAAGGCAAAAATGGTATTGAATGCTCGATCGACCATGCAAAGCATATCCGATGGGCACAATACTTTTCCTACGCCTTAACCTAGGGGGTATTCACATTTTTTCAAAGAGGCACACCCATCCGATAAGTACTTGGTTAGATAACACACTTAAGGGCGTGTTTTTTTGCGGATGTGCATATCACTACAGGAAAAATGGTGTATAATACGTGATCGACCATGCAAAGCATATTTGATGGTCACAATACTTTGCACGCACCTCAATCTAGGTGAATATTACTTGCATGCAAAGTGGAGCCCCCATCCGATAACTACTTGTCTGAATAACACACCTAGGACCGTGTTTTTTTATGGTTGTGCATTACACTAAGGCAAAAATGGTGTTTTATGCTTTATCGACAATGCAAAGCATATCCGATGGGCATAACACTTTGTAGACACCTTAAAATAGGTGAAATTGACTTACATGCAAAGTGGCATTCCCATCCCATGAGTACTTGATCGGATAACACACCTAGCAGCGTGTTTTTTTACGGATGTGCATGACACTAAGGCAAAAATGGTAATTAATGCTCGATCGACCATGCAAAGGGTCAGATAACATACCTAAGGGCGTGTTTTTTTGGGGATGTGCATATCACTATGGAAAAAACGGTGGATAATGCATGATCGACCATGCAAAGCATATCCGATGGTCACAGTACTTTGCACGAACCTCAACCTAGTTGAAACAGACTTGCGTGCAAAGTGGAGCCTCCATCTGACAAGTATTATCGACAATGCAAAGCATATCCGATGTGCATAACACTTTGCACACACCTTAAACTAGGTGGAATTGACTTACATGCAAAGTGGCATTCCCATCCCATAAGTACTTGATCGGATAACACACCTAGTAGCATGTTTTTTTACGGATGTGCATGACACTAAGGCAAAAATGGTAATCAATACTTTTCCTATGCCTCAACCTAGGTGGTATTGACATGTTCTCAAAGAGGCACACCCATCCGATAAGTACTTGGTCAGATAACACACCTAAGGGCGTGCTTTTTTACGGATGTGCATATCACTAGGGAAAAAACGCTGTATAATGCATGATTGACCATGCAAAGCAAATCAGATGGTCACAATACTTTGCACACACCTCAACCTAGTTGAAACGGACTTGCATGCAAAGTGGAGCCCCCATCTGAGAAGTACTTGTTTTGATAACACATCTAGGACCGTCCTTTTTTATGGTTGTGCATGACACTAAGGCAAAAACGGTATTTTATGCTTGAACGACAATGCAAAGAATATCCGATGGGTACAATACTTTGCACACACCTTAAACTAGGTGGAATTGACTTACATGCAAAGTGGCATGCCCATCCCATAAGTACTTGATCGGATAACATACCTAGCAGTGTGTTTTATGCTTGATCGACAATGCAAAGCATATACGATGGGCACAATACTTTTCCTACATCTTAACCTAGGTGGTATTGACATATTTTCAAAGATGCACACCCATCGGTTAAGATAACACACCTAAGCGCGTGTTTTTTTGCGGATGTGCATATCACTACAGGAAAAATGGTGTATAATGTGTGATCGACCATGTAAAGCATATCCAATGGTCACAATACTTTGCACGCACCTCAACTTAGTTGAAAGAAACTTGTGTGCAAAGTGGATCCCTCATCCAATAAGTACTTGTTTGAATAACACACCTAGGACCGTGTTTTTTTATGGTTGTGCATTACACTAGAGTAAAAATGGTGTTTTATGCTTGATCGACAATGCAAAGCATATCCGATGGGCATAACACTTTGCACACACCTTAAACTAGGTGGAATTGACTTACATGAAAAGTGGCGTGCCCATTCCATAAGTACTTAATTGGATAACATACCTAGCAGCGTGTTTTTTTATGGATGTGCATGACACTAAGGCAAAAATGGTATTTAATGCTCGATCGACCATGCAAAGCATATTCGATGGGCACAATACTTTTCCTACGCCTTAACCTAGGGGTTATTCACATGTTCTCAAAGAGGCACACCCATCCGATAAGTACTTGGTCAGATAACACACTTAAGGGCGTGTTTTTTTGCGTATGTGCATATCACTACATGAAAAATGGTGTATAATGCGTGATCGACCATGCAAAGCATATCTGATGGTCACAATACTTTGCACGCACCTCAAACTAGTTGAATTACACTTGCATGCAAAGTGGAGCCCCCATCCGATAAGTACTTGTTTGAATAACACACCTAGGACCATGTTTTCTTATGGTTGTGCATTACACTAAGGCAAAAATGGTGTTTTATGGTTTATCGACAATGCAAAGCATATACGATGGGCATAAAACTTTGCACACACCTTAAACTAGGATTAATTGACTGACATGCAAAGTGGCATTCCCATACCATAAGTACTTGATCGGATAACACACCTAGCAGCGTGTTTTTTTACGGATGTGCATGACAACCATGCAAAGCATATCCGATGGGCACAATACTTTTCCTACGCCTTAACCTAGGTGGTATTGACATGTTTTCAAAGAGGCATCTCCATCCGATAAGTACTTGGTCAGATAACATACCTAAGGGTGTTTTTTTTTTCGGATGTGCATATCACTACAGGAAAAACGTTGTATAATGCGTGATCGACCATGCAAAGCATATCCGATGGTGACAATACTTTGCACACACCTCAAACTAGATGAAACGGACTTGCGTGCAAAGTGGAGCCCCCATCCGATAAGTACTTGTTTGAATAACACACCTAGGACCGTGTTTTTTTATGGTTGTGCATTACACTAAGGCAAAAACGGTGTTTTATGCTTGATTGACAACGCAAAGCATATCCGATGGGCACAATACTTTGGATACACCTTCAACTATGTGGAATTGACTTACATGCAAAGTGGCACACCCATCCCATAAGTACTTGATCGGATAACATACCTAGCAGCGTGTTCTTTAACGGATGTGCATGAGACTAGAGCAAAAATAGTATTTAATGCTCGATCGACCATGCAAAGGATATCCGATGGACACAATACTTTTCCTACACCTCAACCTAGGTGGTATTGAAATGTTCGCAAAGAGGCACACCCCTCGGATAAGTACTTGGACAGATAACATACCTAAGGGCGTGTTTTTTTCGGATGTGCATATCTCTACGAGAAAAACGGTGGATAATGCGTGATCGACCATGCAAAGCATATCCCATGGTTACAATACTTTGCACGAACCTCAACCTAGTTGAAAAAGACTTGCGTGCAAAGTGGAGCCCCCATCTGAGAAGTACTTGTTTGAATAATACACCTAGGACCGTGTTTTTTTATCGTTGTGCATGACACTAAGGCAGAAACGGTGTTTTATGCTTGATCGACAATGTAAAGCATATCCGATGGGCACAATAATTTCCACACACCTTCAACTAGGTGGAATTAATTTACGTGCAAAGTGGAGCACCCATCCCATAAGTACTTGATTGGATAACATACCTAGCAGCGTGTTTTTTAACGGATGTGCATGACACTAAAGCAAAAATGGTATTTAATGCTCGATCGAAAATGAAAAGGATATCCGATGGGCACAATACTTTTCCTATGCCTCAACCTAGGTGGTATTGAAATTTTCTTAAAGAGGCACACCCATCCAATAAGTACTTGGTCAGATAACACACCTAAGGGCGTGCTTTTTTATTGATGTGCATATCACTAGGGGAAAGACGGTGTATAATTCGTGATCGACCATGCAAAGCATATCCGATGGTAACAATACTTTGCACGAACCTCAAAGTAGTTGAAACGTACTTGCATGCAAAGTGGATCCCCGATCTGAGAAGTACTTGTTTGAATAACAGACCTAGGACCGTGTTTTTTTATGGTTGTGCATGACATTAAGGCAAAAACAGTGTTTTATGCTTGATCGACAATGCAAAGCATATCCGATGGGTACAATACTTTGCACACACCTTAAAATAGGTGGAATTAACTTACATGAAAAGTGGCATGCCCATCCCATAAGTAATTGATCGGATAACATACCTAGCAGCGTGTTTTTTTACGGATGTGCATGACACCAAGGCAAAAATGGTAGTTAATGCTCGATCGACCATGCAAAGCATATCTGATGGGCACAATACTTTTCTTATGCCTTAACCTAGGTGGTATTGATATGTTTTCAAACAAGCACACCCATCCGATAAGTACTTGGTCAGATAACACACCTAAGGGCGTGTTTTTTTGCGGACGTGCATATCACTAGGGGAGAAACGGTGTATAGTGCGTGATCGACCATGCAACGCATATCCAATGGTCACAATACTTTGCACGCACCTCAACCTAGTTGAAAGAGACTCGTGTGCAAAGTGGAGTCGCCATCCAATAAGTACTTGTTTGAATAACACACCTAGGACCGTGTTTTTTTATGGTTGTGCATTACACTAGAGTAAAAATCGTGTTTTATGCTTGATCGACAATGGAAAGCATATCCGATGGACATAACACTTTGCACACACCTTAAAATAGGTGGAATTGACTTACATGCAAAGTGGCATGCCCATCCCATAAGTACTTAATCAGATAACATACCTAGCAGCGTGTTTTTTTACGGATGTGCATGACACTAAGGCAAAAATGGTATTTAATTCTCGATCGACCATGCAAAGCATATCAGATGGGCACAATACCTTTCTTACACCATAACCTAGGTGGTATTAACATGTTTTCAAAGATGCACACCCATCCGATAAGTACCTGGTCACATAACACACCTAAGGGCATGTTTTTTTGCGGATAAGCATATCACTACATGAAAAACAGTGTATAATGCGTGATCGACCATGCAAAGCATATCTGATGGTCACAATATTTTGCACACACCTCAATCTAGTTGAAACAAACTTGGGTGCAAAGTGGAGCCCCCATCTGATAAGTACTTGTTTGAATAACACACCTAGGACCGTGTTTTTTTATGGTTGTGCATTACACTAAGGCAAAAACGGTGTTTTATGCTTGATCGACAATCCAAAGGATATCCGATGGGCATAATACTTTGCACACACCTTAAACTAGTTGCAATTGACTTACATGCAAAGTGGCATTCCCATTCATAAGTACTTGATCGGATAACACACCTAGCAGCGTGTTTCCTTACGGATGTGCATGACACTAAGGCAAAAATGGTAATTAATGCTCGATCGACCATGCAAAGCATATTCGATGGGCACAAGACTTTTCCTATGCCTTAACCTAGGTGGTATTGAAATGTTTTCAAAGAGGCATACCCATTCGATAAGTACTTGGTCAGATAACATACCTAAGGGCGTGTTTTTTTTCGGATGTGCATATCACTACAGGAAAAATGTTGTATAATGTGTGATCGACCATGCAAAGCATATCCGATGGTGACAATACTTTCCACACAACTCAACCTAGTTGAAATGGACTTGTGTGCAAAGTGGAGCCCCCATTCGATAAGTACTTGTTTGAATAACACACCTAGGACCGTGTTTTTTTATGGTTGTGCATTACACTAAGGCAAAAACGGTGTTTTATGCTTGATCGACAATGCAAAGCATATTCGATGGGTACAATACTTTGGATACACCTTCAATTAGGTGGAATTGACTTACATGCAAAGTGGCGCGCACATCCCTTAAGTACTTGATCGGATCACATACCTAGCAGCGTGTTCTGATGTGCATGAGACTAGAGCAAAAATTGTATTTAATGCTCGATCGACCATGCAAAGGATATCCGATGGACACAATAATTTTCCTATGCCTCAACCTAGGTGGTATTGAAATGTTCGCAAAGAGGCACACCCATCGGATAAGTACTTGGTCAGATAACATACCTAAGGGCGTGTTTTTTTCGGATGTGCATATCTCTACTGGAAAAACAGTGGATAATGCGTGATCGACCATGCAAAGCATATCCCATGGTCACAATACTTTGCATGAATCTAAACCTAGTTGAAACAGACTTGCGTACAAAGTGGAGCCCCCATCTGAGAAGTACTTGTTTGAATAACACACCTAGGACCGTGTTTTTTTATGGTTGTGCATGACACTAAGGCAGAAACGGTGTTTTATGCTTGATCGACAATGCAAAGCATATCCGATGGGCACAAGACTTTGCACACACCTTCAAATAGGTGGAATTAACTTACGTGAAAAGTGGCGTGCCCATCCCATAAGTACTTGATTGGATAACATACCTAGCAGCGTGTTTTTTAACGCATGTCCATGACACTAGAGCAAAAATGGTATTTATTGCTCGATCGACAATGCAAAGGATATCCGATGGGCACAATACTTTTCCTATGCCTCAACCTAGGTGGTATTGAAAAGTTCTCAAAGAGGCACACCCATCCGATAAGTACTTGGTCAGATAACACACCTAAGGGCGTGCTTTTTCACGGATGTGCATATCACTAGGGGAAAAATGGTGAATAATGCGTGATCGACCATGCAAAGCATATCCGATGGTAACAATACTTTGCACGCACCTCAACCTAGTTGAAAAGGACTTGCATTCAAAGTGGATCCCCCATCTGAGAAGTACTTGTTTGAATAACACACCTAGGACCGTGTTTTTTTATGGTTGTGCATGACACTAAGGCAAAAACAGTGTTTTATGCTTGATTGACAATGCAAAGCATATCCGATGGGTACAATACTTTGTACAGACCTTAAAAGGTGGAATTGATTTACATGCAAAGTGGCATGCCCATCCCATAAGTACTTGATCGGATAACATACCTAGCAGCGTGTTTCTTTACGAATGTGCATGACACCAAGGCAAAAATGGTATTTAATGCTCGATCAACCATGCAAAGCATATCCGATGGGCACAATAATTTTCCTAAGCCTTAACCTAGGTGGTATTGATATGTTTTCAAACAAGCACACCCATCCGATAAGTACTTGGTCAGATAACACACCTAAGGGCGTGTTTTTTGCGGATGTGCATATCACTAGTGGAAAAACCGTGTATAATGCGTGATCGACCATACAACGCATATCCAATGGTCACAATACTTTGCACGCACCTCAACCTAGTTGAGAGAGACTTGCGTGCAAAGTGGAGCTGCCATCCGATAAGTACTTGTTTGAATAACACACCTAGGACCGTGTTTTTTTATGATTGTGCATTAAGCCAAAAACGGTGTTTTATGCTTGATCGACAATGCAAAGGAAATCCGATGGGCATAATACTTTGCACACACCTGAAAATAGGTGGAATTGACTTACATGCAAATTGGCATTCCCATCCCATAAGTCCTTGATCGGATAACGTACCTAGCAGCGTGTTTTTTTATGGATGTGCATGACACGAAGGCAAAAATGGTAATTAATGCTCGATCCACCATGCAAAGCATATCCGATGGGCACAATACTTTTCCTAAGCCTCAAGCTAGGTGGTATTGACATGTTTTCAAAGAGGCATTCCCATCCGATAAGTACTTGGTCAGATAACATACCTAAGGGCGTGTTTTTTTGCGGATGTGCATATCACTACAGGAAAAACGTTGTATAATGCGTGATTGACCATGCAAAGCATATCCGATGGTCACAATACTTTGCACGCACATCAATCTAGTTGAAACAGACTTGTGTGCAAAGTGGAGCCCCATCCGATAAGTACTTGTTTGAATAACACACCTAGGACAGTGTTTTTTTATGGTTGTGCATTACACTAAGGCAAAAACGGAGTTTTATGCTTGATCGACAATGAAAAGCATATCCAATGGGCATACCACTTTGCACACACCTTAAACTAGGTGGAATTGACTTACATGCAAAGTGGCCCGTCCATCCCATAAGTACTTGATCAGATAACATCCCTTGCATGACACTAAGGCAAAAATGGTATTTAATGCTCGATCAACCATGCAAAGCATATCCGATGGGCACAATACTTTTCCTATGCCTAAAACTATGTGGTATTGACATGTTTTAAAAGAGGCACACCGATCCGATAAGTACTTGGTCAATAACATACCTAAGGGCGTGTTTTTTTGCGGATGTGCATATCACTACAGGAAAAACGTTGTATAATGCGTGATCGACCATGCAAAGCATATCCGATGGTCATAATTCTTTGCATGCACCTCAACCTAGTTGAAACGGACTTGTGTACAAAGTGGAGCCCCCATCCAATAAGTACTTGTTTGAATAACACACCTAGGACGTGTTTTTTTATGGTTGTGCATGACACTAAGGCAAAAACGGTGTTTTATGCTTGATCGACAATGCAAAGCATATCCGATGGGCATAATACTTTGCACACACCTTCAACTAGGTGGAATTGACTTACATGCAAAGTGGCGTGCCCGTCCCATAAGTACTTGATTGGATAACATACCTAGCAGCATGTTTTTTTACGGATGTGCATGACACTATAGCAAAAGTAGTATTTAATGCTCGATCGACCATGCAAAGGATATCCAATGGTCACAACACTTTTCCTACACCTCAACCTAGGTGGTATTGACATGTTTTCAAAGAGGCATTCCCATCCGATAAGTACTTGGTCAGATAACATCACTACGGGAAAAACGGTGGATAATGCGTGATCGACAATGCAAAGCATATCCGATGGTCACAATACTTTGCATGCACCTCAACCTAGTTGAAACAGACTTGCGTGCAAAGTGGAGCCCCCATCTGAGAAGTACTTGTTGAAGAACACACCTAGGACCGTGTTTTTTTATGGTTGTGCATTACACTACGGCAAAAACGGTGTTTTATGCTTGATCGACAATGCAAAGCATATCCGATGGGCACAATACTTTGCACACACCTTCAACTATGTGGAATTAACTTACATGCAAAGTGGCGCACCCATCCCATAAGTACTTGATTGGATAACATACCTAGCAGCATGTTTTTTTACGGATGTGCATGACATGAGAAAAAATGGTATTTAATGCTCGATCGACAATGCAAACGATATCCAATGGGCACAATACTTTTCCTATGCCTCAACCTAGGAGGTATTGTCATGTTCTCAAAGAGGGAAACCCATCCGATAAGTACTTGGTTAGATAACACACCTAAGGGCGTGCTTTTTTACGGATGTGCATATCACTAGGGAAAAAATGTTGTATAATGCGTGATCGACCATGCAAAGCATATCCGATGGTCACAATACTTTGCATGCACCTCAACCTAGTTGAAACGGACTTTCATGCAAAGTGGAGCCCCCAACTGAGAAGTACTTGTTTGGATAACACACCTAGGACCGTGTTTTTTTATGGTTGTGCATGACACTAAGGCAAAAACGGTGTTTTATGCTTGATCGACAATGCAAATCATATCCGATGGGTACAATACTTTGCAAACACCTTAAAATAGGTGGAATTGACTTACATGCAAAGTGGCATGCCCATCCCATAAGTACTTGATCGGATAACATACCTAGCAGCGTGTTTTTTTTACGGATGTGCATGACACCAAGTCAAAAATGGTATTTAATGCTCGATCGACCATGCAAAGCATATCCGATGGGCACAATACTTTTCCTATAGCTAACCTAGGTGGTATTGACATGTTTTCAAACAGGCACACTCATCCGATAACTACTTGGTCAGATAACACACCTAAGGGCGTGATTTTTTTCGGATGTGCATATCACTAGGGGAAAAAGGGTATATAATGCGTGCTCGACCATGCAAAGCATATCCAATGGTCACAATACTTTGCACGCACCTCAAACTAGTTGAAAGAGACTTGCATGCAAAGTGGAGCCCCCATCCGATAAGTACTTGTTTGAATAACACACCTAGGACCGTGTTTTTTTATGGTTGTGCATTACACTAGAGAAAAAATGGTGTTTTATGCTTGAGCGACAATGCAAAGCATATTCGATGGGCATAAAACTTTGTACACACCTTAAACTAGGTGGAATTTACTTACATGCAAAGTGGCATGCCCATCCCATAAGTACTCAATCGGATAACATACCTAGCAGCGTGTTTTTTTACGGATGTGCATGACACTAAGGCAAAAATGGTATTTAATGCTCGATCGACCATGCAAAGCATATCGGATGGGCACAATACTTTTCCTATGCGTTAGCCTAGGTGGTATTGACATATGTTCAAAGAGGTTCACCCATCCGATAAGATAACATACCTAAGGGCGTGTTTTTTTGCGGATGTGCATACTATAGGAAAAACGGTGTATAATGCATGATCGACCATGCAAAGCATATCCGATGGTCACAATACTTTGCACGCACCTCAATCTAGTTGAAACAAACTTGCATTTAAAGTGGAGCCCCCATTTGAGAAGTACTTGTTTGGATAACACACCTAGGACCGTGTTTTTTTATGGTTGTGCATGACACTAAGGCAAAAATGATATTTTATGCTTGATCGACAATGCAAAGCATATCCGATGGGCACAATACTTTGCACACACCTTCAACTAGGTGGAATTGACTTACATGCAAAGTGGCATGCCCATCGCATAAGTACTTGATCGGATAACATACCTAGAAGTGTGTTTTTTAACGGATGTGCATGACACTAAGGCAAAAATGGTAATTAATGCTCGATCAACCATGCAAAGCATATCCGATGGGCACAATACTTTTCCTATGCCTCAATCTAGGTGGTATTGACTTGTTTTCAAAGAGGCATACCCATCCGATAAGTACTTGGTTAGATAACATACCTAAGGGCGTGTTTTTTTACGGATGTGCATATCATTAGGGGGAAAACGGTGTATAATGCGTGATCGACCATGCAAAGAATATCTGACTTGCGTGCAAAGTGGAGCCCCCATCCGATAAGTACTTGTTTGAATAACACACCTAGGACCGTGTTTTTTATGGTTGTGTATGACACTGAGGCACAAACGGTGCTTAATGCGTGATATACCATGCAAAGCATAGCCGATGGGCACAATACTTTGCACGCACCGCAACGTAGGTGTTATTGAGTTGCATGCAAAGTGGCGTGTCCATCTGATGAGTACTTGATCGGATAACTTCTCCCACTAATAAATTAAGTACTAATTAAAAATTGTAATAAATGAGTAGATTATTAAAAAGAGACTAATATTTATGTAATTGTTGCTATTGCAGCTTGCTTGCAAAGGACTCTCACAAAGGAGATGGCTATAGATTTTGTTCCAGGGATGGATGTGATTTTATGTAGCAAAAGAGAAGTAGTTGCATTTGCTACAATCCATGATAGTGATCCCAATTCAGTTTGCCACTTTCGAAGACTTGGCGAAGATAAGGTGGCAGTTACTGTATCAAAGATTCTTAGCGCACATGTTGAGCTAAAGTATAAATGTGGAGATATGGAAACACTTGGAGATGTTATGCCCTATAATACATCCAACAAATCATTTATAGCATGGGACAAAGATGAGACTTATGCAACAGACATTATCAAGAATACAAAGTGCACCACCTTGGATTTTACTATAGGGGACATTTTACAAATGAGATCATTTGCAAATAAGACTGTAGCAAAAGGTGAAGTATTGAAATTTGAACAAGTGGAGCAATGGTCATTTGCACAGATGAGGATTCTAAAAGTCACTGATGATGGTATGGTTGATAACATAACATCCTTATGTGATCCCTACTATGAGGTAGGCAAGAATATGAGATGGAGCATGCAATTTTTAAACATGAGAAAGAGGCACGTGGTTTTCAATGATAAAGACAAGGTATACTACAGTATCAAAGGACCTAAAAAGCGTGCCCATGTGCCAGGCTCTATCACTTCAAGCGTGGATGATTTCAATGTACTCAATTATAGAAGTGACATCTTATCTGGAGTGGATGAGTTCATTGGTTCCGAGAAACAAAATGATTTTAGAAGCGAAGCCTTATCTGGGGTGGATGAATTCTTGCACAGTGAGAAGGGCAAAGGTTTCAATAGCGATGTCTTGTCAAGTGTGGATGAGTTCATGCATATTAACAAACCTGGTGTCAATCAAGCTTTTGGATTTGTGAAAGCCATGCAAGATGTCCCAATGAGCGATGTTCTCTCAGGAGTGGAAGAGTTTCAAGGTTCTCAATACTCTCGTAGAATATTGAATTCATTGAATGGTCCTAAGAGTATGTTAAAAACGAGGATGAGATCAACAGAGGATTATTCAGTATTTAACTTTGATTGTGATATGGCCAAGGATGCAACGACCAATCATGGATGCTTGGTTACAAACAAATGTGAGGAGAAGAAGTGCATAAATACAGATAACAACGTGCACGAGGAACGAAAACGGTCATACATATGCATGAAGAGAAAGCAAGGCAGATCCACAAAAGCAACCAAAGAGGAAGAGAGTAATGAAGGAGGAGAACATATTAAATGCATTGGGATATCTATGTTGCAAGCGAAGATGTATGCGCTTCATTGATCTTGCAGACATCAGGGAATGTAGAGGACACGTGTGGCAATGAAGAGGAAGCGAAAGAAATGAATACCTTCTCACAAGTCTCTCTTGCTTTCTTCAGAATGGCAATAAAAGGCTAAGTTCAAGACAAAAGGTAAAACCTCTCGTAAATGGAAAAAAGATTTGCAATAAGGCATATCGCAATATTACTGGATTATCCCATGGTACATATTGGGATTTAGTCACTAAGGCAAAGGGCGGCAACAAATTTAGCATTCACGGTAATAGAGGAAGGTCCAAATCAAGAATCTCAACTGTTAGGGCAGCAACAATGTTGCAAGACTTCATACATGAAAATGCTTTACCTCAACCCCATATATCTACCAAACTCCCTAACGGTGATGCGATCACTGAAATGCACCTTCCAATGGGCTTGGCAAAGCTCGAAGTATTTGACTCTATTGCAGAAAAGCAAAGGCAAAGAGGGGATGCCGTAGCTTCTTCTCATACTTTGTATACTCTTTGGAAGAAGAACTTTGGATATGTTAAAATCCCAAGGAGGCAAAAAATGTCAAAGTGCAATGTCTGTGATGATTTAAAGCGAGCGATTGAGAGTGCAACGTGTCCAAATCAAAGGGAATTATACCAAAAAAACTGAAAATCTCATCATGACCTTATTCGACATTCCAGACAAATATGCATTTTGGAAGGAGCAAGCTATTTCGCATCTCGATGACTACATGTGCCTTATTGTAGATGGCATGGATCAGAATACAACAACATTGCCTCGTTTTGTTGCCACTCCACCTAAATTACAAGGAAAGCACTTTATAAAGACACATCTATGTGGAGTGTTAGTGCATGGAATTAAGTTCTTTGCAGATATATGGATTGATTCCTTGCATCTACATGATAGCAATCAAGTTGTAACATCTAATATGAAGGCAATTCGCAATGTACATGCAGAAAAAGGTCGCCTACCACCGACTTTGAGAATACAAGCTGATAATTGCCGGCGAGAAAATAAGAATGTACTCATGTTTGCATTCTGCTCCATGCTAGTCGTCATCGAATCTTCAATGAGGTCGAATGTGGATTTTTGTATGTTGGGCATACACATGAGGATATCGATCAGGTTTTTAGCACAGTCTCAAGAGAGCTTAAATGCAAGGATGTGGAGACAATAGATGACTTGGTAAGAAGATGTGGCAGGCAAGTTAGTGGTCATAAGGAAAGTACAGTATGTGAGAGGCTCGAAAGAATGTATGATTGGAAGAGCTTCATTCTACCTTTCATACAAACGGGTGGTGATGCCGGGTGGTGATGCATTGACAGGTCATACCAATCCACACTACTTTCATTTTTTTTTTAAAGATGAAAAACCCGTAATGCAATGGCAACAGTATTCTCATGATACAAAATGGGAACTTGAAGAACCTTATAGTCTCTTAACTTCAATTCCCAGCAAGGAAAGGTATCCAACATGGGCTCCTATACAAGAATTCAATGAGAGGTCTAACTATGAAATAGAAGGATTAAAAGCATTTATTACATACAAAGAGGAAATGCTCCGGAGATATCCTGATTCGAAGCCTACTTGGAGAGAACACACTACCACTGTAATTAACAAGACACGAAAATCAATAAAGGACCTTGAGAGAATGTGAGGCTCAAAGGATGTCAAGGAAGAATGCAATATATTTTGGCCAAATGTTCATAACGATTTGCACCCAGCCCCAGTCTTTGAAAATGAATTTGTATCATTACTCCCACATCCATATTGTGGACCGAAGAAGAGTTGCAAAAGTAGTTGATGTGCAAAGAGATGATCAAGGGAGAGCTAAAAAATTTACAGCGGTATGGTATGAGCCAAAGGGCAGGATTTGAGCATGCATAATATCCATTATCATATATGTACAAAACTAATACACAGTGGATGACCTCATCTAGGCAAACTATCTGTTATTACTTGTAACTTGGCTAAGCTTTATAAGCGTTGTAGCCTCCATATCATAGTCCCATAGCCAGGGTATGTTATATTGCACCATACATGGCCCACATTCTGCTACTATGGTTGGCTCTTCTACTCCACCTACATGGACACATACATGGTCACACACATGAGACTCTAAAATACACATGAGACCCAACACAAAGAAGGTACCTACCT
This sequence comes from Dipteris shenzhenensis, assembly GCF_047967505.1. Classification (NCBI taxonomy): domain Eukaryota; kingdom Viridiplantae; phylum Streptophyta; class Polypodiopsida; order Gleicheniales; family Dipteridaceae; genus Dipteris; species Dipteris shenzhenensis. Next base: position 33,135,084 of record NC_141608.1, on the reverse strand, counting down.
CTTAACTCCATCCATGCTGCAAGGCAGCTGTTATATTCTAGCCATGCAAAACTCTTGTATTGACATACATATACACACTTTTTTAAATACTTCATATTGCTAGTGATGAGAAACCTCAAAAGAGATGAAAACCCACATCAATAAAAGTAAAAAATGAAAAGGTATAAAAACCCTTTCACAACACAAAAGAGAAGCGAAGGGGGTAAATTTGGTAAAAGGAAAACTTAACAATAAAAAAGATAAGATGCTAGTACAACCAATCCATCCTCAAATTCCAAATGGGTTGTTTTAATTCCTTCAAGGAAGAAGGCACATATTGGCACATATTGCCAACTAGTTTATAACAAGCTTTGATAACTGAGGGTGGTTCCTTCTAGGATTGAAAAGTAGTGGCCTACTAGCTAGTGGCCTCTAAGCAAAAGCAAGATTCTTTTGTACTTTCTTCCATTGTTTGAATTCCAGATTCCTCCAAACTAAAATTTCTTGGTAACTATGAATGCCGATTCTCCTCCAAACCCATGGGGTACTATAGATTGCAATGGAGGAGGATGAGTAGATTGATTTCTAGCAAGGGAATATTGTCGAGATCAATATGTTTGCAAACTCCCATTATGGGCCGATAGACTTATGATTTTCAGTCCCACTATTTTTTGCTCTTCTTTATTCTATTTCAGAAATGCCCATTAACGTTCTAGCTATACCTTGACCAGAACTCATCATGAACATTATTTGAGGAGGGTGTTGCATCCACTTGTGACTGTCTCCAACCATAGTCTAATCAACCACATTGTACATAGCACGAAGTGAGGCTATGCTATCAGCTTGAGTTGTAGCACCTTGCCTCTTACTTGAATCTCATTCTGTTATTGTTCTTCCAATACCTATGCATGTATTTCAAAGGCTATAGCTTTTCAAACAAAAAGAGCAAAAGCATATACATGTATGAAGACAATCTCTCCAAATAGAATTGATGGGGATGTAGGGGAAAATATGGTTGATGAATTTTTAGATTTTTGTAAAACGTTAACATCAATGATGAAAATATCACATAACAACTAATAAAGGCCTTAACATCAACTCCTATTCTTGCTGCCCAAATTTTCCAAGAAACTATTTCCATGTTGGTTTGAAGTTTTTGAGAGACTCCCTTGAATTCATGGGCTCCTTGGCCTCCTTGGGTTCCCCATCCATTCTAACATGCTAGTGTGACACCATAAAACTCAAGAGAACATTATGTAGTGAGTTCTACAATGGTTCTTCCACGTTTTTTTTGGCCTTCATTCCTTGACTTTATTTTGTTTGAAGTTATATGGTTTCTTCAAAGGACAAAGTTCCCTCCTTTCCTTTCATTTCCCTTGCAAGTGTTTCCTTCAAAGGCTACAGTCCATAGCCTTCAACACTGTTGGCTCTATATGGTTTCTTCAAAGGACAAAGTTCCCTCCTTTCCTTTCATTTCCCTTGCAAGTGTTTCCTTCAAAGGCTACAGTCCATAGCCTTCAACACTGTTGGCTCTTTCCTACGGCTTCTGCAAGAAGAGAAGGGTATTCTCGATTGCAGGATTTCGAGGCTTTTTGTCACCTATAGATATTTCAGGGTTGTTGTTTGTAGTATAAGTGTAGCTTAGGACCTTGGGTCATATTCCGGTGAGAAACGTAGGCTTAAGTGTGGTAAGAAAACATGTGCATGCATGTGTGAAAGGAACATGCATCATCATGGTTGGGGTAATGAAGGCTTTCACCTTCATTGGGGGTTGAAGGGTTAGGAGAAGTTTAAGGGTTAGAGGGAGGTTCAGGGTTTAGAAGGAGGATCTAAGGTTTAGAGAGAGGTTCTAGAGTTTAGAAGAGGCTCCAGGGTTCAGAAGGGGTTTAAGGGTTAGAAGGAGGATCCAAGGTTCAGAGAGAGGTTCTAGAGTTTAGAAGAGGTTCCAGGGTTTAGAAGGGGTTTAAGGGTTAGAAGGAGATCCAACGTTCAGGGTAGAGTACATGGTGGAGGACTCGTCTCCCTCATAGATCATGGAGGTCAAGGGTTTAGGGGGAGCATAGGAGTGGGAGAGGAAGAAGGTGTAAGAGCATGGGGGGAAAAGAGAGAAAGGAGATGGAAGGAGGGAGGAGGAGGAGGAGGAGGAGGAGGGAGGAGGAGAAGGGAGGAGGAGGGAGGAGGAGGAGGAGGAGGAGGAGGAGGATGGGGGGGGGGGAGGAGGAGAGGGAGAGGATGGGTTGCAAGGTTGGAGGAGAGGGGAGGAGGAGTTGCAAGGTTAGGACATGCTTTTGGACGTGGAGTGCAAGGAGTAGGAAGGAGGAGGGAGGAGGAGGAGGGAGGAGGAGGAGAGAGGAGAAGGGAGGAGGAGGGAGGAGGAGGAGGAGGAGGAGGAGGAGGAGGGGGGGAAGAGGATTACCAAAAAGCGAGCGAGGAAAAGTGAGCAAACCAAAAAAAGCGAGCAAGAAAGCGAGCCAAAAAAAACAATTAAAACAAAACAATAACAGATTGAAAAATACTTATTTTAGCAACTGTCTAAGTTCTTCAAAAGTCCATAAGAGAGTTGGACCTATGTCATTGCCAAGGCATCATTAGTAAAGATACACCCTATCTTCGCTCACATTTACTCATTTGATTTTTTGTAATCCTCCATAATCAAGTTCTCTCTCTTCACCAACATAAGTGAGATCACCAATGAAATCTTCCACACAAGTCAAAATTTTCATAGGACTTCTTGAATGGAATAATCCACATTACATGCATGTGCAAATGCTTGGTTTTTGAAACTCTATTCACTCTTGGAACAAAACCCATGTTTTTTTGTTTGCAAAAAAACCCTCCCTAATGAATAACTCTTACATCCCACCAAGCCAACAAAATCTAAAGAGCAAGTACATACCTTTCTTTAAAATGAATTAAATTCCAAAACAAATCAATCTTTGCTTATAGAAATTAATGGTAGAATCCAAAATAGACAACATATTGGCATTGTCCCTATTAGGTAAACTTTCCTCGAGATCCGATGCAAGAAATCGGCTAATTGTTTATTTTAAATTCACATTTTGATGCATGAATTTTTAATAAATGGTGCAAAAGGTCATGATAATCATATAAATCATGCCTTACCATTCGTTTTGATATGCAACATGACCCCGTTTGGGGATTTGTAAATCAAAAGATACAGGACGTCAAAATTCTCATCTTTTGGGCCAAAAGAGGGAGTGCGTTAATGCGTTGCCTGTTTTGACCCAAAAGATGAGAATTTAGGCATCCAAAATTCTCATCTTTTGGGCCAAAACAAGCAGCGTGTTAACACGCTCCCTCTTTTGGCTTAAAAGATGAGAATTTCAATGTCCTGTATCTTTTGAATTACAAATCCAAATGGGGTCATGTTACATATCAAAACGAATGACAAGGCATGATTTAGATGATTATCATGACCTTTTGCACCATTTTGAAAAAATCATCCATCAAAATGTGAATTTAATGGAAATTTTGCCAGTTTCTTGCACTAGATTTCGACCAATGCCACTCGTAATAACATGTTATGATCATGTTCAATGTTGAAGTTTTTTTTATTGAAAATGGTGATACAATAAAGCTTTATTAACGATAAGTACATACATATAGTGAGGTTATGTTTTTCTCAAGCGATGCACTTCAACTATATAGTACCTGTTATTGATAGCCAAAGTATTTCTAGTTAAGCTCATCTCATAGAATATAGAAGACTATTACTAATGTGCACTTGCAATATTATGTTATAATCATGTTCAATGTTGAGGAAGCACTATAAATCTTTATTAATGATAAGTACATACATACAATGAGATTATGTGTTGATAGTCCAACCATTTCTACTTTGCTCACTTTTTCTCACTCGCTTATTTGGTCCTACTCGCTCGACATTGCTCGCTTGATCGACTGCCTCGGGGGGGGAGGAGGAGAGGGAGGATGGGTTGCAAGGTTGGAGGAGAGGGGAGGAAGAGTTGCAAGGTCAGGACATACTTTTGACGTGGAGTGCAAGGAAGCATGGACACTTGGAGACAATTGCTTGAAATACCAAAGTAGAACTCAACACAAAGCCCCAAAGAGTGTGGGCTTAATTCCATTATGGGGTATTTATACAAGTTGGAGAGCTTCCCTCTCTGCATGTAGGAATTGTAAGACATTATCTCTCTACATGTAGAACTTGCATATAGAATTTGCATGTAGGAGTTGCATGTAGAACTCGCATGTTGCATGTAGGAGTTGCATATTGCATGTAGAACTTGCATGTAGAACATGCATGTAGGAATTGCATGTAGGACTTGCATGTAGAACATGCATGTAGGATGAGTTTTGAGACATGGAGGTGCACGTAGGCGCTCTTTCAAGAAACTTAGATTACATCAGAGAGCTTGGGACGGTGCCAATCAGGTTGGGGATCCAACTTGATGCTGACAAAGGTTGGTAGGGAAGTTGTCCAGGTGCCAATCAGGTTGGGGATCCAACTTGATGCTGACAAAGGTTGGTAGGGTCGATCCACCTTGAGTTTTCATATCAGGATATTTGCTCCTGAAATCCTTAATGGGGTTACTGGGAAGTGGTATCACATCAAAATCATACCCATCATTGGAATTTGGCATGGAAGTGCGAATTGGATTATTCGAATCCTGATATTCAAAATCAAATACTGGGTTATTTTTTGCTGATGTGGCAGCACAAGTAGTGTCGGAGGTGATGATGGGGCAGGGAGAGAATCTGGGGACATGGGGGAGAAATATGGAAGAGTTTTAGTTATGGGAGGGGAATCATAGGGGAGGGAGCGAAGAATTGGGAAAATGGTTTGAGTAGCTTGGTAATCCTCGAGGGTAGGATTAGCAAGCTACGAAAGGCACAAGAACATCACGTCAAGCAACTTGAGGTGCAAGGAGATTCCCAACTAGTGTGTGAATAAGTTAGTGGAAGGTGGAAGGTGCAGAGCAAAGGCTTGGTTCCACGACATCAACAAGCATTGGAACTTTGCAATCAATTTGAAGAGGTAAAAATTCAGCATATCCCTCGAGCTCAAAATCTAGTTGCTGATTTCTTAGCACCTGAAGCTTGTACTTCAATCACGCACGAAGGACCTCTGTGACTCAAGTGACTCTTAGTAGAGCAGTTCCAAATGAAGACACACAACTTACAACTAAGGTAGCCCGCATGTTCTCATTGGCTTTGGAGGTTTCTTTGCTTTGTTTCCCATTATGTTCTCTAGGAGGGACAACATCAGGTTGTTTAGTTGGGGCCTAGAGTTCCTTAGATTCTTGCGGTTCTTGCTAAGTGGGCTCTGGTCTTTCCTTCTTATGATTATTTCTAGTAGGGCAATCTTTGATGAAATGGCCTCCCATGCCACAAAAGAAGCAAGAATTGGGAATGTTTTTAAAGAACTTTTTGTATCAGTTCTGAGCCATCGCCATCAAGGATTCAAATAGCACTAGGGGCTTCATAGGCAAGGTCCATCAGGACACAAGCTTGGGGGTTGCCTCTCGGGCTGATAAACATCTCTATTTCTACTCCAAGGAACTGGCCTAGCGGTGAACAGGGGGTCTCAATTTGAGCGAAAAGGGAGAGCAAAAGGTCAAGGAATTCAACCCAGATAGGGGATTTGGAAGGAGGAGGAGAGTTTGGAATAAACAAAGGGTCCCAAAGCTGGACTAAGAGGGGTTGATTCCTAATCATCCACGTTCCTTCCTGGACCACTTTTGTAGCCGTATCAGGCTTTCAAAGATGAAGACAATGTATCCATTTCTAAGAAAATGAATGGTCATGACTACTAGAAATTTCCAAGACCAAAAGTTGCGAACCCAGCCTTCAAGGAATAATGCAGGTGATTTGGGACCTTGAATGTAGCCTACTACCGCACACGAACAAATCCACTACACTGTTTCATTAAGCAACCCGTTGTGGACCTTGACTGTCGGGAGCTTACCTTTACTAGGCTCTAGAGCCTTTGTATCGTTTGTACCAAAGGAGGAAGGGAGCTTTGTTGGTTTTGGGCTTGTCATTGTGGGTTCGCTGAAGATTCTCCTAGCCCGTAAGGTAAGCTATTCCCAGGCAGATTGTTTCGACATTGCCAGAACCTTGAAAAGGCTTCTACCTCCTCCACTGACAGCATCAACATAGGTGCTTTTTGGCAACTCCGACACGGTCTTCCCTTTTAGGCCCTAGTGCACTGGGGGCTTTGGGGAGACATTGGAGCGAAGTTCTTTTGCATCAAAGGTGACAAATTGCAGCTTTTGAGCCTTGTCCTTGTTCTGATTGCTACTGAAGAAGTTGTTGTGGGCGGCGTAGGTTTGAACTCCACAAGAAGTTTACGAAGAGCGTCCGTCTCCTTGCCTCCTTTTTAGAGTTGTAGTATGTCACTTTCTTCTAGATGGAGGGAAAAGGGAGGGAGTGGAGTGTCACTCTTATCATGAACTGGCTCCTGCATGTCAGTATCCAAAGCACTGCTGATGACTACCTAATTAGACTCAGACAAGGATTAGACTGATGGGATGGGGGCTGGTGGGACAAGGAGAGAAGCCTTCGGAGGCATTAGAGAGGGAAGCCTTATCAAAGCTGCCATAACGAATGGCCTCCTCTAGCAATAGCGGTCTGGATAAGGTTTCCCTTTAGAATTGCATTTATTGACATATTAAAAAAGTATAAGTCTGTTATCATGTATGTGGATGATTTGATCCTAATAGGTATTGATGAATCTTTGGTGGGGATAAAACCAATGATTTGAAAATATAATGTTATATTTGGGGCTAATGCATTTTTACTTCGGCATAGAGGTATAGTAAAAGACCTAGAGGCATTCTCTTATCATAGAGTAGTTAGTGCAATGGAACCCTTGGAAAGGCTCAATATGTAAGACAATAAGGAAACTCTTGGAAAGGCTCAATATGTAAGACAATAAGGAAACTCTTGGGGAAGGGTTGGATTTGGGGCTAATGCATTTTTCCTTGGGCATGTTTGGGTTTATTGGCCCATACCAGAGAATAAAATCTAACTTCATGGCTAGAATCTGGAGCTCATCCCCCCCATGGGGCCTCAGAGATTTCTTTTGGGATCCAGATCTTGTGCCAGGGAACTATTTGTTCTCCAAGCTCTTTTGCGGTTTGTGAATCTTTTTGGTACCTTTTTAGGGTCCATGAGTATATCTTGGACGTTTTTGGGGTCTGAAGCTTTCTTCTCTAAGCTGTTCCGAATATTTGTGGGATCCGCAGGTCTGTTCTTCTTTCTCATGTTTCCTCTTCCTGGTTGGCTATAAGGAAGTACATTAAAATCTCTCTAGAAATCTTGGCATGACTAAAAGCACTTTTTGTATCCAATCTTATGCCTTCTCATTGCCTTTTAGAGGTGTAGTAAAGAGCTAGGAGTAATCCCTTATCACATAGTAGATAATGCAATGGACCTCTTGGAAAGGTTCAATAGGTAAGATAATGAGTCTAGGGAAACTCCTATGGAAGACAATTCAAAAACTAAGAAAGTTTGGCACTTTATCATAAGTGGATGTATATGTCTGTAGGCAACTAGTTAGAAGTTTGAGACTAGATGTATACTTATGGTGGTATTTCACATTCAACTGGGTTAGTAAGTTGGTTCATTGCAAGAATTGAGAAAATCTTATTTTGAGAGATGCCAAGGTAATCTTATGGTACATCAAAGGTACAATATGGTATTGGTTGAAGTATACCAAGGATGGTACAATATGGTATTGGTTGAAGTATACCAAGGATGGTACAATATGGTATGGGTTGAAATATACCCAGAAAGGTACAATATGGTATGGGTTGGAATATACCAAGGATGGTAAAATCTTATTACACATATCTGATGCAAGTCACTCTGATAATGTAGAGGACAAACAAAAAACAATAGGTTATTATTTTTCTTTTGGTATAGTTGTGAATTCTTGATGCAACGAAAAACGACCAATCATCTCATTATCATCCATAGAATCTATATACAAGTCACTTTGTAGTGGTTCTCAAAATTGTTTTGGTTTATGATGACTGTTGGAATGACTAGGGTCAACCACAAGTAGAACCTACAATCATTTCCAGACAACAAAAGTATACCAATTTCTTCATGAATTGTGTGTCTCATTCTTGGACAAACATGTTGGGGCAAATCACTATTTTATTTACAAATAGATTCAAATGGAATATACTAATATGTTCCATCATATCTAACGATTGAACTAATATCCACACAACAGCTCTAGAAAGTTACAAGCTTCAACATTTTAGATCCATGCTAGGGCTAGCTCCATTTTGATAGATCATTGAGGGGGAGTGTTATAATAAAATGATTATTGGTATGTTGTACATGTGTGTGTATCCTTGCTAAACTTGTTGTCTAGTGTGCCGCCTTAAGGAAACCTCTCATGCTATTGTACACCCTTCAATATTTTAACACTTCACATTAGTAAGCCCTTTAATAATATTGTGATATTTTAAATGCCATATGCTCTCCATACTTATATGACTAAACCTCATATTGCTAGAGCCCTCTAGCATCTACTATAGATTACTACTATAAATCATACCAGTGCTTTTTACCATATATTAGAGAATTCACCTTGTAGAGTTTGTTTCCATGGAACTTAGTTACAATTGGCATACAAAACCTGAACTCTTGTTTCAATTCTATCACAAATTATTCATATTTGTAGAGGTATAGTTAGAGTTGGTACTGATCCAATATGTTTCATGGTTAAACTTTCACCCCATACTTGCTCCATGTCCTCCCCGTAATGATCTTCAATGTTCAATTCTATGTTTTTTAAGTTAAAAAGTGAGCTTCTATTAAGTGTGACCAAAATACATGGAAACAAGAATAATCCTATAAAAACCTCTAATAAATCAAGTATAGAAAAAGTGAGGATGTCGCAATGAATCTAGAGAGTGGAAGTGCCATGAGGGCCCTATGGCAATGTAAGTGAAAAATAAAACCATGGCCCCACTCTCGCACGAAGGTTGTTGTGTTGGCCTTGACAATGCATGATGAACCTTGAATTCTACTCTAAGTGGCCATGAGGTTGTGTATAATATCCTATCAAATCATTGAGAGCTATTGAGAAGCAAAGGGTTGTTGGGTCCCATCAAGGACCTTTGGGCATCTAGATCTCTAAATTTTTTGAGTGGTGAGACTAGTGATGATCTCCCAATTTGAGTCTATGGAGGGGGCCTAGAATCTGTGTAGGACATGGAACTACATCTAGAGTGATATATTGAGAATGAGAATGGCCATCTTTGAATTTTCTCCCATAGAGGATCTATGAATCTACTAAGCAAGACAAGCTAGCAAAGCCCAAGTGGTAAAGAGTACCTCTCCTCATTCTTCCAAGTGAGATTGCAAAGCCTTCGTAGATCCTATGGACCTCTTTGCATTACCAAATGCAATGGTGCGATGGACTCTAAGTCTATGTGGCATTGTGGTGTTTGCTCCCAAGCTCTATCTCTAGGAGTTGATTGGTAGTCTACCATGCTGGAAGAGCCAGAACAACATGGAAATCTATCTCTTCTAGTAGGATCTTTGGCAAAGTGAGTCCAAAGGAATACAAACATTCTCTTTAGGTGGGAACCCTAGGTAAGCTCTATGCTTGGCTTTCATGATTATGCTTTCAAAGAATGAGTCTTCTACAAGGGTCTACTCATCTAAACACTCTCACTCTCTAGGCTCCCAAGGAAGGTGTTGAAGTGGGCATCCATTATAGAGATAGAGGCGTAACCCATGACAATTGATGGATGCGAATCTATCCATCATTAATAATCTCTCAAACCAAACATTTTAATCATATACTAAATGTATCTTCAATCGGCTTGCTCTAGTAGCGTGAGTTGTCTCCAACATTTGCTATAGTAGTGTGACTTGTCTCCAACCTTTTGCTACCACATCTGGTTGTAAACAACGTAGATGGCTTAAAGAGGAACATTTGTGTGTGAGAACACACCTAGCAAGTGGTACTATGGGCCCTATAAATAATTTTCTTCCTAGAACTAGTTAAGGGGTATGGATGAGTCAAACTAGAGGGTCCATGTATGAGTGCCTTGTAATCCATGAGTGGTAGTATGATGCTTTAATAAGGGCAACGCCTTGAAGACTCTTCAAGAACCCACCGTATAGGTGGGTTTCCTATCTTTAAGGCCTATTTTTAAGAGGAGTCCTCTCACAACTAGCTTGCCTAACATGACACTACACTAGATGTTAGCATCAATCATATTGACATCACCCTAATGTAAGGGCCAAATGATAGTTCTCCAAGCCACTGTAATAGTTATCTCATATGTGCTATTAAATGTAGATCGAAGGAAGCTCTGTACTCGTGAAGTTGATCAACATAAGAGCATATGTGCCAAGAAAAGGTTAACAAAACTTGGTTTACCACAAGGGTTGTGTAGCCTAGGTCCAAGGTGGTGGAAGTCCAATAAGAATCTTCCTCCTAATGTTACTATGAGTTGGAGGAAACTTTTGGGAGGGGGATATACCCACTCTTACTTGACAATCTAGGTATTTGGTTTAATGCATCTCTATCTGTCTAAAGATGAGATCACCTAACCATCGTCACCCATCCTTGCTTCACCATCCTAGTGTGTCTACATCAATTTGACCCAACGTCCAATTGAGCCATAAAAGGACATCACCTCAGCCCACAAAGAGACATAGAAATGAGGCAAGAAATCGTCCCTAGCAATTGGACCTAGAAATCTAAAAACTATCTGCTTTCCCATTTGTGTGGGAGCTTGGCTTTGAGTTGATCATAAACTGAAGAGACACTTACGATTTCTTTGACAAACCTATGCCAATGTCACCAAATATCCTCATTTTATTATAATTTCATGAATCCATTAATAATCCCAACCCTCATAACTCAAGGGTAGAACATAGATACATGAAAGACATTGAGGGTAGTGTAAATTGTAGTATCTAGATAGGGTTCGTAGGGCAAACCCTAACCCTAAGGGGCTCACATGTAGTTCACATGTATATATTCATGTTATGTTCAATACAACATGTTGTACAAGTAGCTATAACGTGTGCACTCCTCTCTCTCTCTCTCTCTCCCCCCCCCTTTATCATGGTATTACAACAGTATGTGCATGTGTGAGCATAGTGACCACATAGTGGAAGCATGTACAATGAGTATAGCTTATGCTCTTGTACATAAATGTGCATTTTCCCCTATTATGTTATAGATCATCCTTTGTCTTTGGGAACAAAGGCCAAATGATAGACTGAATGGATGAGGAAGGAAAGCCAAAAATAAGATGCCCACCTAAATCAAAGACTGGTTGATCAAAAGACAATTGCATGAAGAACTATGTGTATGACTACATGTCGAACATGTCAAAGCTAAACATGTCATGAGTCACCGTGGACTGTGACATACAAGAGTGTCATCAACCCAAAATTCCTTGTTTAGTGTACCAACCTGTGTTGCAACCTTTTCTTCCATCATATTTGAAGTTAAAACACTTACCATGTTCTTCCTTACTAAATGCCATCTTTATATTATCAAACATGTAGATGATCTATTTGAGTAGTTTTGACCCCATAATTTTAGCCTTGTTTGCAAAATTTTCATCCTATCAGCCATTTGACAACAACTGTGTTCATAACAATCAATGGATGCAACATTATACACATCTTGACGACAATATTTTCTCAAGAAAGCTGCATCCTTGCTGTGCCTCACTGTTTTCTTGGTTTTCCTTTGCATACCTTCTCTTTTGAGGTAAACTATAGTTCTACAATTGTCTATACCATTATTCTCTCCATCATAATATCCTTACCCATCCACCCTTGAACTGCTATTGCATCAACCTCTTTTATACTATCATTTCCATTGTTGAATTGATGCACATGGCCCAAGAGACTACCATAATCAACACATACATCTTAATGAGCATCTCTATTTTAATTGTTCTACATTCTCAAAAGTACGTTGCTTTATTGCCAACTAATCAAACTTACATGTGGCAAGTTTGAAACACTATTTGAACATGTATCCAACCGCTTCTCAATAATGATGCATAAGTGTGTTTCTTAGAATTCCCTAAAATTGATAGCTTCATGAGCATGAACTTCTTAAATCACTACATGTCCAAGTTTTTTAGACGTATCCTGATTCCATACGATCACTTTTTTTTGGCCTAGGACTAAGTGTTGGTGTTTCTTTAGAAGCTAAATTTCTAAATACGTCGTTCTTCGCGTGTGTTCGTTTGTGATTGGTGTATTTTTGCAGGTTTATGATTGCTATTTGTGTCCCCTTTTTTTCCTCCCGCTTTCTCTCTCTCTCTCTTCTTCTTCTTCTTCTTCTTCTTCTCTCTTCCAAGGCAGGCCTAATGAATTGTATTCATCTTGCTTTTCTTTGGGGGTCCTGTGGGTAATAGTTAAATAACAAGGGTGAGTGCTCAATTGAGCTCTTGGACGCCATGCTCACCTATGGTAGTGCGCAGATGCGAAGGAGCCCGATAAGAATGCTGAAGGTGGAGGACAAAGTCTTGGGAAGGGGAGGGCTGGAGCTTCACCGCAACTGGAGGGCTCCATCCTTACAAGAATAATGACGGGTGAGTGAGGCGTAAGGCGACGGTGGTGCAATTTGGTACTGTTTTCCTTCTTTTTTTATTGGTGCGCGAAGGCAATTGTGGTTTCCACACCTAAGCAACTCCGTGAACAACAATGACTAGTCGCGGTGAAGATGTAGAAAAGGGCAAGCTTCCCCTAAAATTTCAGCAGCAGCTGCCCTTTTGGGAATGAGCACTTGAATTTCAACCACCACAGCCCCATCACCATCAGTAATTACCTCTGAGAATTAAAATTACCGATAGAGTTATCAATGAATTCGTGTGCCGATGCAACAGTTGTTTCCGCCTAGGTCATCGGCAATCAAATACTCAAAGAGTTCATTCAATCCGGCATACATCATCTCCAATGCTCATACTGTGGTAATTGTGGATTGATGGGTTGTAAATCAGTCTGAATCCTACCAGTAAATCAAACGTTTTTGATATCCCATTCATGAGGAATCCCTCCAAAGGTCAACTATGACAACATCTAACCCAACTTGAATTGAAAATGGACAACTGGCTACTCTTCTGTGTCAATTTATGTGCAATAAATTTTCATGCACAAATATCTGAAGGCCAACTGCTCACACAATTTACAGTTACAGACCGTTGCTGTTGGGGAATATTTGAGAGCCATACAGGTACAGTGACAGTTACAGAACATCGCTCTCAAAAGGAAAATTTGACACTTCTTTTATAGTTACAAGGATAATGCTCTGAAGAGGCGCATACAACCTCATACAGGCCAATTAATTACACTCACAATGATCATACCAGAGCAGATTCATTCAAGCCCACTATCAAAACTTTTTTATTGTTGCCTCTTTCTGTTACAGAGCATCAAGCAAAATAAAGCAATACAGCGTGCCACAAATCCCATTAAAAATAGTATACCAAGGCATAATCCCCAGTGATTGAGGTCATAGCCTGCTCCAGCAAGGACAGCGCATCGTGTTATTAGCCAAACCCCTGAATACCTGCAAAAGAGGAGCAGCAATTGAATTACCAACTAAAGAGAACATCTGGATACACTAACAATGCGTTGTATTGTTAAATTCGTGTCGGACAACAGTTAACAGAATACAAAACTTTTGTTCTTAGCTAAATATGATGCTAAATATTGTTTTAGATTTGCTTAGTCATTGGGTGAAATGCTGAGCTTCCACCAATGAAGCTCCAAAAAATTCAATACAAATTCCAAACTTTTCAATTTGCAAAGTTGTTATTTACCTCCTAGCATTCGCAATTATATAAGCTTCTTGAACCCATCGAGTGTAAGTCCCATACTGAAGGACCTTGACGAGGCCAGAAGTGTCTTTCTTTGTTGCAATAAGGGTAAATATTATGGGAAGGAACACAGCCCACTGCAAATAAGTAGTTCAATCTGTCAGTATTATTTTTGTTAACTTAAAAACTAAAGTGCATGTAAACAGCATATAGCTATTGCCCAGCCATTAGTCCATTGTAGGTTCTGCATATAGTTGTGGTTATAAATACGCCAGCAACACATCTAATGACATGTCATTCGTGAGCATTGCAAGAAATCACTTAAGAGCCCTTTCATGGGAACTCTAGAAAAAGCCCTAGTCCCTGGCATGTAAAACAGCGTTAGCGATCAAGTCCATCCCCTACAACGTTGACAGATGTACTGGATGCAAACCTAAATGCATCTGTCTGTCAAAGATAGGGTTGACAAACTCCACAGAAACTTCTCATTCACAATAAATGTAGGGCATTCTTTGGTTATATTTGACTACCAGATGAAGGCAAAAGAAGACATTACATACCAACTGAGCCGGCCCGCTCTCAGTAGTGATTGCAAAGATATATGCAATCCCAGCCGCACAATAAATTAAGGCTACAGTGACAATATAATTCTCCACGAAGGATGACCTTGGATTATTGAAAAAGTAGAACATGGACAAGAAAAACACGGGCTTTATGAGTGTATTGAAATGGTCCACAGTGTCCTTGGCTAGGAAAAACGCTACCCGGTTGATACAGGAAGCACTTTCACGCCAAAAATGTAATTTATCATTTGTAAATGTTCTCAAGGCTGCAATCATGCAAAGGAGAGCTGCAATCAAGAAATACAAATTAGTGAGAGGCTTTGTATCCAAACACGTTCATCTGAAAGAAGACTTGAAATGGGAAAATGGGAAAGGAACAACATTCATATTCTATTTCAAGATCTGAAGGCACACAGGCACATCAAAAGAGAATAGGTGAGGAGGATTTACATAATGCAATAATAACGTAAGTATAACTGTTAGATCCCAGGCTAGTATCCTTAGTGGGAGTTATCAATCCCAAACAGGCTCCTGTCAGCAGCAGGATGAGATAATCTTGAGTCTGCAATTTGGCCTCTCGAAAGCGTTGCAATGAAAGCCTGAAACAATATTTAAACAAGTGAGTACAAGTACTCGTGAGCACTGCCTTCAATTGGTTCTGTCAAAGGAAAACAATTGTCAAGATGAATGAATGATTAATTTGCAACACCTATGATGGAAGCCCGTGTATAGGAAAGTTCGAATGATTCGCAAACTCACAGAGAGAGAGAGAGAGAGAGAGAGAGAGAGAGAGAATCAAAATAGTAAGGGGCCACGTGGTGAAAAATGGTGTGGGACACTTTTTTAAGAAAAGTGAAACGATAGCTCTGCCTGGAAGGCAGTGCTAAAAAAGGCATGAGCCACTTTAAGAGCCTTTGATAGATTATAACTTTGTAATAAATTGACAATTTATTTCCTTTTATCCATTTGCAAAATTGCATAGATCACTGCTTTCAATTCACAATATTTGCAAGTCAGATAAAATATTCACGAAGGAAAGAAGATAAAATATCATAAAGTCATCTGTTACCTCAAAATAATCAATTTGAATTGTTTCCAAAAGCCTGGGGTCCTGCGATTTGAAAAATCTTCAGTCCGACTGAAAGTGCTCTTGAAGTCATCCCAACGAAGCTCTAGGAAGAGCTTAAACTCCCCCCAAAGATCCTCTAAAAAAGATTTTCTCTTGCCTTGATTCCTCGCAGACTCATGATCTTCCCCTTCCTTCAGCTTTTCAGATGGTTGTTCAAGTTCCAGAACTGTGCCCTGTAGGTCTTCTGGAATATTGTAGCTATTGTATCGCATCCATTTAATCGGAAGGATTTTGGGATCAAAATTACGATTTCCTTCCGGTTTAGTGATACCTTCTAGAACATCCATGTAATGATCGGGAGGATTGATGCGCTCTGGAACAATAATGCCCATTACAGCAAAGTAATTCTCAATATCATCTACTGGACCCAGATATACGGTTCGCCCACCTTTTGCAAGAATCATGACATCATCAAACATTTTGAACAGACCATAGCTGCAAGCACAGGCCGATTTTTCAAAAGATGTTAAAAAAATGCTGAATGTGACCACAAACAAAGCAGCGAAGATTTTCCCTCTTCCCACACAACTAAGAGCCTAATCATATAAATCTCATCAGATCAACAAACATTTCATCCCATCAACGTTTATCATGAACCAACTTACATATGGAATGCAAGCATTTTTCAGCTTACAGATTTCTTTTCATAGCTTTCAAACAAGGTCTATAAATCTAGCACACCAATTAGATATAATTCAAGACGACCTTTAGACAGACGTGCATCCTATATAGTCTGCATATGGCCCACTTGTATAATTGAACCTTCTACTAATAACATAGGAGAAGTTGTCCAGAAGATCACACCAAGTCAAATTAAGGGTCTTGGCTCATGTAATGTTCAAACTAGTAAGAACAACTGTCGCGATACTGCATCTTTTCTTCAATATTAATCCGATATTAAGAAAATCATGTACATGGTAACTAGGAGATGCACTCTCCCATTATGCACAAACGAATTAATTTAGGAAGGCCCTGTGAATCACAAATATAGTTAACCTCTGTAGTGAATATATGTTTTGTTTTAAATACATGGTAACTAGGAGATGCACTCTCCCATTATGGACACACGGATTAATTTAGAAAGGCCTTGTGAATCACAAATATAAGTTAACATGCGGAACCTTGTAGTGAATATATGCCATGCCCACTCTTAAAACTAAAAGCTCACAAAAACAAGGCAAAAACAATCAATCACAATTAAGAAGGGTCCTTCAAACAAACAATTCCTTACATTAAAAAACATTCAAACACATTAGTCCGGCTGCATTGACAAAGCGACAGACTTTAAAAGCTTTCTATAGAACTGCTAAAACAAAGGAACATGAGGATCCATTGTCCCATGATGTGTAACACTAGGCATTATTGGGAAAATATAATAAACATACAACGAGTTCCAATTAAAAATGCCATATCAGAACATGCCCAAGATGTCCAAGACCAGTTTACCTGGGCTGATGAAGTACCACCCCTACATTTACACCTACACTTGCTTCCCGCCTCAAGGCCCTCAATACCAGTTGCGAAGATGTGCTATCCAGCCCAGATGTTGGTTCGTCTAGAATAAGAAGAGAGGGCTCCATCACCATTTCAAGTCCTACATTCACCCGTTTTCGTTGTCCTCCTGAGATTCCTCTTTTCTCAACTGTGCCCACTTGTGAATTGCGTATAGAGCCAAGCCCAAGAGCATCAATGATGCGCTCAACCACCAAAACCTTTTCTGCCTTCTGCATATTTACTGAAAGTCTAGACAATCAAGCAAATGAATAGTAGGAACGTTTAGTATATTTGACAGCATTCAGCTGAGACACTCTCTCTCGAAAAGATGTGATAAAAAAGAGGTAAGCCATTGAAGTATGTGGCATAGACCCATGGGATCTCTTGAGTCACAGGTGCAATTGACAATTAGCTTATTTCAGGAATAAGTGTATTGTAAGAAGTAAAAGCTAAACACAACCATTCCATTATTGCTTTTGTGACCCTCTCTAGAAAAAACCAAGCATGTGTGTGTGTGTGTGTTGAAACTTGAAAGGAGGGGTGGAGGTGTGTGTGTGTGTGTAAGGGGGGGGGGGAGAGACACCTGTAACGAGCACTGAACCAAAGGTTTTCTTCTACTGTCAAGTTTCCATGGACTATATCATCTTGTGGTACAAAGCCGATAACCTTTCTGTAACACCTTATAGGGTCTGGTTTTCCATTGATTAGAACGAGTCCAGTAGTGGTGCTGCTATGAACCTTGCCTGCTAAGGCATTTAAAAAGGTAGTCTTTCCCGCACCAGACGGTCCCATAACAGCTGTTACACGTCCTGGAGATAACTTCCCTGTCACATTGCAAAGGATTTTCTTCCCACTCCCTTTCAAGAAAAGGGACAGATCTTTAAAAGTTATCTCAATTTGCATACGCTTACTGTTTTTTTTGACTTCCAAACCTGCTTGCAAAATCACATCATCCCAACCCATTTGCTTATTTTGAAATGCTTTCTCTTTTTCAATTTGACCATAAGCGTATCTAAAAATCTGGCTTCTCGTGTGAGGTGCACGTAGCTTGCTCGTAGTAGCTCCTTGGCCTCCACTCGTTGGAAAATCCAGAGGGGGGACTTCAATAGGCTCATATAAGTCCTCCTCCAAGGGACGGTCTGTGTAATAAGGCTCACTTCTTTCTATCACTGGTCTAGAATATCCCTTCCCCTCATAATCGGATTTCTCCTCGTCTATCGTCCCAAATCTTTGGGGTACTTCGTTAGAACGCAGCAGACCTGGAGCTGCTAGTACTTGCATCTCTTCTGAGCCCCTTGAATGATGTCGTCGGGAAAGAGAGCGACTGAATCTTTTTGCTGCATCTACAGCAAACTTCCATCTCTCAACAGCATTTAGATGCTCCCTTGCCTGTTGTACTGCTTTTTCACGGGTCTTCATCTTACGCTTTTCACGGATATGCATCACTTGGTCTGAGCAGTTGTAGATGAGCAAAAGTATTGCAAGCAAGCCCACCTGTATTTCCACAAAAAAAATCTTGAGGTCTATACGAAAGGGTGAAGGAGAGGTTGAATAAAGTAAACAATATTGCCTCTAGTTTAAAAGAAACAGCAGTTTTATCATCTCCCAAGGGAATAAAAATAAGAAGGATTGTTATGAATCTTCAATTTCTTCTCTAGCGAGGGAGATTAAAAGCGGATTAGAATTAGTACAATAATGATGAGACCATAAGTTCGAAGATTCTGAGTTGTTGCCTCGGCATTACAAGACGTCAACTGGAAACATTCTGCAAAATTAAGCATGGGATGACTAAATATTCTCCTTTAAAAACTGGTGCGAAACTCTACTTCACTAGAGCACTCTGGGCCACACAAAAGATGATTTGTAGAACTTCACAGGGATTGCATAGGCTATGATTGGCTATAACCACATAATTGCATAATTAATTTTAACAATATAACAAAAAAAAACCTTCATTTATATAGCAAATCTGTGAACTTACTGATTGGTGCAGTTGATCCTTGTCTGCAGTAATATCTGCGAGAAATCAAGACCATCAACTTAGGAGCAATTAAATTAACAACACTTTTTCCTTAAAAACGTATAAACTCATGGAGGAGCTAAAAGTTTAATATTACCCATTGCCACACTGGCGAATGTCAGTTGTTGCAGGACAAAATGAGCCTGCCGGACAGAATGTCCCATTGGAATTGGATTGGTCTGCCCACAGATTTGCACCACCACATGAATAATTCTGACCAGGTGTTAGGCGATAATTGTATCTGAGAAAACATCATCCAATCAGTCAATTTATGTGTCAAACACGCACACACACACACACACACACAACCTTCATAAGACTAGATATATCCAATCTTACAAATTAACATTTCTTAAAGAACAAAGGAAAGAAGGAAGTTTGTAAGCACCTTTAGACAAAATTGTAAGTAATGAGAAAAATAAAAATTTAAAACAACTTAAAGCAAAGCTACGTGTCACCAAATTGTAAAGACTCGAAGCCCAAATACAAAGTTGACCTCTAATTTGACCATAGTAAAAAAAAATCATTTATTTTAATTATGGTCAAAGAGTTGGTCAGAGCATTGACCTCGGTCAAAGACACTTGACTTCAGTCAAAAAGGCCAAGAGGGTTGACTACAGTCAAAGAGCATTTGTGCTGATGGTAGATGGTGTCAAAATGACCTATTTGTGAATATATCTAGTCCACTACTAACCATTAGGTCATTCCAAGGATGCATGTTTGCTGCTCATGTATTGAGGGAGCATTCAAAGTGGACGAAAAACACTCTTGGATAAATGTGCATGACTAGTACTTCGTGGAAATAATGAAGACATGAAAGATAAAGTAAATCAAATACTTAAAAATGCATCTAGAAAGGGAAGTGCTTCCATTCACAGATTAGTTCTCACAAGAATTGAAATGAAGACATGAGCTGAAAGACTGAAAGTAATTAGGGAAAGAATAAAACTCTACACCGAAGCTCAATGGCGAGGCCCACCCTTTTGGGAACCAGAATGTACAATTGAAGCCTCTTCGATAGAAGAGAACTAGATGTCTCATGGACCCTGACATTTGAAGGGTCTAGACCCTTGTACCTTCTTCATCGTTTGCTTCCCTTTGTCTTTGCTGACTTAAATGTCTTTCTTCTGAACTGACAGAGATTTTTTTAAGTTGATTAGGGTTTTAGGCAGCTACAAGATGTTGCTAGTGCTTGTATACAAGGGCACATTGTTACACCCAGCATGTTGGAATGTTAGGGTCACCTTCGCAATTGTGAGGCCCAATATGAGGACAAGGGGAGGATGACATACACAGTTGGGACAGAGAGTGCAGCAGACTGGCTATCACATGGGCAGCAAACATATCTTCATATATCAGATCAGACAGAGATTTAAAGGTAGGGGAAGTTGATTAGGGTTTTAGGCAGCTACAAGATGTTGCTAATGCTTGTAGACAAGGGCACATTGTTACACCCAGCATGTTGGAATGTTAGGGTCACCTTCGCAATTGTGAGGCCCAATATGAGCAGGACATGGGGGAGGATGGCATACACAGTTGGGATAGAGAGGGTAGAATTAGGGTTGCCATGTGGGCAGCAGACTGGCTATCACATGGGCAGCAAACATATCTTCATATATCAGATCTGAGAGGGCGAACCTGTGACCAGCATGCAACAGGAACAGATTGTACAGCAGCACATAAGGACACCTGGTGCAGCACCAAGTACAAGCAAAACGGCAGCAATTGCGGGTCTTCATGGAGCATCCAGAGTGGCAGAAGATCTTGCATCTTTGCATGGTGGTCATGAAGAAGAACAGCGCACATACTGCTACAGGTCCTGGATTAAGAGCTGAATGGTGGGCTGTTGCAGGGCCAGAAAAGGTCAGCAAGCTGTGTAAGTATGTCGGCAAATGGGCTGGTTGAACAGCCAGCCATAAGCCTGCAGAAAGGGCCGTATATAGGCCATGGAACTGGAGCCTCAGGTCGGCTGACCTGCAGCATTTGTTTTTTCATGGAAAAGGAGCGCTTAATCGGGTTAAAAACTATCCTCACCTTTGAGAAATGATAGCTTCAAATGGGCGATCGTGCTCAAAACTTGGTGGAGAAAATTAGCCATAGATTTATAAGATGCTTATTTTGATGCATGTAACATTAATAAAGGGTGCAACAAACATGTTGAATATCTAAATCTAGCCCAATTTGGATTTGTCAATCAAGAGACATAGATTGTCAAAGTTTGGAAGTTTTTTAACATGGATTTTTCCCCCAAAAATTGAATGCCATGGTCCCCCAGATTTTTGTCCGAAATCCAAATGGGCACCACTCTCTGATGCAGATCTCCTCCAAACTGCCACGTGCCTTCACTGATAGACTTCAATGGCTGCTTCTGGTTGAGCTCTTCTTGCTGTTCCCTCATGACAGACTTGCGCTCTCCTTACTTCTCAAGCTTGGTATGCACCTAGATCTTCCCCAATACAGGCTCAGGGCTGCTCCACATTCAACTGAATGTTGCCTCCCAAGGAGCCCTTTTATAGGGCTAGGCAAGCCTAGACCAGCCGACCCAGTCAGCAGACTGGCCGACTGGATATTCTTTAAGTTTACAGACCAGGGTCAACCAACCTAGTTGGTAGGCAGCCAGGTCAGCAGTGTTTTTTTAAGCAAAACTTCCGCATCCAGACATCTTGTTTTCTTAGTTGGGGATTGCAAGAACATTCATCTACACATTGTATTAGTTTTGGTATAATCCAGACACATCAAAGCGGTGAAGGAGCTCAGAAATGATAGGCAGCTGGTTTCTCTCACCAAGAGGAAAATTATTGGTGGTCAGGAGGCCACAATCAGAGTGATAAGCAGAGGCAGCTGCATCAAGAGACTCTTTAAGAGGTAGGAGCAGCAGAAAGTGATCCATATGGTAGCTACTGCAAAGACAGAAGCCTTCCAGCAAGCGATGGCTGCAAAAAAGGGTTCAAATGAGTGGAAGCTGCTCATAAACCATAAACGGAGATAGGGTTACTGGGATCAATGACAGAGGAAATTAGGCATCTGAGACATGTGAGGAACATTGGCTGCCCCAATTGTTTGAAGAATGAAAAATAGGGTTCATCTGCCCTTGAATTGCCACTTGTTACCGAGATTGATGTATTGGATGCCCCAAAATCTATTCACCATTGTTGCTTCAGACCAAGGCAGAGACAAATGACTGACTGGAATTCACACTGCTTTTGATTATTACTAGGCTCCTATCCTGCCTCATGGCCTAATTGCTTCTTCATTTTTGCCTTGCCCTTTCATTGCATTGTTACTGGCTTATTTTAGTGACGCTAATTTCATTTTTCCATTTAGGTAGAGTAGCAGTCATTATAGTTACCTTGCGATTGTTCTCCTTTGTTAACTGGCTTGACATGGCTGTAACTGCCTTCTCCTAACTTTCCCTTGGCTGAAGTGCTTTTTGAGTTGCCCATCTCCTGCACTAAGAATCAACCTCTTCATCTCTTCTTAAGGTGATAACTCACTAAATTGCTCAAATTTGGGTGATGGGAGTCGTCATTAAGGTAGCAGCAAACTGTTGATGGAACAAAACATGGTCGTTATCTATCATCCCCCTTTCAATCAATGGTATCCCACTACAATTATCACAGACCAACATGCCTTCTTGCATTCTATAGGGCTAATCTTCACAGGTAGATGATAGTTGGTGGTGATCGTATCATAAATACTTTTGAGAGAATCCCATGCCTTTTGGGTTTTGGCATCTAAAAATGTATGGAATTGCCCTTTCTCCACTAAGATGTTAATATATGACTCCGCTTTCATGCTTCTTACCAAATCTCAGGTTCTCTTCATCCATGGCTTGTCTCTAATTCGCAAATCCAACAACATCAGGATGCTATCGATCTTATATTTCCCCATGCAATAATTCATCGCCTCTAACTTGCCGAATTCATTAAGCGTGCCGAGGTATCTCCAGCACCTAATAAAAAGCTGATTTGTATTGTCTTCAAAGGATACAATAGAAGGTTCTTTCCTCTAGAATAAAAAGTGCTTGAGGTTTTCCATCTCAAATAATTGAAAAGTAAAAAGCATCAAGCACAAAAGACTTCAACTTCAGTTGTCAAAATTTAAAAAAACAGGCATTCATTAATCCCACAATAATTTACGGGAGACATCAATATGTCTCCCTTTTCAAAAGGCATATGCAAGATGAGGAGTCAAGCCGGTGGATAAAGGAAATCCCAAGGGAAGGGAGAAGATACAAAAACTGCCAGACAATATAAGGAATGATACCATACACCTTGGGGTGTCATGCACCCTAGCACATAACAGAGAAACACAACATACAAGCTCTAAAACACAAAGGTCTACAAAGTCTCTTCAAGTGGCCACATATTTGGAAGTGGTCCTCGTATATTAGGAGAAATCTTAGACATAGCACACAAGCCGGCCAAACCTTGTCTTGATGCAAGAGCCTGGACTTGTAGTTGTTAATCTACCTGCAAAGCAGCAAGCTGTAAGCAACAAAGTGGTTGTACATGTTCCTTCTTCCATAGGCGCTGTTGGGAGCTACCTAGGAGCTACCCTCCCTAAGCTGACGTACTAATTGGTTTTCATGTTGTCCCATAGACTTCTTGGTCTTCCGTGGATGTTAATAGACTTTCTTTCTTTCTAGTGATTATTTTTTACTTTTGTATCATATCATATCCTCTCTCTCTCTCTGAAAATCATAAGAGAACTCCAAAATGCATTCATACTTCTAAACTTACAGACCTCAGTTAGAATACGCGCAACATAAAAAGAGGTTAAGGAGAGAAGGACATACGGAGAACATAATCCTGCAGTATAGCTGGATTTTGGACAATGAGCTCCCAATGGGCAAGCTGCCAAATGCCAGCAAAATTCTCATTAATGTCACTACTACTGGCATGGAACGTGTGATTAGTACCTAACATAATCCAAATCAGGAAACAAGTCTTCCCTTTTCTATAAATGATAAACCAAGTGAATTCCACGATTAACCTCGGCTATAATTGGATTCCTTTAAACAAATTCCAATCACTACATATCCCTTTCCCTTTTGATTCAGAGGAAGGTGCCCACAGCTGACTCAGTGAGCCTTTCCATGTTCCTGAAAACCCCCCTTCTCTCTCTCTCTCTCTCTCTCTCTCTCTCTCTCTCTCTCTCTCACACACACACACACACACACACATGTGAATGCATGTGTGTATCTATGGTTAGGTACTTACGAAGCATGCATGATAAACCTCGGGGACAGAAGAATCCTTCACAGCACTGCATTATAGAATTATCACTGCGTAAGGGAATAACGCTAGTGTTTTGATAAAGATCATCCACGTTAGGTACGCTGGTTTGTTGAGCTTTAGACCAGCCATCTTCACATCCTTGACTCCAATATGACTCATTGCAGTTAACATTTGAAATGGGATCAGATGCTGTGCCTGAATTGCTACTCTGAATAAGATTCACTAGAGAAGCTAAATAAGCTTTTATTTCCCCTCCACTGCAAATGTAGTCCAAAATAGCCCCTGAAACAAGCACCCTAAGATTGGTAAAGAATAAAACCTATATAACAATTGTTTGAAAAATCCTGGAGCAGCATAGTCAAATTACAACTAGATATCAGAATTGAAACAGTTGTGATCAACACAACTTCTTTAAAAGAATACAAATGGATCCTGAATGCAAAATGCACGAAAAGTCAGCTGAAAACTACATGACATCTATGCTAAAAACATTATTCACCACAAATAAGAGAAAACACCCGCTAAACATCTCCAACAAATTATGGGCAACCAATTTCTGCAACTGATTGATATATAACAGTAGTTTGAAAAATCCTGGAGCAGAATAGTCAAATATCAGAATTGAAACAAGTTAAGTATACCCATAAATCAGAAGTTGTGATCAGCACAAAATTCTTTAAAAGAATACAAATGGATCCTGAATGCAAAATGCTTGAAAAGTCTGCTAAAAACTACATGACATCTATGCTCAAAACATTATTCACCACAAATAAGAGGAATTCTCCCTTAAACATCTCCAACAAATTAAGGGCAACCAATTTCCGCAACTGATTGATTTCAATGCTATAAAATTACAGAGACACATGGCATGTTACACACAAACACTAGGAAAAAGACCTACATCATTCATTCCCAGGCCTATTTCAAGGTTTTACTGCGATCATATCCCAATTACATGCTTCAAGCTCAAACTTGAGACAGTACATGTTAGTTAACAAGAAGTGGTGGAAAAAGCTAAATGAAGTGAAGCAAAGCTTTTCACCTCCAAGGCCTTGATAAACTTAAAGTGAGACGCATAATTATTACGATAAGGACTTCACTAAAAGTGCAGAGGATAGAATTCTGGATGTTTATATTTTCCATTCTCTAAGTCACATGGGCGTTGCACATGAACATGTACTACATGGGCATTGTCAAATGTTGTCTGCCAGTTCTACATCACCTCAGATGAGAAATGTGATTGAGATGTCTTCTCACTACAGAAATTTCTTCTTGCATTTGCAAGTGCAATTCTAATTGACCCTTGGATTATGAGTTATGTGATTTAACCCTTACACGAAATCACAAACCATATACCCATCAAAATTGTAAGAGTAAAGGATTTCAGTATGCCTTGGATACGAAATTATGGCACTATATTTACTTAATGTGGACAATCTCAAAACAATGTACTACATTTTGTTACTATCAAACTTGCCTCAAGATTGGTTGATATGATGAATGCAAAGCACTCCGGAGGCATTAGCACTACAATGCCAAACAGTGGATGTAAACTAGGAATAGAGCACGAGAGTTCTTGGTGCGATGCATGTTTCTTGTACGTCATGAGCAAGAACACTTGAGCATCCTTAGTAGCAAAATCTCTAATAAATGTTCCATTGAGGAGATTGATATTTGCAAATCCTACTCTCAACAATCTACCCAACCATCTACGCCAATCCTCCCTCACAAGTTTCATGTTTTATCTCACAGCTACAAGATCTGCGAAAGTTGTCGTAGGCAGGGTAACTACCACACAGAGCATCTCCTATAATATGATATGCAATCTTGGCATGACAGGCTGCCTACCATTTTGCCCTCCATTTGGGATGTGCATTGATGTGCTGGCATCCTTTATCTACACTTAAGGGAGGGGGACTGTCGTCGTTAGAACAGACTACTAGCACTATCTTGTAGTGCGCAAACAAGATAATCTGATCTTAGACATAGCAAAGGCACATGAAGGCACTACAATTGTTTTCTCAAAGCCGCAATATGAAGTCAACTTGGCGAAATTAAGATCACAGTCATGAACAACATAATGACAATCACCTCCATCATGATACCTTCACTTTTGTAGGAGAGTAGGTGGGGGTTTTCAAAGCATGCATCTACTTGGGATGCATCTTTTCTGGGCCCAGATTCACAATGAAACCAGCTGCTCAGGCACATCTAATTAGCGGACACCCAACACTAGCGAGGTTGAAGGGAAGTGCTCTTAGGACCACTTTCATAGACACACAAACAAAATCCCTCCTATTTGATTCACTACTACATCCTGCAGATTGTATGGGTGCTCGTTGGCCAACAAGCTTGCAAGATATGAATGGAATGGCTTCAACAATTACCACCTAGAGGTTATGATGCTTGCATGCCTCATTCAAATTACGTAACCCACCCCACACACCATACTGCTGGCAAAGTTTGCAGCAACACCTCTATACACGGACATCTCATTTGATATCATCACTTACATAAACCACATTTGTCAACAAGGGAAGTTAAAGGCAGGTAGACGTAGGATAATAGTTCCCTCCATTTTGCTACTAAGGGCGATGGGAACAACCGGTTTGCACGTGTGACCAACAACATGGGAAAGAGACAGAGAGACAGAGAGAGAGAGAGAATGGAGGACCAAATCAACACATAAGATAGTATTGGCTATCACCTACATCACATGGAAGGCTAGAATGATCCACACCATACAAGGGGGGTGAACACCCAAAATGCCTTTGCATGTGCATTGAACGGACCTCAAATCCCCTTACCACGACCACTTGGCACTAGGATGGCATTCTGTAGAGAGCATTTCCTCCAATTGACCAAGGATGGTTTCATCCAGACCCTAGGGTACCTATAAACTCAACAATCAATCCAGTTTAATATGCCATGGGACAAGTTCCTGTCCCATCAGATACTAGAGTGATTGGCACTCACGTTCACGTATGATAGGCACATGATCGATCACTCTAGCATGAACAAACACTCAATTGGTCAATGCTTCCATTTTCAAATTCAAGGATGATCATGGTGGTCTAAGTCACATGACATTTATTCCATTAGTCTCATGGGCTTCTTTGGTCTTTTGCTCAATTTTCACATTTTCACCTTGAGAGAAGGCCAAGGCATGGGGACAAAGGGTCAAATGTTGCTTTGTGCATTACTTTTGACACAATGCCATGGGTTCGACTTTTCATACATCTAGGACTAGGGGTTTAGTCAGGACATTATGTGGCAGTCATGACACTCTATAAGCGGGTATTAGGCAGAGTTCGTACATCGGATGAGGATGTCATGGGTATGATTGGCATCAACCATCGATGATCTTTATCACCACCACTATTTGGACTGTACATTGATAAGTGTGAGTCATTTCATTCAGGCACTAGGTGGTGCTGGATCACCATCAATTGGATCTCCCGTCTTGATTCTCTATATGCAAATGATGTGGTCTTACTCTCCTCTTTTGTAGAGGGCCGCTAGCAACATCTAGACGCACCCCAGACTTTCTGTGAGACACATGATGCCTTTGGACCTTTTGCGATGTGCAAGGGATTGAGTCAGAGGCGTACTTCACCTTTAAATGCCCCATGTACTATGAGAACCGAGGACCACACCACTCCCTATTCAAGATGGATTCGGACTACTCTCGACTGTCCTAGTCCACACAATTAGAGACATGTGATAACTTTCTTACACAAGGCCTATTGACACAAGGATAGACTGCTCAAAGTGGAGACGAGATAAGGAGGTCTTGATGGAGCCCAACTGAAGTACGATCGTTGATTTCTTCATTGGACTACATGGACCAATGGCCATGGGGGAGACGATGCAGCTGAGACAAAAAGAGTATGAAATGATAGACCCGCTAGCATGTTGAGACACAAATGAAGACCGGAGGTATCCCCTCTCTACTCTCTAACTTAGGGAGGCAGACGACAGGGTGATAGTGGCACTTGCTAGGCAGCAAACCATTTCTCAGCACCAACAAAGGAGGAGAGCAGGCATAGGTAGGCTACCCAGACTGACCACAAGTAATGTCCTATCACTGATTTCATCTCTCGACGACTTTTTTCAAATATCCTGCGTCCCCCAATGGCCTTGCTCCCACACAACATACAGTGGACCCGACACATAGGTGGACAACTGACTAACTGGCTTCTTAATAGTGATCTTCCATGGCCTCTTGTAGGTTGATATGATTTGCTATCATGCATCCTTCCACACAGACATCACGATGTATCGAGCGATACATGTTCTCTACTTTTTTATGATCTCACATATCAATCTTGGGTGTGGATGCCCACCTTACTGTCTCCACCCCTTAGTTTTTCTTATTGTATCTAGGTTTTTCAATCTCGTGGATCCTTTGGTCTTTCAAAGGCTATCATAAACTCTCTCCCTCCCTCCCTCGTCTCTCTCTCTCTCTCTCTCTCTCTCTCTCTCTCTCACACACACACACACACACACACACACACACGTGCAAGACAATGAAAAGTGAGATTTATCTAAACTCTCTCTCTCCCTCCCTCCCTCCTCCCCCCCCCCCCCTCTCTCTCTCTCTCTCTCTCTCACACACACACACACACAAACACACACACACATGCATACAGACACGTGCGAGACAATGAAATGTGAGATTTATCTAAAGGCGATATTGGTGAACTCGAGCTTTACACAATCAACTTCAATGAAAGTAAGAGGTAGCAAAATGAAAGAGAGATTATATCTACATGAAACCAGGACACAAGACAACACCAATTGAAGGAGAGTTTATTTGACTAGGCAGCCAACATGTTCTAGAGATAGCTAGAGATGCACATCCGTGTTCTTCTCTATGGATGCTTGTCGATGGTTTACTCAATGGGGACTAGCCCAGCTCGCTTGCCAAGCATTTAGCACTCCAATCTTACCTGGGCAACAGTCGATGACACGTCTCCATTGGATGTATTGACTCTGATCTCCTGCTTCGTATCTCATGCTAGCCCTCTTTGGGCTTGGCACATAATTTCTCTTGGGCTTTCATGAACTGCTATTTGCACTCAAATGGCATTCATAGGCAGCCACTGTTGTTCATGATTGTATTCTGAGTCACTTGCGCCCTCATGAACTTTAAGACTCATATTCCATGCATGAGGAGTCGCTAAGAAATTTAGTCTTGCTACTTCACACTGTAGAGCCTACAGTCTGATTAGTATTTATTGATTATCGATCGTTCATTTTACACCAGTCTCAGGCATGTGGAAAAGTGTTCTCGCACAGAGATTAACCCTGCTATTCCTGTAGCCAAACTATTCTTGATCACATAGTTCTCCCTTGCCGGTGTTCATCTTCGTGGCTTCCACTTCCAAGATGCTTAGCATGGCATTCCTTTCTACATTAGTGATGCTAGTTGTCTCTAATGGGATCCATAGACAGATCTTCCATTTCACTAGTGGCAGATGTAGGCAGCTCCCTTCAGCATTTCCTGGTTGAAGTGCTTTGAGGAGCCTTCTTGGAGGCTATGGTCACACTTGGGTATAATTTCAGTGGGATCCAAGTGAGTACATATATCCTTTTCTCAACCTCTAGCATTGGCTAATTCAGCTTCCCAAGGAGCATTTTGAATATCCTTCTTTATTTTTACGATCATTCTTGGGGACTAAGAGACTTTACATCTTGTAATGTAACAACCACCTTCCCATAATGCATCGTATCTCAGTTTAATAAATAAATATGTACTAATAGCGTCTTCTGCTGTCTGAATTTACCTACAAGTAATGTTCCATAGCTATTTTCTAATTACAATATATGTAAGGCGACGAAGGCTAACCTTGTGTATCAAATAAGCAGGTGCTCAAGAATGTAAGATTTTCACTGAAATCGAACGCTGCGTTTCTCTCCTGCACCCTGAACACAATGGAGCGAAAAACCAGCCAATCTCATCAGAAGAGTCTGGGCTTATGCTTCGTGCTAGTCCAACTGCCAATTTAGCGCTCATCCAGTCAGCCATTGTCTGACAAACAAATCTTGTTAGCAGACGACCGACAGACAAGCGCCATCCTATAGATTAATTGCCCAGGGACACAAGAGTCAGCGCTTGCGTCTCAAAATTAGGCGCTGCTTTTCAGTTCCAAAGGACAGTCTTAAACAATCGTATTATGAAAGGTAGCATGGAAAATGCCTTACGCGTTACTGACGCAGAAGCTGAACTGTGCGGCGAATTTCTGCGTGTAGTCGTTTATAGTGTATTGGATATCTTTATACAGCTCCTGTTCACACGATTGCTGCGATGTTGAGCTCGAGAACGGTGTAAGGCAATCGGCAGGTAAAGCCGAGTTTCCATTGGGATTCGTTTGAGCAGCTGCTCTGGCTACGTAATTTGACAGGAGGATAACGAAAACGAAGATCAGAAGTTGCGGGATCAGCGTCATCTTGATCGAGTGATGCGGGATTGGGAAGCGCAAAGCCAGGATTGGACCTTCATGTTGTACCATCTGAAGAAGGGCGGGTGAATGAGATGATGCACAGGTACTACTACTGCTTCTGAAAGATGATGATACAGAGAAGTGGTGCGTCTGAAAGAGGAGGAAATGAGATGCGTAACAAACTAGTGATGATTCACGACTGCTTGTGAAAGATGATGATGATTAAGAAGGAGTGCTTCGGAAAGATGAGGAATCAGATGATTCAATCCGTCAAAACCAGAGATGATTCACAAGTGCGGCTGAAAGACGAGGGAAGAGATAAGATGAACGAGAGGAATGAGATGATTGATGGAGAAACGAAACAAACTAGAATCACAAGCTTGCAAGGAGGGTCAACGATTGTGATGGCGAGCAGGGGAAACGATAATTGCAAGCTTGTTTAAGGAAACGAAGGAAGGCGATTGAGAGGAGGGCGTTTCGGTTTACCAAAGAAATGCAGTCGGCAATCGATTGGATACACTCTCTCTCTACAAGGAAACACAGAGCCACAAGAGAGAGAAAAGAGAGAGCGCGCGCGCGCGCGCGCACGCTTGAGAAAACTCCAGGTTCATGAAGATTGATATGGTCAACTTTTTGTTTGCCCTCTATAGAGAGAGAGAGAGGGCTATCAAAATCAATTCCATCACCCCTTCCTCCCGGACCTTACCTAGTTCGTTTGCATTAGTCAGGCATCCGATAGGCATCCGAGCATCCGATCTCCTTTTTTTTCCTAAACCTTACTTGAACCCTACCAAAAGGCCTCCATGTGCCCAAGGTGAGAGAGAGAGAGAGAGAGAGAGAAATGGTCAAGATGCCCAAATGGGTATTTTAAAAGAGAGTTTTGTAGTGGTCAAAAAAGAGAGAGAGAGAGAGAGAGAGAGACAAATGCTCAAATGGGTATTTTAAGAGAGGTCCAAACTTGACTTGGTACCTACATATCGAAGAGATCAACCGACACATATCAACAACACACTTTTTTTTTTTGTTGAAATAACATCATTAGGTAACCTTGAGAAAGAGAGGTAGAGGGAGATAAGTGTGACACCACATGGCATGGACTAAATATTTAAACCCACAGAAAGCGACGTGTGTGTGTGTGTGTGTGTGTGTGTGTGTGAGAGAGAGAGAGAGAGAGAAGGGGGGGGATTGTATGTGTGGGGTGGGTGGGTAGGTGCATGTGTGTGTGTGCGCGCATGTGTGTATGTGTGTGTGTTTTGGTTTCACCCAAAAAAAATTGTTTTTGTGTGTGTGTGTGGTGAGAGAGAAGAGAGATGGGGGAGGGGGGGTGGGAGCATGTGGAGAGAGAGAGAGAGAGAGAGAGAGAGAGAGAGAGCAAGTGCAACACATAAAAATATCTTTTTGTAAAAAATAAAAGCCTGAATTTTCTTGTTTGGTAAGCAGGCACCGGTCACTATACCCAAAACCCAGGGGAAGAAAAACCGTCAAAAAACTCCCCAAAATCAAATAATTCCAATTATGGAATTTAGCTTCCAAGAAACCAACATCTGGGTAGGCCAAAAAACTTCTCTTTTAAAGAGAGAGAGAGAGAGAGAGAGCTCTTTTGGTTACGTCGAAGGCAAAGTGTGATACCTCGACAAGCCATCATAAATATAATGGCAAGGTCAAACAAGGTGGTGCTATTTGATGAGACTAAATAATGATAGTGGGGTCGACTGCTCTGTGTGTCCCTCTCATCCAATTTTCTCCATTTGTTGAGTCATCTTCATGCGAACCTCGTTTCCCGAGTCAAAAATCTTAATGAGAAACTAAATGACTTTGTCTAGCCTTGAATAGTTCATTTCACAAGGAGCAATCTTGAGCACTTGATAGTGACTTTCTCATGCAAATCAACATTAAACTTCACTTTTTGCCTGCAATGGCAAATTTTGATCAAAAGGCTTTTATCCCTTTTCCACCAACAAAGGCTACTATGACCTACAGAATATGTTAGAGAGCTTCCCGCACATGCTAATGCCAACCCCACTATCAGGCAAGTCTCATAGCCACATGGAGGGTTAGGGCTGGCTGAGAATGCTGGGCTGGCATTGCAACTCTAGCCCAACATCTTGAAATCTCAAGAGCTGGCTCAACCTTGCAATGCCCAAAGTTCCTCATTCGCTCAAACAGTTTGATGGCTGTGGGGTTGGCCGTAACAGCCTTCAAAATGTGCCCTGAGCTGCATCAAAGAAATGTTAAAACCTTCATGGGGCATCATTTCTGGAAATGGTGGCTAGCTACTGAGATTTCAACAGTCCCACCAGAGCAGGGAGATTCTCTTATGGATGCCTAGCGATAGATCTTGGGGTTGAGTCATAGATCTCTAAGCAAGGCCAAGGGGAAATTTCAGGCATGTTCTCTAGAGTGACACATTCTTGGAAATTTCCTTCTGGGAATGTCCGCCGAGGGGATCATTCCACTGGCCCCTTTGATCTTCCGCGATCTTAGTACCGAAAGGTAGCCTTAGTAATGAAACTCGTCTTCAAGAATTGAAATTACGATTTTTATTTTCTTCTCCCATATTTGGACATATTCCACATGCAACTACACTTTAACTTCCAGATAATCCCCCCCCTCTCTCTCTCACCCTAAAAATCCTCCTTTACTCTCTCTCTCTCTCTCTCTCTCATTCAAGTTTTTGAAAACGCGTGCCAAGTGCTCATCTAAATTGACGCATCATCTCCATCATCAGCCGCTTCTTTCTGCGTTTGAGTTGCTTCTATTTTACCTCCGCCATAGTCTTCCTTGAAAATGTCTGCCTCCCTTCTGGTTGCCTCCTCCTTCCTCCACGAAACGAACCCATCGCTCTATCTCTCTGCACATTTTTACGAATCATTCCTCCCAAATTGGACGACCCTTTCCGGGTTCCCGCCGCGGGAGACCATTTCAGAAAAGAATACCACTTCACTACAAACACGGCAAAACAGAGTGTCAAGGATGGCGAGGAGAGAAATCCGCCATCTGTCTCTGCAAGCTAAGAAAGTTTCCTTAATTAACAGAAATCAGCGTAACAGAGATTATAGGGAAGAGCATCGATGACGCAGTCAGCAAGGAAAGG
Source organism: Dipteris shenzhenensis (assembly GCF_047967505.1). NCBI lineage: Eukaryota > Viridiplantae > Streptophyta > Polypodiopsida > Gleicheniales > Dipteridaceae > Dipteris > Dipteris shenzhenensis. The sequence goes on along the minus strand of NC_141608.1, from coordinate 33,101,311 downwards.
ATGCAAGGGCAACGTGAGGAGTGGCTGGCACCGCCCATCGCCAGAGGATCAGAGGGGGTCCCTTACCCAACAAGCAAACAAACGAAGTTAGATTCTCAGTGATGTCCATCGCCAAGTTGTAGAATGAATGTAGATCTTGCATATACGACTAGATCTTGCTTATAAGAGCGCATTCACACTGCCCAACATGTGCCCGAGGGCCGAAGTGCTTCCCAGCTTTGTGGGCAGTGGCCATCCAAAAAATATGTGCCGTGGGGCGCACCCATTACACACCAGACTCTTCGTGCTACCCAGAATGTGGTCTCCTCGTTTTTAGTGCTTCACGTATGGGTCAGTATCTGCTCGAGGATGAAAAATAGCGATTGGCTAAAGCTTCAGCACCAAAACTTGGAGGCAGGCCATGAGCGGGGATGTCGACTCCAACACGGAAGAAACCATCTCCAGCAGTATGTAAAGCAAGATTATGTTTTGCAC